>NW_027555847.1:371279025-372479025 GCF_003287225.1 Phascolarctos cinereus
GAGCATTTGGCTTGGAGTCAGTAAGATCTGAATTCAAATATGGTCTCAGACAGTTGCTAGCTATGTTATCCTGGACAAGTCACTCAACCCCTATTTGCCTCAGTTCCTCATCTGTAAAATGGGGACACACTGGAAAAGGAAAAGGAAAACCACTCCAGTATCTTTGCCAAGAAAACCCCAGGGACAAAGTCCATGGGGTCACATAAAGTAGGACATTACTGAACAACCAAATAATAACAACAATGAAGACCTAAACATAAGCAACATTTTAAGATTTCCAAAAGAAACTCAGAGTTAGGGTAAATAAGCCAAAGAAATATATCTGTAGGGGTTACCTCCAAGATTGAGCTTGGTTTGTATAAAGCCAGAATCCAGAGTATAGGGCTATGTCTTAAATCTACATGAACAGTCAAAGGGTAGGCTCTCTCTCCATTGTGTATTTCTGGGATATGAGGGAGAATCTCCAGGCATGTCGAACCTGAAAACCACTATCTATTTCTTATGGTTCACATGGAACCAAATGATACTGTTGGAAGATTTTTCATAAATATTGCTAGGGGTTATGAAGATCCTAGATAAGTCACTGAAAGCCTTAGAAACCCAAGTGTTAGATTCATACCCAGGATGTACCATTTACTCTTTATGTGACCTTTAACAAGATATTTCTCCCCTCTTAGCCCTAATTCCCTCCTACTTAAAATGGGGTGGGGGAGGGGGTAAGCAGGTTGAACTAGATGATTCTGGATCCTTTTTAACTCTATATCTACAATCCCATAATCTTATAACATAATGGCTTTTATCATCTTTGCCTATGGAATGTAAAGGTTTCAAAAGAGATTTGGACAGTTAAGAAAATGCTATCTGAGAATGGGATTTGGATTTTTGGAACACAACTTAAAATATTGCAATGACAGGTTCTTGGCCAGGGATGGAGTACATGTAATGATACCCAATAAAAATGTTTGCCTAGGGATATGCAAATCTGATCAAAAGAGCTTTAAACTGAAAATATGAAGGAAAGAATAAAATTTCCCACATATATTTTACAAACCATATATCACAAAGTGCAGTATCTATGACATGAGAAACTGAATCACAGTCAAATAGGCAATAGCCAAGAAAAAAGATAGTAATAAATCTCATAAACCAGCTTAGATTTTTGAAAGATGTGAGGAAGATGGAAGGGCAAGACTGAGCACAAATACAAAAGAATGATATGACTCTAAAATAATATTATCAGGAACCTTAAGGCTCAGAATGATCTGAGGCTGGCAATGAATACTAAGGACAACAATAGGGCTTTTTTAGATCTGTTGTGATCCAAAAGATGATGGAGAAAGGCATAAGATTACTGTGTCAGTATTTGGGATGAGGATAAAGAATGATAAGAAGGAAGGCATAACTACTCAATTCTTATTTTGTTCTATTAAGAAAGAGCTTCAGAATGAGAAGAAACAAGCAAAACTAGTTAAGAGACAGTTCAAACACTAAAGAAATCAGGTTGATTGAGAGTACCTATTTTGCATTAAATGAATTCAGATCATCAGACCTAGACAAACTACATCGCAGGAAAGTTTATGAATAGCTGAATGTGATTGTTGAGTCACTGTGATTGACCTCTTAAAGTCATGGACAGGAGAAGTGCAACAGGACTGGAGATAAACAAATGTCCCAATTTTCAAAACAGATAAGAAGACAAATTATTCACACTGTAGAGTATTGGGCATGATTTTGATTCCTGGTAGATTTCTGGAACATATTTTAAAGAGACAGTTTGTGAAGACTTAGACAAGCAGTGACCCATGAAATTGTCATGGATTCCTCAAGAATAGGTAATGCTAAATTAATTTCCTTTTTTAAAAGGGTTACTTTACTACTACATCAAAGGAATTTCATAGTTATAGTATACTTGGAGCTCAGCAAGTCATTTGACAAGGTACTCCATGACATATCCTTGTGGAGAAGTTGGAGAGATATAGTAAAGATGATAGTATAGTTGTGTGGGTTCCATATTTGTTGAATGACTGGACCCAAAAAGTAGTAATTAATGGAGGGAAGCATCTAATGGAATGCCCCACAGATCTGTCCTCAGATCTGCTCTTCTCAATATTTTTATCATCAACTTAGATAAAGGCATACATGTCATGCTTATTAAATTTACAACTGATGTGAAGCTAAGATGGATAGATAGCAAGCCAAATGACAGAGTCAAGATCCATATAGACCTTCATGTGCTAAAATGATGGGTCAGATCTACTAAGAATTTATTTATTTATAATTAAATTTCAATTTACGTTACTCTTCAATTTACCCTACCTTTGTGTTCAAAATATAAGCTTTACAAATATAGAATGAGGAAGATATAACTAGATAGGTATCTTTATGAAAAAGTTCTATTTGTTAGGGTTTTTTTTAATGATTATAAACTCATTATTAGTCAATAATATGACCTGGGAGCCAAAAAAGGCTAAAGATATATTATGCTGTGTTAAAAGAGACATCATGCGGAGTCTGAATACAGACGAAAATTAGTTTTTTCTTTTCTTCTTTCTTTCTGTTTACTTCTCTCTCTCTCTCTCTTTCTTTTGGTTTGTTTTCTTAAACAAAATGACTAATATGGAAATGTTTTACATGATTACATATGTATAACCTATATTAGATTGCTTACCATCTCATGGAGGGAGAAAGGGGGGGAAGGAAGAAGAGAATTTGAAACTCAAATTTTTAAAAGTTGTCTTTACATGTAATTGGAGAGGAAATAAAATATTATTTAAAAATAAATAAGATAGAAACATAAATTCTTTACACAGAGAGAAAGGGAGGGAGAGGGGCGGGGGGGGGAGAGAGAGAGAGAGAGAGAGAGAGAGAGAGAGAGAGAGGAGAGAGAGAGAGAGAGAGAGAGAGAGAGATCATGCCCAGAACTAGAAAGGTGATTAGCATTGTGGATTAACTGATTATCTTCAATTCCCCTTTTTTTCACCTCTCATATTTAATCAGTTACCAGGCCCTGTTGAACCTACCTTAGACCATCTCTCACATCCAACTCATACTGTGAGGTCCATTTGCTACCATCCTAGTACAGGCTGTCATGAGCACTACTCAGATGTGGTTTGCTCTCACTGACCAGACCACCTTTGAGGTATTACATTCAATTCAGCTGTCATATTTTAAAAAGACTATTGCAAACAGGATTAAGTCCAGAGGAGGGCATCAAGGATGCTGAGAGTTTTTAAAGCCATACCATTCAAGGTCTGATAAAAAGAAGTGGGGTATTCAGCCTAGGGAAGAATGTACTTACAGAGATTGTATGGTTTTCGTGTGTGTGTGTGTGTGTGTGTGTGTGTGTGTGTGTGTGTATCAGACAATGCACAGAGTGAATAAGCTTTCCCACCGGGAGAGAGAATCTCAGATCTCACTCAAGAGGGACATTCCTTGAAGTCTCTGGTGTAGTAAACTGGGATTAGGGCCATGATGGAAGTGCCAGCTCCTCTACATATCACCTTCTTCCAGTCTTTCTCCCTTCAGGAACATGAAGAGAAACTGGAATGGCAAATTTTCCCTCACAAAGCTGGAAGTCAAAAGACCAGGATGTCTCTTCTCTCTAGCTCTGACCAACTCTGCCTCTAACACAGGTGCAAGGCACTGAGTAATTAATTAGCACCTCCAGTGAGGAGAGTGAAGAGTGTTATACAAATGAACTTTGAGGCATAGGTTACATATGGGATATATAAATAAATATATCAAGGTTACAGTCCTGGGACACAGGGCAATTGGTGATGCTATAGACAAACAGCGATATTAGAAAGAGGAGCTTGGGGAGTTTGGGGAGAGAGAAATAATCAGCTCAGTTTTAGGCATACTGAATTTAAGATGAGACAACTAGGCAAAGATATCATGAAGGTAGTTGAAGATGCAGGCTTGAAGAGAAGTAAAGGCTGGAGAAATAACTTTGCAAGTAATCTACGCAAAGGTGGGAACTGAAGCCACCACAACGAACTGGATAGCAAGAGGGAAAGGAGAAAGAAAACAGAGAAAGAGAAGGCCAAGAACCAATGTTTGGCCTTCATTAAGGGGATGACTCCAACACCAAGGGAGGATGGGATAATGGGAACATAGATTTAGAATATGAAGGGCCCTTCAAGGCTGTCTAGTCCAGCTAGCCATACACACTATCGCTGGGAAGGAGTAATCGGCTGTATAAAAAAAGCAATATAAAAGTAAAAATGGAAGGAGAATGAAAAAAAGTCATTGGATTATAGGTCTAGGAAGTTGGTAACAACCTTTGAGAGAATATGGTTGGGAAAATGGTAGGAACAGAATCCAGATTGCAAAAGGTTAAGGAGACATTGGGTGGTGAAGAAGGAGAGGTGTATCAGGTAAAAGAATTTTTTCAGGAACAGCGACAACATAGATTTAGAGCTTGAAGGAAACTCAGAAATCATCTAATCTCACCCCATTATTTTACAGCTAAGGAAATTGAGACCAAGAGAGAGTAAGTGACTTGTCTACGGACACATAGATTATAAATGGTAGGGACAATTGTCTTAATTGAGACAGCTAGGTGGCATAGTGAATTCAAGAAGACTTAGGTTCAAATCTACCCTCAGACACTTACTAGTTGTGCAACCCTGGGCAAGTCACTTAATTTCTGTCTGCCTCAGTTTCCTAAGCTGTAAAGTGAGGATAATAATAGCATCTATCTCCCAGGGCTATTATAAGGATCAAATGAGATAATATTTGTGAAGCACTTATCCAATGTCTGTCACACAGTGGGCAGTGCCTAGGGTGCTGGGTCTGGAGTCAGGAAGGTCTGAGTTCAAATCTAACCTCAGACACTTCCTAGCTGTGTGACCCTGGGCAAATCACTTCACCCTGTTTGCCTCAGTTTCCTCGTCTATAAAATGAGCTGGAGAAGGAAATGGCAAACAACTCCAGTATCTTTGCCAAAGAAAAACCCTAAATGAGGTCATGAAGAGTTGGACAGCACTGAAATGACTGAACAACAACTGACATTCAGTAGGTGCTTGATAAATGCTTTGTTTGTTTCTTTCCTTACCTGCTGGCTTCCTTCCTTGGTTCCTTTGACTCAAAAGCCTGCACTCTTTCTGTTGTACCACCTGGGGTAGAAGGGACATATCTGAGACCTGAACATGTTTGCAGGCAGATGGGGAAGAGCGGGCAAAAAGAGAGGCATTGATAGTTCATGGAAGAGAGGGCACACACTGTTACTGGAGAGAGATTCTGGAAGACATGGGAGGAAACAGAATCAAAGGGACATGTATAGTGATTAACCTAAGTTTGGGTGAGAAGTAGGGCAACCCTCCTTCCCAGTGACCAGAGAGAAGGAGACTGAGAATGTTTATCAGGAGTGGGGAATCTATGGCCTCAAGGCCACATGTGGCCCTCTAGGTCCTTGGGTGCGGCCTTTTAGCTGAGTCCAAGTTTTACAGAACAAATCCTTTTATTAAGGGGATTTGTTCTGTGAAGTTTGGATTCAGTCAAAGGGCCACACTTGAAGACCTAGAGGGCCACATGTGGCCTTAAGGCCACAGGTTCCCTATCCCTGGTTTAGACTGAAGAAGAGGAGACTGGGGTGGGGAAGGGAGAGAGGAGGGGAGGCAAAGCTATCTCCTGGGGTCTAAAGATGGGCCATATGGAAAAGGGATTAGATAGGCTCTGCTTGGTCCCGGGAGCCAAATTAGTTTAACAGTGGGTAGACTTGGGCTCCATGTAAGGCAAGATGTCTTAACAATTGAAGCTATCTAAAAATGGGCAGCTTCTATAACAAGTGAATTCTCCCTTTTTCCCTCACTTGAAGTCTTCAAGCAAAGCTGGCTAGTCACTTACCGTGGATGCAAGAAGACCAAGTGAGATTTATGCCAACAAGAACATCAGGAAAAAGGTCAAAGACTTTGTTGTTAGCTGGTGCATATGACAAAGGTAGCAATATGGAATAAGGGTGGACCATCCTTTTGGTCATTCCCCTAGGTTTATTTGCATTGTGGGAGTTGGTAACAGACAAGTTGTTTCAAATCCCGAACAGCTCTGTGGGATTTTGTTGGATAGAATTTCCAGAACTGCTTTGAGAATACAGACAGATAACTGAGGATTTAACAAGAGTTAAAAATCATTTTCTAATACCAGGCAAAATTGTTGGCTTGGGCCAGGAACCTTGAATTGACATCATGAGCAAAATGTTATTTTTGTCTCCTTGGCACAGTGCTTTGCACACAGTAGCTACTCAATAAATGCAAGGGATTTAATTGGTGTAGTTTAGAGTAGGCTGAAAATCCCTACTCCTTTTCAAAACTCTGTGTCATTCTATCACTGAGTATGAAATCCCTTCCTTTAGGACCTTTAAGAAACATGTGCCTTTTTACTGGGTTAAACTCCCTTTATTGGGAGGTGGTACATCAAACATTCATCGTTATTATTAATTTCTCAGCTTAATTCACAATGAGCTGGCAGAAAATATGTCCCAAACAAAACAAACAAAAAACAGTCTAAATTTTGATTTAGGGAAAGAGAAATTGTTAAAGGTTCAGAGAATGGGGCCCCACCTGGGCTCTAAGGGGCTATGTGGGATAGCAGCAAAGAACTCCCATTTAACCTGGATTTCCTAGTCCTTCCAGCTAACTAGTATAATTCATCATTGGTTAAGCCTCAAGTCTCATTATCTATCTAGGTCAGGCTTCCCATGACAAAGACTGCCCCAGCGTCTGTTTTGCAACTAGCCTTAACTCAAAAGCTTGGTGAGGTAGCTTCTTGCTGGGCAAGTAACCATTGGGAGTCAGTGACAACTGGGACATTGGGAGTGAAAACAGAAGTGTGAGAATCATGATCGACCAACCACCTTGGCCTGCTTATCATGTTGGCATAGTAACTGACCTGGAGGAGATCCATATTTCTATAGAATCATCAAGGGAAAATGAAAGGAGGAGAAAAACATGTCAGGATGGGTATGAAGTTAATTAGGCAGCCCCACCAATCTTATTGCACAATATAATGGATGATGTATACTGAAATACAATAGAAGCGAAGGTGTACTTATTAAAAAATAAGCATGAAGGGGGAGGGGAGATACTAGTTTTCAAGTCCACAGAGAGTAATCTGGTTCTGCAGCACAATTCCATTCACATCAGATAGACAGATAGATAGATAGATAGATAGATAGATAGATAGATAGATAGATAGATAGATAGATAGATAGATAGATAGATAGATAGATAGATAGAGATAGATACATAGATACATACATAAATATAATAGGAAATAACTCCTTAAGGGTGAGGAATTGGTCACCTCCATCATCTAAGAGCAAGGAGATTTATGCTTGGTTTTGTCAAGTGCCTCTCTGAAGTAAGTCCATGACTTAAAAAAAAAATGAAGAAAACAGTGAAAATGGAGAATCTATTTCCTTAATATTGTTATAGGTGCTATTATTGAAGTCTCCAAAGAGCAAAAAAAAAAAAGATTCTTCCTTTGCCTCAGATATTGCCCCATTAGAGACTGACTCCTGATTCCAATAATTATTAACAATGACAATTGGAAAATTACAACTTTCATAAATCTTGATTTCCTCTCGTGTAAAATAGGGATAAATAGTATGTGATACTTACTTCATAGTGTTATTGAAAGGATCAAATGAAATACCACATGTAAAGCATTTTTGCAAACCTTAAAGTGCTATAAAAAAGGCAATACTTTTTGAAAAGAATTAATTCCTGTCCAGATAATAACTCGAAATAAGGGATCTCCAAGAGTTCTTCCAACTCTGAGATTGAATGACATAAACTCTGGTTGACAGATCTGAGAGGCAGTGTCCTACAGTGGAGAGAAACCACTGGACTTGAAGGCAGGAAGGCATAGATTCAGAACCTGCTTCAGACATTACTAGCTAGGTGGGAAAGCACTTTAACCTAGTTATTGACTTACCCTCCCCGGGCATGTTTCCTTGTCTGTAAAATGGAGGGAATGGGAGTTTGAACTGAATGACTTCTAACATCCTTTCTGGTTCTAAACCTATGTATGGTGCATGAGTATAATTTCATTGGAAGAAACCTTTCAGTTTAGTAAACAACTAGGGTCTGGCAGAAACCAAAGTGCAAACTCCATATTTGGTACAAGCTTGCTTAAAAATCTTCATCTGTAAAGCTTTCTAAATCTTATTTTATAACATCTTTTCTCTGCTAAAGAATCTTCAATAGCTGCCCATTGTCTACAGAATAAAATCCACACTCTTTACACTGGCACTCAATGCTTCCTATGATATAACCACAACCTACCTTTCAGTTTTATGTCCCATAATTTCATTAGGTAGCTTGAGGGGTGCAGTGGAAAAAATGCTGGAGTTGGTGTTAGGAAGATCTGAGTTCAAATGCGACCTAAGCTATATGACCCTGGGCAAGTCACTTAACCTCTGCTTCAATCTCCTCATCTGTAAAATGGGAGTGATAAAAATGTAACACCCAAGGTTGCTTTGAGGATAAAATAATATTTGTATAAAAGTTCAGAGGAGGGAAAGATCACTTCTAACTAGAGTGGGAAGAGGATTCAAGGAAAGTTTCTTGGTGTGCAGGTGGCAAATTTCTCATCCTTGGCTTTTCTTTTCAATATGCTGGCTTCCTAAAAAATTACCTAGCCACTTCTGAGGGGTAGATTCAACCTGACAAAACCTACAATTTCTCTGAATAACACCAAAAGACTAATTTTTATACCACACAGGTTAAAACCATGATGTTTCCTGCTCACCAGCAAAGTCGTCCTCTCTGCCTATGATTCCTCAGCTGAGTTACTTCTGAAGCAGAAATTTCCATCAGACCCATGAAGCCGAGAAATGTGGCAGCAAATTGAGATTTAAGAACTAATAATTCCATCTCATGAAGATTATTCCACTAGGGATAAAATCAAACCTATTTATTTTTTGCTCCCCAAGTGAGCCAAGCAAGTTCTCAATCATGTTGAAAATTACCAGTGATTCTCTTTCTTGGCTCTCAAAAACCTCAATGGTGACAATTTTGCTTCAAAACCACTAAGCTTGACTCTCATTCTTAGCTGTAAATTGGCATGTTCTGAGCTGAGCTTTTCATACGTACCCTGTTGGAATTCCACTGGGAGCTTCAAAATCCATATTTTAGAAATGATGAGAATTGGACTACCGCAGGCATCTGAGGAAGCCTGGCAGAGCCAGTTTGCAAGACGTACAAGGAAAACATTCTCATTGCTTCATTACTTTTGGCCAAGAATGTGTAACCCCTAGTTTCATCACACACCTCACTCACCAGGCTTGTCTCCCTGTGATTTTTGGCTACCTCAGCAAATTAAATCTCTGCTTAACAGAGAAATATTCGCCCCTATTAAGGAGGATCAAAAGGACATTCTGCAGGCTCTAGAGGCTATTCTAAGTCTGGTTGGAACAATAAAGCATCTTTCCCAAAGGTATTCCTTCAAATATGTACATTTTGGTAGGTGCGTGAAAAATTCCTTCTCCTCCCAGTACACAACTCTGAAACAGCAGCCTTGCTGAACACTGTAATTGTTAACAGATATCTCAGAAAGCACTTCTCACCTTGTCATGGAAATAAGTTCTCAGGGCTGGTAAACACCAAAGCATTCTGGAAGCTGGACCTTTTTGAGAGGTCAAAACCATCCCAGAAGAGAATAAAATGGGTTGTATCAATGTCAGGGAGAATGTTATCAGCCGCAGAATTATATCCAACTAAATGAATTATCCGTGTCAAACCATATAGCAGAAGCAGTGTCTGAGCACAAGGATGAGGAGCTCCTTCATGCAAAATTTTCAGCAGGGTCCCCTCATACATAGACACTGTCTTTATGCTAATGTGCACAAAGCAAATAGACTTGAGAGGAGGAAGGAAAGAGGTTAGAGAGTCCCAGATGGGACAGAAGGAGGAGGGGGAGGGGGAGGAAGAGGAGAGGGGGTGGGAGGGAAGGGGAAAGGAAAGGGAGGTAAGGAAGGAGAAAAGGAGAGTGGGAGAGAGAGAGAGAAAAAGAAGAAAGATAAGAAAGTAAGAGAAAGAGAATGTACAAAAGAAAGCATGACAATTGAATGCCTGAATGAAAGTGCATGGGAAAAAAGGCCAAATACTTTCAAGACAAATATGCCATTTGCTCCAACTTGTTACATCTAAATCCAGTGGTGAAGTCAGTGCCGGGGCGATTCATTTCTGACAAGCTAACCCTGTCCCTTTGTCTATACTCTAGCCAGAAGGTAGATGAGAAGCTACTGGGGCCTTTAGATCTTCTTTAAAGAAGATCCTGTCTCCCCAGGAATCTGGATTTGGGGAGAGGCATTCGAGAACAGGAAGGAGAATGAGGAATTATTTTTCCCAAGGGCCTCCAGGGATGGTCACTTTGGTGCCCTTTAAAAAACCTAAATAAACCCAACAGTCCAGACCTTTACCCAAAGATCTCTCTCTCTCTCTCTCTCTCTCTCTCTCTCTCTCTCTCTCTCTCTCTCTCTCTCTCTCTCTCTCTCTCTCTCACACACACACACACACACACACACACACACACACACACCCCAATAATTATCTGAAATACAGAAGTGATATCTATTAGTGCCCAGTTTATGTAAAGGCTAAAGAGGCCCATGTCTCAATAAAGTAGGGAATTTTTTTAGGAGTTTCATTTCTTTAAGTCAGGGATTATTAATTTGGGGTCCATACAGCCCCAAAGGTCCATGAATAAATTTCAAGGGAGTCCATGAACTTGAATAGGAAAAAAATACATTGTTGTTTTCACTAATCTCAAATTAAAATTTAGCATTTCCTTCAATTATTTAAAAAGATTATCGTGAGAAGGGATCTATAGCATTTTTTACAGAAAGATTCCAGTTTAACTCGTTATTTTTCTGAAATTTAGAATAGGAGGCTTATTACAGAATCTGCCCTTCTCAGGGAATGGGTATCATCCTCATCATTCCAGAACCCTGTGTCACTTCTATTGGATGGTAGAGGCACAGCTACTATCTTGCTTATTAGATTTTCATGAAGTTATTTTGCCCCCTAGAGGCTGGCTAGCTGAGAATGACAATTATATATTCCTATTTCTCTTCAGAAAGAAGAGAAATTCTCTTCATTCCTCAGGTTTCTAATCTCTTACAGAATCATAAGACGATAGATTTGTATCTGAAAGGAATCTGAAAGGGCATCCAGCCCAACCCCCTCTTTTGACAGATGAGGAAACTGGGCTCCACAGATGTTAAATGTCTTGTCCAAGGTCATCCAGGTAGTAATCATCCAATGTGTTATTGTGATATCTCCCAGCTTTGTGTTATCTGATAAAAGAATGCTAACAACCAACCAATCTACAGGCATTTATTAAACACTTAGTATGTGCCTACAATGTGCAAGATGCTGGGGATACAATGAGGAGCTTACATTCTATTAAGAAAAACAACATTTAAGCATATAAGCAGATACAAAATATATACATAGTACATAGAATGTCAGTTTGGGGTTGGTGAGACACAGGTAACTGGGATTGGGTTAAGGAAAAGCCTTATATAGAATGTGGCACTTGAGCCTTGAGCAATGCTAGGAATTCTAAGTGGCAGAGATGAGAATTTGAATTTCACTGGAAAACAGTGAGTGTAAAGGCAAGGAGATGTGAGCTAGAACATCAAGTGAAAGGAATAGCAAGGTATGTAGAATTCATGAAACTGAGGTATGTGTAATAAGCCCCAAAAGGTAGCATAGATTGTGAGCAGCTTTAAACATAAAATGAGGAATTTGCATTTTATCCTAGGGAAAATGAGTAACAAGACCTTTTTGAGGAAAAACAGACATAATCAGACCTGTGCACTAGAATATAACTTTGGTTTTGTGGAAGATAAATTAGAGAGGAGAACAATTTAAGTCAGGGAGACATTTAGAAGGTTACTACAACAGTCCAACTGAGAAGTTTTGAGAACCTGAACTAGATGGCATCCTGTGAAGGGAGAGAAAGGGATGGATGAAAGAGATGTTGTGAAGGGAGAATTGACAAGATTCAGCAATAAAGATGAGTATATGAGTCAGAAAAGTCAAGGATGGTTATGAGATTGAGAACGGGGTTGACTAATGATGCCCTCAACCAAAATAAGGACTTTGGAAAAGGGGTGTGTTTAGGGAGAAATACAATAAATTGTGTATTGGACATGCTGAGTTCAAGATGGGTATGGAAAACCCAGTGAGAAATGTCCAATAGACAATTGGTGGGTAATATAGGACTGGAACTCAAAAGATACCAGGGCTGGACATGTAGATCTGGGAGTCATCTGAATAGAGATGTTCATGAAACCATGGGAATCACTGAGGCCACTAAGAGACTGAGAGTGTAGGGAGAAGAAGAAAAGTTCCAGAACATGAAGAAGACTCACAGTTTGGGAATAGAATTTGGATGATAATCCAGGAGAAGAATCTAAGAAAGAATGACCAGACAGGGAGGAGGAAAACAAAGAGACAAAAATGTCATGAAAACCTATAGAAGAGAGAGCATCCAGAAGAGAGTGGTCAAACAGTGCCAAATGCCACAGAAATGTCAAGTATAAAGTCAGAAAGTCAATCAATAAGCATTTATTGAGCACTTATCATATACTAGGCTGTGTGCTAAGAACTGGGGATAGAAAGAAAAGCAAAAGCAAAGTCCTAGCTTTTAAGCAGTTCACATTCTAAAGGAGGAGCCAACATAAAATAACCATGTACATATAAGATGTAGACAAAGATCACAAATAGACATTACCTTTAAGGGAATGCACTGGAGGGAGAAGAAGCGGAGGTAGGAAGATGACACCAGAAAAGGCCTCCTGCAGAAAGAAGGATTTGAACTGCATCTTGAAGGAAGCCATAGAAGGTAGGAGGTGGAGGTAAGGAGGAAGATTATTCTAAGCATGGGAGACATACAGTGAAAAGGCACCAATATGGTGGATATGGTATGTCCCATGTAAAGAATAAGCAAGAAGTCCTGTGTCACAGTATAACGAATATGTGGAGGAGGCTAAAGGTGGGAAGGTGCTAAGTTATGAAGGATTTTTTAAAGACATAGAGCTTTATATTTGTTCCTAGAGGTCACAGGGAACCATTGGGGTTTATTAAGGAGGAAATGACATGATCAAACCAATACTTTAAGATCACTTTGGCAGCTGAGTGGAGGATGGATTGGAATGGAGAGAGACCTGAGACAGGGAGACCAACCAGCAGGCTATGGCAATAGCTGAGGAGTAAGATGATAAGGGGGGCAGCTGGGTGGAGCAGTGGATAGAGAGCCAGGCCTGGAGTCAGGAAGACTTATCTTCCTGAGTTTAAATCCAGCCTCAGACACTTACTAGCTGTGTGACTTTGGGCAAGTCACCTAACCCTGTTTGCCTCAGTATCCTCCATCTGCAAAATGAGCTGGAGAAGAAAATGCCAAACCACTCCAGTATCTTTGCCAAGAAAACCCCCAATGGGATCACAAAGAATTAGACATGAATGACAAAAGACTGAACAACAACAACGAAGATGATAAGGACCTATGACAGGTGGTGGCAGCACAAGAAGAGAGAAAGAGGTATATATGAAAAGTGTTGTGAAGGAAAGAATAACAAGATTTGGCAACATATTACAAAGGCCTTTGGATTTAGCAATGAAGATCCCTAAAATTAGGGATTTTTGCCTAACTCTACCTTTTCACTGCCTGTGATAAATCAAAAGAGCAGAATTTTTCAGCATCATCTGATTTTAACCACATTCATATATACAGAACTTTAGTCACGTGAAGGTCACTCAACATCCTCAATGTCTTGATGGGCAAAGAAAAATGTATTCTGCACCAACGACCTTAAGGGAGCTAAACTCATTCTGACAATCTATGGAAATGGGATGGCTGTGCCAGCATTCATCAGGCCAGCTGAAAGGACAAAATCATCTCAGAGAAGATCATGTTTCTCCTGCGATGCACAAATCATGGGAAGTAATCATCTCTGTTGTGCTCTGTGCTGGTCAGATCACAGCAACCACACAACTCAATAAGCCCTGTCTAGGTGCAAGGCACCGTGTTCGGCACTGGAGATAACAAAGACAAAAAGAAAATGTCTGCTTCCTTCAAAGAGCTTACATTCTACTCTCCTTTTACCCACCTCTGAGGAATGGGCCTGGGGCTGTGTGTTTCTGTTCTTGGTTGGTGGTCCCTGAGTTTCAGCCAATGGGACCTTGGAGCCAGGATTGAAGGATGGATGATGCAGCATGGAAATCCTGAGAAGCCAGAGAGCCTGGGACTCAAGGGAGGGAGAAGTGAGGAAGGAGTGTTGAACTTGGAACTGAGACTTTGCTCTAAATGAATTGAGCTAGGCCTTAAACCTAGTCCTCCTCCCCACCCCAGAGACTGAGATGGTACAAAGAGACGACACGATTATGCTTCCCATTGTTGAAGAGGTAGAAGTTTGTATACTTGTGATTCTACCTTTTGAAGTAAACTCTTGTGTTACCCGAAAAAGAGAGATGGTGAAAGCAGCCATGGAATAAGGATAGGTACAAGCCAGAAGGCCTGGCTAGGGCCCACACTATATAATATAGGAAGAATCGTAAGATTTGGAGTTGGAAAAGACATTAGAGGTCATTCTAAACCACTGTCCTCATTTGGTAAATGAGGAAAAAAACCCAGAAAGATGAAGTGACTTAATGACAGAACTGGGATTTAAACACAAATATTGACATTAATTTCAATAGTCTTTCTACTGTACTACATTATCTCCCTAAAGTCATGGAGTCAAACATGAAAAAACTTTAGAGATCATTTAGTACAATTCCTTCATTTTTCACTGACAAGAAAACTAAGGCCAGGAGAGGTTAAGGATTTGTCCCAGGTCACAGAGGAACTAAGTAACAGAGACATCATTTGACCCCAGACTCTGATTTCTAATGCAACCAGAATCTACCGCACCACTTTCAATCACATCAGTGCCTGAACTGACTGAAAGGTCAAGATTGGACAATCTTGCTTCAAGGGCTAACTCAGAATGCATGACATGAGGAAGGAGGAAGCAGCTTCTGATGGAGCTGAACAAGAGGAGTTACAAAGGCAGGAGAAGGACAAAAGAGCCTAATTTGTGGAAGAGGTCAAGGTGATGTGCTGTGGTGATGGCAGAGGAAGCAGACCGTAAAAAGCTGCAAAAGGTCATCCTGACAGGCCAGTTCCAAGAACAAGATACCATAACTGAATTTACAGCAAAGAACATCCTGAGGGAAAAAAACCTCTCTTCCCACCCTCCCACCTTTCCAGTCTTCTTATCCCTTACTCCCCAACACATACTCTTCAGTCTAGTAACACTGGCCTCCAGGCTTTTCCACAAACAAGGATCTCCACCTCTCCAATCTGGGCATTTTCTCTGGTTGTCCTCCATGCCTGGAATAGTCTCCTTCCTCCATTTCTCTTCCATTCCAACTACTGATCTTGGCATCCTTTAAATCTCAACAAAAATCCTGTCTTTTACTAGAAGCCTCCCCTAACCCTTCTTAATTCTATTGCCTTCCCTCTGTCAATTATTTCCTATTTATCCTGCATATAGCCTGCAGTTTTGTTTGCATGTTGTCTCACCTATTGGATTGCAAACTCCTTGAGGGCAGGAGCTATCTTTTGCCTAGCACTTTTTTTTTAGCATAGTGCACTTAATAAATGTTGGTTGATTGATTGATTCTGGGGAATATGCAACATTTACACAAATAAGTAAATGAAAGAAAACACGTAGAGAGAGATAATCTGCTCACTGATTGCATTATTATTATAGCTGTAACATTGTGTTTAGTTCTGGAGGGACAATGACAAACTACCACATGTGTCTTCAACCAAGATAATGAGATATCTGGGTGGCATGAATCAACGAATGAAAAAGCATTTATTAAGCACTTATTGGTTAAGCACTGGAGAATCAAACATCAAAAATCAAAAATCTTGCACTGGCAAGACAGTCCCTGTTCTTAATTACCTCACATTCTAATGGTGGAGATGATGCATATAGTAGAGTCAGCAGGAAAGTGAAGAGAAAGTCCCTGTAATCCTTAGGATACAATAGAAGGGCAAGATGGTCAGGCTAGTGAACCAGAGGGCAAAGAAGCAGAGCAGACAGCAATGCCTAGGGGTTGGGAGGGTGTATCCACCCAACAGTCAATAAGACCCAATGGTCCAACTGGCAAATAATCCAGTTTTGCTGAAGTTCAAATAGGAGATAAGGCTGGTATACAAATATATCTTCTTGAGGTACATCTTAATCAATATAACTATATCTGTTTCTGATACTGAGTCATTTAATAATGCCAAGGATTTGAGTGCTAAGAACTTTCTTTTTCTGGTCTTTAGGAGCTGTGGATTCCGTGGCCACAAGAGATGAAGCAAAAGCAGAGGCAATTATCGAAGCCAGCTCCCACGGATGATGGCAATGAGGTCAGTTTATAACCAGGGCCAATGGCCTTGCTGACAAGTCTTGGTCTATGGTCATTGCCCCTGTGGTCTAAAGGGAGGTGGATGTGATAGTCCCTCTCCTCTCCTCTCCTCTTCCATATCTTCTCCTGTCTATCCCTGGAGCAACTTGATGCTACCACTTGGCTAGCTTGCCTGTACTCTGGTAATGCTGCCATAAAGACTGCATCTCCTTTTTAACGCTAAAAATCTACCTCACCCAGGAGTAAGGAAGGAACTGTTGACTGCCATCTCATAAGATGCTTGGCCTGGAGAAAAACAGTCTTTTAGCTTTCGAAAGGACCTTAAAAGTTATGTAATCCAACATCCCATCCTATACAGTGAGAAAGAAATGTATAATTTTTATATTAATCAATATGATATGTACAATGAATATACTAATAATTTAGTTTTCTCAAAAGCTGCCTTTTCCAGCTTGTGAGTCAGACTCATAATGCAGCTTGACCTGATCAATCAAACCTTGACAAGGCTCACGATCACTGGCATCCCTCTGCCTGCATACCTGAAGTGAATGAAAGACTGTGGAACCTGTTCCCATCACAGAGCTCGGGTCCTGTGAACCACTAAGTAACAACCCCCAAGGACTCGAGCAATATTGCTCCCACAGGATTTCAGAATTGTTGTATTGTCTTCCATTTGTGGGTTTGCCATGGGAAACCAGTCTGGCCCTGGGAAGGGTTGTTTGTAGTCTACCTTCTCCCATCCCTTCCCACTTGTGATTTATGTATATAATCTCTGTCTTCACTTCAGCAAGGTGGAATTCTGATCAGGAGAATTTCCGACTTGCAAATCCATTCCTCGAAATGAAACTAATTAATTAAACTACTACCTCATCACTGGCACTTTGTCTCTGGCCTGCTATTTCATCATTCTCAGATTACAGACTGGCTCAGTAAAATCCTGTTAACAACAGAAATAATCTCTACAATATATCTGACATCTTGAAGACCTCTAGTGTATTTCCTTACAAGACATCTTATTCTACTTTAGGATGGCGGCTGTAATTCTTAGGAGTTTCTCCATATGATGATCCCAAATCTGCTTTCACCCATCAATTCTTATGTCCCTTCAGGTATTCCAGGAAGTCTAACAAACCCAGTTTAAGGGGAAAACCCTTCAAATTTTTGAAGATAGGAATCCTGTCCCTTCTGGAAGACTATCTCCAGAAGAAATAACTCAATTCTGCCAGCTAGTAAGGATAAAGTCTTCAGATCCCTCACCTTCCTCTAAACACATTTCATTTTGTTACACTTCTCAAAATGTGGAATCTAGAATTCAGCACAATTCTTGAGAGATGATCTGACCCACATAAAGTACAAAATCTGAGATGGTCCAGGATCACCTCAGAGTGCAGGGGGTGCTATTGTCAGTCATCCTTGATTTGTACTCTCTACATCTATTAATGTAGTCTAAGATTCTTAGGCTTTTTTAGAAATCATGCACACCGCACACTTGATTTGAGTTTGTGATTGCAGCATCCCACCCAAGGCAAGGCCAGTGATCAGATAAACCCCTGAGTAAAAGAAGGGTAAGACCAATACCCACCTGGCATAGTAGAGGTGAAAGCCGAAGTTATAAGGCAAATGTAAATGGAACAGCTAGACCAGATTCATACAAGGTTGTCTTCAGAGAGCAGAAATCCAAATGACTGAAACAAATAGAAAGACTGGAGGCCAAAACATGTATTCAAGGCCAGGAAGTTGATACTATATTTGGAAGAAAAGCAAAAATAGAAAGGTATCTAGGCATTGGCTTTTCGCCTAACTCAACCTAATTCCCCCAAACTTCAGTGTTTTTATGACTCATGACATTCTCCACAGATTATATTCCCTAGGGGTAGATAGGTAATACAGTGCATAGAATGCTGAGCCTAAAGTCAGGAGGCTTGAGTTCAAATCCAGACTCAGATACTTTCTGACTGTGTGACTCTGGACAATTCATTTAACCTCT
The DNA here is from genome assembly GCF_003287225.1 of Phascolarctos cinereus. Taxonomy (NCBI): domain Eukaryota; kingdom Metazoa; phylum Chordata; class Mammalia; order Diprotodontia; family Phascolarctidae; genus Phascolarctos; species Phascolarctos cinereus. The sequence continues at coordinate 371,297,431 of NW_027555847.1, forward strand.
ACCTCAGTTTCCTCAGCTATAAAAGGGGAGGGGGGCAAATGCTGTTGTGAGGGTAAAATGAGATGATAAATGTTAAAGCCCTTAAGACAGTGCTTGGCATATAGAAGGTACTTATTAAATATTTGTTTCCTTTGCTTCCTACCCCCACTCATCCTTGCTGAGCCAACATGATCATGGGCATGGTCTGCCAAACCTCCTTATGATAGCAGCTGCCGCCCTGAGGCTTCTTCAAGTTTGTTCGGGAATCCTCAAAAACACCTAGCTTTTTTCATATAATCTGTTATGGAGCAGGACTCCTCTCCTAAAATTTTTAGAATCTAAGTAGAGGCTGCTGTATTTCCCTAGATACCTAGACAAATCTATGACTTCACATTTCATCAGTGTGAGCAATTCCTTCACTAGCACAGATCATGACCCCTCCACATCTCCTCACCCTATGCCATTCCCATCCCTATCTCTCAGAAATTCCCCCAGAATCAAGCAATTGGCCAGAGACTTTCCTCTAGTTCTGTTCATGTTGTGGGGGGCATCATTCTAGCCCTGAGGCCATCCATCTGGTGCCTCTCATTCCTGACACATAACCAATCCATCTCCCTTACCTGTCACACTAGCATCTTCTACACCCCATCACTGGGCATACATTACTGTTGACTTATACCCACCATGCATCTTTCCATGGCCCTTTAGACCACTCATCATTTCATTTCCTCTGAGATCTTGCTGTTTCGTGATGTTCAGTTTTATAGCATAGCTGAAAGAATATTAGTGTTAAAAAAAAAAAAGAAGGGCTCTGGTAGCGGCAATCACTTTCAAATCATAGAAAGCAGTGTGCAGTTTCCTAAATGTGCCTCAGCCCACTCTCCACCTACTGATCAATCCTGGCCCCATTCATTGTCCATCTGAAGCACCTGTCCAAGATAGAGATACATATTGTTGGATCCACTCAAAGGGGCTTACAGCCCAGCTCCATGTCAGGCTGACAATCGGCATTTTTTTTTTTTTGGTGAGGCAATTGGGGATTAAGTGACTTGCCCAAGGTCACACAGCTAGTAAGTGTCAAATGTCTAAGGCCAGCTTTCAACTCAGGTTCTCCTGACTCCAAGGCTGGAGCTCTATCCACTGTACTACCTAACTGCCTCTTAGAAGTAATTTTTTGTTGTTTGTTTTTGCAGGCAATCAGGGTTAAGTGATTGGCCTAGGGTCACGCAGCTAGTAAGTGTCTGAGGCTGTATTTGAGTCAGGTCCTCCTGATTCCAGGACTAGTGCTCTAACCACTGTACCACCTAGCTGTCCCTGGCACTTTTCTTTCAGTTTAATTTTGTAGTGAGAATAGCTAGACCAATCCTTTTTACATTACAATGGATTTTTCTGAGAAGGCTTTTAGTGTACCGGGGATTGTTCTAATTAACAAAAGGTCATCCAGAAACACTGTGGAATACCTTAGGTAAAGGGATAGGTCACCCTGTTTTACCTCACTGGATATCAATAAATATAAAATCTATTTTGGGTTTTGAAACAGATTTCACATTTATCCCTATTAAATTCCATTATTTTAGGTCAGACCCAACATTCCAGCCTACCAAGAGCTTTTCCAGTATGGATTCTATTATGCCCTATGTCAATTGTCCCTCACAGCTTTGTGCTGCCCACCAACTGAACACATACACATCTACCTTTTCATTCAAATCATTTTTTTAAAATACCTGTTGAACAGGACCCAAACAAACCTGGATCCTAGAATCTACCTATAAAGATGTACATCTAGGTTGCCATCAGCAGGTTAATCAACATTCTTTGAGTCCAGTTGTTCAAAAAGTTTCAAATACTTCTAACTGCATTATTCAGCCCACATTTCTTCACCTTATCTAAAAGAATATCACGATTTGTTCAATGAAATCTTGTCCAGATTTACTTGTCCAGAATTTCTCTGATCTACCAATCTCAGGACCTTGTCAAAGAAGAGAAGGTTGAGGAGGACGTGATAGACCTCTTCAAATATTCTAATGGCCTTCGTGTGGAAGAAGGAATAGACTTATCTTGCACTATTCTAGGAGATAGAACTACTACCAATAAGTGGGGAGGAGAATAGGGTGTTAAAGGGAGGTAGAGTTTAGCTTGTTGTAAGAAAGAATACTGTAATAATTAAGTTTAACAAATGGCTAAGCTGATTCATTAAGTAATATGTTCCCCATCACCTAAGATATTCAAGTAGGTGCTAGATAGCCATCTGTCAGTGATAAACTAAAGCAGAGGTGTCAAAAATGCAGCCTCACTGGCCACAATCAGCCCACAACAGTGCAGAGTACAGCCTAAACCAGATTAAAATGGAATTGGGAAATATTTAACAAAATAAATTAAAACATAATATAATTATAATAAATAAAATTACATTTTAAAACTAAATCAATGTGCAGCCCATAGGAATCTTTATCTATGGATTAGCGGCCCCCATTTCTATTTCATTTTGATACCACTGCTGCAGAATAAATGGCTGTACTTCTAACACAATCTGTAATCCTTGTAACAATTATAAATCAATGAAAGGTAAGACAGTTATTTCTAAGATTGGTTTTTTTGGTGTGTGCTAATAACCACAAGGAGACTGATGAGAAGAAATGTCCTAGTTACACTGAAAATATTTATAGAAACAGGTTTTGTAATAACAAAGAATGGGAAACAAAGATACTCATTGATTAGGGAATGGCTAGATAAAATGTGGTGCATAAATGTAATGAAATATTATTTCGCTATAAGAAATGGTTAATATTCCTCCAAGTCCAAATACAAATTCATCTCTGTTTAGCATGTGAAACTCTTAACTTGGCTCCTTCCTGCTTTTCCAGTCTTCTTACCCTTTACTCCCCTCCCCATATTCTGTGATCCAATAACAGTGGCCTACTTGTTTCTCACGGGAGACACAGGTCCCACTTCTGTGCCTCAGTACTGGCTATCTCTCATGCCAGGAATGCTCTGCCCAATCCCTCCCTCTACCTCTTGGTTTCACTGGTTTCCTTTAAGACTCACCTCAAATTCCACCTTCTTCAGGACTTCCAGCCCCTCCCAGATGCTAGTGTTTTTCCTCTGAAGTTACCTTACATCTACTCTGTATATATCTTGATGGTTACTAGTTTTTTATATGTTTTTCCCCACTCATACAATGTAAACTTCTTGAGGGCAGAGGCTGTTTTTGCCATTCTTTGTATCCCTAGCACTTAGCACAGTGGGTAGCATATCATAAGCATTCAATAAATACTTGTTGACTGACACATAATCATTTTTCCCTCACCAGCAAGTATCTCTTCCTGCCTCTTTTCTATTGATCCAAATCCTACCTTCTTATCTTGACCCAAAACAAAGCCTACCTCTTCCAGGAAGCCTTCCTTGATTACTCCAACTCATGTTCCTCTCTTTCTGAACTCAGTTGTGTTATAGAAAAACTTGTAGACCTGAAATCACTAGACCTGGGTGGCAATACTGACTCTGACACTAGTTGTGTCACCTTGGACAATTCTCTGAGCCTCAGTTTCTTTACCTTTAAAATGGGAGAAATACTGGAATATCTGGTATTATTGTTCTTTGCCTTATTATGCTTTGCAGATGTTGTATGTTTTTTACAAATTGAAGGTTTGCGGCAACCTTACCTTGAGCAACCTTACATCTGGCACCATTTTTACAACCCCACCACGTACTCAACATTGTGTCTCTGTGCGACATTCTGGTAATTCTCACAATATTTCAAACTTTTTCATTATTAGTTTATCTTTTATGGTGATCTGTGATCCTTGATCTTTGATGTTACTACTGTAATTGTTTTGGGGTACCATGAACCATGCCTATATAAGGCAGAGAACTTAATCTATAAATGTTATGTATGTTCTGACTGCTCCACCAGCCAATGGTTCTTGTCTCTCTCCTCTTCAGGCCACCTCATTCACTGAGATGAAATATTGCCAGTAAACAACCCTTCAATGGTCTCTAAGTGTTCAAATGAAAGGAAGAGTCAATCGATACTGCAAACTTCATTGTTGTCTTATTTTAAGAACCTGCCACGGACACCCCAACCTTTAGCAGGCACAGCCCTGTCATCAACATTGAGGCAAAACCCTCCACAAGCAGAAAGATTATGACTTGCTGAAGGCTCATAATGGTTAGAATATTTTGGCAATAACATATTTTTAAATTGAGGTATGTAATACTATTATACTCTTAATACGGTATAGTGTAAACATAACTTTTCTATGTACTGGGAAACCCAAAATCCGTGACTCTCTTTATTGTGATATTTGCTTTATTGGGGTATTCTGGAATCAAATCTGCAATATCTCTACAGTATGCCTTTAATTTTCCCACCTCCACTGTAGTGCCTCCCCTCTGAGAGTACCTTCCATATATTCTGTACATGTCCTGTTCTCGCCTCCATTGGAATGTAAACTCCTTGAGGACAGGAACATTGTTTTTACTATACTTATATCCCTGGCACTTAGTAAGCACTTATTGCTTATTGACTTGCTGACTGACTATGACTACCCACGCACCTCACAGGGTTGTAGAGATCACATTGCCCCACAGAGCCCAAAACAACATAGGAACATAAGCTGCTGTTACTTAATTTAATGGTTCTCTGATTGTTTCAATTTGTTCAGTCTACCTTTCCAACATTATTAAGGGCAGCAACTCTGTTTTATACTTCTATTAATTCACCTCCGTGACCTAGAACAGTGTTGGGCGCATGCATGGGTGCTCTTTAAATGTTTACCCGATTATTGTTTCCAAGTATAACATTTTTTCTAACAGTGGCTTGAAGAAATGTGACCTCAAATACTTGAATTCACATAGTCTTGATTTCAAAGAAATACTTTTTCCCTGCTTCTCCTTCCCTACTCCTCCCATGTCATGTAGTTCATAATTAAATCCAACAAATACATATTGAGCACTCCTATGTACGATAGTTGCTCTCAATATGTGTGAGTGTCCCTAGAACCCATTGCACTGGAGGAGGGAGAAGGTACAAAGATGATGAGAACAGAACAAAATAGGGGAGGCTCAGAGTGGGAATTAATTTGCCTGGGATCACAAAACTAGAACTCAGGTCTGCTAAGAATTATATCAGTGTGCAAATTAACTTAGAACAAGTAATTAAAGTTATTAGCTTATAATAAACTTCATAACTTTTTAAATCTTTAAAAAGTTTTTAACATACAACAGTTCCTCCTTTGCTACAATTATTTTACACAGTCTAGGCATGTATTCATAAGATTTTGACATATATTCTCCAATTTTTCATCATGAAACCATACCACATTGGATATTAATCATCACTTTGACAAACAAATCAGTTTCCCAAGTCTAGCTTTGATTATAGCCCAGAAGTTTCTAAAAAATATTTAAATCAAATGAGTTTAGGGTTTTTAAAGTATATTTATCTCCATCTTTGGGATACATTTCTTAATCTTTCTTGATGTATAGGATGATGCAAGGTGATATTATAATATTCTATCCTCTTTTATTAATTTCTATAATTCCAGACCAATTTTGCTATTCAGCATATCAATATATTAAGCAGAATTTATATTAATCAGAACATATTCCTTCAATGGGAACAAAACCACCAGGCCCATTAGAAATAAAAATCCCCAAAACTTTTTAAAGGTGGAAGTCTTACAGTTTGACCAAAGACACCTAGATCTTACAGGCTGATCTGAACTTCTGATAGTGGCAATAGTATAGCCTTGCATGAAAAAGTTAGTTTCATCAATACATTTTTCCAATCTTCAGTACTCTGATCTTTATATTGTCTTGCCTGTGACAGTTTTTTTTTTCATAGCAAAGGTTAGCAGCTTTGGTTTCCCATTGTTCTTCCAACGTCAAGAAAATGATGCTATGATGGAATAAAGGTCTAGAAATCTGACTATTTCACAGCAACAGTTTGTCAGTTGTTGCATCTTTTCATTTTTGACCACACTTTACTTAGTGCTTTGATGCAATTGATCCAAATACACTGTGGGTTTGAATCGTTCTTGAAATTTTTGCTATCCCCACACCACTGGCTCCTGAATTATTTCCAACAGTCATTGAAGATTGTCCTTTAAGATCTACAGGTTTTGTACATTTCCTTGGAGTAATAATCATTCCTTAAAATCATAGAATTAAAAATACAACAAGAGAGCAATGTAAGGTATGTGCATGGAATTTATTCTAGCACTGAGCAAAGATTTAGCTAATAGTAGGCAAACTAACAGTTTAGTTCCATCTGATGAAGTTCAGACATTCTGAGCCACCCTATTGTCAATAGAAATACACACATGACTATGGTCACAAAAATTATACTGTATCAAAATTATTGCTTGTCCCAAGAAATTCACACACCTCTAGTCTGGGTCCCTTTTCACTGTGCTTCACTTTCTCTAACTCACTTGCCCAACATACTGTTCTTTTACCTAGTGAAGAGCCACCAAATGGAAAATAAAGCTTTTATTATGGGATTACCTGGGAAAAAAGGATATTGCAGGTGGAAGCAACAGCATGAGCAAAGATTCAAAAGCCAGAAAGCACAGGGCATATATAAAGAAAAGTGAGTAACCTAGTTTTATCATTGAGAACATGCAGTGGGAAATAAATTTGAAAAGACTGATTGAGTCCATAGAGGGTTGGGCTTTGAATTCCAAGATAAATAGTTTCCCCTGTCTTAATTTAATTCACTAGACAGTAGGAGGCTACCAACAGCTTTTGAATGGAAAAAGAATATGATCAGAGCTGGTCATTAAGATTAATTTGGCACTTAAAAGAAAGGGCAGAAATTAGAATCAGGGAGACCAGTTAAGACCATATTACAATACAGCATGCAAGTGATAATGAAGACTTGGACAAGGGTACTGGTAGTGGGAATGAAAAGGAAAGGATGGATATTTTTAAAAATATATAGTGAAGGTATAATCTACAGCAGTGGCATCAAACTCAACTAGAAACAAGGGCCACTAAATCTTACATAAGGGTCTCTGTTTATGGAATGTTAATTTAGATAACCATGTATTAACATTATCTATGTCTGTTGCATTTTTACATATTTTGTTAAATATTTCACAATTACATTTTTATCTAGTTCAGGATACACTCAGGAGGGTTATGAGCCACAAGCAATATACAGGCCATGTATTTGACACCTCTGCCTATAATATTTCATAGCTGATTGAGTGTGGTAATAGAAGGAAAAAAAGGAGTCAAGGATAACTCTATGATTTTAACTAGGCTAATAGTGGTACCATTAATAAAAGTAGGCAATCAAGGGGAGGAATTGATTCAGGAAGGTTGGGGAAAAGAAGAGATTGAGTTTTAGACATATTAAGTTTGAAGTGCCAAAGGAATATCCAAATGAAGGTGTCTAACAGGCAATTAAGTAGATAGTAGATGCTAAGTCCCTGCCCTCAAAGAGCTTACATCCTAATGGGGAAGACAACACATGAAGGGGAGGTGAAAAAAAGAGCACAAGACACAAGAAGGTAGGGAGAGATACACTCACTTATAGCATGGCAGATCCAGGAAGTATTGTGAAGACCTGGAATGGAGAAGATAAAGCCAAAGGTGGTCCCAGGGGCAGGGTCAATTTTTCTGGTCAGAAGGGAGTGGAGGTGATGGCCCAAGAGGAGACCACATGGCTAAAATTAGAAGTGTGGAGCTAGAAATATAGATTTGGTCATTGGCTGCATGAAGGTGGAGTTAAAGTTGTATGAGTAGCCAGGGGAATGAGTGTAAGGGGAAAAGAGAAGAGAAGCCAGGGCAGAACTTTGGTGAGCAATTCTATTTCTGCATGTGGGAGAAGGGAGGGAGACGAAAACAAGTGATCAGAGAGAGAGAAAGGGAACCGGTATCACAGAATCTGAGGGAGGAGAGCCAAAGAAGAGTATACTAGAGGAAAGTACGAGAAGGATAGAGAGATTAGGGAGAATGAGGACAACTAACATTTATTAAAATACTAACAGGCATAAGCTCATAGGTCTAGAGTTGGAAGGGACGTTAGAAGTCATTCCCCCTAGTTTTACAGATAAAGAAACTGAGGCCCAGAGAGGTTAAATGATTTGTTCCAAGGTCACACAGGTGGCAAATAGGAGAGCTGGAATTCTAACTGAGGTCCTGACACTGAGTTCAGCAGTCTTTCCCCTACAGCACACTGCCTAATTGGTACTTCTTTGGAAAATAATTCACATGTGCCACTCTGCCCTCTTCCTGCTCCTCTGTCTGCTGGAGGGCCATTGTATAATCACAGAATCAGAGTTAAGAGGGATCTTCAAGAACATCTAATGCAACCCCTTCATCTTCCAAATGAGGAAACAGAGGCTCAAAGAGCCTCTTAATTGACTCTGTCAAGGTGACTGTGCTGCAGAACTAGGAAGATGAAAATCCTGGTCTCCTCCCTCAGTCTGGCATCCTACCACAAGCTCCATTTTGGTTCATTTGCCTGTCGGGCTTCTGAGTTCATGTGAGTTTAAAGTTTAGTTTTTTTCAAGATGGGAAGTAGAACTTGGAGCATGTGCTCCTTAGCATAGTCCACAAGTCTGCAACCAGTGTCAGGCTGACAAAGGGGCTTTCAAGATGTTTCCCTTGCCTTGCTTTGGTATCCCTCTTGATGCTCATGACCAGCAATAAGGCTGAATGTCTAATTAGCTAACTAATGTACCCTCCCAATCCTCCTCGGAGGTGAGGACAGAAAATTAAAAGCATATAACATGCAACGTATATAATATGATAATGTAATAATATGCATTAAGCACCAACAGTATACTAGACACAGTATGAACCAACCAGAGTCTCCCTCTCCTCCTGCCTCATGAAAGGGTGAGATATGTGAGGAGAATACCAAATATTTACTCCATTTAAAGCCTCTGAGTCCTTTTCTGTGGAGGCAACACGCTTTCAATTTCCCCTGGTTCAGAAAGCAAGCAACCTCCCAACAACGTCCCACCTTGGTCCTCCGAGCCCTCCCTAGAGGAAGAGTAGTCCAGTAATCACTGGGAGTGGTGCCAGCAAGCAATGCAAAGGAGCCAATTATTTCTAGATCACGATCATCAAAGCATCACACTGGGCTTGCATTTGCCACTGCCCATGCCAGTGCCCACTCTGCTGGGCCCACTTATCTGCCCACCACCATGCTTTTCTTGGGCTGCCATTGGGGCCTATGTCACTAGCTGCTGCCACTGCCCTCAGGGCTCACTACCACTGTCTACTCTGCAAGCATCATTGGCCACACCCTGTGTTAAGACCCAAGCACTGTCTCAGATGACGCCACTGACCCCCTGTACCAGAGCAAAACATCTGCTGCTACTGGGGCCTAATGTTTCCTCCCCTTACCCTCGCTGAGGCAGGAGTTTTGTGGGCACTGTTACTGATGAGGCCTGACTTATTGTTGTGCTAGGGGAAACATTGTCCCCATGTACCTGAGATTGACTCTATCTACCTCTGTGTATACACACACACACACACACACACACACACACACTCCTATCTAAAAAAAACCACAGACTCATCCAGGCCTATCCATGTGCTCCCATGGCCAAGCAATAATCACTTCCAGTGTAATGGAAGGCCCTGGCCCTGAACTCTGCAGGAACAGACAGAGACAGACAGACAGAAAGTCAGAAAAGAGACTTAGAGACAGAGAGAGAAAAAAGAGATAGAGGAGAGATGCAGAGACAGAGAAAAAGGAAAAAGAGAGAGAGAAAGAGAAAGAGAGAAGAGAGAAAGAAAGAGAGAGAGAGAGAGAGAGAGAGAGAGAGAGAGAGAGAGAGAGAGAGAGAGAAAGCTACAGGGACAAAGATAGATAGTTTAAAGTTTGTGAGTGAAAGTAGAAGCTATCTTTCTTTTTAAACTGATGCAGCAGCCACTGTCCTCAGCAAATCAACTGGGGTTCAGCTGGCATATTGGTCCATATTTCCAGTTCTAGAAAGGTCTCAGGGCTTCTAAGAGACAATCAAACAATTTCTTTTCAAGTGCCTCTCTACAAAGTCCACATGGCACAGCTCCCAGTGGCCTCCCAAATGTCACATAAAAAATCAGAAGCAGTTCTCTCAGCACAATTTTTCAGACAATCTCAAAATTACAATCTAGGGGTTATGGGAAGTAAGCTCTAGCCCATGCCCAGGCCCAGACCTACCAGCTGCAAAGGAAATAGTAGGATGAGGAAGGGGTGTAGATCCTCCTATCACCTCCAAAAGTAAGAAACCATAAAACTTCAATCACTACCAGCCTGCTGTAGCTTTCTTTGGGATGTAATGACAAAATATTGATGTCATTCTCTCCTGGCTAAATGGTCGCAGACAGTTTACTCTCTAATATCTCAGATGTGGGAAATGTCTCACGGTAAGCAACTACCATCTCTAGAGACATCACCAAAAGCACCCCCAGAAGTATGGAGGCCAATCTGGGCTCCCCTTACTCTGAATTACCCATCCCTCACTTCAACAAGATCAATACCATTCTAAGCCTGCTTTACTATTCTAATTGTCTAGTCCATACGTGCCTTAAGCCAGTTCCTTGATATTGGGATTCAGTGATACATGCCTAGGTTGTTCAACAGTTCAACAGTTAATAAGAGATTTACTTAGAGGGGCAGCTAGGAGGCACAGTGGATAAAGCACCACTGCTGTAATCAGAAGGACCTGAGTTCAAATCTGATCTCAGACACTTACTAGCTGTGTAACCCTGGGCAAGTCTGATTGCCTCAAAAAAAAAAAAAGCCACTTTCTTTAGGGGCAGGTAGGTGGTGCAATGTATAGAACCTTGGCCCTGGAGTGAGGAGGACTTGATTTCAAATCTGATCTCAGACACTTACTAGCTATGTGACCCTGGGAAAGTCACTTAATCCTGATTGCCCCCAAAAAACACATTTTCTTAGTCATGGCAGAGGAAGAAGATTTGATAAGGATATGCTCAGAGGACATTTTGAGTTGATTTAGCTGATCAAAGCTTCCATTCCTTTGAGTTGCGTGGTAGCCAGCCAGCCAAGCACCTGTAAACTCCAGGACCTCCTAATGGCTATCATATACTCTAGTGACCTGGAAATGATGTTGATAGTGACAGCTGTTAATCCCTGAGCATTTCAGTTGCATAGCCTAGAGCTATGATTGGAATCCATAGATTTAGAGCCATAAGGGCCTTAGAGGTGACCTACTCCAATCCTTCCTTATTTTAGAATTGAGGAAAGTGAGACAAAGGTAGGTGAAGTATGGTAAGTGAACAAACCAAGATTGAAACCCCAGGCTTGCAACTCCAAATTCACCACTATTTCCACTCTACCATGTTTCCTTTCATTAATCTATGAGATTCCCTTGGGGAGCTATGAGATACTCTGGGCTGTTTCTGAATACATACCCCTGTGCCCTATAAAAGAACATTTCCTTCCCATGCTATGAATTTGAAGGTTCTGTTAGGACCAGAAAGGAATGAAGAGTTCTCTGCTTTGGCCTGAGATGGTACTTTTGAGGCAAGGAAGGTACTCCAGTATGTGCCAAAGATGGTCTCAGGAACCTGGCAGCATGACACAAGACAATTGTCCCCTGAGATAACTTGAAAGGAGATTTGGTCACCCACAAACCACTGGTGAGCTACAGAGGGACACAGCTACTAGCTACCCTCCACATCCAGGCTCTCCAGGCCCAGTTCATCCTTCCCACGACTGCCACACTGATATTCCTAAAGCACAAGATGATGTAACAGTATCACTCCCCTGTTCCAAAAACTTTGGTGGTTGCCTATTGCCTCTTGGACAAAATACAAACTTTTCTCTTTAGAGATTAAAACCCCTCATAATTTTGAGTCCAACCATTATGGATACCTCTCACTCACCCTCATGCACTCTACATTCCAGCCCTGCTGGCCTGTTCCCCATTCCTGGACACAATATTCTGTCCTTTACCTCCAGCACTTCCTTGTGCCCAGAATTCTCTTTCTCCTCAACTCCACTCCAATCCCTAGCTCTCTCCAAGGCCAAACCCAAGTACTGCCTCCTTTGAGCGCTTTCCAGATTCCTGCCCCCAAAGTTATTTTGCATATATTTTGTATTCGCTAAACTATGTACATGCTATCTCTCTCCATCTAGTAGAATATAAGCTCGTTAACTTCATTTTGTCTTTGTATCCCCAGCACCTGGAACTTAGTAGGCAATTAATGGATGCATTTGGAATGCATGAATGAATGAAAGGCCATAGAAGAAAGACCAGAGACTGCACATGGAGAAAAGGCACGTAGGGGTGAGGGCAAACAAACTGTTTTCTCTTCTGTGCCTAGCACCGTGCATTATAGATAACAGGAGTGATAATAATAGCTAATATTTCTATAGATCTTATAATGTGCCATACACTATGCTAAGAGCTTTACAATTATTATTTCATCTGAACTCCACAACAACCCCACAATGTAGGTGCTATTATTATCTCCATTTTACAGATGAGGAAACTGAATGGCTTTTACATTTTAAAATACAATTTCATTTTAAAATATAAAAACCATTCTTAGCTCAAGGCTGTACAAAAATGAGCAGCAGGACCGAACCTCAGGTCACACTTGGCAGACCAAAGGACTAGATGATCTCTAAGGTTTCTTCCTGATCTATGATTCTTCGGTTGAAGGACCACGGTTGTCGTTTAGCTGTTTTAGTCATGTCTCACTCTTCACGACCTGATTTGGGGTTTTCTTGGCAAAGATACTAGAGTGGTTTGCCATTTCCTTCTCTGGATCATTTGACAGATGAGTAAACTGAGGCAAACAAAGTTAAGTGACTTGCCCAGAGTCACACAGCTAGTAAGTATCTGAGGCCAGATTTGAACTCATGAAAAAGAGTCTCTCTAATTCTAAGCCTAAGGCTCTAACCATTTCACCACTCTTCTGCCCCCAAGAAGGACCACCAGGTAGAACTAAAGAAAACCTCCCTATTTACCCCTTTCTATATTTATATACACCTCCACTAGAAAACATTATGTTTCTTCCAGGTTTGCCCCAGAGTCTCATTGGCTTGGGTTTCTCCAGCTGAAGAGAAAGGGTGAAGGTAGAAGGTCCCTCCTCAAAAAGAAGGCCAGAAGATCAGGGTCGTGCAGTCCCCAAGGTTGGTTTGCCATGAATAAGGGTTTGCTGGCAGAGGGACTGGAAAGAGAAGGAGGGACCCAGCTCAGAAGTATGATCCACTAGCAAAAGATTATAACACTCAAGGTCAAGAGACATAGGCTGGTTCAGGAGGAAGTCTTAGACACTTAGAAAATGATGGTTCAAGTTTCACAAAGAGCCTAAGACTATTCAAAGTACTGAGAGGCTTGCCAGGCCTTACAGCTCCCCCAGTAAGCTTTCTCACCCAGCTCCCCCCTCTACCTTCTTGATAAGGAAATAGCTGTTTCCTCCCCTCAGACACTCATTAGCTGTGTGACCCTGGGCAAGTCACTTAACCCTGTTTGCCTCAGTTTGCTCATCTGTAAAATGAGCTGGAGGAGGAAAAGGCAAACCACTCTAGTATCCTTGCCAAGAAAACCCCAAATGGGGTCATGAAGAGTTGAACATGACTGAAATAGGTTGTGTGTTGTGTGGTTGTGGTTTGTCCTTCATTCTTGAAGAGGGCCATAACATGAGGAAGACGATGCCATGACTTGAAATCGACTTTGATTTGAGTGAGGAAGGGCTGTGCAAAGTCACCAGCCTCATTTTCTTCTTCAGAGCCGTCTGGGTCCAGTAAGATATCGATCAGGATGACTGGAGATGGTGGAAGGGAGGGTGAGTTATATCATATAAAAGCTCTATTGGATGGAAAGAATGGTGAGGCAGCATATCATGTTAGCTAGAGGGCTGGGCTTGGAGTCGGAAGGACTGAGTTCAGATATTTCCTTTTACCAGGTGTTGTAACCAGGGGCAAGTCACTCAACTCCTAGGAGTACTTCTACCTCCTCTTCTATAAAATGGGGACAATGATCATACTTTTACTATCTCTCACACTTCTTTGACAATAACAATAGCAACAAGAATGACAACTACCTATATCATGAGAGGGTTGTTCTTATATTCCTTTGCAAACCTGAGGCACTATAAAATATGAAGAATAACAATAGTAATTATTATCATTATATTACTTACAGGGTGATGTGGAACAACTCAAGTCCCCATAAGTCTGAGTGGGGATTTAGGTCACTCATAGACTCCAAGCTATAACCCATTCTTCAGATCGCTGTAGAAGGCATAGCGGGTAGCATAGTAGATAGAGAGCTGGGCCTGGGGTCAGGAAGAGGAGTCTTTGTGAGTTCAAAGCTGACCTCAGACAATTACCAACTGTGTCCCTGGGCAGGTCACTCAACCCTGTTTGCCTCAGTTCCTCCTCTGTAAAATAAGCTGGAGAAGGAAATGGCAAATCACTACAGTATCTTTGGCAAGAAAATCTCAAATGGGGTCATGAAGAATCAGACTCAACTGAACAACAAAAAGAAGGCATAGACAGGAAATAGAACTAAGCTTGTTTCCACCAGTATATACAGATTTGGGAGGTGTGGGGGTAGGAGGCAGCAGGGAGGGTGAAGAAGAGGGGCAAATAGTTATCTGCTCTCACACTGACACCAATAGTCTCTGAGTCAGATTCCTGTGCGCCCTTTCCTTGCCAATGTCTAAGCCCTAAAGCACTAATTGTCAATTCTTGGACTGTTTCTCAACCCAGCTGGTGTTCTCTAATCAAGCTGCCTCTGAGTACATTGCCATGGAGCCTGTCCACCCACCCTTCCGAAGCAGCAGGGCTCATTCCCTGACACAGTGCTGAGCCACCCAGCCTGAGGAGGCTGGGATTTCATTGTCAGTGAGAGCCAAGAAACCTTTGGGGCTAATTCTAGGTTCCTTCCTGCCTCCCTCCTCTCACAGTGACACACCAAGAGTCAGACGAATGCAGTCTGTTTTTATCTCCTTTTTCTCTCTTGACTCCCCCTCTCTTTACCTATACTCCCCTTCTGACTAAAATCAGATAATTTCTCAAGCCAGTAGTAAACAGGCCTGTTCCCCCATTCCTAGAACCCAAATGAACCAGAATTCAAGAGACTGTGAGACAGTAAAAATTGGGCAGTATAACTTTGTTCAAATCACTTCATCTCACTTAAAACTCAGCATCTTCATGCCTAAAAAGATGAAGTGGGATGGTGTGTTCTTCTAAGGTTCCTTCCAGCTCCAAAATTCTGTAAGTCATTTAAAACATTGAAGGCTCTTCACTGCAAAGAAGGGTTTGACCAGTCTGACCTCAAAAGGCTTGATGAGTCACCCATCCCAATTCCTGGCAGAGAGGTGCAGGTGGACTGGAGATGCAAAATGCAATATGCATTCTCAGATACGGCCAACATGTTGATGTTACAAAAGAGAGTTTCTATTTGGAAGGGTTAGTGATAGATCTTACAAAAAAGAGAATATTAATAAAACATTTTAAATGCACAAAAGAAACAACAAGCACAGAAGGGGATACACAAATTGATTAATTTTTTACTCTCTTATTAAATTGAACATATATTTCTTTTTTAAATGGCACATAATGGAAGTTCATGGTTCCTCTTACAATCATTTTTTTTTGTTCTCTTTGCATATTGAAATGCTTGTGGCTGTTGATGACTGGTAAATTGTCAATAAAAATAAATTTTAAAAAAAGAGAGACAGTTTGAGTCAGAGGAAGGAAACTCTGCAGATGTATAAAAAAAAAAAACAGAGCTAACTCTCCTAGAAAGTCAGTAAGGACAAAGAGCCCCATGTGTTACTCTGGAAAGTGAACAATATGCCTATGGCTTCCTAAGAGTATGGACTGGAAAACCAGAGAAAGAGAGAGTGAAATAAGCAGCCATGGTCTGCCTGGACAGGTTGATATGACATCAGGAATACTTTCATACTGTCCCATGAAAATTCCTAATAAAAAATGGGTTTTGAAGACCCCATCAAATGGAGGAGGCATGTGTGTCTGTGTTTCCATTCACCACTCTAATCCCAATATCTCCCTTAAGACTGCCTTTGCTTTCTATTTCTCCTCATATGTCTGCCTGTCTATCTAACATGTTACCCAATACTCCATGTGTATAGATATGATTTGCATACATATGTTCCCAAAGAGTTAGAAATCACACTTTTTTAAAAAACTGAGTAATCTTTTAAAGATAGTAGGAGAGCTGATTATTTAAAAGGAATTCTGTGATGAATACCTTTATAAGTCAAAAATATATTTTTACAAATTAAAGATTGCCCACACCATTCCATTATATCAACTTGGTAAATGTGTGCTTAAGGGCCCAGAGTCCTCTGAAAGCTGCACACATCTGCATTTGAACTATATATATGTCTGCCACAATGCAATATGATTTAACAGATTAAATTCACTTAAGAAGAAAAAAAACTTTCCATAATGAAAGAGAGCTTCTGTGTTCAAACCACAATAAGACAATTGTGCATCAGAAAAAATATACTTAATATTTATTACAGACAGCCCAGATAAGAAAGACAATTTTTGAATGTCTTGTATGACAATAATGAAATCATAGACACCGAGCTAGAAGGGGCCTTAGACACCCTTTCATTTTACAGATAAGGGAACTAAGACCCATAGATAATAAACAATTTTATCCAGGGTTGCTCAAGTAGTAAGTGGCAGGGTCAGAATTTGAACCCAGGTCCTCTGACTTAAAATTCAGAGTTCTTTCTACTGCAACAAACTATTTGTTACATGCCCAATGTTGTTCAAGGAGTTGTGGGGAACACAAAAGAAGTTTAAGGCACAGTGCCTGCCTTCCCAAAATTTACTGGTTGGAACCATGAAACAATAAAATGCATAATAATATGTGATTAAATATTAAAACACTGTGACAATTTATTAAGGGTTATAGGAATTCGGAAAAAGTGAACAGCAATTTGGGTAAGTGTACCCTGGGAAACCATCCTGTGTAGAACTTGATCTAAGCCAGGGATTCTTAACCTGGGGTCTGTGAACTTGGGTTGGTTTTGGATATAGATAGATAGATAGATAGATAGATAGATAGATAGATAGATAGATAGCAACTGGAAGCCTCACCAGGCTGCCAAAAAGGTTCATGACACAAAAAAAGGCTAGGAATCCCAAATCTAAGCACAGAAGTGGGGCTAGGCATCAGAGTAGGGAACTGCCTTCATGGAGACTCTCTCTACCAATGCCTGTCTTCAATTCATACAGTCTTCAAGAGTGGCTTGGGGCACTGAGTGATGAAGTGATTCATCCATCCGTGGTCACCCAGTTAGTGTGTGTGTCAGAGGCTGGGCAGTGAAGAACAGAGAAAACACTCCCAGGGAAGGATGGAAGCAGTAATGAATGCAACCACCTCCTTCTTCCTTGAACAGCTGCCTTCCTGATCTTTTAGCCTGAATTTCCAGCTTTTGGAGTAGCACCTACCAGATTCTGGTGTGTTACAAAAGGGAGCAGGTTCTGCTTGAACGGTCCAACCCAAAATGGAACAAAATGTCTCCCCTCCATGCACAATGCCCTCACCCCAACCTACTCTTACACCTTCCCTCTTCCCACAGCAGACAGGCAGACCTGTTCACAGACCTGTCTCTTAGTAAAGGACATTCAAAAACATTATCATCATCAGATATCACTCATATGCCTTCTAACTAGATCCTCTTTCACCTCTATTTAATGATGAGATGCAGTGGCCTTACTCTTTACCAAGACTAACTCCTCTACCTGCTCCAGCAATTCCATTCCATCTCCTCTCCTCTAACAGCTTTCCCCCTCTGTCATCCATCCCCACTATCACTTATTTTCACTCATTCACTCGCTTCCTCCCTACTGCCTACAAACATGTCAATGTCTCCACCATCCTAAGAAAAAACAAAAAACAAAAAAAAACCCTCACTTCATCCTTCCATTCCAGCTAACTCTCTCCCTTGTCTCTTCTGCCCTTTGGGGCTAAACTAATTGAAAAGGCCATCTACAACAGGTACTTCCACTTTCCCTCTCCACATACTCTTCTCTTCTTAACCCTTTATAATCTGATCTCATCATCCCACTGGACTTGCTCTCTCCAAGTTACCAATGATCTCTTTATTGCCAAATCCATTGGCCTTTTCTCAATCTTCATTCTCCTTAACCTCTCTGCAGCCTTTGCCACTGTTGATCACTCAGTTCTCCTTGATACTCTCTTCTCTCTAAATTTTCAGGACACCTCTCTCTTCTGGTTCCCCTCCTACATATCTGATGATCCCTCAGTCCCTTTGCTGGATCCTCACCCAGATCATTCCCTCTAACTATAAATGTCCTTCAGGATTCTGTCCTGGGCCTTCTCTTCTGTCTTTGTATTTCATTCAGTAATCTCATCAGCTCTCATGGACTTAATTGTTATTTCTATGCTGATGATTCTCAAATCTATCTATCCTGCCTTAACCTCTCTGCTGACCTTGAATCTCACATCTCCAATTGCCTTTCAGACATCGCAAACTATATAGGAAGTAGGCATCTTAACTTTAACATTTCCAAAATAAGAACTCAGAATATTTCCCCCTAAATTCTCTCTCTCTCTCTCTCTCTCTCTCTCTCTCTCTCTCTCTCTCTCACACACACACACACACACACACACACACACACACAAATCTATTCTTTAAAAGAATAGCTATTACTATCCCTATGTCTCATCCTCCACTCCTCCTCACTAACGTATCCAATCTGCTGTCAAGGCCAGGCCAATTTTACCTTTGCAACATCTCTCAAATATCCCCTCTTCTCTCCTCTGACATTGCTGCAACTCTGGTTCAGGCCCTCCTGTCTTCACTTCTGGACTATTACAAGAGTCTGCCTGCCTCATGTCTCTCCCTTCTCCAATACATCCTCCATTCAGCCACCAAAATGATTTCCTAAAGCACAGGTCCAACCATATTAACCCCAACCTCCACCCAATAAACTCCAGTGGCTCTCTATTACCTCCAGGATCAAATACAAAATCCTCTGTTTGATATTAAAAGCCTTTCATAACTTAATCTCCTCCAACCTTACACCTTACTCCCTGACACGTACTCTTCAATCCAGTGACACTGATCTCCTGGCTGTTCCACAAATAAAATACTCCATCTCTGGGCTCTGGACATTTTCTCTGGCTGTCCTCCATGTCGAGAATACTCTCCTTCTCCATCTCAGCATACTGGCTTCCCTGGCTTCCTTTAAGTCCCAACTAAAATTCCATCTTCTACCAGAAGTCTTCCCAAACTCCTCTTAATGCTACTGTCTTCTTTCTGTTAATTATTTCCTGTTTATCCTATGAATAATTTGCTTGTAAATATATGTTTGCTTGTAGTCTCTCTCATTAACTATGAGTTCTTTTGTCTTTTGCCACTTTTTTGTATCCTCAGGGTTTAACACCATGCCTGGAACATAGTAGGTATTTAACAAAGGTTTTTTGACAACAATAAACAGTATTTATACTGCAATTTAAGGTTTGCAAAGTGTTTTACAAATCTCATTTCATTTTATCATCATAACACCTTGGGAAATAGGTGCTACTATTATTTCTGTTTTATAGATGAAGAAACTGAGGCAGACAGAAATTCAGTGGTTTGACCAGGTTTGATACAGCTAGTTAGTGTCTAAGGCCACATTTGAACTCACTTCCTCATTCCACGTACAGCACTCTAAACCACAGAGTAGAGGTACGGCTGCCAATAATAACTTTGCCAAGGACATTCAATCTTTTGGTGAGATCTAGAAGAGAAGAAAGGCTGATCACAGCCCTTAGACACTAGAAGCCATAGGACAGGTCAGTGGGAAGAGGAAAAAAGAACCAGTCTGAGAACTCCCACTGCATATTGAACACTGGCTGGCCAGATGCCAAGCCATGATTATACTCATAAAAGTGAGCAGGGCTTTTTGTGGCTGGTCTTGCGGTCCCCGGGACCCAGGACCTCTCCATGCACAAAGGCAGCATTTCTGATGAATACATGCTCTTCAACCTGCGTCAGCAGTTCATTCTGCTAAGAAAGATAGGAAATCATGAAAGTCTGAGCTGACAATGACAGACAGAGCCCCTCTCGACTCTGAAGTTTATCCCCAGACACTTTTCCTAATTCATCTGGGAAACTCTTACTTAAACAAAACAATGACAACAATATAGGTATGTTGTAGATGTTCCATCATATCTGACTCTTTGTGACCCCATTTGATGTTTACTTGACAAGGACACTGAAATGATTTGCCATTTCCTTCTCCAGCTCATTCTACAGATGAGGAAACTGAGGCAAAAGGATTAAATGACTTGTCCAGGGTCACCTAGCTAGTGTCTAAGGCCCATGTCTTTCTGACTCCAGGCCCATGTGCTACCTCCCTGTCCCTGCAACACTTCATTAGCACATTAAAGTTTGTGGAATGCTTTGAACACAGCACGGGATACCAGCATTACAAACATGCACCACTCATGGCTAGTGGGAAAACTGGACAATTTTCTCTTCTTCCTCTCTAGCTCCTCCTTGTTTGGGATTTTTCCTCTTCTTTTCCTCCAGCTTATTGAAGGCTGTTTGGATGACTTCTGTCCTACCAGTTGTATAGTGCCCAGGATCCTTGCCTCACAAAGCAATCCAGGCTTTTGAAAGGGGCTCCTCTCCATCTGCCCTCTTGCCATTCTCTGCAGATTAAGTTTGAGAGTAGTTGCCACTAACTTGGAACCTCATTTGGAGGATAAAGAAATGTCTTTACAGGCATTATTCAACCATTCTCCCCGCCTTCAGAGACCCTAGCTATTTGAAACACTGATAGCCGTAGGGGCTGTCATATAGCAGTGCTGTGGACTGCTCATGGATAAATAATAATAAAAATACAGTATATCTATCTATACATACATGTATACATGTACATATACATATATACAACACATATACATATAATGTCATCGATGCCCTAGAAAAGTCACAAGAAGTAGATGCTGCATGGGTTCTGGTCCCAGTTCTGCCATTGGCAATCAGGGTGACTTTGAGTGGGTTTTTCACTTCTCTGCACCTCCATTCCTTCCTCTGCAAGCTGGCAGCAATACCCCTCTTTGCTCACAGATTTGCTATGAGGGCAACATGAGACAATGTATATGAAAGTGCTCTGAAAAGATATAAATGGGGGGCAGCTAGGTGGCGCAGTGGATGGATCACTGGCCCTGAAGCCAGGAAGACATGAGTTCAAATCCAGCCTCAGACCAAACACTTGACACTTACTAGCTATGTGACCCTGGGCAAGTCACTTAACCCCAATTGCCCCCCGCAAAAAAAGATATAAACAATCATGTGCATGTAAGATATTAGTTCTCATTAGTGTACCACACACCCTCCCTCCTCCTCCCATACTATGGAAAGCTAACTCTAGGGGGCTATGGTGAGGAATCAGAGACCCCTTGGGTCTCACAACTGTCAGGGAATCTCTCCCTGACCCTCAACAAACATAAGCAGCAACTATTCATTTGGCTTCTCAGTTGTCCCTGGGCACCCCTCAGTGAGTTTACACACAAATCCACACAAGAACACACACACACGCACACCTTCCTCTGTGTAACCAAGTGAGGAAATACTTAACAATGTTCCACAACAATAATCCACCACTTCCACAAAGAAGGAAATAGAATAATAGATTCAGAGTTGGAAGGGACCTCAGAGGCTTTTTCATCTGACCCCCATTTCATTCCACAGATGAAGAAATCGAGGTCCAGAGTGAAGAAGCAGCTGGCTCTAGGTCTATAAATGGATTACTATTAATGAGAGGCATCCTTGTCTAGTGGACAAAGCACTGGGTTTGGAGATGAGAAGATATGGGTTCAAATCCTGTCTCTGGAACATACTATTTATGACCCTGGGCAAGTCATTTATCTTCTTTGTGTCCCTTGTGCCTAAGACAGAAGTTATGGAAGACCTGCCAATCTGCACCAAAAGAGGAATCTTTCTCAATAAGAGTTCTGTATGCTGATGAGATGATAGAGATAGAGACACAGAGACAGAGATAGAGATGTGTGTGTATATGGATATAAATATGGAGGTTATAAATATTAAAATATATAAATTATATATTAAAATATATATTTCTAATATGTTTATAATTAATACATACGTGCTATATAATTAATTTTATATAATTAATCATTACTATATGGTTATTTTATATAATTAATATAAATTATTTTCATTTGCTTTTTGCGATGCAAAATTCTTTAGTTCATGGGAATGTAGAAGGAGAGAGTGTTGCATTAACATCATTTAGGCTGGAGGGGGAGAGAAGATCCCCAAGTGCCTTCATCTGGAAAAGGGGATAAAAATAACTTGCTTGCCTGAAGGGAGAAGGCTAAATCAGATGATCTCTTGAAGCTCCTTCCAGCTCTAAAAGAGACATGGTTCTGTGATTCCCTTTGGTTCTTAAGCCAGGCAAGTCAAGCAAGTTAAAGGACCCAAAAGTGAATTACTGAGCCCTGTCAATGAATGGCAAGCTTATCGCTGGGGAGACAGATTCCCTAGCCTGCCCCATTCCCATTTTAAATCCCAAGCATGAGGGCTTTTAAAGCCACTGATCTCAGGCAACATGTATGCATTATACATAACCCTGCCTTGTCCACATCACCACTGCGCAGCAGCAGCCTGCATTCATAATTCAGGTGACAGGCAGGGTGTGATAAGCCGGCTGTTTCTCAGCCAGTCCAAGGAAGAGAAGAATACCGCAGAGGCCTGGCAGATGCAGACTAAGGAATGGAGAGTGGGTGGTCAAGCGGCCACATCAGAGAACTCTGCGTAAGAATATTATACATTTCACAAGGAAATTATTTTGAAAAAAGCTTTTCCCACTGACAGTTTCTTCAAAGAGAGACAACTGTTCCTTTGAAAGGTCCCTATTTCCCAAACACAGATAAGAGGCTTAGCCCTTCTTAGAGGGGGGCTGAGCGCTATATGCTCACTTCTATACTGTAATCTTC
This sequence comes from Phascolarctos cinereus, assembly GCF_003287225.1. NCBI lineage: Eukaryota > Metazoa > Chordata > Mammalia > Diprotodontia > Phascolarctidae > Phascolarctos > Phascolarctos cinereus. The sequence continues at coordinate 371,320,359 of NW_027555847.1, forward strand.
CCAAAGCCTGAGGCTCACAGGGCAGTGGAATCCAGAGTCAGGACCTTTGGCAGGAGATGACCTGAAGATTCTGGGCCATGTGGACTCTCAAAGGGAGAGGACCGTGTCTGACCTTGACCATGACCGAATCTGCCTGCCCTTGTTATTCTTCAGTCTCTCTCCCTGCCCTCTTCATATAAGCTTCACTTTTTGTTAGACTTGTGCTGACCCTGAATCCTGACACTTATCAATTCTGTGACCCTAGACAAGTCACTTCATCAGCTGATCCTCAGCTTCTGCCTTTGGAAAATGAAAATAATCATATTTTGATACTGCTGCCCTCAGAGAGTCCTTATGGGGAAAGTGGCTCATAAACAGAAAAATACCACATAAATGTATGTCATCATTGTTGGCACTTTTCACTTGAAGTAAAAAGACGGCAATAAAAGTGTACACTTAACTCAGTTCTCATCTTTGGGCTCAAAGGCATTTCCATGTGGCATGAAGACGTTGGTGTCCATGATTCTGACTTGCAAAAAATCTGATTAACCTTAGAGTTGGAATGACAGATCATGACCTGCCAATTGGGGACCCATGACTGAAGCTCCTTCAATTCCCTCCAATTGGAGAAAATTTAAAACAAAATCCAAACTCTTCATGGCTTCTCCACATAGAAAATCTCAACCCAGAAGGCTAGACAAAACCCCACAGCACCAGTACTTTAAAAATATATACTTTCCCCCAATTACATATTAAAACAATTTTTAACATTTCTTGAAGTTTTGAGTACCAAATTCTATTCCTCCCTCTCTTTCCTCCCCCACCCTCTTCCTGAAACAGTAAGCAATCTGATATAGGTTATACACAACACTAGTACTTTTAAAAGGTCAGCTGAGCTTTCTTAGATTGGGGCATCCCCGGTGAGGGGACTTAGAGATGGATGCTTCACAAGGATTCCTTCTTTGATCTAATCATTTAAAGAACTCCTTGAGTCCTTTAGGATTCCATTAACACTGAGGATGCTAAACCACAGAGGTAGATGTACGAGCTTTAGCTGCAAGCCTGAATCCTTACTCCCCCTGGGCTTGCCCACCATCAACACAGTAAACAGAGTGCTGGGTCTGAAGTCAAGGAAGACCCAATTTCAAATCCAGCCTCAGACACCGTATGACCCTGGGCAAGTCACTTAATCTCTGTGTGCCTCAGTTTCCTCATCTGTAAAAGGAGAATAATAATAGCACCTACCTCACAGGGTTACTGTGAGGATCAAATGAGATAATATTTGCAAAGGGCTTGGCATAGTGCCTTATGCATGGTAGGCACTATAGAAATGTTATTCTTGATTCTTATGTCTGCCCCTGGGCTCTGAATGGCCAGAGCACATTCAGCAATTGATGGCAGTTCCCTGGGTAGAAGAGTATGAATATATAGACGAGTGGGATCCTACCCCTAAGCATTTGTCATAGAGTCAGGTTTAAAGCTAGAAGGGACTTTGAGGTCATCTAGTTCAGCCCCTCTGATTTACTGAGATCTAGAGAGGTTAGGGCAGCTAGGTGGCACAGTGGATAGAGTGTCAGGCCTGAGTCAAGAAAATCTTAGTTCAAATCCAGCCTCAGACACTTACTAGCTGTGTGATCCTGAGCAAGTCATTTAGCCCTGTTTGCCTCAGTTTCCTCATCTGCAAAATAAGCTGGAGAAGGAAATAGCAAACCGCTCCAGTATCTTTGCCAAGAAAACCCAAAATGGGGTCATGGAGAGTTGAACACAACTGAAACAACTGAACAACAATAACAGAAGCTAAATGATTTTCTTATGGTCATGCAGATTGTAAGCGGCAGATCTAGGATTTAAACTAATGTCCTCCACTTTCAAATCCAGTATTTATTTCTTCTACGTCATTATGCTGCCTGATTCCCATCCATGCTGTGTGACCATGGACTAACCACTTCATCTCCCTAAGTCTGTTTCTCCATCTGTAAAATGGGGATAACGTACCTCCTACCTTGTCTGGTTGTTGTAAGGAAAGGACTTTGTAAGCCTTGAAGTGCTCTATATATTTTCAGCCTGAGTCCAAAGCCAATCCTTTCAATTTCAGGCAAAAACCAATCTCTTTGTCTTCTCTTCCCTTCTCACCTTCCCTCCACCCCTAGCAAGGGCAGCCCAGAACCCATCTGGACCACGTCACAGTTCACCAGACTTAGATGGGATGGGAGTCACTAACTATTCCTTCTGGTGAGGTGAAGGATCACTAGGCCTCATCATCTGCTCTTTCACTACCTCTGAAGGTTTTTCCTGGCCTTGCCATCTGCCCTGTCTCTATGCCCTACACTCCCCTGGCATTGTGATCTGACCTACTGACTTAACCTAAGACCCCCGGCCCTTGCTTACCATCTGCCCTTCCACAGGCCCCTTGGGATTTCTGGGCCCTTCCTTCTGCCCTAAAGCTGAATTTGATTTTTTTTGTTCTCTCTCCCAATTAAGAGTGTGTGCTCCTGGAAAGCAGGAACTGACACACTTTTTCTACTCTATCCCCAACCCTTAGCACAATGTTTGGCCCATAGCAAATGCTTAATAAATTCTTGTTCATTCATTCATTTACCTCTTCACAAACAGTCAAACCCCATTTCAGCCCATGCCACCTTAACTCTACCCAACCAGCCCTTTGGTGTTCACAACACTATACTCAACCTCGCCCCCCTTGAGTTGAACATCTAGTCTCTATCAATCCATGGCTAGAATCACCCAGGTCTATTTGATCCACTCTTCTTCTCTCAACTTTCTCAAGCAGACAGCTCCAGACTGTGATCTCTGAGCCCTTCCCTGTTTCTTTTGCATTACTAGCAAAGGACAATGGCAAATCTTTAACTCAGTGACATTTCACTTACTCTGTCTCCAGGCAGGCTTAATGACACTGATTTAAAGAGAGTGGCTCTTTTTTCTTCTTTTTTCTTTCTTTCTTTTATTTCTATAAGGCTGATTAGAATGACCTAAGGGAGTGGAGTATAAAAAAATATCCTATTAGCACTGAACTGGCCTTGGTCTGGGTTGGGTTCCTTTGCCACCAGATCTCAGAGCAAACAAATAATTTTTGTGCAGCTAAGTTTACTGGTAGCTTTTTCCCACTTGAACTTGGGTATCTTGCTTCTGATCATTTCTCATCTCAAAGATAGAAAGCAATCTCAGTAAGTGCTTAGCTTAATAGCTTTTCATCCACACCCTCTGCAGTGCTCTGGAAGACTGAGCGTACTTCACAGAGGCAGAAACCATTTCCTAAGACTGCCTCACAGTAGGATCAAGTCCATCTGTGTAAATAACAATTTTGTTTTCTTTGATAAGAGGTTCCTCACTTCTAGCCTGATCTCATTTTCTGTCTTTGTGGACCACCTGGACATGGGTACCGGCCTCTGACTCTCACATAGAAAAGCTCTGATCCTGGAAGGACAATACCCCTGTGATGGGGAAAGTTTGTGGTTCAACTTATCAAGCAATTAAAATGAGATAATGTTGAAATAGGAAAAGGATAAAAGCTACGCTATATAGCTCCGAGCTTTTGGGATATTCATTGATATTTTAGAGAGAGAGATGGAACTCGAGTTCAAGAGAAGCAACATGACATAGTGAATGGACAAAATGGCCTAGGAATTGGGAAAGACTGAGCTTAGGTCCTGCCTGTGACACACGCTGGTTTTGCATCCCCTGGTAAATCACTTAACCTTTTAGTGGCCAAGCAAGTCGCTAAGACTACATAGTTTCAGACCTCAGGTTGATCGGCCCTTGCTCTCTAGGTCCATATTTTCAGTCCATTATTTCAACGAGTGAGTGTGTGTGTGAGGGAGACAGACAGAGGAGCAGGACAAGAGAGAGAGAAAGTAAACATCAATAGTGAATAGAATGCTGCACCTGAAGTCAAAAAGACCTGGGTTCGAATCCTAATGGTGCACATATTGGTTGTGTGAACCTCATCAGTTCATTTAACATCTCTCAGTCTCAGGAAACATCTTAGAACTTATCTACTGAGTCATATGGATTAAGACCTGTATTAGTGAAGGGAGTTCCCACACCAGTTCTCTATGCTGACAAAAGCATAGATCTTTCAGTATTTGCATGCATGCTTCTCTCCCTCCACCATCTCTAGTAGACAAATGAAGAAGCTGAGGCACAGAGAACTATGCATAAGTTTGCATAGTAAGTTATTGACAGAAATGGGATGAGAACTCCTTTTATTTCCAGCCACATGGACTGGTTGTGCCTTTTAAACACTCTTATTCCAAATGATTTCAAGGGAGTTTGGGTGGGTCTACACCCCAGGACCTGGGGTCATAACCCGTTGTGAGGGTGCCTCTAGATCAAATTAGATCTTTCTAGAGCACTCCAGAGCAACTATGTACATAGGGCACTGGGACACACAGTCCAGCTGTGGCCTTTGCCCTGTCCATGTGCCCTCTGCAGTAGGCTTTCAACATTTCCTTAAGGGTCATTTTGGGGCCATATCACCACCACTAATATTGGGCAACGCCAGGAAGGGACAAGATGCTGACAAGGGGTCTGAGCCTATGCCCTGTTCTCCCAGCATGACTCTGAGTAGGGAAAGGATGTAAACCCCATCAGAAGACCTGGGCTCTAGTCTCAACTCCATGGACACATCCAGGTTATGTGACTGTAACTGAATCATAGCTCTCTCATTAATACAGTGAGTATAATCATACTTAAATGGCTACTTTGTGGGGTTGTGGTGAGAAAAGCACTTCTAAAATTGAGGAGTGCTATGTAAGTGTAAACTATTGTTACTAAGGAATTTTTTTTAACTGAAGAAAGCCTCTGTTTAAACTACAGTTCTCTTTATATATTTGATATTTGAGTTGGTCATAGCTCATTAGGGTGTAATCACTTATCCACTGAACACTATACAGTCCATGATATTGGGCATGTCGTTTCCATCCTCATCCAGACAAACCAAAACCCATCAGTTTGGCAAAGATAATAAACAATAGAAATACTCAGTGTTGGAAGAACTGAAGGAAAAGAGGTTGTTCTTATTATTGATGAAACTGTGAACATTTGGAATTGTGTGAGACAAAACTGCTAAACTGATAATTGACTCAGCAATACCATTCACTCAAGGAGATCAAAGACAGCAAGAAGAATCCATAGATGGCAAAATTATCACTGAAGTACTTTTTAAGGTTGTTGTTTGCCCTTTGTTTCAAAGAGGACCAATGACATCATGAAGCGATAGCTTGACTTGTGTGTCAACTGGAATTAGGAGAGGCAGAGTTGCACAAGGTTATCAGCCTCATTCTCCCTTCCAGAGTCATCGAAGTCCAGTGGCGAGACAAAACTCAAGATGACTGGCGATAGCCCAGAATGCAATGGATGACTTTGGCTTCTTTTATGTCTGACCAGGCTTCTAAGTGCTCCACAGAGCCTCCATGGCTGTTTGAACAAATTGTATCCATTCATTCATTCCATCAGGAAAAGTCTTCACATGCTTGGAATAGACATCCCTAACAGGTTTGAGACCTATTGGTTACCCTCAAGCTGGTCTAGCCCATCTGACAAGACAGTGTTACTAGGGTGTGGTCACTGTGCATGCAACAGCTTCTTGGACACAGGTGAGAGTCAAATGCCAGGTAGACACCAAAAGTGGATGATCCACCCCAAAAAGGGTTATGCAAGCTCTTGCACTAGAGATGCTAGCTCTCCTTGAACACCCAATACACCCTGCTACTATAATTTTTGAGACAGAACATAACTGGAAACAAAGTAAGTACCTATCAGTTGGGAAAAAGGCTAAAGTTATCACAGATGAATAGTATTATACCATAAAGGAAAGAAACAAGCATTTTTAAGCTTGGCATTTTTAATATGCTTGGCACTGTGCCAAGCCCTTTACAAATAGTGTCCCATTTGATCCTCATAACAATCCTGGCACATATGTGCAATACTGTTGCCCCCATTTCACAATTGAGGAGACTGAGGCAAACAGAAGTTAAGTGTCTTGTCTAAAGTCAAACAACTAGTATGTCTAAGGCTGCATTTGAATTCATGTCTTCCTGAATTCTATCCCTATGTAAAAAATACCATGAAGATAAAAATGACAAGATGGGGTGAGTGAGAATGAGGAGTTAAGAGTAATACCAAGACTGCAAATCTCTGTGATTGGGAGGATGGTGTTATTTATTCTCAACAGTAACAGGGAAATTCATAAGCGAGATGGATTTGGGAGGAAAGCTAATGAATTGTTTTGAACACGTCAAGTTTGAGATGACTATAGGACAACCCATTTGAAATGTCTAATAGAATGTTCATAAAGCAAGACAATAGTTGAAGAGAGAAACTGGAGGGGAGTGTGTGTGTGCGTGTGTGTGTGTGCGCGCGCATGCATGCATATATAGAGGTTATTGAACATGTAGGAGCTGAAGAGATCACCAAGTGAAAGGAAATCATGCCCTCTGCAGAAAGAAAAAGGACCTAAGACACCCACAGTTAGGGGATGATTTGAAAAATAATCCCAGAAAAGGAGACAAGGAAGCAGTAGTCAGATATGTATGAGGAGAACAAGAGAATGCATAAAAACCTAGAGAAAAGAGAACATCTAGAAGGAAAGAGTGGTCGGTCAAGAAGGTAACATTTAAGAAAAGCCCATGGCATCTGAAAATTAAGAGATCATTGGTAACTTTGGATAGAGCAGTTTTAATTACGGGATCAGGTCAGAAGCCAGCTCGCACTGCATTTATAAGAGAATGTAAAGAGAGGAGGTGGAGCCAGGAATAGCAGAGAGCCTAAGGGGTTTGAGAAAGAGAGGAGAGATATAGGAACATTTCATTGTCATGGTTTAATAAAATTTTAAGTTTTCCAAAGGCTAGACTGTATCATTTAATTACATCATCAATGCTATTCACAATAGCATTTTTAAAACAGGGGAAGTCTCACCTTTACCTCTTTAGTTATAGGTTAATAGAGAGGTTACCAACCCTTCCCTCTGCTTTGGGAATGGGAAAGCATCTCAGGTTACTATTCTAGTATTGTATTTCTACTGTATAGTATTTTGACTTCCTGTTGCTCTGTGCTAACATAATGCACAAGTGAAGAAGGAATTACATTCTCCCTTCCCAACCTCAAAAAAGCTTGGGTTCAGGTTTCAAAGAGAATTTTTAAATCAATTCTTGCCTGGGCCACCGAAGAACAGCAGGAATACTGCTGCAGGATCTGTGGAGGGGCCCTGGAGGAAGAACGAGATGACATTGTCCCCCAAGTTCTCCCACTCATATTACAAACATCAGATTCATCCCAGGCTTAACCTTGGGTATCATTCAGAACAGAAGCTCCCACAACCCTCCTATTATTGAGTGGACACCTGGAGACAACATGGCCATGGAAGTCGTGTTCTGCTCTGACATCTCATAAATCCACAGCAAAAGCTGCAAGTAGAAAATAAAGAGTCTGCATAAACCCAGGCAACCACACCAGAGTAAGACCCTTTGTTTCATAGCAAAGAATAATGCTTATATACATATATATTTTACATAAATGTGTGTGTATATGTGTGTGTCTGTATATACACACACATATTTAGGCTGGAGGGCGGAAGGCATCAGCAGATATGCAGATTTAATTGTTCAGTTTGCTATCCCTGAGAATCTTCTCAGAGCTTTGGGTAACCTTTGCAAAGAGGAAGAAAATGTCAAAGTTCAAAAAGGGTTTTAAGATAATCTGTAAGTTCCAAAGTGGCCCCAGAAAATATTAGGCCCCATTATAAAAAAAATAAAATAAAATAAAAGCAAGGTGGGCTGTCGGCTTTCTGAAACAAAGGTTCCTCTATGTTTATGCCTCTTATTTCCTATTCTCTTTCATCTTAATTGCTGTTTCCAGCCTTTGAGAAAGAAGATGCAGGGGCTGTGCAACGAACTCCAAAGGAGCCTCAGCTCTTTCCTGCAGAGTGTGCACTTTGGAGACTAATCTTTCCCCAATCAATTGCAGGGGGAGGCACAATTCAGCACCCAGAAAGATGGAGATGCTGAAAATTTTTGAGCAGGAAATTGATACAGCCTAGCTGTTTTGTTGGGCTGTTTTGGTTTTGTTTTTATAGTAGAATTCATTCCACACAGAGAAGCCTGGATCCTTATTCCTGGGTGTTGTTTCCTGCATTCTTCACGTGGTTACTCCTCAGCCCTAATTGTCTAGTCTGGGCCATCACCAGTTGTCTTGACATGTCTTTCCACTGGACTCCGATCACTCTGGAGGAGAAAGTGAGGCTGATGACTTTGCACAGCTTTGCCTCACATAAATCCAATTCACTTGCAAGTCAAGACATCACCCTCCTGATGTCATTGGTCCTCTTTAGGAATGAAAGACAAACTACAACAGCAACAAATCTGTTGTACAAGGGAAAAGAGTCTGGATCTGGAATTAGAAAGCCTGGGTCTGAATACCAGCCCTGCTACCTTCTACTTGTATTTCCTCACCTGCAAAGTGAGGGGCTTGGGCTAGACGATCTCTAAGGTTTCTACCAATTCTAATGATCTATGATTCTAAGAGAAGGGTGGCACTAGACCATCCCACCCCCCAATTATTTTGGAAATTAATTAAAAATGAAGGATGTGTAACTTCAGCTAAGATTATGGCACTGAAAATACAATGTTGATGGCATGGATTTTGAACTTCTACAGAGATTAGACATTCTTACCATGTATATATTGTTTTATTTTGATTTGTTCTGCTTCTTACCTAATAATTCCTTCAGTAATACGGAAGAATTGTATTCAGTGGATTCTTAGGGAAGAATCAAGTGTTCATTTTTCAAAGTTTTTTGTTTTGTTTTGAAGGCCAATCAACCAATCACTTCTGACAGGACTCCTACAATGTTCTAGCACTAGACATTGCATTACAGGGAGACACAAAAGAAGTACAATCCCTGACCTCCATGAACTTGGAATCTAATTGAAGAGAATAATAAACAAGAATGAAACAAATTATAATTTAGAGCTAAGCACTGTGGTGTTGATTTAAAATACAATGGAAAGTCAGAGAGAATAGAGGAGCTGTGGGATGGTCATAGGAGATTTCATGGAGAAGGTGAGACAAACTAAGATTTATAGAATTGGTAAATTTGGGTAATTTGAAGGGAAGATATAGAGTACTTTAGAGTGAGTGAAGAAAAGAAAGCAGGAAGAGCTAGCCTGTATATATTTAGATTGGGGAACCTGCCTGACTGGACTTCACATGGGAAAATGACTGGTGAGGTCAATTGGGACCAGATTATAGAGGGTCTTTAAAATGAGACATGTAAGTGTGAATTTAATGTAATAGTCAATAGAGGATCATTGTATATTCTGGAGTAGGAATAGGACTGATATGATGGGGGAAAAGAAGGATTAGCCTGGCATTTTTACATAAGATTATTAGAGAATGGGTAGAAATCCTAGAGGCAGGGTGACCATCTATGAGGCTTGTACAGTGGATAGAACGCTAGCCGTGGAGTCAGGAATACTTGAATTTAAGTCCACCCTCAAATACTTACTAGCTGTGTTCAGCTGTAAAATGGGGATAATAACAGCACTTACACAACAACAGTAGGGTTATTGTGAGGATCAAATGTGCTGTCAGCACAGTGTCTGGCACATGGTAAGGCTCTGTATACATGCTTATTCCCTTCCCTTCCCCCACTTCATGTGTACTACATGCAGTAGCAACTTAGGACCCTTGTCACTGGTCAGTACTTTGAGAATGATATCTCAGGGAGGAATTTGGAGTCAGAAGGGGACATGCTAATAGTGATGAAATTGTTATGTCTATACTTCCTATATACAAAGGATGTATTACCTATATATTGCAACAGGTCTATTGTTGTAGGAGCAGAGGTCATTTGGCAAAATATATACAAATTCAACATGGCAAATCCTCTTCTTAGCCATCTTGCTCTCTATGCTGTTCAAGAAGTCACATTTAAAATTATTTCAGTATCTATTTTATCTTCCTCTTGAAGTCCTGGTGATCCAATTTTTTTCTAGAAGGTTAATTACTGAGGCGTCAGCCTAATTTTTTTTTGGGGTGGGGGGTGAGGCATCAGGGTTAAGTGACTTGCCCCGGGTCACACAACTAGTAAGTGTCAAGTGTCTGAGGTTGGATTTGAACTCAGGTCCTCCTGACTCCAAGGCCAGAGCTCTATCCACCATGCCACCTAGCTGCCCCTGTCAGCCTAATTCTTATAAAACATATAGGAAGACTCAGTTGGTTAACAAGTATTGATTAAATACCTATCATATGCTCAATACTGAGCTAGTCACTAAAAGAGAATAAGAGAGGAGAAGGCATAGTCCTTGCCCTCTAGAAGCTTATAGTCTGGAGAAATACAACATGAATATATAACAAATAATTGGAAAATAACTGGTTAGTATACTAGTATGGCACCTGGGACAACCCTTAACTCATAGAGTACATCCTCCAGACAAGGCTACCCAAGGTTTAAAGTACTCAGTGGCTCCACATCCACTCCAAAACACAAGTCACAAGCCCCCACTGATGTGCTCATCTTTCCTAGTCAACAAGAGATATAATTAGTTCAAAGCAAAAAGCATTTAATGAAATAGAATAGCAAGAAAAGTAAAAACAAAATGTTTTCCCAAAAACACCTAAAGTACATTCTCCTGCAGAAATACACATACCATAATGAAAAAAGTAAACACACACAAGGAATTCAAGTTACCACAGAGGTGGAGTATCACACACACACAGGCTCTGGACACAACACTGTAGGATTACTAATGCATTCATTTATTTGTATAAATTTATTAAGGACCTACTCTGTGCCAAGCCTTGTGTAAGGGCTAGAGATACAAAGACAATTACAAAACAGTCCCCGACCTCAAAAAGTTTATACTTTATTGGGGTAACGTATAAACAGATAAATATATACAAAATAATTTTGGGGAAGGCAAACTAAAGAACACTAAAAATTATGGAGATCCTGAATATCCACCACATAATAGGTGCTTAATAAGTGTTTGTTTCCTTATTTCTTTTCACATAAAATGTTTAACTGCCACCCTGAGCTTTGGTTGGCTGGCTTTGGCATTTCCTTCCTCTAAAGAAGGTGCTTTACCAAGCTCTTGGAACACAGAGCATTCCTACCTGTCTAAATCCTCTTTTTGAACTGAATTTCCTCATTATCAAAAGCTATGTCTCTATCAAAGACCCCCTACCCTGGTTTAGGGTCAGAAAATCTGTATAACTCATTGCTTAATTTCTATTTGAAGATTTCATACCCCAAAACTAATTTCAAGGAAGCTCTGTCATAGAAACTCCCACAGAGCTATCTGGGTCTGATCCTTTGAAATATTTCAGGGAAACCAACATGCTTTGAACTTGCAAAGCAAATGAATCTAAATAAGCATAAAAACTAAGCCCAGAAGATGAGCTTACTATCTATCTCATGCCTAGGCAAATTCTTGGTCTTTCATAAGTATAGGTGTTCAACAAGGAACTTTCCCTACATCTTTCAATAAACACTAAAATTATATGGTGCAGACAGTGAGTGCTATAGGAGGACAGAAAAGAGAGAAATCTTTGTGGGCTAGGGTAATCAAACAGGAGATGAGAGCTGGTGTGAACCTTAAGGGATGGGTAGAATTTGGATAAATGGACAGAAACAAAGTCAACAGCTAGTCAACAAGCATTTATGAAGCATCTGCTATGTGCCAGGCACTGTGCTAAATACTGGACAGACATAGAGAAAGAAGCAAAAAACTGTCCTGCCTTTAAGAAACTCACAATCTAAAAGAATAGTGCTATGTTTGAAGGGATGAGAGTCACTGTGCTGTAGCAGAGAGCAAGCTACATCAGAGGACCTGGGTTCAAATTCTGCCTCTGTCTACCTGCATGATCTGGGCAAGCCATTTCTCATCTCTCTAAGCCCCAGTTTCCTCATCTATAAATGAGAGACTTGAACCAGACAGCCTATGAAGTCCCTTCCAGTTCTAAATCTGTAATGTTATGATTCTTGAGGCCAACTCATATTGATGACTAAACAAAATGAAAGGAAAAGAAAAATCTCTCCTATGAGGGGGATAGAGAGAGAGAGAGGGTCCAAATCTATAGCCAAACAGCCTAACACAAAAGGCCAGGCAGGATTGGTGTCAGGGTTTGGTCAGGATGCTGAAATTCAAGTTGCTGAGAGAGGTGGGAGGTGGGGCAAAGTACAATCCCAGTCCCAAAGCCCATTGGTCTGCAGTTCTCTCCTTGTTGATAGATATCCACATCCTGCACCTGCGTGAGGGGAGAAGCAAAGTTGTGAGAGCAAGAGAGACAATCTTCTTCAAGTTGCTGAGTCCCTTTTGGCTTTGTAATTGCTTTGGGCCCTTCTGGCTTCCAGCTTTGTAAGAAGATAGATGATGCCAGCCCCACTTCAGGTTGCTGAAGGAAAAGATTCTGGAAAGAACCTGACATGGGAAGACCTGACAGTCTCCATTGTGCCCCTATACACAGCTTGCTACACTGGAGATTTTAGGGGACTTCCCCTTGGTATAGATCTGGGACTCTCACCAGTTGAGCTGTTACCTTGCTCTCAATGGGAGAACTCCTTCACTCTGTATTGTCTGGTATACATTCTCATACTTTCTCTGACTTCTATTTTGCTGCCAATTTGGATAAATGAGTTTCTCAGCTAAGTGCTTTGTGTGTTCATTGCAGAATTGGTATTTGGTAGGAAAGGGGTCAAACCTTGGATATAAAGCTTAGGGTCCTCTTTTTCCCCCAATAATGAACAGTTAGTGATCATAAGTTAGCTTGACCCTGAAAATCATATCCCCCAGACTAACAATATTTAAGAAAGAAAATAAATGTAATTCTAGCCATTCTAGCCTGGTACCCCCTCTCTGAGGAGAGTAGAGGGCAGCCTATGGCCCCACTTTCCTGCTTCCCCTCCTAGAAGGAATTAAAATATCCTTTGGAGAAGGGTAGGGGGGAAAGAGACTAGAGATAGAGAGATGCCCATTCTACCTCCCTTTGAGCCTACCGACAGCGCTCATACATGGGCTCCTCACTACACAAGGAAAATCAATGGCTCCAGAAGGACATTAAAGCCTGAAAGGCAGCATAAGATCAAGAGATGAAATGCAAAAGGGCATTAGAGAAGTTGACTCTACATGGTTCAGCCCGAAGTTTCAGTCTTTAATATCATCTGCTTTTGTTCCCCCTTTTTCTCCTTTCACTAACATGTCAGTGATACTATACCCTCTCTTGACTCAGCCCGTACCAATATGCCATGGGCTAGAGTGAGAGGTGGGAAGAACAGTTCAAGAGGTGAGAATATGCCCAGCAGAGAAGGCAGGCCTCACTAGTGCAAAAGATCAGACTGGGCTCATTTATAGAGATCCTTGAATGCTGCCCCTGAGCCATGTGCTTAAACAAGTCTCCAGGTCACCATAATCATTCTCAGCAAGAAGCATTCACCAAACAATTCTTTTCTTATAGTGCTGTACACACTATCAAAAGTGTGTGTGTGTGTGTGTGTGTGTGTGTGTGTGTGTGTGTGTGTGTGTGTGTGTGGATATGGAATCCCTGTCATCCAGCAGTTCATAAATCTAAGAAGTTACTACAAATAAGAATGAGTGTCAAATTAAACCAGTTCAACCCTCTCTAATTCTGATAAGGCTCCAAATGCTCATTTAGTCCCATGTACTTATGAATCTAAAGGTCATGGTACTTCTCTACTCATGTTGAACATTCAAAATTATAGCTAGGTAGAATATAATTTTTTTAAGTAGTAGTTCTATATAAAATTTGGTTTAGAAGTCATTTGATAATGTTTGCCCAACCCCCCCAAAAAATGTGCTTGATTCACATAGCCATTCAAATAGGACCTTCTTAATTAAACAGACAACTCTGTTGAGAGATGGAGGATAAGCAGGACAGAATGCTATATACATTATCAGATTCAAAACTGTATCAGATGGTTTTGCTTAACTGTTTTTCTTTGTTACAAGACAGAATTCAATTCTGGTCCAGGGTCTGAGGGTAAGAATACGTATCCAGGAATTACAATGATATAGAAACAAAAGACATCAATATTTTTTAATAGGATCTTCTCTACCTCCTTTTCCATAGTCATTTTCACTAAGCAGAGAAGAGCAACATTCAGCATTTTTACAACCAGAAAAAAAGGGATAGCCTTACATGTTTCCCTACTCACCAATAACTCAGACCCAGCTTATGAGGTTTTTGTTTTGTTTTGTTTCCTGTCTCCTCAGATTTCCAGAAATCATTCATTTACTCTTGGTCAGAGTTCGTGCATGGAATGTCTCTGCACCAGTGTATGATTTTTTTAGACATCAAGGCGAGGGATGAAAATTGGATAGTAATAGAAGCTGTCATGAAACTTCTAACTACAGAAGTTGCCACAGTAAGCACTATAATGAAAGGCTTATTTAAAACAAAGATTTGTTGACTTTCCTTTGAGATAAAAATGTATTCTATCACTTGCTTCCCCACAAATGGATTAAGAAGACATCTCTGTGCAATAGTGGGTCTTCTGTGCTTCTCTGGCATAAGTGCTAGGCTGGCTGGGACAAGGGATTTTCACTTAATTTAGGAACCTACATAAGAACCACAATCTGGACCTGTCCCACTGAGGGCTGCCACCATTCAATCTCAATATCTTGAAGAAAAAGCACAGGTCAATCAATCTATAAGCACTTGATGAGTGTTTACTATGCACCAACCATGCCAAGTACTAGAGACACAAAGAAAAATTTAAAAAAAAAACAGTCCCTTCTCTCAAGGAGTTCATGGTCTAATGGAAGAGACAACATAGAAACATCTGTGAACAAATAAGACAGAGGTAGGATAAATTAGAGAAAATCAACAGCAGGGAAGCACCAGCCTTAAGGCGGATGGGGAAAGGCTTCTTATATAAGGTGGGATTTTAGTTAGGACTCGAAGGAAGTCAGGAGACAGAGATGAGAATGGAGAGAATTACAGGGATGGAAGACAGCCAATGAAAACGCCTAGGGTTGGAAGATGGAGTGTCTTGTTCAAGGAACAGCAAGCAGGACAGTATCACTAGATTGAAGTATACATAAAAGAGGAGTACTGTGTAAGAAAACTTGAAGGGATGAAGTTAGGAAGAGCTTTGGAGGCCAAACAGAGGATTTTGTGTTTAATTCTGGAGGTGATACGGGGGAGCCACTGGAGTTTGCTGAATAGAGAGATGGCACGGTCATACCTATCCTTGAGGGAGATCACTTTGACAGCTGAGTGATGGACTGGAATGGGGAGAGACTTGAGGAAAGAGGACCCACAAGAAAGCTATTGCAGTAGGGGTCAGCTTATATACTGAGCAAGCAAACACCTTGTCCTTGCTCAAAACAAGTCTATTCCCAGTTTTTCCACCAACTGGCTCTGTGGAATTGGGTCAGTCCCTTTACATCTCTGAACCTGAACTCTGGGGTTCCCTCCAGCTTCACAACAGGATAATTCTCTTACTCTGAGTCAGGAGGAAGGCCAGGATTAAACCTAAGCCTCTGCTCACTCTATTAGACAAGGCTGGCTCCACTCAGATTATCCCCTAAGGAACCTAAACTAAAATCATGGGTGGTGAATTTCCTCCAATGGGCCCGAGGGACTTTCCCTCCCCTCCCTGCTTTGACATTCCTTCATATTTCCTACCTTTGCACACAAGCTAATGACAGGAATGTGCTTTGAAGATGAAGAGATTTATAAAAAGACTCAGCATTATTATTATTCTCCTTCCCATTGTTAGCAGACTAATTACTGTACCTACCACACAGGGGTGTTGAGAGGATTAATTCCTTAATCTTTGCTAAGTGCTTTGAAGAGGACAGCCCCATACAAAGTGCTGAGTATTATTAGTATTGAACAATTAGAAACACACATACACACACACACACACACACACACACACACACACACACACACCCCTCTGAATAGGGGCCTATTTCAAGATATAAAGTGACTTAGAAATTAAAATGAAAAGGGAGTTTGTATTTTGTGTTGGCTAGCAGCATTGTAAGGAAGAGAGAGTACTAAATTTGGAGTCCTGAACTTGGAGTAAAGGAACCTATGTTCCAGTCATGGCTCTAACACTTACTACCTGCCTGTATTTCAGAGCTTCAGTTTCCTCTTCTGCAAAATGAAGGACTGGATTAGATGATCCTTCTAGGTGACTCAGTACTTTGCCTGAAGTCAAGAAGACTCATCTTCCTGAGTTCAAATCTTGCCTCAGACACTTACTAGCTGTGTGACTCTGGGCAAGTCACTCAACCCTGTTTGCCTCACTTTCCTCATCTGTAAAGTAAGCTGGAGAAGGAACTGGCAAACCATTCCAGTATCTTTGCCAAGAAAGCCCCAAATAGGGTTACGAAGAATCATCAAAACTGAAAAATAGCTGAACAAAGTCTCTTCTAGATCTTAGAACTATGAATGTAGGTAAGCATCAGACAAGAAAACCCAAACAAGAAAGAAAGGCCATTAATCAGGGAGGGGGGGAGCATACAAATTACTTTAAAATGTATGTCACTGAGGTAGGAGGGTGTTGAATAGAAAGGATAAGACAACATGTATTGTCAAAAAGCCAACATATATTTCATTTTCCAAAGTCTTCTCTAAACTTCACTTCAACCAGCTCCACATACCCACTTGCCACTGTATCAAAGAAAGACCCTGCCACACCATCTGCTCACTACCCAAGGTCACCACAGTAAGCAAGACATAAACGAGGGAGTTCAAAGTCAGGGTGCTCACTGATGCATCTTTCTTGGGCAAGTTAAGTTAATGTTTCGACTGCAAAGAGGAAAACATTGAGATGTCCCCTCATTTTGGGAGAGTGAGGATGGAGGTTGTGTTTGAATAGTCCAGATCATTGGCTTCATTCTTTATTGTATGTTGTATGTTTTGCTAGATGGAAGCAGCAATGGTGTAGCCAAAAGCATGCCAGATTTCAAAGTCAGGAGATGACATTTAAATCCTAATCTACATAACCACTACCTGTGTGACTCTGGGGTAAGTTGCTTCCCCTTTCTGAGCCTCAATTTTCTCATCTGAAAAATAAAAATAACAATACTTGCACTATCGGGAAAATGTTACAGAAATATGATCTATTATCATTAATAAGAACCATCTCTGGTCTTTTCACTCCATCTTTGAAAAATCTTAGCAGCTTCCAAATTTATCCTCCCTCTTTAAATCTGGCCTGAAATTTCAAATGACTCTAGCTCACCGTTATATTACAGTTTACACACAAAAGAAAGGATTGGCCCATCATCATCGAAGCAATTACGTGGCCAGTGGACAGAGGTCCTGGAGTCAAGAAGACCTGAATCTAAATCCTGCCTCAGACACTGACTAGCTGTGTGATCCTGAATAAATCATTTGCCCTAAGACTCAGTTTCCTCCTATGTAAAATAAGGATAAAAATAGCATCTACCACAGAGGGTTGTTGTGAAGTCAGATGAGATAACAGATGTAAAGCCTTTTACAAACTTGAAAGCATTTTTAAAATGCTAGCTTTTATTATCATTGTTATCAGCATTCCTATCACATTTCCATAACATCTAATATTAGGAGAGTATTCATCAATCATTCTTAATAGCAAGATTTAAGCCAGAATGTTTCATATCAAATACCTATCTTTGGTGGACGAAGACAAAAAGTCCCTTTTAGTCTCTCAATCTCTCCCTTACCAGGTCCAGAACCCAATTGCTTTTCAGTGAAGACATTAGATTTTCCAAATGCAGCATTTAAGCAAGATGGTGTATGGGTTGTAACTAAAGTCAGTCAACTGAGTAAGGGACACTGCACATACACAGCTGTTTTCAATTTAGGCTTGATAACTGATCTGCTATCCTCATTTAGGGGTCCTTAGCAAAAAAAAAAATGATCCTTTTTGGGGAAAACTAGCCTTGAGAATAATTGCACGTGGGCATAATAGAAAGAGCCCTGAACTCAGAGTGAGGACACCGGTAGTGTCATAGTGCTCTACCATTTCCTTTTGCAAATCATGTAATCTTTCTGAGTCTCATTCTCTTCATCTAGAAAGTAGGCATGATACCACTTGTACAACCTACCTCAAAGAGCTATGTAAAAAAAAAAAAGATACCAATATCTAAAGCCCTTTGATATTGTGGGGTGCTATTTAATGTAAATTATTATTACTACTATGCAGCACTTATCTTTAAGTGTTGCTATTAATATCTAACCACACTTCTCACAAAATGGGCAGAAATAACCCCTTTGCCCTTCATACGGAAGGCCATGTTGCGTAGATGCCTAGGATTTGAGATTTATTCTGATATGTTTTTATGTAGCTATGGAAATCAGACTACATGAAGGGCCACAGTTTCTCCTCTGAAGGGAAGGTGGAGGTAGCCATAAAGGTAAATGGTTAAAGTTTGGTTTTTTTTTTAATTTTTAGTTAATTCTATTTTTTTTTTAATTACCAAGCATTTCTTCTCTCCCTCTTATCTATCCCCATTAGGAAAGAAAAGATAAAGAAAATAAAGAAAAAAAATTCTTATAACAAATATTCATAGTAAAGCAAAACAAATCCCTGCCCTGTCCATATCAAAAAAAAAAATACTCTCTGAATCTTTACTGACTCCTATCACCTCTCTGTCAGGAGTAGGGTAGTATGCATCATCACTGGTCTCTGGAACCATGGTTGGTCATTGCATTGATCAAATTTCTTAGGTTTTTCCAAATTGTCTTTAAAATGTTGTTGTTAAGTTGTGGTATATGAAGGTAATGGAATACTATTGTGCTATAAGAAATGATTAACAGGCAGATTTCAAAGAAACTTGGAAAGACTTACATGAACTGATGCTGAGTGAAGTGAGCAGAACCAAAACATCGTACATAGTAACAGCAACATTGTATGATGACCATCTTTGATAGACTTAGCTCTTCTCAGCAATACAATGATCTAAGACAATTCCAAAAGACTCATGATGGAAAATGCTATCCACAGCCAGAGAAATAACTATGGAGTCTGAGTACAGATCGAAGCACACTATTTTCTCTTTTTCTGTGGTTTGTTTTTTCTTTCTTGTGTTTTTCCCTTTTGTTCTGATTCTTCTTTCACAACATGATTAATGTGGAAATATGTTTGAAGTGATAGTACACATGTATAGCCTACATCAGATTGCTTTCCATCTTGGGGTAAGGGAAGGAGGAGGGGAGGGAGGGAAGAAGAAAAAAAATTTGGAATTCAAAACCTTTCAAAACTGAATGTTGAAAACTATCTTTACGTATAATTGGAAAAAAATAAAATACTATTAAGTGGGGAAAAATATAAAATGTTGTTGTTATTGTTGTATAAATTATTCTTCTGGTTCTACTCATTTTGCTCTTGCATTACCTCATACAGTCTTTGCAGCCTTCTCTGAAACCATTCCTCTTAATGTTTCTTATGGCATGGTAAACATTACATCTGTATGCCATAATTTGTTCAGTTATTCCTCATTTAATAAGTACCCTCATTAGTTTCTAGTTTTTTGCTACTACAAAAAGAACTAACATAAATATTTTTGTATGTCTAGGTTCTTTTCCTCTTTCTTTAATCTCTTTGGGGTGTAGGCATCATAGCGCCAAAGCCATATCAAAGTTTAGTGGCTTTGGAACATAGTTCCAAGTTGCTTTCCAGAATGTCTCCATCAACAATGCATTAATGTTCTTGTTTTCACACAGCTCCTCCAACATTTGCCAGAATTTGGGCAATGACATGAGTCAGTGGACAGAGTGGTAAACCTGGAGTCAGAAAGATCTGAGTTCAGATCTGCCCTCAGACACCTCCTAATTGTATGTAAACAAAACAAACCAACATATTGACTATGTCTGACAGGATATTCCTTATCCCACACCTATAATCATTCTAACTACCTCAACTATGGGGAGGAAGGAATGTCTAACTATTAGTCCTTAGAAGTCAAGATTATTCATCTCACTGAGCAGAGTTCTGATGTCATTTAACATTTAGAAAAAGAGTTGATTTCTATACCTTCATCAGGATATGGAACAACATGAGCTTTAAGACCTAGAAAGTACTAAAATGCATGGATTATGGGAACTCAAGAGAAAGATGAGTTTACCTACTTCTGTTGCTCCTTTCTGCAAATCTAATCCCACAAATACAAACCTAGAAAAGTATGAGGTCCTTTCCCCATTTCTTGTTTCTATCTCAGTACTTGGTAGTCATGGGAAAAAGAAAAATCAAAACATACTCTCTTAACCAGAATCTGGGTGTGGGGAGAGGACATTTAAGTGAGGAAAATGCCAATACTTTTTTTTTTACATTAACACTCTGAACATATGCAAATGTGTGATAAACAAATCTCATATCAACAAAGGATAGGGTTTTATTATTGTTCCCACAGATGTCATTGAAATAATAGACTGATTTCTTGCATGCAAAGGGTCAAGTTCTATCTTCTATTAATGTAATTAAACTCTTAATGGGGAAGGGGCAAGACTGTGGGAAGGAGCTTCTAAGAGGCACTGACTATGGAATGTGACAGCAACAAAACTGTTTTCATGACAAACACAAATAAACAACCATGAATGAAATTGTTTGTGTGTTGCCTTTCTTTGGAATTTCAGAAAATAGCTACACAAAATCTTTTTCCAGGCAATTTAATTTTCTGTATCTACAAACTCGAACAACCAGCCAGTGAACAGTTATCAGAAAGCCTGTGTAAAGGTTGATTTAGCCTTTCTCTGCCTCCCACCCTTCTGTCTTTAACCCCAAAGCTGTATGAGAATATAGTAGATGCTCAATAAGTATTTGCTGAACTGAATTAATTGCAAAGACTGAGAATATGCTTCAACAAGCCTCCACTGGACTTTCTACTGATTATGGGAAGGATATTTCAACTATACTATAAATCACTATCACATTATTAGCTTATTGTCCAATTTATTTGACAATTGCTTAAATAGTTGGGAGAGTAGGAAGAGAAAAGAGAGAGGAAAGGAGCAGAGAGAGAACAAGGCCACCAACAATCACTGTATCACCAATTATTAAGCTTAAGAAATCTCTTGAGAAACATGAAAAAATGGCATTAGAGCAATGAGACATAACTAGTCAGTTTTATACCGAGAATAAATACCACAAACTGAACCCAAGACAAGTGTCCTGAAACACACGATCAGCTGTTGAGGAAGGAGGAAGAGAAATAGAAACCCAGGACATCAATTCAAGGCCATTTATGTGAAGGCCATCATGGTGGGGGACACGGGGTGCTCACTCCAGTCCTTAATATAACAGCTTCCTATTTTGACTCATTATTCTTGCAAAGGAAGTGCTAAACTCTGCTGTTTAATAAATCATTGAAAGCCAGACAGCTCCCTCTCATTCCAGGGTACTGCAACAACGTTCCAAGTGCCTCATCCATTATGTCTCTATTTAAGCAGGTTGCAGAGAACTTTCTTGAATTAGCTAAAAGTTTTCCATTTTCTATCCACCCACCAATAAAGGCTTATTTCCTTCATTCCTTCCTATATCTGTGATCTTCTGCCTGACCCATTAATATTGTTGTTGTTAATAAGGTTCTAATCTTGGCCCATTTTTACTATTTCTCTGTTCTCTCTCCCTTGATGATCTTATTCAGATCTACAGCATCAACTATCACCTCTGCCTGGAAGACTCTCAAATCTATATCTTTATCTAGCCTTGACCTTTCTCCATCCAGTTTCCTTAGGTATCATAACACTCATCTGCTCAAAACCTTCAAAGGCTCCCTGGCATTTAAGGACCTCCACAATTTGAAGCCACCTTACATTTCTAGGATTATCTTATACTATTTCTCTTATTGTATCCTATACTTGAACCAAATTGGACATCTCTCTATTCTGCCATACATATCCCTCACTTTCTATCCTCCATGCCTTTACTTATGTCATTTCTTATACCTGGAATACCCTCTTTTTTATACCTATTGAAATCCTGTCCTTGAAACGCTATCTCAAATACCACCTTTTCCATGAAAACTTCCATGACTTTCCCCCATCCTAGTCAGTAATGACTTCTCCCTCTTCAAACTTCAGATAGGTTGTTGATTGGGTTTTTTGCTTTTTTGTTTTTGTTTTTGTTTTTGTTTTTCGGTCTGCTTCTCTCTTAAGTACTTACATAATAAGAACTACAATGTATTCTCCCTTAGTGTAGCTGCAAGCGCTGAGAGCAATCAGATCTCCTCCCACCTTCCCCATTCTTCTGTCCCCTTTGCAAAGCTTTTGGAAAGGATCCATAGAGTAACTGGGTCCAGTTCCCCTAGAGGAAACTGGGAGACAAAAGTTCAGAGATAGAGAGAGACTGGCAGAAAGAAAGCAAGGAAAAGAAATCAAGAAAGGAAAGAAAAGAAGGAAGGGAGGAAGAGAAAGAAAGAAAGAAAGAAAGAAAGAAAGAAAGAAAGAAAGAAAGAAAGAAAGAAAGAAAGAAAGAAAGAAAGAAAGAAAGAAAGAAAGAAAGAAAGAAAGAAAGAAAGAAAGAAAGAAAGAAAGAAAGAAAGAAAGAAAGAAAGAGAGACAGAGAGAGAGAGAGAAAGAAAGAAAGAGAGAGAGAGAGAGAGAGAGAGAGAGAGAAGAGAGAAAGAGAGAAAGAGAGGAAGAGAGGAAGAGAGGAAGAGAGGAAGGAAGGAAGGAAGGAAGGAAGGAAGGAAGGAAGGAAGGAAGGAAGGAAGGAAGGAAGGAAGGAAGGAAGGAAGGAAGGAAAGGAAGGAAAGGAAGGAAAGGAAGGAAAGGAAGGAAGGAAAGGAAGGAAGAAAAGGAAGGAAAGGAAAGGAGGGAAAGGAAAGGAGGGAAAGGAAAGGAGGGAAAGGAAAGGAGGGAAAGGAAAGGAGGGAAAGGAAAGGAGGGAAAGGAAAGGAGGGAAAGGAAAGGAGGGAAAGGAAAGAAGGAAGGAAGAAAGAAATACCCTCTAAATCCTAGGACTCAGTGAGAAGTACTGAAATGAATGGGAGGACATAGAACTAACTCACCATAAGCCATTGTGAAGTAAGAAACAAAAACTTATATGAGTAGCACAAAAAGAGAACATTCTTGTAACCTTAATAGGATATAAAACCTGGATATTAAAATAAAAATAATTTTAATTTTAGAAATGAAGTTACTCTGGCCTAGAACTGCATGAATATACATACATATACATATTATATATAGATATAGATATATATGTTTGAGCTATAAACACAGTCTGAGATAACAATGCTTCAGAGTGGTTATTCCTTAAAAACCAGTTGCTAGAGACCTGGTCTCTGAGAGGAGTTTACCAGTGCCATTTGCTGGAGAGGGGAAAAACTGAAGAAGGCAGTACTGAAGTTGAACTATATTATAAGGTAGTAATTATTAGAACTATCTGGAACTGGCTAAGAAACAGAAAGATCGATCAGTGGAACAGAGTAGACATACAATACACATTAGCAAATGATTATAGTAACCTTGTGTTTGACAAATATAAAAATTTAAGCTTTGGGGATAAGAATTCACTATTTAGTAAAACAAAAATTGTTGGGAAAACTGGAAAGCAGTCTGGCAGAAATTAGGTGCAGACACATATCTTATACTATTTACCAAGATAAAATCAAAATAGATACATGACCTAGATGTAAAGGGAGATATCATAAGTAAATTAGAAGAACATAGAACATATTACCTATCAGACACATGGATAGGAGAAGAATTTATAAATAAGCAAGAGATAGCATTGTTAGATGTAAAATGAATAATTTTGATTATATTAAATGAAAAAAGTTCTGTACAAATAAAACCATTGGAGTCAAGATTAGAAGGGAAGCAGAAAATAGGTGGGGGCAGAATTTATAGACAATTTCTCAGATAAAGGTCTCATATCTCAAGTATGTAGAGAATTTTGTCAAATTTATAAGAATATGAGTCATTCCCTAATTGACAAATGGTCAAAGGGTCAGGCGGTTTTTCAATGAAGAAATCAAAGCTATGTGTAGTCATATAAAAAAATGCTTTAAATCATTATTGATTAGAGAAATGAACATTAAAACAACTTTGAAATGTCATCTGATACCTGTAATATTGGCTAAATGGATAGAAGGGGGAAATGACAACTGTTGGAGGGAATGTGGAAAAACTGGGCCACTAATACACTGTTGATGGAACTGTGAAGAGATCCAACCATTTTGGAGAACAATCTGGAATTATGCTCAAAGAGTTATAAAACTGTGTATACCCTTTGACCCAGCAATACTACTATTAGGTCTGTTTCCTAAAGTGATCAGGGAAAAAGGAAAGAACTTATATGTTCTAAAATACTCATAGCATCTCTCTTTCTGGTGGCAAAGAACTAGAAATTGAGGGGATGCCCATCAATTGGGGAATGACCAAACACGTTGTGGTATATGATTGGATGGGATACTACAGTGCTGTAAGAAATGATGAGCTGGTTGATTTTAGAAAAACATGGAAAGACTTGCATGCAATAATGAAGGACAAAATGAGCAGAACCAAGAAAACAATACAGTAATAGCAATATTGTTCAAAGAGCAACTGTGAATGACTAAGCTATTCTGAGTATTATAAATATTCAAATCAACCACAGAGGACCTATGAAGGAAGATGCTACCCACCTCCACAGAAAGAACCGATAAAAAGAACTATTCATGTATGGTTTTACACACACACACACACACACACACACACACACACACACACACACACACCCCTTCTGCCTTCTTTGCCTGAAGATGCTAGTGAACAGAACCACCAGGAAGCTGACCTGGATGTCAAAACCAGATACTTGAAAGATATACAAAATGAAGAAACTAGCTTTCAATAAGCATGAGATGACTGTGTCGATGCTTAGGACAGATCTGATAGATACAGATATTCCCTATGCCTTGCAAAGTTTTCATTTTCTATGTCCACCCCCATAGTGCTCAATCTGAAAAGGACCTTAAAGGTCATCAAGTCCACCTCCTCATTTTACAGAGAAGTAAATAAGTCCACTGAGTAGAAATGAGTTGTTCAAGATCACACAGTTAATACATGGCCAATCCTATATACAAACTCAGGTCCTCTGACTCTAAATCCAGACTTATTTCTACTTCATCAATGTTGTTCAATAGCAATGACAACCTAAGTTTTTACTAAGGACTTCCTTCCTCTTTGATAATATCCTTTCTTCCATTTTTCTCCTTTACCCACTTATTCCTCTATCCCCTACTCTTAAATTATCATACCGAATTTGTGGTGTTAAAAATCCTATTTGACCAAAGAATGCAGTTTCACAAGACACTGCATTCATACTAAGAGCAAGAAAAAATGAAGAAACAGAGTTTGAAGGATAAAAATTAATTAAAAACAGATCTTTCCTATATGGGCAAAGTTAAAAGAAGGCAATGACAAACCAACTCATTTCTAAGAAAAAATAATTTCACCAATGATTATAGTATTTTCCTTCAAGGCTTCTGGGCAAAAGTCCCTCTCTTCAGGTAATTGTGATAGGCTTTATAATACTTCTAACCTAAAGTAGAATTGTAATAACACTGGAGTGTTGGAAAAGCATGAAAGACCCAAAGCATTACATGTCTTCTTTAAGAAATTTAAGTCCCTTTAGTTCTTCACTTGTAGCAAGCCTAGATCATGTGAAGAATAACAACAACAACAAAAAGTTAATTAAATTAATCAGATCAGAATTAATCAGATTAGAAAGTTAGTGTCACACAAATCCTACTTGACTCTGGAAATTCTGGCTTCCCCAGATCCCATGTGTGATATTTTGGGCCATTACAGTTATGTAAATATGGCTCATGTCCCCATTCCGTGCATTCTCCACTAATGAGTCAGGCAGGAATTATAAATCAAATAGCAAAGTATTTAATTAGGACACAACAGCAAAGAAAATAACAATGGAAAATTGTTCTTCACTCCACTCACTCACCCTAACACATAAAGGTATATAATCTCCCACCAACTCTCATATTTGGTGGGGAGGGAACAGACCCTAGAAAATCCCCATTCTTAAGTGACAATGGGTCGTCTTACACCCGGAGCATCTCTCAAGGCTAGTTCCCAACCCCCTAGCAGTTCATTGCTTCTTCCTCAGCACAGAACAAGAGTACCACCTTACCACCGTTGCTCCACTCCACCTTCACAACTGCTATTCCATACACCTCCATAGTTCTCCATCTGTTCCCTCTCTGCTCTGTCTACAATGATATTCCTCCATTCTGCTTCAGGAGCTGCCATTCTTCTCTGCCTCTTGGGCTACTATTCATTGATTCTCAGCTGAGTTGCTGCTGCCATCTACTGGCATCATCATCTGCTACTACTCTGACTGTTCTACTTAGCTAGGACCACTGGCTGAAGTTGTCATCAGTGGCTACAACTTCATCTTCCTCTTTTCTGAGACTACCCTGGCCAACATGCCTCAGCAACTAATCAACACACTATTTCAGCTCTCTTGTGGGAAAGGTCTACACCATACCCAACTAACACTGAAAAGGGTCATCACTTCAGTAACTTCCAAGACTTTTGATATTCCTCCCCCTGCAAAAAAAGACCCTGAGTCCTCACTCCTTTCTGAATAGGACAAATAAATTATTTTTATCCTCTCCCTGACCTCTGCAAACCTCATGCTCTATGACCTACTATACAGTCTACAACACCTACCATTCTTGGGATAAACATATGTACTACTT
Source organism: Phascolarctos cinereus (assembly GCF_003287225.1). Classification (NCBI taxonomy): domain Eukaryota; kingdom Metazoa; phylum Chordata; class Mammalia; order Diprotodontia; family Phascolarctidae; genus Phascolarctos; species Phascolarctos cinereus. The sequence goes on from NW_027555847.1 coordinate 371,347,013, forward strand.
TTGATCTGTCCTTTAAATTTCTAGTATGTTACACACCAAACTATACAAATTGCTTTAAAACTTCTGATAAGTTTCATGGAAGCATTTAGCAGTAGCAATGATGATGATGATGATGATGATGATGATGATGATGATGATGATGATGATGATGATGATGATGATTAGCATTTATATAGAACCCATTATGTTCCAGGCACTGTGCTAAGTACTTTACAAATATTAACTGGAAGGATAGGGGGCATAGTTGGCACCCTTTGTTGTGCATTCATTCCATCCCAGAGGAATATCCCCCCCATAAAAAACTGATCCTATATTGCATCAGCAGACTATGTAGGTATAAGAATTATTTCCTACCAAATTTCTATGGCATACTACAAAATAACAAGGGGCTATCTGACTACAGGAAGTATCGAATCCAAAAGATAGCCTTTATCTTCATCATAGAATGTTAGCTCAAGAATGGACCTCAAAGATCATATAATTTGATTCTGTCATTTATGAATGAGTAAACTGGGACTATGACAATGAAAGTAACTGGTCAAAGGCATCATCATTAACAAGCATCTACTAAGAGCCTCACTGGGGATCCAACTGCTGTTCTGAATAAGGCTAATGAGAAGGGAGGGGTGAAAGGAAAACAATTTAAGATGATTTAGAAAAGAATATTCCCTATGTTTTTATTTACCTCACCTCTTACTTTTGATACAGTGAGTTTCTATACAACCTTTCCTCCCCCTATTAATAAACAAATTCTACCCAACCTTCAAGGTTTAAGTCAAGGTCCATCAAGCCACACTGATTTCTTCTTTCACTAAACTCACAGAATCCCAGAGCAGAAAGAGACATCAGAGATTACCTGGCCCAACCTGTACCTGAACAAGAATCTTTACCACATATGTAAAAATTGATCATCCAACCTTTGCTCAAACATCTCCAGGAAGAGGCAACTCCTTCCCTCTTAGAACTGCCCATTTCATGTTTGGACAGGTCAAATTATTAGAGTGTTTTTCATTACAGCAAGTTGAAATCTGTCTCTCTACAACTTCTAATCATTCTTCCACCTCTCACTTATCATCCTTTACTTTGAAATCTAACAGCCTTTACAGCACATAATTTAACACACTTGGCCATACACTGTGTTATAATATTTGATAATCATTTTATATGTTAATTTTTCTAGCCAGCTTGACTGTAACCCCCTTGAGGGCAAAAACTAAGCTTTATATTTCCTTTTGTATTCTCCAGAATCTCTAATAAAATGTTTGGAACATAATGAGTGCTCAGCCAGTGCATATATATCCCAAAGTCCAGTTGGTACAATCTAAGGGTACTTTGTTTTTTGTTGGTTTGGTTTTTGCCAACCATATGATTAGTCTACAGTTTTCACAGCAAACAATTCAGCACTCATGTGGTGGCTAATTTCTGTAATCATTGACCTCCCCTGGCCCCCAAAGAGCAACAGATTCTCTTAATACTAGGCTAAGTAGTATGGATAAGGAAGACCTTCCTGACATTAAAAGAAACTCAATAATAACATTGGTTTATCTATCCAAAAGAGGTGCTGGACTTCCCACCCTTAGAGACTACAGACAATACGCTATTATCTTTAGGCAGCATAAGTATGATCCTTAATGGAGACATAGGAATAACTACATGAGCTCTTGATTTCCCTTCTAAGTTCTGGGGTTCTCTCATTCAGTATCCTCAGAGCAGCTCACTTAGCTGCTGAAGGAAGAGCTGAAGGGAAAACCACAGAAAGGTCACTCACAAAAGGAATATCTGGAGGTCAAGCTAAAGAGATCAAAATAAAAACTCTTGGGGTCCTTGCCTGACTCTGTTGTTTCCTTGGGGTAAAGCTTTTGAGTGCATCACATGGTCTGCTTATGCCTTGCTTTTCTCTATGCAGAACATGATTAGCAACACTCAACATTTCATTTGTAAAGCCTTCTAAATCCAGGGGCTGAACTCTTATTGAATGTAATTATCTGCTTTATTATTTATTAATATTAATAACAACGCTGTCCTTCACATACAAAGACAATGCTGCTAACCCACCATTAGTAGGACATAAAGTGGTTTTTCTGACAGTGAGGATGGACTGGTTCACATACACATTTTATTGCCAGATCTTCCTTCTGATCAATTTTACCCCTTAGCAAAAACAGAAGATGGGAAGAAAAGCCAACTAGCTCACATTGATAATGGAATATATGACTTTTACCTCATTAGCACTCTGTTCTAAACATCCATTTCAGATTCATATCCAGAGCCTAGCACAATGCCTTGCACATAGTAGAAACTTATTAGATGTTTGCTTAATTGAATTGAATTTACATAATCATAGAATATAAGAAAAAGAAGGGACCTTAAAGGTCATCTGACCCAATACCATCATTAATACATAAGTTAAAAAATATTTGTTAAGCACCTACTATGTAACAGATACTGTGTGAGGAGTTAGGGATATAAACACAAAGAATTAAATAATCCTTAATAACAATAAGCTTTGTTCTAATCACTCTGCATTTCTAACTCCTCTCATAGTACCCTTCTCCATAAATACTGGACCACTCTCTCCTCCCCTACCTCCACGCAATCAATTACACTGTTCTGTGTATCTAGAATTTCTTCCCTTCCCTTCTTTGATCATAGAATTCCTGAATCCTCAGTTTACCATCCTTGTTCTTGATTCATTTTCATCTCTTCACTGTTGTGAACCCTAAGACTGACCAGTTCAACTCTATCAGAAATTGCTTTCAAACTCCTCTTACCAAACCCCGAAAAACTTCTGCTACCCCTCTCTTACCTTTTACTTAACTGAGAGAATAGAAGCCATCCAGAATTTTCTCTCCTCCCCTACTCTACATACTCCAAAACTCTTCTACATCTTCATTCATCCTTTACTCCTGTGTCAGCAAAAGGTGGCTCTTCTTGCTGACATTAACTTGTCTACTCGTGTTCTCAATCCCATTCACTCCTGTCTCCTCCACAAGTCTGGACAATCAAGCATTCCCTCCCCATGCTTCACCTTCAGCCTCTCCTTATCTACTGGCGATTTCCCCACTTTCTGCAAACATGCTCAGGAAAACCTTCCCTTGGCCCTGCTAGCTTCCTACCCTATCTCTGTCTCTCTCCCCTTCCTTTAAGTGCTAAAGTCCTGGAAAGACTCCTTTATATTCACTGCCTCCATGTTCTCATTATTCTGCCCCTTGCAATCTGATTTTTAATCCAACAAGCTCATTTCAAACTACTCTCTCCAAAACCAAATTTTCAATAAGGACAAGCTGAAGTATATTCAGAAGATGGCAAACAAGATGGTGAAGTGCCATTTTAAGGATTGGTTGAAGTAATTAGGAATACTCAGCCTAGAGGGGGAAAAAAGGCTTGGAGAGTATATGACAATGTCTTCAAGAATTTGAAGGACTATTCATGTGAAAGAGGAAGTCAGCTTGTCCTCTGCCCCAGAGGGCAGAACCAAGCTGGGTGGATGCTGCAGAGAATTTGCTGTAGGCTTGTTGAAAAATGTCCTAATGATTAGAGTTATCTTCAATGTAACAAGCTGCCTCAGCCAGTAGTACCCTCCCAATCATTTGAGGCAAAGTTGGTGTCAAAGTGATGAACTTGGGGCAGCTAGGTGGTGCAGTGGACAGAGCACTGGTCTTGGAGTCAGGAGGACCCACGTTCAAATTCAGCCTCAGATACTTACTAGCTGTGTGACCCTAGGCAAATCACTTAACCCCAACTGCCTCCCCCAAAAAATGGTGATAAACTTGGAAGTAACTCATTGGATGACAGAATCAGGATAAAATTCAGCCTTCAAGAAGCAATGGGGGGGGGGGCCAGCAGCTAGGTGGCACAATGAATAGATCATTGGTCCTGGAGTGAGGAGGATCTGAGTTCAAATCAGGACTCAGACACATAACACTCACTAGCTGTGTGACCCTGGGCAAGTCACTTAACCCAATTGCCCTCACCAAAAAAAAAAAAAAAAAGAAGTGGGAATATATCTTCAGTTAATTGTACCTTTCTTGGGGGAGGGGGAGGAGGAAAGGGGAAAAAAAAGAACAAAATAAAAAGTGCACAGCTGAAAAGTAAAGAAAACTTACAAGGAAGCAAAGAAAAGATGAACAGCTCTAAACACAATGTGCAGTATTTATTATATAAGCTTTCATGAAATGGAAACTTATTGCTGTACATTTTGAATCCTCCCTTATGTTCGGCTGTGCACCTGGCGATGTTTTTTTTCTTTTCTTATTTTGTATTTGGTTTACTATTTATGTTTTTTTTTCTTATTGTGTATTTAAATTTAAAATAAATTAATAAAAATAAAGAAGAAATGGGAAGACCACTTGTCACTTGGGTTAGGTACAGATTGGACTTGCTAACCTCTAATGTCTTTCCCAGCTCTTAGCTTCTGTGACTTTCATTCTATAAGATCACTGAGGGCTGGAAGGGTCAGGAAAGGCTTCTGGGGAGGTAAACCTTGAGCCAGGCACTTAAGCCTAGGGAGACTCTTAGATAGGGAAGAAGGGAATAAGCACTTATATAGCACCTGGTATGTGCCAGGCACTATACTAAATGTTTTTACAAATATTATCTCATTTGATCCTCACAAACCCAAGAGGTAGGTGCTGTTACTATCCTCTTTTTACAATTCAGGAAACTGAAACAAACAGAGGTCAAATGACTTGCCCAGGATCACACAGCTAGTAAGTATCTGAGGTGGGATTTGAACTTAAATGTTCCTGACTCCAGAACCAGTGCTCTCTATCCACTGTGCCAATAGGAATAAGAAAGGAGAGAGGACATTCCAGGCAAAAGGAATAACATGAAAGCAGAGAGGAGCATGAATTGCTTATAAAACTGTGAAGAGAAATTAGGCCTGACTACAGCAGAGGTTTCAGAGTCAGGAAACTAGGAATTAGAAAGTTATGTTGGTACCAGATAATGAAGGGTCTCGAAAGATTGGAAGAAACATGTACGTATAATGTGGTAGAAAATAGGAAGCCACTGTAAGTCTTGATTCAAGGAATAACATGATGAAAGTAGGGCTGTAGGAAAGTTATTCTGGCTATGTATAAGGGAGCCAGCAAAGACTAGAGTCAGGAAGACCAAAGCAATTTTTTTTAAATGATGAAACTGAGACACTGGGAGGATAGAGACCTCCCAGCCAGCAACAGCACAATGACATTTCTGTCCTCAATTTCCCTGCTGTCTGAATCTGCACTAGTGCCATATGGCATTCTTTTTCCTTACCTCCTGCGGTTGCGCCTCCAAATTAATGAACTTCTCTTTCTCCAGAGCTTGAAGCTCACTGCATAAAAGGTGCCATTCAGGAATTCTATCATTGGCAATATTCAGCAATCTGCTTCCACTCACCATGTGTCTTCCCATTGCCTTCTGAGTCACCTGAAATGTTTCTTCTGAGATAGTAGTGCTCCATGATTCACAGCCATAAAGTATCACTGGGAAAACATTAGCATAACAAAGATGGGGCTTTGAAGTGCATATTAACACTTTAGCTAATAGAATTGGGATATAACTTCTTGTTTTTGTTCAGTTGTTTTTCAGTTGTGTCAGACTCTTTTATGATCCATTTGGGGTTTTCTTGGCAAAGATATTGGAGTGGTTTGCCATTTCCTGAGGCAAACAGGGTTAAGTGACTCACCCAGGGTCACACAACTAGTAAGTGTCTGAGGCCAGATTTGAACTCAAGAAGATGAGTCTTTCTGACTTCAGGCCCAGCACTTTATCTACTGTGCCACCTTGCTGCCTTAGGTATATAATTTAAAAGGTATTAAAAGATGGGTTAATAAATCCAATATGATGACATTTTAAAAGGATCAATGTGATGTCCTGTATTTGGGCCCCAAAAGTCAACAGGTACTGAGGTGGGATTTGAACTTTAATCTTCCTAACTCCAGAACCACTCTCTATCCACTATACCGATGGGAATAAGAAAAGAGAGGGGACATTCCACGTGAAGGAAATACTGTGAAAGCAAAGAAGAGCATGAATTGCTTATACAGCTGTGAAGAGAAGCTAGGCCTGACTAGAGCAGAGGTTTGGGAGGAAGAAACCTAGGTATTAGAAAGTTATGTTGGTACCAGATAATGAAGGCTACATGTAGGTATGATACATACCTACGGTTATACAACAGCTCAGGTGAAAAATAGATATGGGGTTCTAATGGATTTCAAGTTCAATGTAAATCAATAGTATGATTTATCAACCAACAGCAACAGCAACTAAAAAAAGTGACCAGAATGGGAAAGGTGGATGGCCCCAATGTCTTCTGCCCTACTCAGACGACTTCTGGAATACCGTGTTCAGATCTAGGCACCTACGTTCTAGTAAAGACACTGGCAAGCTAGCATGCATACAGAGGTAGGTGACCAATACGGAGGGTCAAACGGAGATTGTATCTTACAAAGACCAGTGGAAGAAACTGAGGGTGTTTAGCCTGGAAAAGAGAAGACTGGAGGTGGGGAAGGGAGCATGAGAATGATTTTCAAGTATTTTTTAAAGATAGGGGAAGACATCTAGACCTGCAATTTCATTTGCTAACTCTGAGAGGAAAACCCCTCCACCAATACAGATTAGCAACAGTCTTACATCTTTGCATCTTAGAGAGCTGCTGAGGGCCTGAGACATTAGATAGCTTGACCAGGGTCACCCAGTTAGTATGTCTCAGAGACAGGACCTGAACTCAGGTCTTCCTAACCCGTGCTTTTTTTTAAACCCATAGCCACATTGTATTTTATATATTTATACATGTAGTAGATGTTATATTTATATATAACATTATTTATTTTATATTCATATATATTTTATATAATATACTATATTCTTTATTATATTGTATATATTATATTGTTATGTCATACATTATAGTATATGTATATTATATATTATATACTAAGTATATTATGTTTTATAATATTCTATATAATATTTTATATAATATTCTGTTACATATGTAACATTTTATATATACGAGACAATCGGTGTTAAGTGATTTGTCATGCAGCTACTAAGTGCCTGAGGCCAAATTTGAACTCAAGTCCTCCTAATTCAAAGGCCAGCACTCTATTCACTGTGCCACCTAGCTGCCCCTATACTGTATGTAAAAGCTTATGTTCATATAGGCTTTCAGGTTTACAAAGTACTTTGTATAAATTACCTCACTTGATCTTTGAAATCCTGTGAGATAAGGCATGCAGATATTATTCTCCCTCTGTTTAGAGATGAGAAAACAGATCTAAAGAAGTTTTTTCGGGTCTTAACCTAGAGTCATGAAGCTACTAAGTGGCCTCTGACTCTGGTTTCCTGATTTTATTCTAGGTTTCCCTCTGCTATGTCACTGCTTCATATCAAAGAATAACGTTTTGCCTAAACCTAGAGGGCAGAAGTAGGAGCAGCCGGGGGCAAGCTGCAGCAAGGCAGCTTTCCATCGGATACAAGGGAAATCTTCCTAACAGTTAGTGCTGTACAAAATTCAACAGCTAGAGTTCCTCCCCACCCCCACTTAGCACCTTCCCTCCTCTCTCTCCTCCTTTGCCCTGCAGGTGCTTGAGCACAGGCCGGATGCTAAACTCTCTAGCAGATTGTAGAGGGAATTCATTCTCAGGTATAAGTTAGATTCAATGACCTCTCAAGTTCCTTCTAATCTGGAGCTTCTATTATTCTAATTATTATTTTTAGAAGAGGAAAAATCACTCAAATTTAGAAAATGCAAAAGGCATCAATATCCACAAAGAAGAGGGGAAATAAATGTCATTCTGCTGTTCCCCCCTGAGCACAGGGTCTCAAAAGCCTGGCCTCCTGTTTATGACCCGTCTCTGTTTAATTTAGATTGGGAGCCCCCTGGGCAAGGAGTATGTCTAACTCTGGGTTCTGACAAAGCCTTGTGCTTTTACCAGTATACAATCGATATAAAAATAATAATAATGAGAGTAATTACTCTTGGGGGCCACCCTTGGCACAGGGTCACACCACCAGCCACAGTGAAATCATAAGTGAGGGCACAACCCCCACAGAGTATTATGTGTTCTTTGGAGAAGCTGCTTTGCGGAAATAGAAGAAAATGAAATGTGGTCTCCTGTAGAGCTGTTCGTTCATGCCTGAGGTGCCCTAATGGGTTTTACACAGTAAACGCACTTGGATAGGACTTGGGCAAGGATAGAGGGAGAAAATGAAGCCCTGCTTCTGTCCTTTTGAGGAGACTCTGCTCTCTCCTTCATGGGCTGGGTGAGATTGCCACGCCCTATGTTGGCCTGTTCATAAAAGTAGGAATGGGCCATAATACAAGTGTGTGTGTGTGCGCGCACGCGCACACACACACACACCCCATTTATTCTCCCCTGTCAGAATTTTTCTGGACCAGAGGACAGAATGCCCAGCTGATACTTGTGCATGGCCACCAGAAGAAAAGCCTGCCTTCACCAGGCCAGCTGGCTCAGCACCCAGAGGGTAGAACCTAACTAAAATGCAAATTTAACGGCTTTAAAAGTTGGAATTTTGGGAAGGGAACATTGCCTGAGATCCTTGGATTCTCCCAGTCTTTGTGATAAAGGGTTGGGTTATAGTGTTAACAGTAAGCTGGCACAAGACAGACATTCAGATCAGTGGAGCCAGGAGTAACGTGAAACTCAGTTGACCAGACTGGAAATAGCAGCAAGGTCAGAGCAAGCACATCACACTTCCGGTTTGCTGGGTGTTCAAGAAACACCATTTAAATGATCTGATTCTCCTTCCTGGCAAGGTAGGACCAAAGTATGCTGGGGATAGCAGATGAACAAGACAATAGGTAGCAAGTATCTAGTCAAATCATGTGAAGTGTGTGATGCTTTTTTGTTGTAGCAAATAACTGGAAGCAAAGTAGATGGCCATCAATTAGGGGAATGATGGTACATGAATAGAATGGAATATCACGGTGTAGAAGAAACAAAGAGGGTGATACAGAACATACAGAGAGGTAGAGAACAGCTTAGATAAACTGATGTGAAGTAAAGTAAGCAGAGCCAGGAACACAAAAGACCCTTTGACAACAATCAGGTAAATGAAAAGAAAGAATAAAAAGTCAAAACTGAAGAGTTTAGTTCTACTGACCAAGGTTGGACCCAAACAAGAGACATCAGAATTTCCCTTCCTCCCAAGATTGAAGAGGTTATGAGTGTAGTCAGACTTAGGTTGATATGGTGATTAGTTTTGCCAAAATTTTTTTCTCTTTCTTTCTTATTCTTTGTTAGAAGGGATGGATCTTTGGAAGGGATGTGGAAGGAAATGTTTGTGTTTTTGCTCTTGTTATATCTTTGAAGTAAATATCATTTTCTAAAAGCTAATGTTAAATGGAACTGCGATTTTAGATTGAGACATTAAAATTGTGTAAAAGAAAAGGATATCCATTTTAAATGTATTAAAATAAAGTATACAAAAATACTTTGAAAATTGTAAAGCATTATACAAACGGAAAACATCATTATTGTAACATGGGTTATATTGGCCCCACTGTCTGAGAGCCAGCTGTGTTACATTTTACCTCCCCCTCCCCTTGAGGATACCACAAAGGGTTTATTGAAAGGTGCTTCTCTTCTGTCATTGGCTCAAGCTCCCACTAGTTATGCTGCCTCATTTGGGGGGGGGGGGGCAGTGACTAGCAGCTTAGTTCCAGTTAACCACTTAACATCAGAGTCCCTTTTTTAAAAGGATATTATTTCTAAGATATAGCAAGAACAAGAATACACATATTTCCCCCACGAGTTTAGAGTTATAATCCCCTCCATACAACCAGGGTGTCTTGGAAGTGGAGGGAGGTTAGCTCACTTCCTAGAAAGCATTAGTCAAATTCAAGCCCCTACAGGACTAACTTCCCAGACCCTTGCTCCTTAAGGGTTCCCTACTGTGTTGGCTGCAATACTGGATCTGGATTTCTAGACACCCAGGTCTCATGACTTGAGCTCCTGGGTCAGAGATTCCATTCCCTGCACTAAGAACTGAAAAGGAAGGATTAAATTTAAAAAAATAAAATAAAAAAAGACTAACACTCCAGGGCTATTTCTCAGCTCTATAATGCCTAATGAAGTTAAGGTGGGACCTTAGGCCCTTTCCCTTTACCACATAGTACCAGTGCTGTGAGTGAAGGTGCCCTCCACCCTCAGATGTGAACGCAGAAAAGACCAAGACTGTGCTTGTTCAGGTCATTTTAAAGATGAAAACAACTTCAACTATGAAGCCTATGGGAAAAACCTGTTCCCAACGACATAGTAGGCCAATACTGAATGTTCAAAAAATGAACCAGTTCTCCTATCTCCCAGAAGCAGGTCCCTCGGCATCTCCCATGTGGATAATACCCTTTCATGTGATCTAGGGGTGTGCCAAAACTTCATTACATTATTATCGTTACTTTGAGGCAACATAGCATAGTCATAACAGAGCTGGCCTTGGAGTCAGAAAGACTCAGGTTCAAATTGTGAAACATACTAGGTGCATGACTATTGGCAAGTCACTTATCCTTTTAGTATTCCTATTGGCACAGTGGATATAGAACACCAGGCCTGAAGTCAGAAAGATTCATCTTCCTGAGTTCAAATCTGGCCTCAGACACTTACAAGCCATGTAACCCTGAGCAACTGTTTGCCTCAGTTTCCTCATCCATAAAATGAGCTAGGGAAGGAAATGACAAACCATCCAGTGAATGGCGAACCACTGCAGTATCTTTGCCAAGAAAACCCCAAATGAGGTCACAAAGAATCGTTCAGGACTGAACACTACCGGATAACTTTTAAGGCTGCAACTGCTGGTGCTACTACTTTTACTAATAAAAAATAATAAGCACTCAGAAGTTAACTGGCTTAATTTCTTAGCTTAGAATGGATACTTTCCCAAGATCCTACCCTTAGCCCTCTCTTTTCTCTCTACCCTTTTCCCTTTGGCAATTTCACTTACTCCTATGATGTCAAAGACCATTACTATAAAGATTACTCTAAAATCTGTATTGCTAGTCGACATCTCTACTGAGTTTCAAGCTACTTCTAATAGCCTCCTAACAGCCGATCCTGCTTCCAGTCTCTTCCCTTTGCCATCTATCCTACACACTACTGCCAGACAAATCTTTGTCATGCATACATGTTGCCATATCATGCATCTTATCAAAATACTTCAATGGGCCCCTATTGCATAAAATTCAGACGCTTTAGTTTGGCATCCTAGGCCCTCTACAATCTGGCCCCACCATATCTTTCCAGCCTTATCCATCTATTAATCATTATTTACCAAGCACTGACTATATACCTGGCACTTTGCTAGGTGCTGGAGATACAAATACAAAAAGTAAAACAAAACAGTCTATGCCCTCAAGGAGCTTACATTCTAACAGAAGAAATAACATAGAAGTATATGCAGTATCTATGCAAATTAAATACAAGAAAATTTTTCAGGGAAGGAGAGACATTAGCAGCTGAGGAGATCAGGAAATGCTTTGTGTAGGAGGTGGCATATGATATGAGCTTTGACTGAAATGAAAAGGTCTAAGAGACAGAAGTGAGAACAGAGTACATTCCAGGCACGGGAATTGACCTGCAGAGGAACAGAGATACAGGTGAGATGTTATATGCAAGGAAGAACAAGTAGGCCAGTTTGGCTGAACCATAGGATGTAAGGATGAAAGGGAATAAATTCTGTTGACAATTTCTTTGTTATGTGAATAGCATGGGATATTTTTTTCCAACCTTCGTAAGTTGTTTGAAGTTCTCTTGTAAATACTATTCTTCTTCACATAAGGTTTTACCTGCTAGACCAGTCACCTTGCCCTTCCTGTAACTGGTCCCCACTCTGTCTTTATGCTCATTCTTTTAAGCAAGAGGAATAAGGTAGGAAGGGGATCATCTGACCTAGATCTTTGCATTTCAGAAATTAAAAACAATAAGGCTGGGGGCAGCTAGGTGGCACAGTGGATAAAGCTCCAGCCTTGGAGTCAGGAGGACCTAAGTTCAAATCTGGCCTCAGACATTTGACAGTTACTAGCTCTGTGACCCTGGGCAAGTCACTTAACCCTGTTTGCCTCAGTTTCCTCATATATAAAATGAACCAGAGAAGAAAATAGCAAACCATTCCAGTAACTTTGCCAAGAAAAGGTCACGAAGAGCCAGACAAGACTGAAAGGACTCAACAACTGAATCAACAAAACAGGAATAGGAATCAACAAAATAGGAATAAAAATATCTGGATGACTCAAATCATGAGGTTATTTTAAGAAAAATACTTTATAAGTCTTAAAGGGCTCTATCATGGGTTCCTAACCCAGGGCCCAGGGTTTTAATATTTTGATAACTCTATTTCAATATTGTTAGCTTCCTTTGTAATCTTATGTGTTTTACTTTATACCTTTAAAAACATTATTCTGATAAGGAATCTATAGGCTTCACCAAAATTCTAAAAGTGTTCCTGACACGAAAGAAGTTTAAGAACTTCTAGGCCATAGAAATGGGAATTATCATTATCATGTAGCCTCACTTGAGCATAGATCTTAATATCCCTAGACAAAAATCACTTCTTCCCTAGTCCAATCAAAATTCTAACTGCCTCTCAGAATACTACTGACCTCAGTTAGATATTAATCTGATGGGAGTGATTTATACCAAGTTGTGAAGGACTGATAGATTTAATGTACCCCCATATGCATTTTTAAAAGAGAAGCCTATTAATTTAATCTCTAATTGAAATATGTGGAAGAGGCATTTTTTAACAGTCAGCGTTTTTTCTCAGCATACAGCCACAAATTATCTGCACACCCAGCTCCCTCACATCTTTAAAGGCTCTGTTAAAACATAGTCAGCTCTTCAGGAGAGACTACAATTGATACCACAGCAGATCATATAGTTAAGGGTTCTTAACCTGAGTCTGTAAACTTGCAATTTTTTTTTCATATTTAGATACCTGTATTTCAATATAATTGTTTTCTTATTTTTTAGTCCTATGTATTTTATTATGCATTTAGAAACATCATTCTGAGAAGGGGTCCACGGGCTTCACAAACTGCCAAAGGGTTTACAGAGAGAGAGACAGAGACAGAGACAGAGACAGAGAGAGAGGTGTTAAGAACCCCTGATCCAGCAAATACTGAAAACTGAAAACCCTGGATCCAGAAAACGAAGGTAGAAAGCATTCCTATCAAGACAAGCTTTGAATACTTAGTAGATTCGAGGTACAGGAATGATCAGAGTCTGGGGTGGTATCCAAGCAATAAGAAAAACAGCCAAGATGAGCATCTAGGTGGTAAATATTGACTTCAACTTATTAATCAAAAGGGTACCCTGAGAATAAGCAGCCCAAGTTCATGTCTGATTGGATACATAAAGAAGAAACTTTCAAATGAAAGCTCATACAATAGTTCATCTGAGCTCACTACTCCTGAAGTCTGTGGAGTATTCCTGCACTCATACATAAGATCTTGGAACTGGGAAATTTAACAGCCCAGTGCCAAATAATGTTCTATCTACTACCCATATGATAACAAGGGCATGACAATGCCTTACATTGCTGCTCATTCCTGACCATGAGCTATCAATGCTGCTTCAAGCCCTTTGGCAGTAGGTCAAACGGTTTTCCACAGGCCTTCAGGCAGCAAGATAAGGAAGAAAATCAATTTATTCCCCCAAAGGCAGAATTAATGAGCCTCCACAGTCTGACCCCAACCCACATTTCCAACCTCATTTCCACGTTACCCAGCTGACTGGAGTCAGATGACAATGCTCACTGACTCTAAAAACCGCTTTTAAAAGTCCTGTACTTGTGCCTCCAGGCTTTAGTCTAACCAAATCCCCTCCACCCTTGAAGGCCTGGATTAAGTCCTTCCACCTCCTCTGTAACTTGACCACCTACTTCTTACTCTTTGACCTCAAACCATCTGAGCCAAAATGCCATCTCCTGCAAGTTTTTCTCTCCTTCCCCTCACCAGACTACATATTACTAAGATGAAATGATAATGTATACATAAAGCAGTTTGCTCTTTTAAGCATATTTCTTCAATAGTGGGAATATTAATAATTGACATTTATGTAGCACTTCAGAGGTTTACAAAGTTCATATCTCAAAAATTTTAAGAAATGAACTGATGAGTTAAACAGATGGCTGATCTTGTTTCACTTTCACAACAGCCCTGAGGTAAGTACTATAGCTATCATTATCCTCATTTTTCCAGATAAGGAAACTGAGGTTCAGAGAGGTTACATTATTTACCACTGTTACACAGCTAGCAAACATCAGTGGCAGCATTTAAACCCAGGTCTTCCTGATAAATATCAACACTCTACCCACTCCACCATTCTACTTCAAAATAAAACAATTCTGTATCTAATTAGATATGGATGCATTGGCCTTGTCTCCTTTCTCTGGTGCAAGCTCCTTAACAGTGGGTCTTATTCACATACTCTATAACACCAACCTAGCACAGGGCTTTGCTAGCACCTGATTCCACTGGTTGATTTTGATTGACTGATAACAAAGCAGCAAAATAAACCCCTTCCATCACTCTAGCAGACCAGATACCAAAAGAACTCAGGTTGGCCCAGAAATTCCTGCACTTCATCTCCCTGCCTTCCTTCCACCCTAGTAAGATAAGGCCTGGCAGAGAGAAGTGGAACCCTGGCATTAATTAGGCTGCACGGTCATCTCTGTGGGGCTGGAAATGGACTTGCCTCGGGGAGAACACTCTTCAAGGAGAGCTCATTCTTGGGAAAATATTACCCTCCCAATGGCGCCAAGGCCAGCCCTCCCATCCTCTGCCAAGTTAGCACCACCCCCACAAGTTGGACCAGCCCAGGATGCCAGCATAGCTGAACTGATGAAAGAAGTTTCCCCCAGACAGATAGGCGATAGTCAAGGAATTCTGAAACCACTCATTCCGGGCTTTGTCTTTCCCTCCCCACCACCCCCAGAGGCAAATACCACTCTGCAGGGGAAAGGCAGACTGTAGGGTGCTGCTGTCAGAGCCGAGCAGCATAAACACGGACTGGGGAGGCCCACGGCCCAAGCTTATGGTTGCCAGAGTTCCTGAGGGCTGTCCTTGCACGCCTCGGTTCCAGACTCCCTCGCTGCCAGTTTGTTTTCACTCATGAGGTTGAAACTCTTAAACCTCAAGGACAGGAAGCTGTCCAGTCTCCCAGGTGCAGGTGCTAATTATAACCAGCTGCACTGAGGAGTGCCGTTCTCAGGCCCACTTCCTTTCTCCCAGGCTGCTGCTGACAAACCCACTCCCCGGCTGCCTCACACTTTGCTTGGTTAGGGTGGTTTTCTCCAGCTATGAGTGAAATTTCACTCTTCTGCCTTCGTTTCCCTGGTGGTTTCTTTAGGGCAGCAGTTCTCACAGTGTGGCCTGTGGACTCCTCTGGGTCTCTATGACCCTTTCAGGGGGAACCTGTGATATCAAAACCATTTTCATAATCATACTAAAATACAATTTAACAATTAAAATACTTCTCCCTTTTCCAGCCATATATTAGGTGAGGCTGGATCTTCTTCATATACTTCAACTAAAACAACATACAGCAACGGATTGAATGCAAAGCAAATATGAGAAACCAGCTGTATTCTATTAAACAAGACATTAAAGAGATTTGCAAAAATATGTAAAACAGCATCACTTTCTCACTAAGTGTTAAAAAAGAACTTTTCTTGGTTTTGAATCTTATTTATATTAACATGTAACAGGTTAATCCACAGCCAGGTGGCCCAGAGGAAAAAGCAAAGGCCTTGGAGTGTGGTAGATCAGAGTTCAAATGCTACCTGAGGCATTTCCTAGCTATGTGACCTTAGGCAAGTCACTTAACCTCTGTTTGCTTCAGTTTCCTCAGCTGTAAAATGGGGATAATAATATTACTGACCCCCCCAGGGTTGTGAGGATAAAATGAGGTATTTTTTAAGTGCTTCTCAAACCTTAAAGCACTATATAAATGCTAGCTCTTATTATTTTTAATGAATTAATAAATGTGTCAGCTTTAATTTCTAATATGGTAAATACTGAGAGATATAACCCACATTAACAAAAACTTTTTGGGTTCCTCAATAATTTTTAAGAGTGTAAAGGGATCCTGAGACCAAAAAGTTTGAGAACTGCTGCTTTAAGGGATGGGAAAGCTATGGCACAGATGCCACAGAGGGGCATTTGACAGAACTGTTGGTGACCTTCTTCTAGGCACCTCTTTCCTTTTTCCTTTTCTCTTCGTTTCCTGTGAGGGAAAAGTCCCAGGCAAGAAGCAATCAGTAATAGCACCTGGCCCTCAGCTTCTCCCCAGCTCTTTCTACACTTTTTCACTTCTCAACATATCCAGTTCCACCAGCCCTAACCCAGGAACTGACACAGCTTCCCCCACCCCCAAACCAGGCCCCTTCAGGGCCTTTTGATCCCTATCTCTATCTTGGACTTGCTGGGAGAGTTTAGAAAGAAAAAAAAAGAAAAAAGAAAGAAAAAAAAAAAGAAAACCCAGTCATCACCAATATCCAGCACAGCGTCATCAAAAACAGAATCAGAGGGCCTCAAAATTGGAAAGGGATCTCAGAGGCCCTTTAACCTTACTCATAACTGAGCAAAAGTCCCATCTTGAACACCCACATTGAGGAGTTATACAGGCTTTGCTTGAAGACCTCTAGGGAATGGGAGGCAGCTATCTCCAGATGTAATCCAATTAACTTTTGGATAAATCTAATTCCTAGGAAGTTTATCCTTAGGTCGTCTGTCCGCCCAAGGCTCCTAGTTCTACCTGCTCTGGGACTGAGCAAAATAAAGTTAATTCCTCTTCCATATCACAGCCCTTCAAAGACTCATAGCTATTTGTCATGCTCGTCCTAAGTCTTATGTTATCCATCCTAAACTATCTGTTCCTCACATGACATGGTCACAAAGCCTTTCACCGTTCTGATCACCCTCCTCTGAATAATCTCCAACTTATCAGTGTGGCTTTGGCTAGTGAACATAACACTCTGAATGTAGCCTGGCCAAGGAAAAGCACAGTGAGGTTACCCCTCCCCTAGTTTTGGTTACTATGTTTTTATTAATGCAGAAACCGTAAGCTTTCTCAGCCACCATATCACACTGATGATGAACACCGAGCTTCAATTCCACTAAAACCCAAAACCCACTTTCTACTTTGTGAAGTGGAATTTTTGAACGCAAACATAAAAGAGCTAACAACTATGTAGTGTTTACTATGTGCCAGATCCTATGTTAAGTGCTTTACAATTACTATCTCATTTGATCCTCACAACTACCCTGGGAGGTAGGTGCTATTATTATCCCCATTACACAGATGAGGAAACTGAGGGGAACAGAGGTTAGTATTTTGGTATTATTATGAAAATAGTTTTGATGTCTATCCACTGCACCACCTACTAAATGTGTTGTCAAATCACCTTCACCTTCAAATGAGCCAAGACATGGTTGGAATTTTTGTTTTCTTGTTTTGATTTGGTGTTTTGTTTGTTTGATTTTCCTCTGTTTTGTTTTGTTTCATATTGGATCTCCCTGTCTCACCCAGGCTAGAAGTGTAGCTGCTATTCATGGGCCAAATTTCACTACTGATTAGCATGAGAGTTTTGACACACTCTTTCCACTATGGGCCGATTCACCCCTCCTTATACAGCCTTGGGGGCCCCCACTCTGAGGCCCTCACTATCGATGCCTAACAGTGCAGATACCTGATTGGCTTTGGCCCTATTGTGACTGAACTCTGAACTCAAGAGATCCACCATTCTCAGCCTCCCTGACAGCAGGGATTACAGGAATGTGCCCTCACGCCTGGAGATTTGGGATTTTTCAAGAATTTTAACTACCATATTACCTCAAAAGACAAAAGGAAAAGAAAAGACCTATATGTGTGAAAATAAATATAGTATCACTTCTTCTAACAGTACAGACTGCTACTCTACCATCACTTAATGGATGGTCTTCAAGAGGTTCCTTGGCTGAAAATCAAATCATTATCCTGACACCAAGCTGGTATTGAAAGTCCATAAACTTCATTAGGCATAATCGAATAATAGATAATAGAAACACTGAGGTAATTCAAATGTAGCCAAAATGTGCCTGAGCCAACATAGATTATGGAAAGTTATAATAGTTAATAACAGTCATTATCATCATCATCACTATCATCATCATATATATGTATGAAACATATGTATGAAATATGTTAAATATTTATATGTATGAAACATGTATATGTGTATATATACATATATGTATGTGTATATATATATATACACACACACACATATATTTTTCCTGCTTCAACTTATCTGGGTCAGATATTAGATTGAGCTATGAAGTTTCCTTGGCTAGAAGGTCCAGCCTGGCCCCCTTACTGGATGTAGTAGATTCTCTGTACATTACAGAATCTACTTCCCAGTTTTATATCAAGGTGTGGGACTCCAAGATGTTCCCTCTAGCTGCAGAATGTACTGTACTTTCCAATGAGAACTTCTTCAGTCCTCTTGAGTTCTGCCCTGGTCTCTGGTCCTCATGAGTGAGGGACATGGTCCTCTATCTAGCCCCTAATGATTTCTCTCCTGGACTTCAAGCCAACCTTCCCTGCACTGGTAGTGGCTTCCTCTATTCTTCTTCAATATTTCTATAGCTCTGGATCCTTGAAGGTCCTCCCTGTCACCCTTGTTCTATATCTCCATCCTGGTTGGTTCCCCACCCCTGGCTAAAGTATCTGCACTAGCTGGTTAATAATAACTCTCACACATATGTACATAATGCTTTTAGGTTTATGAAGTACTTTCCTCACAATAACCCTGTGAAGTAGTTTGCATAAACATTATTATCCCAGTTGTACCAATGAGGAAACTGAGATTCAGAGAGTTAAGGCAAGTTGTCGGTGGCCACATGGCCAACAAGTTTTGTAGCCCTAACTCCAAGCCCATTGTTCTTGCAGTACCACACTGCCTCTCCTCTGCCCCTCTGTTTCTGTACCTATTGTTCTAGGCTAGTACCTGGGCCTATTATCTCTAACAGCCTGAAGGCTGGCACTGACATCCCCAGAGCTTGTCTAAATTGCACTGGATCCTGCCAGCAGCCTACATAAAATGATCATGTCTTCCTGTTTCAAATCTTGTACCCCTACTCCCCCTCAGACTTCCCATTAAGTGCCTGTTTTCTGCCTGAGAGGCACCAGTAACTAACTCTCAGCTCATCTGCTAAGCAGAGATGACTGCCAGGTCCAGAACTCAATGAGCAAGCTATGCTTACTATGCTTCTTGCTACCTCCCCAGGTTTTCTCCCATGATTAATTCAGGTGTCCCTCCACTCCCAAGGAATTGACTTTTCCAGAATCATGAGGTTTGTAATAGAAAGACACCTTACATATATAATACACACACACATATATATATGTGTGTGTATGTGTGTATATATATATGTGTGTGTGTATGTGTGTGTGTGTGTGTATATATATATGTATATATACATACATATACATAAATTATTTCTACCAACAGTAAGAGGGGAGTCGTTTTCTCATATTCCCCTCTCATTCTTCTCCCCTTCCTCCTTCCCCATTAATTTTTGTTATGACAACTTGACATGATAGTTATCTTCAAGTATTTGAAGAGAGTAATTAGACTTGTTCTGCTTGGCCCCAATGGGCAGAATTAGGAGAAATGGATGGAGATTCACAAGTTAAAAAAAAATTGGAAATGCTGAGTTCACTGGGTTTTAAGAACAAATGACCTAATATACCAAAACAGTTACTATTCCTGTGTAAGTGCTCAAGACATATTTGTTGAATTAATATGAGAATGAATGAACTGCTCATGCTCTCCCACTTTGATTAACAACCTTTGACTTCATTTATTCATGCATGCATTCATTCATTTTTCTATACATTTAATTTATATGAATGTTCAGTGTTTTTCTTTGTCATGTCACTGTCCAAATCACTGGTCATGGAATCATAGAAATCATAGTTGGACAGAACCTGAGAAATTATGTACTCCAAACTGAGGTCAAGAGAGGTTAAGTTACTTGCCAATGGTTAAACAACTAGTATGTTGCAGAACCCAGAGTTAAATGTATATCACCTGACACCAGATGAAATGCTCTTCCAAAATGAGTTGTTTGCCTTGGAATAGGATCTGGACTAGCTAGGCATCTAGACAAACAGACGATGGCCTATAAGTTGGGATGCTCAAAGTCCTCTCTCACCAGCCTGAAATTCATTCCTTCAGCCCAGGACATTATCTTTAGAAAATCGCTGTGAAACAAAAATGAGACAAATGATTATTTCTCTCACATTAATAACCAATTACTGAATAGGAACTAAGGTTTTTCCCCTTTTCTATTACCTCATTCAGAAATCAGCCCCTGTATGTTGTCCACCTTTGAAGTGCAGGACTGATAATGAGATGAAATCTTAGGTGAAACTTAGCCAACCACAAAAACTTAGATCTGAACAAAAGGTAAAGAAATTCTGGTCTTAAAGGAAGTGGTAAATTCCAGCCCATTGTGTTTTAGTCAGATAGGTCTGAGTAGAAGTGAATTCCCCCTTCTGTCTAGATTGCCCTAGACAGGGAGGTAGTCTGGTATAGAAAAGGCTCTTTGTCAAGACTGAGTTATCAGAGTCATGTCCTTCAGACCCTCATTAGAATAAGCCCATCTCTCATTATAATATTTGTTTTCTCATTATTTATTAGCCAATCAGAGTTGATTTCCACCCTCAGAAAAATCCACTCTTCCAAGGGCATATAAGTGTTGAGTGGGTTCCATGAAGGGTCTTTTGTTTAGGAGAAACATCCAAACGACCTTTTTATTAATTATCCAC
This sequence comes from Phascolarctos cinereus, assembly GCF_003287225.1. Classification (NCBI taxonomy): domain Eukaryota; kingdom Metazoa; phylum Chordata; class Mammalia; order Diprotodontia; family Phascolarctidae; genus Phascolarctos; species Phascolarctos cinereus. The sequence continues at coordinate 371,367,829 of NW_027555847.1, forward strand.
TAGCCATAATTAATAAAATTATTCTTAATTGCCCAGAAACTAGATCTCTTGAACTTTTCATTCATGACAAAATGAAAGTGTGCTGAGGGAAGTACATATCTGACATCTTGGCAATCACGGGTTAAGAAAATTTTGATGAGAAAAGAAAAGGATGGGGCAGCTAGGTGGTGCAGATAGAGCACCAGCCCTGAAGTCAGGAGGACCTGAGTTCAAATCTGGCCTCAGACCAAACACTTGACACTTACTAGCTGTGTGACCCTGGGCAAGCCACTTAACCCCAAATGCCTAAAAATAGTCGGGTTTTTTTTTTTTAAAGAGAAAAGAAAAGGTTCAAAGCCTAGTTGAGAGAATAGGCCTAGGTATGAGGGTCACACTGACAAATCCAGTATAATCAGGCATAAATATACTCGGGAAGGTAGGATGTCCCTGAAAGGAAGGCAAGCTAAAGACAAACTGTTGTTGTTTGTCCTTCATTTCAAAGAAGACCAATGACATCACAAGTGACATCACTTGCTCATGAATTTGGATTTAAGTGAGGCAGAGTTGCCTCAGTCTCTATTCCAGAGTCAACAAAGTCCAGTGGCAAGACAAAAGTCAAGATGACTGGCATTGCCCAGAATGCAGTGGATGACCTTGGCATCTTGCTGTAAGCACTCCACCATACCTGTTTCAACTACCTTCATAGTCACTGAAACAAACTGTTCTCATCCCCCTATTCTGCCAGGCGAACTCTTCATATGCTTGGGGTAGACATCCCCCCTAATCCACTGACCAGTGTGAGGCCCATCCACTCCCCTCAACCTGATATAGCCCATCCGCCAAGACCATTTTATCAGAGTATGGCTACTGTGTGTGCTACAGCTTCTTGGAGTATACGGGATATTGAGGGAGGACTAACACCTCTGGTGTGAAGGCTTGCAGAGTCCTTTTCAAGACTGCTCATCCATCTTTCATGGCTACCTGCCACTCAACTCTAAAGACAAGTTACAGGCTCAGTGAGGAAGGAGTGTCAAGAACGGGAGCTTGGGTTGGACCCAGAGGTTGAAGGTGATCCAACTTTGCCTACTTCAATTTTTTTTCCTATGGCCATATCTAATCAACTTGCTGCAAATGACATGTTGTAAACTTGTGGCTTTTATTGAAAATGGTGGGAAAATTGTATTCTTTGTATTACCTTGGATAATGATCCCTTTTCTTACCCTTGATTCTGGGAGGAGAGTGGTTATAAGTGCTTTGCACTAGTAGTAACTTAACAAATATTTATCGAATTGTTGAATCAAAAAGAACTGTGTAGAAATATGAGCATCAAAAGTCATCCAATCACAGGGAACCTTCCTAATTGGCCAAAGTTAGGCTTCAAAATAGTAAAATGGAAGTTCAGTCTCAAATTTAAAATGGATGCAGTTTCCAACTAGAACACTCAGCCAGACCAATCAATCCCAAACCTAGTAGTGAGGGGTTAGGGAGAGTAGGGAAAGAGGGAATAAGACTAGTGTTCTAAGAACTAGAAATCATTGTTGGGTGGAACCACAGCAAAAAAGGACAAGTGGGTGTAGCTTAGGAAAGTAGAGAATCATAACTGAGGCCAAGGATTCTACCTAAAGGACCTGAGCTAGGTTAAGAAAGCTTAGTAAACAATAGAGCCCTCTGATCTACCCTGAAGAATGCACTTAGAGTGTAACTATCCTATTATGTTACTTTTTCCCCTTATGAACAAAACCCTAAGAAAAGATGCACAGAGACTCAATGACTGGTTGCCAGAGAAAAAGAAGGAAAATAAAGTTGTTGCTGAAACCAGCATACCTAGGCAAGGTAGCAGAATAGAAACCTTGCTATTGCTCAGGGGTTAACTGAGACTAGCAGTCTGTGTTCTGGATTAGGATATTAGTGGATTAGATATTTCTAGATTATGGAAAGGAAACCAGGACCTAAAAAAGGGGTTTCCTACCTTGGGAAAGTCCAGATCCTGTTTTGATAGAATTTGTCTGAGCCTAGGGGAATTCCTTGCTCTATACAGTACTGATAAGAGTTTAAGTGAGGTGCAGTGGTCAGGAAATCAGGACACCCGAATTCTGATCCCAACTCTGCCATTGACCTGCTATGTGACCTCGACTGCTTCCCTTCTCCAGGGCCTCTGCTTCCTCACCCATAAAATGAGGCTGTTAAACTAGCTTATTCCTAAGGTTCCTTTCAGCTCCAAATTCTATGAGCCAATAATCCTTCCAATTCAGACATTTTGTGCTTCTTAAGTGAGCCCTTGGTGATTAGTGAGGGTGAATAGAAGAAGGAAAAAGGGAGTCAGGGCTCTGGTCCCAGAGGCCAAACACACAAATTCCTCAAAGTCTACTCTCATTACCAGTCTCAGTTCTATCCTTGTACCATGGGCCAGAGAGAGAAATTGGAAGTTCTCAGCAATGTACTTTTTGTAAATTTTGCCTATTACCAAGATCTGAGGGTATCAACTTGTAAGCCCCTCGGTTAATAAATTGCTATGTGACATGTCATGCATAAACTGAATGGTGCCAGCTGTTCTTTCCCTGCACTGTCATCCTAATCAGACCTCCCCACAGTCTCTACCTGGGAAATACCCAGAGCTCCCCAGGAAATGTTCCAGCAGGAGACTGGTTTGTTCCTCTTTACATTTGCTGAGAGATTATCAACAGTTAATTGAGCACTACTGTGTACAAGGCACTAGAAGACACTGGGGGTAAAATAAGGTCTATTTTATTAATATAATAAGTATAATCATATATAATATAATCAGATAATGCTATCTGAATTTATATGGCAATCTATGTCATTCTCCTAATGCACACTTTGAATCTTAATTTCATAGGCTCTAGAGCCAGGGAGGTTCTCCATCTAAGATAGAGTGTGGTGGCTAGAGTACTACACTTGGAGTCAGGAAAGACTTGGGTTCAAATCCTCCCTTTCATATGTTCTAACTGTGTGACTCTCAAGTGAACAAGTCACTTGCATTTCCAATCTTGTCATTCCTACTTTCCTACTTGTCATTCCTACTTTCACAAGATCTCCAGCATATGTCTCCTCTTCTCTACTCACAGAACCACCACACATTCAGGCCCTTACCACCTCTTATCTAGATTTTTTTTTTTACAAAAGCCTTCTAACTGCAATTCCCACTTCAAGTCTTTCCTCACAGTAATCCATCCCCCACTCGGCTGCCAAGATGATTTTTCCAAAGCATAGGTCTGCCCTTTCCCCCAACCAATGAATTCCGGTGGTGCCCTATTAACCTCTAGGATCAAATATAAACTCCTTTGTCTGGCATTCAAAGCTCTTCAAAACCTGCCCCCATCCTGCCTTTCCAGTCTTCTTTCACTTTACTCCTGAGCACACACAAACCTTCTTCCTCAAGTACATATGTTCTTCCATTTGAGTTCCTTGTACATGGGTGTTCTCTATGGGTGCTCTCTGGCTGAACATTTCTCTTATGAGTCCTCTCACAGACTTGTGGTGTGGTAAATGATGGAAGATTATTATAGGGTCCTTGTATGTATGAGGAAATCTTGCTTGTCACTTATTTTACTATGCTGATTAATTAAATGTCTTTTCCTTTGAAATAACATGTTCTCTAATTGGCCCAGTAAAGGAACCAATTGGTAAGGACTCATTAGCTATAGTTTTGAGTAGATGTTAACCCTCAAAGTGCCTCCAAAGTGCACTGCTTTCTGCTGGCTCCTCTATGTGCTTTGGGGCAGGAGAAGAGGGAGATGAGTTTCTGGCTATAAGAGAAGAAAAAGCTGACTATGGTGGTTAAGCTGGATCAGAGTGAAAAGGAATAAAGAAGGCAATGGGGAAACCAGTTAGAAAATGATCTCAATAGTACAAGAGGAATGTTTTGTGTTCTGTTGTATGTCTTCCCTTGTCCTGCATGAAGATTTAAGGCCTTGTCCTGGTCTCACTTCCTCCTTAAACCTCCTGGGCCCATTCTATCACACAGCTCTCTTCCCCCTCTGAACTCTCAGCCTTTATTGTCACTTGCAATTAATGGTGTAATGCCTTGCATCATCTCTCCTGTTGTCATGTCTGTACTCATCATTATTTAATTTTTTATATATTTATTCCCTTTCTCCTCAGCTAGATCCTAAGCTCCTTGAGGGGGTTGAAGCCCTATAGTTTTCTTTGTAGTTCCTATGACACAAAGCAGATTTTTTTATAGAAACAACAAGCACTCAAATATTTGTTAATTTGGTTTATTTTTCAAAAACCCTTAACTAATTAGTTTTTGTGTGGCATCCTATTAAGAATAGTTGTCTATGTCTTGATATGTATTTAGCCCTCTTTATCTTTACCATATGCTGGACCATTATTGTTAAGAGAAAGCTAAACCTCCCAAGCCAAATTATACTTAACATAATAATAGCTTGCATTTATATGGTACTTAACAGATGCAAAGTACCATAAATCCATTATCTCATTTGATCCTGGAAGCAGCTCTATGAGGTAAGTAGTAAAAATATTGTTATCCCCATTTTATAAATGAGGAAGGTAAGACTCAGAGACCTTCAGTAGCCCTAGTCACACAGTAGGTGATGATGTCAAAACTCCCAGGTCTTCTGACTCAAACCCAGTGTTCTTTCATATTGTACCTTGCTGCCTTAAGTGTCTATACAGCAAAGTGAAGTAGAGAACCGAGACAAATCTTTACATCAACTAAGCCCAAACTTCAACTATTTGAACATTTTAGGCGATAGAATTTCTTGCTTGAACAATCCAGATAAATATCTCAATTCCTCACTTTGTTTAATGTGTAAAGATCAATGGAAGACTCAGATTATCTATCACAAACAGAAATCAAACTCAAAACCCTTTGGTAACACAGACAAAATAATGGCAGAGGATTGAACTAACAAATGTGCATCAGAGATACAGGACACCGTTGGTTGATTGGGGTAGGGGACCCAGAGAGCTTTGAAATTTAAAAAGGAATTTTATGTATAGGAGACATAAAAAGTCAGTTCTGCTTTATACGGCAGGGGAGAAATCTTAAGGAGTTCATTACCCCAGGAGAGGTGGTACAGACTGAACATATAAATAGCTACCAAAAAAGACTTAAGCTCTCTATTCATTAATGATGACTCTATTATGGGCTATTAAGGCAAAGGAGAGTGTTTGGTTTGGAGACATCCCTAACCTTTGGAACTGCCACCAGGGAGGTCAATCCTGTCCTCCCACAATGTATCTCTCCATGCCCCCTCTCAGAGAAAGAAGAATGTGCTGGACACAACACAGAACTAAAATAGACTTTTATTAGGTATACCTAATGTAGGATTTCATCATATCCTAAACTATTATTTATGGAGGAAATAGAGTGAGGTGGGGAGGGGGTGATGGAGAAGACTCAATCTAGACAATGTGCCACTCTCATGAGGCAGGGTAGGGCTGGGGCCTTTAATCAATGTCAGAGAATTCGTGTTTTGGCAATGAAGTGGATAGGAAACTCATTTTCATAGTCTTTACTGTCCTCCACCCTACAAAATGGAACACCCCATGTAAGAGCATTATTGGCACATATAGCACTAGTGGTATCCATTAGCCCGTAGCAAGTATGCTGTAATGGAAAGCATCTCACACTTGGGGCTGGAAGTGTTTTAGACTCGAGTACCCTTTTGGCCACTCAATCATTGTGACCCCTTACCAAAGTCACAACTCTATCAGAATTTCCTCACTTATAAAATGCAGCTAATAACACCTTTCATTCTTTTGCACTGGCCATCCCTCTGTCTGGAATACATTTCCTCCTTACCTCCACCTCAGACACAATTCTTTCAAGACACAATTCAGGCACCATCTTCCACTTGAAGCCTTTCCCAACCCACCCATTGCTTGTGCCCTCTCTCCCTAATTACCTTACATTTAACTATGCGCATTTACATTCATTCTCTTTATATTTACTTAGTATATACTAAAGATAATATTTGTTTGAAAAAACAAAACATTTAACACAGTTCCTAGCACATAGGAGGCTCTATATAAATGTTTATTCCTTTCCCCATATATGCATTTTTTTTTTGCCATTAGAATATATGCTTCTTGAAAAGCAGGAGTTGTTTTCCTTTTGGTATTTATATCCTTGGCACCCTGCACAGTCTCTGGTGCAGAGTAGGCACTTAATAAATTTTGACTGATTGATTAAATGAGATAAAGCTAGAAAACAAATTTGAAAACCATAAAGCACTGTACACAAAAGGTAATAGTATGCCTTGCCTTCAGGTCAACCTCCTCTCCATTCCTACTGCTAGACTTAGCTAGTTGTGACCCCATTTAGTGGAGACAAAATGGGTAACAAGCTATACAGAATGATTTGAGGGATACTGTTTTTATGATGTTACTCTTCCATTCCCACTGATCCCCAAGACTGAAATTCCATTGCATTGATTCAGTTGGCTTGGACAACAAAAGGGGAAGGGGGCAGTGCACAAAAGAATTTTCTCCAATAGGCTGCTGTTATAACATACATATGTTGCCGCCTAGCTGATTTCCTCCAGCATCATTTCCATTAGTACGGTAATTCAAATCAATTTTTCTAAATTATAGTTGTGCTCGGAGGCACAGAGAACCTTATGGGATGAGAAGGAACATCTATAACTGGGCCCAGGCATTTCTAGGCTGAGCTTAGAGGTTGGCAAGAGGTACGTTTACTTGCTTTGAAGGAATGCTGCCCTCTCTAGCTCTGTAGCTGCTGAGAGCCTGACAAAAACCTGACCAGATCAAAGCAAGGAAGGCGGCATCAAAATCCAGCCACATAGAGAGGAAATCAGCAGGTAGGGGAGTTGGCAGCTCCAGGCAAGCCACCTCTCACTCCAGGTTACCATGGCCACCAGCAGTGACTAAATAGACCTTCCTTTCTCCATTACCCCTGAGAGCAGAGGAAGCTGAAACTGACAGCAAGGAGCCCCAGGCTGCTGAAATCAACACTCCCACACAAGTGCCTTCCACATATCTCACCCAGGATGGGTGCAAGCCAGGGATCCACTCTGCTCCAGGGCAATCCTTCCAGGCTGGTACTAAAGGAGAAGCAGATTCTCTGATTCATGTATGCAGTCCACAAGGATGCCTCTTAAAACATTGGTAGCTTTTCCAAAGTTGCATTTTTAATGTTATCACAGCTAATTCAACCAGAAAAACAGACAAGGAAGGTGCTCAAGGAGAAGAGCAGAACAGAACATGGCATCTACTAGCCCATGATCTATGAACATAGCAGCAGGGCCCTTCCCTTCCAAATGAGAGTTTTCCCCCTTACATTCATTTATTCATTAATCCATCTATCTGTCCATTTCAACAACTGGTAAGTATCATGTGCTAGTGAATGTAGTAGAAATCAAGGAGCATAATAAAATGATTTTGAAAATGGGCTGAATTTATAAAAAGAAAATCAGGAAGATGGAGGAAGGAAGCAGATTGTAAGGTGTTACCATATTGGACGAGAGAGATTCCTCACCAGCAGCTCCCTATACTAATGAAGGTAGTCATGGCTCTGGCCTCACTTCCTCATACCTCCCACAGACAAAAAAACAAACAAACATACTGTATAACATAAGTACATGGTAGAGTTGTGGAATGTTGTGGAAATTCAGAGGAAGAAGAACTCATTTATGGTTGAGAAAATCAACAAAGACTTTATGGAAGAGTTGACTTTGAACTGGACCTTGAAAGATAGGTAAGGGCAGTTATAATCCAGCTATCCTCATCTGGCATTTCAGAAAGACTTTCCTGGGTTGTTGGCATCCAGATGAGATGCTTCAGATATCCCAGAACTAGTAAGAGCCTGGGAGGGAAAACAGGGTTGAGATGGGAAGGAAGGAAGGAACTCTGAGAGGCCTGGAGTTGGGATGTCAAAAGGAGAAGTGGAGTGCTGAAAATCTAGGAATTCAACTGAATTCAATAAATGTTTATTAAATACCTATTATGTGCCAGGCACTATGCCAGGTCTTGGAAACACAAAGGGGAAAATTATGCAATCCCTGCTCTCTAGGAGTTTACATTCTACTGGAAGATTCAATACATATACAAATGATGGGGGTACCAGGAAAATTGCAGAAAAGAGAAGTAACAAATGGAATGCTCAGCAACAGCTTCTCAAATGAAGTGACATATGGCCAACCCTTGAAGGAAGACTAAAGTTCTGAGAAGTGGGGATGATGAAGGAATATATTTCAAGCATGAGAGTGATGGATACATATGAATGCATGTAAGTGGGAGATGGAATACCAAGGTCAGGAAACAGCTTGTAATGCAAATTGGTTGGAACTGTAGAATTTTAAAAGAGGAGCAGGATGAAGCAACCAGGAAAGGTAGAAAAGCTAGGGAGTTTGTATTCTATCCTATAGGCAGTAGGGAACTTTGAAGCAGGTATTTGAGCTGGTCAGTGGCTGATCAGACCAGTGGCTTAGGGAGATTGTTTTGGCAGTAGTAAGGAGGATTGAGAAAACTGTAAGCAAGGATACCAATTAAGAAATTATTAGTATAGTCTACAATGGAAGTAATTAGAACCTGAATTAGGTCAGTGTCTAGGAGAGCGAAGGCAAGAGACATTGTAGATATAGGAGTCACAAAATTTGGCATCTGATAAGTTGTGGGAGGTTAGGGAGAAAGAAGAATGAGTGACCGGGACAAGAACAGCGCCCTCAATAAAAGTATAGAGATTTGGAGGAGAGGCAGTTTTAAGAGGAACAATAATAAATTCCACTTTAGACACACACACTAAAGCTGCCCCTGGAAGGTTAAAAGACTTTCACAGAGTCATATAGCTAAGAAGTATAAGGAATATAAGAAGTTTAAGTAAAAGACACAGGTCTTCTGACTCAAGCTTCAGGCTCCTTAAAAGCAAGTATTTTAAAAGGCCAGGAAACATTTAACATAATATACTATGCAAAGCCTGGGAGTGGGGAGAGGGGTGGCAAAAGCGTAAATAAGTAAGAACTAATCCATTTCCTTCAAATAGAGATGAAATTTCAGGATAAAGATATTTTGAAAACTTGCTGAACTTATTTAAAAAAAAAAAAGGAAAATGGAAAAAGGAAAGGAAAAAAGAAAGGAAAATGGAAAAAGAAAGAAGAATCGAGCATTTACTAGCCCTTAATTAAATGTTTCCTTTTGACCATTCTAATATTCATGAGCAGCTAGCTATTGGTTAACCTGAGTGAATCAAGTAAGTAATCAACAATACTGATAGGGCAGCTAGGTGGTGCAATGGATAAAGCACTGGGCCTGGAGGCAGGAAGACTCATCTTCTCAAGTTCAAATCTGACCTCAGATTCTTCCTACCTCTATGACCCTGGGCAAGTCACTTTATCCTGCTTGCCTCACTATAAAATGAACTGAAGAAGAAAATGGCAAACTACTCCTATATCTTTACCAAGAAAACCCCAAATCATGTCAGAAAGAGTCAGATGCCACTGAACAACAACAATGGAGTGGGGGTTTCGATAATTAATTTATATACATATTCTAACATGCCTATAGTCCATGGAACCTCTCGTTTTTTTGAGATTCATCCAATCCATATCTACCAATCAATCAAAATCCTGGTAGCTCTTGTCTATAGACTACAGGACATTCCCTTTCTTTACTCAAAGAGTTCCACACCTGGCTCACAGTCTTTTTCTCCCTCCAATTTTTGCTCTCATACTAGGGGACTTCAACATATATAGGTTGATACTCCCTCAAATATCCTAACCTCCCACTTCCTCAATCTACTCATCTCCCATGACCTATTCCTCCACTCCACCTCAACCACACACAAAGATACCCTTGATCTTGCCATCATCCACAAATACACCAATTCCATATTTATTGAACTCTGAAATTCCCTTATCTAAACACCTCTCCTCTGCCTTGCTACTACAAACTCTCTTCTTCATCCACACTATGACTGCCAATTTTTTCAACCTTCCCCCACCCCAACCTTGGTCTTTCCCAGATTATCACCTCTGTACTAGCTACACTCTTCTCTTTTCCCCATCTTGATTCTTTGCTGGACCAGAAGTTCAGCTTTTCACTGTCCTCTTTTCTTGAGTCCTTTGCCCCTTTAATATATTATTAATCTCAGCCTTGGATCACTACCACCATCCACTGCCTTAATTCATATGTATCAGTTGTTGAACAAAGCCAACAATAATCTTGGAATTGTACTCACTGGATTCACTAAAAACTTAAGTTATACAATCTTAACTGAGTCCTCACCAATGCAAGGCAATCCTTTTAAACTCTTCAATTAACTCATTATCCCTCTCACCACATTTCCTCTTCCACACCTTATCATCCTTCATACTTCCCATGGCTCCTCTCCCCTGACCTTCTCAGCTGAGAACTTTGTCTCATATTTTATTTGAATTTTTTTTTAAATTGAGGCCATTTATTGAGAATGTCCCTTCTCCCTTCAACTCACATCTCCCAAATGTCTTTTGCCACTATCTCTTCCTTCACCCCACTCACTACTGATGTAGTCTTGCTCCTTGCCAAGGCAAATCCTTCTACATGCACAAGTGATCCCATTCCAATCCAATCTTTTCCAACAGATTGCCTCTTCTATAATCCCCATTCTCTCACTTATTTTCAATTTCTCTCTGTCTACTGGCTGCTTTCCTATTGTCTACAAGTGTGCCCAAGTCTCCATATCCTTGAAAGGTCTTCACATGATCCACAACAGATTTTCCCATTTCCTTTCTTCTCACTCTCTTCTTAAATCTCTACAGTCTGGCTTCTAGCCTCATTGTTCAACTGAAATTGCTCTTTCCAAAGCTCCTAATGATCTCTTAATTACCAGATCCAATGGCCTTTTTTCTGCTTTTGTTTTCAGGACAGTAGCCTCTCCTGGCTCTCCTATCAATCAGTATCTGCTTCTGGATCTCCATCCAGATCATGCCCACTACCCATAAGTGTCCCAAAGGGCTTTGTCCTAGAAAGAAAGATGGAAAGAAGGGAAGATTTATTTAGCACCTACTATGTGCTAAGCACTTCACAAATATTATTGCATTATAGAACTTCTGAGGTAGATGTTATTAAAATATATTTCCATTTTACAGTTGAGGAAGCATAGATAGACATAGGTGAAGTGATTTATCCAGAGTCACATAGCTACTAAGTGTCTGAAGCTGGGATTTGAACTCGATTCCCTGACTCCAGACCCAGCCAGCTCTCTATCCACTGTACCACCTAGCTGCTAGGTTCTCATTTCTTTTCCACATAAGTTCTTTCACTTGGTGATCTTACCAGTTCCCACTGATTCAAGCATTATCTCTATGATGATGATTCCCAAATCTATGTGAGCTTCTTTAGGGCAGGGACTGTCTTTTCCCTTTCTTTGTATCCCCAGTGGTTAGTACAGTACCTGGCACGTAGTAGGTACTTCATATTGTTCACGCTACATTTTCAAAGAGGATCAATGGCATCCTAGGGTGATGTCTTGACTTGCTCACGAATTGGATTTAACTGAGGCAGAGTTGCACAAAAGCATCAGCCTCACTCTCTCTTCCAGAGTCATCAAAGTCCAGTGGCAAGATGACTGGTGATGGTGTAAGATGCAGTAGATGATCTTGGGGTCTTCATCATCTGACCAAGCTCTAAGCATTCCACAGTACCAGCTTCAGCTGCCTTCATGGCCTTTGGAACAAACTATTTCCATCTGCCCATTCCAACAGAGGGAGTTTTCATATGCTTGGGATAGACATCCCTCTAACTCACTGACCAGTTTGAGGCCTGTCAGTTACCCTCAACCTGGTTCAGCCCATCTGCAGAAACAGTAGTCTTACTGAGGTATGGCCACTGCACTTACACAGCTTCTTCGAACCACAGATGAGAGCTGGGTGGCAGGTGAACACCACAGGTGATGAGCAGCCCTGAAAAGGGCTCAGCAAGCCCTCACACCAAAGAGGCTAGTCCTCCCTGAACACTCCATACACATTAACAAATGTTTATTGTCTGACCCAAAGTCAATGCAATAAGTACATTAAGGCTATGTATTATCTTGCTATACTTTATTAAAGAACAAAAATGAAAATAAACTAATTATACATATATGTATGTATATATGTATAACATATCTCTAATCCATTAAATCGATAAATATAAATATAAATATAGACATGGATATGTAGATATAACATCCTCCAATATTTATTAACAGGACAGAAAAGAGACAATTTTTTTTTTACCAGCCTGAGTTTTTTCATGGCCTCTTTTCACTTTGGAAAGAAAGGCAACAGTGATGATGCTCTTCATTGAAGATGCAGAAGCAATGTGTTCTGGGCTCTGCTTTCTGCCTTCCCCGGCTTGTCCCAAAGGAAGCAGCTATATCAGGGTAGAGGTTCAGCATGGTTGAGTGGAAGGAGCTCTGGATTTCAATGGAGTAAGAATCCCCACACTGGCATCCCAGTTCTATCACTTAGGAATCTCTGGATCTAACTGGACTATTTGCTGTTTCTCCTTGGTCATAATGAGAGGTGTAGATTAGATGGACAATCATCTCACCTCTAAATTTATTGTCCCAGAAGAGGAGAATGGGCAGGTTATCTCTCTGAATTGCTTCCCATAGACCAAGAATGACTTTTTCATTGGAGGAATGTTTTAATTTGAATAAGAAGATTCAACCCAATCAAATAAATACGGTTATCTAGGAACTAGCTACAGGGGGTAGGGAAAGGAGAGAAAACCTTGAAGAGAATCAAAGAACAGCAGAGATAAGGAAGGACCCTGGCCTTCTGGGGAGAATTCCTTAATGGACAGTGGGAGGTATACTTGTAACTATGTCTCTAAAAGCAATCAAGAGGGTCTAGCTGCTGCTGACTTTTTGTTTTTAACATCTGAAATGCAAAGAGACAGGTAGAACTAGCTCTTCCTATCCTGTACTTCTAAGCCTAAAGGAACAGGAATGAAAACAGAGTGAGGAAGAGCAAGGGGACTGGTTTAGCAGGTAATATCCTCCATAAACAAGGGTAGCATGTATCCCATGGTTCCAAATAACTTGTGGCACTTGGGAAAAAATTCTCCATGACTTTCATATACACAGAAATTTTGATCAGCTTAAGTATCAAGAAACAAGTGTCTATCACTGCCCTTCACCCACACCTTCCGTGGTCTAGCCAAGCTGATCTACTTGCTGTTCCCAACAAGCAAACGTTCCATCTCCTATCTCCGTGTCTTTGCCTGTGCTGTCCCCCACACCTGGAATGCACTCCCTCCTCACCTCTGACTCTTAAAAACCCAAACTGCCTTCAATACTCAGCTCAAACTCTACTTCCTACATAAGACCTTTCCTGTCCCCCCTCCCATTATCTTATATTTCACTGCCTCACCACCATTGTACTTTAAAGTTTGCACTCCATCTCCTGCATAGACTCTGTGTATAATTGGTGGGACAGTGTGTCACAGTTTTTTCAAGGGAGAAGAGGGATGCTTAGTAACTACTGTTCTTGCTATCTCACTGGGGTAAGTGCCTTTCTTAAGAGTCTTAGGGCTGAGGAACATTCTTATGGAGGGCTCATGAGCAACAGTGTTAGGTATAGATGCCCACAGGGTTAGCCCTAGAACCTAAGGTAGCAGTTCCCCATGAGTAGCACGTAATATGTACGTATACGTGTGTGTATATATTAGGCAGAGAAGAGGAATTGCTTCCTATGGGACCGTGGATGACTTTCTTCATTGGACATACATTCATGTATATATATGGGGGGGGGAGCATTTTGCAGGTGGGACTCAGTGTAGCTTTGTTGTTGTTGTTGTTTTAATGTGATTCTATTTTATTCAGGAGCTTTCCTTGAAAGTGAAAGAGGCCTTCTACTTCCTCTGTATGTGAGAGCTGATACAAATGTGCAGTTTCATATGAAATCTCCACACATTTATGTATATGTGTATACATATATATGTATGTACCTCATATACATATTATGTGTGAAACTCTATACACACATATATATTTGTGTGGAGAGTTTCATATATATGTATGCATGTACATATATATGAAACTCTTCACATTTATAAATAGAATCCCACATATAAAGGAAGTAAAAGGTCTTACTTTCAAGGAAAGCTCCTAAATACTGGTAAAATCATTTAAAAGAAGTTTAGACTGAGCTCCACCTGCAAAACACCCATTAAAAAGGGCAGTCATGTATAATAATGATGATTCTATAATGATACGTGATTTCTCTTACTAGGTTGACAAGAGGGAGGCGATTTACATACTTTTTTCCTCCTGTGGGCTCTAAATCTCCCCATTTCCCCAGCTATTTCTAAAGTAAAAAGAAAGTCTTCTCTTACTTTAAGGAAAAAAAAAAACCTCCTCTCTCCTGGTCTTGCCATGGCCATTCAGAATTGGTGGCCATCAGCTTTTTTTTTTTTTATGTCAATGAGAATAAATTTATAATCAATGAAAGATAGTAAACAACTGGAGAATAATTCATTTGGAATGATGGAAGCCTACCCAAAGGCAGTAGAGAACATAGACTTCTCTCCCTTAACTCCTGCCCTCTCCAAGACGTAATATGACCAGGAAGTGAATAGTTGGATAGTTAATAGAGAGCCTCTTGCCTGCCAAGGACAAGGGAGAAGAAAAGTGAGGTGTCAGAGACTGAGTATGTGTGGTTCACTAGCCCTTTCCATGAACTGCTGCTTCCACTGGTGTCATGCCATTAGCAGCTCTGCCATTCATCCTCCCCCTTGGGTCCAAGGGGCAATGGCCTCAGGCCATGGCTTCTGCACTCTTCCTGGACAGTCTTGGAGGCAATCCCAGTCCCTGGCCAGATTCCCAGCATGGCAGCAGCAACTCTCCATTCTCCTTCTCTTCCACATGGCTAGCCAAGATGAATTCTCCATGTCCTTTTCCTTCTAGCACCCTCTTTGAAAAATTCAAATGTCAGGGGTTCTTGTGAAAACTTGGTAAAAATGTCTCCTCTCAGTAAATAATCTTCTTGCATTTCCAATTACTTCCATACTTCTAGGAGCCAAAGAGTTACATTCTTATAGGTTCTTTCACCCAGTAGAATGTAATTGCTTTCCCTCCTTAAAGGAAAAACTTTGATTTTTTAATATTGATGTTTCCCTTCCCTAAGAATGGTACCTAGAATACCAGTTTAATAAATGCTTGTTGATTGGTTGGTTGACACTAATTGACTCCTTATTGTCAGTTAGCACTGTGCTAGGTATTTGGGGGGAAGAAAAGAAGGAGGAGGTCCAAAGCATTTCCTAGTTAACATTAATTCAAACATGTATAGCAATATATAAATATATACATATATATATACAGTTTTTATCATTTGCATTATACTGGTGAGTAAACTAAAGAGGAGGTTAAATAATTTGTCACAGGTCACAAAACTCCTAAGTTGTAAAGAGTTGTACCCAATTCATCTGACTCTTGAAAGCAGTGTAAAGTAGTAGATGAGTTCAAAATTTGGGAGCAGGATGTCCTGAATTCAAATTATTCCTCTGATATTAGCAAAATGACTTTGGGCAAGACATTTAACCTCTTTGAGCCTGTAAAATGAGGGAGTTTGCAAAATGATGTCTTTCCAGCTCTAAACCTATGATCCTGTGACTCTAGTGCTCTTTATACTACAATATGCCCCCTCAATAACAAAAGATGGTGGTCCCTGTCTACCTTTTAGGAGGAAGTGTAAATTTTTAAAAAGAGTACATACAAGGCTACCCAAAATTCTAGTCCAGCTCTGTCATTAACTAGTTACATAACCAAAAGTATCTCCTCATTTTTCTGTCTTAATTTCCTCCTTTACAGAATAAAGAGGGTTGAACAAGATAACCTCTAAAAAAATCTCTTGCAAATTGAATATCCTATTACTGCCACTACCATTGAGATTATGTGAGCAAAGGATACTCAAAACAAGCCTCTGCTTTCACATTTTCTTATCTGTCAATGAATTTTTTTAAGTGTTACTTTGGAGTTAGTAAGAAGACTCAAGCAACCAAGAGATTCCATGGCCCTAATATATGTGTTTACGATACCACAAAAAAGATTAAGAAGCCATTCTGGAAAATATTTTGGAATCATACACAAAAAGTCACTAAACTGCACATAGTCTATGACCTAGAGAAAGTATAGTACACCAAGGAGGTAAAAGATTACAATAAAATAAAGGAAAATAACAGTGAAAGACATTAGAACTGATCAATATAGCAACCGATAAAAGCTTCAAAAGCCAGATGGTGAGGCAAGTCTCCAGTCTCTCAGAAGGAAGGTGGTAGACTAGAGATGCAGAATGAGGCATGTGTTCTTAGATTCAGCAGCATTATGATTTGTTTTTCTTGACAACTCTTATTTGCTACAGGGGATAATTCTATTAGACAAGGCAGAAATTCAACAGTAACAGAAAACAAAAGGAAAGGAGCATAGATAATTTTTTTTAAGGTTGAGAGAACTCCTGAGAGATTGTGAATGAAATATGGTCTTCACCCAAATCCTGTAGCAAGTAGAAATGAAAATTGTAAGTTTCCAAATTTCCTTAATTCGACCTCGTTGGTATCTCTTACATCCATGTCCTTCACTCACATGGGCACCACCTTAGTTCAGGCCCTCATCATCTCTTGCTTAGACCATGCAGTAACTTCCAAATGTGTCTCTCTCACTCTAGTTTCTCCTCTCTGTAATACATCCTCCACACAGCTGCATCTTTACTCAGCCACGTGTTCGCATAAATCAACAAGAATAGCTAGAACAGAAGCCAATCAAGGGCCAGGACTATGGGATTTTTTTATCTTTGAATACCCATAGCCTACCACAGTGCCAGGCATATGGTAGGTACTTAATAAATGATTGCCGAATTAGTTAAATGCCCCAATGAGATAAAATATGTAAAGTGCTTTGCTAATCTTGAAGTACCTTAAAAATAATGGTTATAATTCTAATTAATTAATGTTGTTGATTTTATCTCTTCTCTCTGGTGAAGGGATTTTTCTTTAAAGACCTGGCCATTAAAAGATGTGTAAAAGCTAATTAAACCTTAAATTTGACAAAACTGCCAAGCTCTCAAAAGGCAGCACAGGAAAAAAAAAAAAGGAGAAAAAGGAAACTACTGTGAGAGGCAGCAGGATACAAAGGAAATAACACTTGGTTTGGAGTCTGAAGTTGTTGTTCACTTGTTCAGTGGTGTCCAATTCTTCGTGACCCTGCGGATCATACATAGCATGCAGGCCTTTCTGATCTGAGGGGCTCATCTTCCAATATCATTTCTTCTTAGCAGTTTTCTAAATACATTCCATGGAGGTTTTTTGGTGAAGATAATGGAGTAGGTTGCTATTTCCTTCTCCAGTTTTATGCAGGTAGAGGTTAAATGACTTTTCCAGGGTCACCACAGCTAGCAGGTGTCTGAGGTCACATTTGAACTCTGATCTTTCTGATTCCAGGCCCAGTGCTCTATTGACTGTATCACCTAGCTGCCCCCTGAAATTTGAAGGCCTGAGTTCAAATCCCAGTTTTCTAACTCTCTTCAACTATGGATCAAGCATTTAACCTCTCTGGTCTCTTTTTCTTTCTCCATATAACGAGGGTATTGTAAGTATTTTCCAAGGCTCTATCCAAAGCCCTCTCGTGATCTCATCATCTCCCATGGATTCAATTATCAACTCTATATAAGTGATACTCAGATCTATTCAACCTTTCTCCTGAGCTACAGTCTCTCATCACCAACTTCTTAGATATTTAAAACTGGATATTTAAGGAATTTTTTGTTTAGTCATTTCATTTGTATCAGACTCTTTGTAACCCAATTTGGGATTTTCTTGGCAAAGATACTAGAGTGGTTTGCCATTTCTTTCTCCAGCTCATTTTACAGATGAGGAAGGTGAGGCAAATGTGGTTAAGTGACTTGCCCAAGGTCATACTGCTAGTAAGTGTCTGAGGCCAGATTTGATTTCATGTTTTCGTGACTCTAGGTCTGGTCCTATATCCAGGGCACCACCTAGCTACCCAGATGTTCAGTAGACATCTCAAACTCAACATTTCCAAAACAAAATTCATTATCTGTCCCTCTAACTACACCCCCATCCAAATTTACTTATTACCCTCAAGGATACCATCATCCTTCCAGTTACCAAGTTCACAACCTCAGTGTCATCCTTTACTCT
The DNA here is from genome assembly GCF_003287225.1 of Phascolarctos cinereus. Taxonomy (NCBI): domain Eukaryota; kingdom Metazoa; phylum Chordata; class Mammalia; order Diprotodontia; family Phascolarctidae; genus Phascolarctos; species Phascolarctos cinereus. The sequence continues at coordinate 371,385,931 of NW_027555847.1, forward strand.
TCACTTACACTCATATCACACGCCCCATCTGTTACCAAGGCTTGTTGTTTCTATCTTCATAACATCTCTCAAATAAGCCACCTCTTCCACACATACATCTACCACCCTGGTATAGGCCATCATCACATCAATGATTGCAATAGCTTTTTTTTTTTTTGTCAATCAGAGCTAAGTCATTTCCTCAGGGTTACACAACCAGTAAGTAAGTATCTGAGGCCAAATTTGAACTCAGGTCCTCCTGACTCCAGGGTCAGTGTGCAATGGCCTTCTGTGATTGGTCTCCCTACCTCAAGTGTCACCCCACCCCAAACCATCTCCCTTCAGCTGTCAAAGTGATCTTCCTAAAGTGCAACCTGACAACATCACCTCCCTACTTGATAAACTCTAATGGCTCCCTATTTCCTCCCACAATTGATCCAGGGTCAAATATTTTATTTATGTTATACTATGTTATAACATACAGTTATATTATACTTGATCCAATATAAACTCTTCTGTTTGGCTTTTAAAATCCCTTCACAACCTGTCCCCTTCCTACCTTTTCGGTCTTCTTACACTTTATTCCCCTGCACATACGCTATAACCCAGTGACAGTGACCTTACTGTGCCTCACTCCAACTCCAGACTAAATGCTCTCTTTCCTCATCTCTGCCTCCTAGATTCCCTATCTTCCCTAAAGTCCTAATTCCAACCCAGGCCTCATGGTCACAGCAGTTTCTTTGGAGAAGGGTCTAGCCTTCCCCATCAAATGTCAATTAACTGTCACACAGAGGGAAGGTTAGCCAGCCTAGCCAAGATACCCTGATGAAGAGGAGGCGGCAGCATGTATCAGGCAAGTCACACCAACGCCACTTAGGCCACCATCTCTGTTCAGACTCTCAGCCCAAGAGTGTTGGGAACAGCATTGCTTCCAACCCAGTGTCCTCAGCCATCGCCCCAGGAAGCAACCCCTGTAGAGATGTACCCTAGCAACTGCTCCTGAAAGTGCTACAATCATAGCTACTAAAGGCCTAGCAAAGCCCTTGGCACTATCAAATAGTTCAACATTATAAATTGATGTGATTTTTTTCAGTGGAAATGAGATTAAAGAAGAAGTATAAACATCTGTTTTGTCATTGCACCCTAAGGACCATGGGTCCTTTTCTTTTGTCTTCCAACTGAAACCTCCCATATGTGCTACTTCCTCCATTAGATGAACAGTGCTTTTCCACTTGTATCCCCAGAGTTTATCACAATGCTTTGCACATAGTAAGAATTTAATAGCACTTAATAAATGCTTTATTCATTCATTCAAGACTCAATTAAAATCCCATCTTCTGCAGAAAGGCTTGCCCAGTCCCCTTTATTGCTAGGGCCTTCTCTCCCATTTATCCTCTATGTGATAATATATGTATGTCTGTATATATACACATATAAACATGTATACACATATATACACATACATATACACATATATATGTGCCTATTGTCTCCCCCTTTGGGTAGTATGTGAGCTTCTTGGGGGCAGGGGCTCTGTTTTCCTCCTTTTCATAGTCCTAGTGCTTATACACAGTACCTGACACACAATAAATGCTTATTGACTTACTAGATGACCTCCAAGGTCCCTTCTGGCTTTGAATCTAGGATCCATTTTCTCACGAGCATAGACAGACCTGAGAAACAAGCCAGCCAAGGCCAGCATAGTATCAAATACCAGATAAAAAAGGTAATCCAGTAGAGCAGAGGCCAAATGTGGCATCATAGATGCCAGAGAAGTCCCAGCTTTCCCTTTTGGCAGATCAAAACAAGGGACACAGATTTGGAATTGTAAATGTTTCATTAAACAAACCAAAAAAAAGCCTGCTAAATCCAACTTAACCGAGGAGCAACATAAAAATTCATTTTTTGAGATCAGGTCAAAGTCTGCAAATTTCCAATTCTGGTTGCACTTTCACTCATACACCCCAACTTATTTGTAACCCGGTGAGAGAATCAGATTACTCCTTGCTCCCCCTTCCCATTTCTTAGCATCCTTTTTTTTTTTAAGGCAATTGGGGTTAAGTGACTTGCCCAGGGTCACACAGCTAGTAAGTGTCAAGTGTTTGGTCTGAGGCTGGAATTGAACTAAGGTACTCCTGACTTCAGGGCCGGTGCTCTATCCACTGTGCCACCTAGCTGCCCCTCCCCCTTCCCACTTCCACTCTCCTTCTACCAGCATCACTCAGGAACCTCTCCTTTGAGTCTCATTTAATCCAAATTAATCACCCAATCCAGATCCTGATGGCTATTATCTACCAACTCCTAGGACATTTTCTTTCCTTCCTCAAGCAATACTGTGCCAGCCTCACGGTCTTTCACTCCACCCCAGCTCCCGCCCTCATACTAGGGGACTTCAACATACAGACTGATAGTCGCTCAAGTATTCTACCTTCCCCATTCCTCAACACAGTCAGTTCCCATGATCTAATCCTCTACTCTACCTCAGCAACACATAGAGATGGTCATATCCTTGATCTTGCCATCACCCACAAGTGTTCTACTTCCCTATTCGCGGACCCTAAATTCCCTTATCTGATCATAATCTACAGTCATTCCATCTTTCTCTAACTCCATTCTTTATCCTTTCTCACTATGAACTCTAATCCTTCTACCCCTCAGCCTAAGGTGACACAGCTAAGTGCAGAGCTAGGGCCAGAGCCAAGTGTCCTGATTCCTAGACCAACTTTTTCCACTCTGCCACAATATTTCCCTGTGTTTTTACTTACAATCTGAGTGATGAATAAAAACCTATTCTTTTCTCCAAATATTGGCATCAGCATATCTGAAATGTCCTCCTGTCTCCTCTCCACCTATCCAGAGCCTACCACTGGGAAAGTAGCTCGGTGCTTTGCAGATTCCTAAAATGGTTCAAACTTGGAACCATGAACTGGACTCTGTCCAAAAGGAACCTTCTGCCTGCAATACAAGGCTTACTCTGTTACAAAATGCCCCAACAAATTATCCTTAGACACATCACTAGGGTGTAGGTCTCATGGCACAATTTCCAAACTATCCTGAAGCCTACTTTAACATCTCTGAATGCCACGGATGGGAGCCAGGCTCATAATGGGAAGCTTATCTCTTTGGAGTTATTTTTCTTGATTTGTACTTTCTTGGCTTCTCACATTGAGGAGGGTTAGGAAGGTCTATTTGTTTCATTTGTAACTCTAAAGAAAAATAGTTGTCAATCATATTTTTCATTAGAGATACTGTTCATTATATTTCAATATCTGATTATTAAGATGATGAAGATCAATTAGAATAGGTAATACTGAAATACACACACGCATACAACACACACACACACACACTATATATATATATACATATATATGTGTGTGTGTGTGTGTATATATATATATATATATATATATATATACATACACACACATATTCTCTCGGTTGATCTGTGAGGTAGGTAGTATAGCTATTAAGAATAGGGAGTACAGTTTAATTAATATAAAAAACCCCCAGGAAAAGAAATTCTATCAATGCATGTCAGCATCTTTCCTGCAATTTACAGTCTTAGACAGTTTTCTAGAGTACCAAAGGGTTAAATGAATTGCCCAGGATCACATAAGAATTAGGATTTGCACATAGGTTTTCCTGAATCAGAGGCCATTCTCTATCTACTATACCATGCTGCCTGTAGGTATATTCATTCCAATTTTTTCAAGGGAGGAAGATAAAGCCCTGAGATATTAAGTGACTTGACCAGATTCACACAGCTAGTAAATGACAGAGCCCAGACTAGAAACAGCTGACTTCAGGTCTCTATCCCTTTGTATTATATTGCTATGCCTTATATATTTATTTATGAAGGTCAATCTCTTTAGCTCAGGAACCTCTTTATCTTTAATAGTGTTGGCACTGAAATCTAAATTGAATTACCACAGGGAGAATACATTTTGCATCTCCATACTCAATTTCCTCAAACATATGGCATATTTGAAACCTCATAGTCATTCCTTAGCACCCTTATTGCTGAGGAGAGGCTTACGGGCTTACAGGCAATCAACCAAACAGTTAGTCAGCAATCATTTACTGAGTGCCTACAATGTGCCAGGAATTGTATCAGGCATGCAGGATTCAAAGACAATTGTGAAAATGGCCCTGCCCTCAAAGAGCTTATATTCCTCTAGTATCTAAGAAGTTTTTGTCATAACCTTCAAGTCCTAGGTACTATTCCCCATGGTTGTGGCCATGGCATTGATCTGACCTATAGCACCCTTTCATGCCAGCTTCGTACCACTACCACCTTCATTTTCCAGGCTTTGGTAATCCAAAATCTGGGATACTATAATCATCTCCCAAGAGTTCTACCTACTTTAAAATTTTCTCTACAAAGAGACACAGGCTTCAGGTACTTGCCCAGTGTTTCCAGTCTAGCTAGGTTTGAGAGACTTATCACTGTTCATTTATTCATTCAGTTAAGCAATCCAGAAATATTGACTACATATCAGGAAGTATGCCAGGAGCTGGAACTATAAAGACAAAATTAAACAGTTCTAACCTCAAGAGCTTCCATTTAAAGGATAGGGGAAGAGTCAGAGAAAGAACAGTATATACACATATAAGTAAATACAAAATATGTGAAGGACCAATTTGACTGAAAAGACACTGGAAGCAGGGAGATCCCCTAGAAGGCAATCACAGTAGTCTAGACTAGAGATGATGATGAGGGCCTGAATTAGAGGGGTTGGTGTGTAAGTGGAGAAAGTGGGATTGATGAGAGAAATATTGTAGAAATAGATGTCAATGAAATTTGATTAGATATGAGGAATGGGGGTTTGAAGACAAGTGAACAGATGTGAATAGATGGATGATGATATCCTCAATAAAAATAAGGAAGATAGATACATGGGAAGTTTCCATGGAAAAGATAATATCTCCCACTTTGAGGAAATCTAGTTGGAGATGTCCCACAGGCAGCTAGTGGTACTGGAACTCAAGAAAAAAACATGGTTTGAATATTTAGATCTAGAAATCATCTACATAGAAATGATTATTGAATCCATAGGAATGGATGAGGTTACCAAAGGGGAAGATGTGGAGAGAGAAAAGAAAACCTAGGACAGAGCCTTGAAGGACACCCAGGTTTAGGGGGTAGCTTATGGATTATTAACCAGCAAATAAGATCAACAAGTAGCCAGCTAGAGAGTAGAACCAAGAAAGCAATAACCTGAAAAATCAAGGAGACAGTATCCAGGAAATGGACAGAGAGTGGGGGTGAGGGGGAAGGGGGAAGAATGGTCAGTATTGTCAAATTCTATAGAAGTCAAGGAGGAAGATAACAGAGAAAAGTTTACAACATTTATTAATTAAAAGATCATTAGTAATCTTGGAGAAAGTTGTAAAACATTTTTTTAAAAAAGAAAAAAGAGAAGGATGAGATGATAATAACAGCAACCAAGATATAGAGCTTGAGTTTGGAAAAGCATATATCACTTGAGTCTCAATATAACTCTGTGAGTCAGGCAAAATTAGGTTTTATTGTCCTCATCTCACAAAAGAGGAAACAGAGGTTCAGTGATTTGTCCATGGTCACACAGATAGTTAATATCAGAGGCAGCATTTGAACCTTTGCCTTCCTGATTCTAAATCCAACATTCTATCCACTATGCCAAGAGTGAGCTCTTTGAAGCCATCAAAATACTCAAGGATAATATAGTACTTCGCACATAATAGTTGTTTTAGCTCATTGGATTTAAAGCTGGAGGTGACTTTAAATATCAGGTAGTCTAACAGTTTCACTTTATAGGTGTTGATGCCTTTAGAGGTTAAGAGACCTAAGGTGACATAGTTTCAATTTCAAGAACATTGTGACATCTCTGGTTGGGAATTCCCTTTCCTGACATATATTTCAATCCCCCTCATGCTGCATTAGATATTTTCATGATATGCTATGGACCGAAAAAGTGAATTAGCTGGTGATCACTTCTTTTTTTTCTTACTTTTCAACCCCTGGAAGTCTGGCTTTGGACTTCATCACTTAAAGGAAACTACTTTCTCCAAGATTACTAATTTTGATGGCTTCAAAGAGCTCATTCTTGGCATAGTGGATAGAATGTTGGATTTAGAATCAGGAAGGCAAAGGTTCAAATCCTGCCTCTGATATTAACTATCTTTGTGACCATGGACAAATCACTGAACCTCTGTTTCCTCTTTTGTGAGATGAGGACAATAAAACCTAATTTTGCCTGACTCACAGAGTTATATTGAGACTCAAGTGATATATGCTTTTCCAAACTCAAGCTCTATATCTTGGTTGCTGTTATTATCATCTCATCCTTCTCTTTTTTCTTTTTTAAAAAAATGTTTTACTGATGTGTTTCGTTTTTACAAATTACTCCAATTTTATGAAAAGTCTCTTGCAACAAAGGAAAACAGGTGATTAAAACTAACAAGCAGTGACTTCATCTGAAAGCACATAAAGCATTTTACATCATCATCTCCCTAAAAAAATTAACAAAAATCTATTTCCTATTTGATTCCTGGAATCACAGAAAAATAAATTTCTTGCATAGTCAATCAAAACATTCTCATTCACAGACAAAAACAAATATATGTCTTATTAAATACCCTAAATCCATCACCTCTGTAATGAATATCATATTTCATTATTGGTCCTCTGGGATCATGAATGGTCATTATATTAATTATAGCTCCTACGGCTTTCAAAGTTGTTTGTCAAAGATTGCTTGTTTTCTTCCCATATTTTCATCAAGGATACCCTCAATGTGTGCATAGATCATTTTCATAAAATTTCTATAGAGAGGAAGTAGGCATCACAGTCATTACTGATATTTTCTTGGTTGCCTTCTCTTTTTGTAACATCATCCATGAACTTTTCTCTTCTTTTTAGAATCTTCTCTTCTTTGATATATCTTGAAAACTGGTTCCTAAGTTTCTTTAGGTCATTTGCTGAAGACTTCTTCTGTCAGTATTTTGGCAGGGCCAGATACTCTTCCCAATTTAGCTTTCCTGTGTGCCATTGTCCTTTCCTCATACAGCAGCCCAGTGGGTAATGAAGTACTAGAGTACAGATGTGGTGGATTCCCTGACATGCGTGATGAAACCACCCCATAGGAATTTAGCCAAGCATTCCATTTCATATCTGCTTTTTTTCTCTTTCCAGCTTCAACACATCTGAAAGCATTTTGCAAACTTTAAAGTGCCATGTATTATTCAATTATTGTTGTTCTTATTCCTCCACTTAAGTCCTACACTGATGCTTCACAGTGGCATGGAATTGAAAGTGGGCCCTTGTATAACAGAGGAATATAAATTCTGAGAGGTCCTACCAAACTATGAAGGCTTCAAGTATGGGCCCAGTGATAGACTTTATGTCTTTATTTTTCAGAAGACCAGCCTATGTTACAAAAACAGGCTGAAAGGTAATGAATATTTAGGTCACAGTGGCTATCCAACACTATCTCCTAAGTCACAGAAAGCTTTTAATTATGCATGTGTGATGTAATGTCCACCCTAACAAAATCATAAGTTTTCAAGACATTGCAGCATTATCTGTAAATGTTCTTGAGATAATCTTGTTCATTATCATTATTATTATTGACAATAATAATAGCTAGCATTTACATAGTGATTTAAGTTTTGCAAAGCAGCTTATAAATTTTAATCTCATTTTATCCTCATAATGACTCTGGGAGATAGGTGCTATTATTATCTCCATTTAACAGATGAGGAAACGCATATAAAAGTTAAATGACTTGCCCAGGATTAAACAGCTAATAAGTGTCTGAGGCTGAACTGGAACTCAAGTCTTCCTGACCCCACTTCCAACTATTTACATTCAGAATCCACTTAGTCCACTGTTCTGCCTTCTACACACTGATACTTCCATAATCTTCCATCATCATCATCCTTAATGTTGTACAAATGAACTAGTATCCTAAGACAATAGCCCTTTACCTGGCGAGTCTGTCATCATGCAAAAGGAGCTCAATTGTTTGCTATTTGAGGCTGTTTCTAGGCTGTCTGGGACTCTTAGTTGAGGAAACTATTTTACATAAGAGGCAACCATGGCTTAGAGTGTCAGAAATAGGAAGATCTAGACCCAAGTCTCATCTCTGACATATACTGGCTGTGTGACCTTGGGCAAGTCATTTGACTTCTCAGTGCTCAAGGGAACTCTCTAAGACTTAAGCTGCAGAGAAGGTTCTGACTTGAATTGGTAAAGGGGTTTTCTCATCTATAAGTTCCTTGTATCAATGAACCCATAGGTCTAATTCCTAGCTAATTCTTAGACTTCTCTAAAAAAATCAGAATTAATTTTATCAATTTACAATTTTTAGACTAAGTAGCTGATTTAAGTAGATCACACTGGAACTGTTATAACTGTACAGTGTCTCTTTCTAATCTTTAGCTTTTCCCCTAATTTGGTGTTACTTTTGACTTTTGCTCTCAATGATCAGTGATCTGATTACACACACACACACACACACAGAGCTGGTTCTGAAATAATTCCCATGTTAATAAGTTCTTATTTCCTGACCATGAAGAATAAGCAATTTAATTTCTTGCAATGTTGTTTTGTGGTACATGTAGTACCTTCTAATTCTCTTCTTGAAGAAAGTATTCATGATAAATGAAAATAAGACTTATGAGTAACCTCCAATCCTTGGGCCTTCTTTCATCTTTTTAATCCCAAACCACATTTCCCAACACATACTATCATCTTCCTCCCCTATGCCTACTTTTACATTGAAATCAATAGGTATCACATTACATGATGACTCAGTTTGTAAGTTCTTATCAAGTCCTTTGTAGAATTTCTCTACCTCTTTATCTTCTACAACAGATACTGGGACATAAGATGCAACTCTCTTCCTGGTGGTCCATTTGCTTTTACTCCTCATGATCAAGAAAGATAACCAAGTATCCTATGAAAAGGATGTTTCTTGTGGCCTATGATAAAACCAATTCTGCCTCTGTGCCCATCCCTGAAGAGAACCTGTGACTCATCCTTCCATTTAGGTGTAATCCATTTAGGTCTTCTCTTTTCACTTTAAAGCAAGAAAATCAAGTTCACTTTCTCCAGAAACTTATTAGTTCTTAAATAATTAAAGTACTCATTTAATGAATGCATGTTGCTGGTCTAAAAACTGTATAATTCTTATTATCCTTTTACCCTTCTCTCCAATATTCCATCATCATCACTGAATAAGAGGGAAGGGGCATGTGCATTACCTAGGGGATTTAGGAAACCAAGGACAGTTGTAAAAAAAAAGTTACCCTTCACTGATTAAATCAGAGTTTTGTAACCTGGAGCCAGCAGACCAACAGGCACATACTCAATTTCAGGGGAGTCTGTGAACTTGAATAGGGGAAAAAAATCAAATGTTTACATTCATTAGTATCTAACAATTTAATATTTCCTTCAATTGCTTAAAAACTTTATTTGGAGAAAAGGTCCACAGGCTTCTCCAGACTTGGAAAAGGATTCATAATACACACACACACACACACACACACACACACACACACACAGAGGTTAAGAATGCCTCAGGGTTTAATGGAGAACCTCAGAATGCCCCCAAATGAAGGCCATTGTATGGACAAAGAATTCATCACCAGTGGTAAAAACAACTGTCCTTGATTTTCCCTGTATTTCCTGAAAATGGCCCTCATAAAACAGACAGTCTGATGTAGCCCCACCTGGCCCTCAGTCTTCTCAGCCTCATCTTCTCACCATAAACTGATTAGCATAATCTACATGTTTTTGCTTAAATCTCTTAAAGCTCCAAGACATAAAAGTTTAACAAAGGAGGCCCTCCTCACTATGCCCGGGATGTATGTGTGTGTATTACAAAGTAAAGGATTGAGGGACTTTACCATTTGTAGGACCATGTTCCTTCTAAGCATTTGAGTCAAATAAAAAAACTTTCTCTACCCCTGTCTTACCCCTGCCCTTCCCTATCTCTCCTTCTGGTTGTAAACATATACCAACAACCTTACCTGCTCACCCTTACCTAGGAAGATCTCTTTTTTAAAAGAGGGGAGTCCTCTCACAGGGAACCTAGAAAAAGGGCTCACTTTCAATGTTTCCTTCCTAGGGCCAACCTTCCTAAATTACTCTTACCTGCCTGACAATGGCTTATTTACTCCAAGCTTGTCTACCTCCCAGGAAATGGGCTGATTTTAGCCAGGTGCATTTACCTCAGTCCCCAGCTCATGGCCCCTCCTAGCCAGCCTTGCATGACTCTTGTACATGCCCTAGCATGACACATCATTTGCTTCTCCTCCCACCTCATATTTACAAACCAGCTTTCTTCATTCTATCTCTTTTTCTTAGGAGTACAAGGGTTTCATAAGTTAGTAAGAAAGGAACTGTTGAGACTTGTCTACAAGTAGTAAAATAAAACATCAGGGTATGGGGGGGAAGAAAATGGCCAAGAATCTTCACACTTTTTATAAGTCCCTTCCCTTTTACTTTTACACAATCTGCCCACATAGGATAAGGAGAGATAACTTTTCTAAAGTCTTTATGTTTTATATGTGTGTGTGTGTGTGTGTGTGTGTATATATGTATACACACACATGCAGAGAGACAGTAAAATCTGAGTAGTCTCAGCAGTTACATGAACTCATTTTTATTGAAAAAGTTAACAAATTGATTTAGTGTTCCAAAGAAATCATACTTTGATCTTTTTTTATAACTAAGTATAGGCGGGAAACCTAATATACCTTTAAAAAAAGAGAAATGCCTATATTTAGTTTTTTTCACATCTTCTGATTATATTCACTTATTTTAGCATACTAAATAAGTCTAAATTGAGAAAGAGCATCCATTCATTCAAACCCACCAATATAGAGGAGATAATGTTTGGAGTGAGTACACTATACATATATTTGTATGCTTCATACAGCATATTTTCTAATGACCATTAAATACATACACGGAATAATACATCATTGATCTGAACTTCGAATTTACAATGGATGGCATATTAAGCAAATTTAAATTAACTAAGTTGCCAAATCCACTTCACTTAAATATCAAATAATATATTCAATGATACTCATTAAAAGAGTAACAGTGAAGCAAACTGACCCACACTTTTGAGCCCCCTACTGAATTTTATATTAAAACAGTATTCCCTTACAAACCTTGATACTTGAAGAATAAATTAAATTTATTAAGTATAACAAGGCCATCTTCATTTAGTTGTTATCAACCAATTTATGAACAAACATTTATTTTTAGTGTTACTGCTCACCATTGCCCTAGGAACTCTCAGGCACACACAAACATAGACTATCGCCCTCAATTTAATAGTCTTTCATGATAACAACACTGGAAATGTTATAAGTAGTGCATAATGAATAGCTAAATGCTTATAATTTTGAGTTATTCTCTTTTTTTGTTATTGAAAACTTTTGCCCAAAAAGAAAATGCACAGAACATGGAGTGGGTCATAAATCATTAAGGGTATAGCTATGTCTACATCTTCATCTGTATTTGCATATTCATTGGTGTATGTGTATGTGTGCATGTGTACATATGCATGTATGTGTGTGTGTGTGTGTGTGTATACAAACACCAGAAGCCTTCTTTTAATAACACTGGTTGCTTGAATTGGTTACAAACTATGCAATCACTGTAAAAAGAGAAAATTGAACCATGATTCAATGCCAATGGAGCTGTGATTTTATTAGTGTGGGTACTCCTACCTCTTATCTTATCAATATCCTCCCATAAATCCTCCAAAGTAGTTCTTCCTAAAAAATGGTAGCAGCTATACCTTTGACTTTTCGGCATTTAGCAGGTATTAGTACAAATTACGGTATAGAAATGTAAGGAAATACCACACATCATGAGAAATGACAAAAGGGATGAATTCAGAGAAACTTGGGAAGATGTTTATGAACTTATACAAAAGGAAGTAAGCAGAACCAAGAGAACAATTTATTAGTAACTGCAACCTTGCAAAGAAAAACAACCTCGAAAAATTTAAGAGCTGTGATTAGTGCAATGATTAGCTACAACTCCAGAGGACTGATGATGAAGTAACTAACATTTAGTAGCTATTTATAATCAATGCAATGAGCAGCCACAGCTTCGGATGAAGCATACTATCCATTTCCTGTCAGAGAAGTGAACTATTAATAGAATGTCACATACATTTTTGGACATAGCCAACCTGTGGATTGGTTTTACTTATTTGTCCATTTATAATGAAAGCTTTAGGGTTGTTGTTTTTTTTAAGAGGGGGGGCAGGCAGAGATAGTAATGCAAAAAAAAATCATTGAAGTATATTTTAACGCACAGAATAAAAGTTCAGAGACACAGACAAGCAGAACAACTTTGAAATTAACATGTTAGATATATACTTTTAAAAAACAAACTATATATAATAAAGATTCTTAATTTCACATATGATCCTCTTTTTTGTTTTGTGTATATACTTGTAAAAGTTAATGTTTATTGGTGTTTGTCAAGTTAAAAGTAGAAAAGTTAAAAGAGGAAAAAATTTTTTAATTTTTAAAATTTTTTTTAAAAAAAGGAAAATAGCCTCGGAACTGACCTGCTCCACCCAGGAAATGGAAGACATGTCTCAGGGAAACATGGGCACATGGTTCCCACACCAAATCCAAAGTCATTCTCATAGTAGTCTAACAAGAAAGTAATCAAAAAGAGTACCAGCGCTTATTAAATTTCCATTAGGCTCTGGGCATGTACTAATTTGCATGGCTGAGTTGATTACATCCTGTTTTAGAGAATCAAATATCCTTTCTACTCTCTGTGATTTGCCTCTGAGCATGAAAATAGTTCTAATCACAAAATTAGTGATATCAAATCTGACACGTGGCTGCTTTCTGCTTCATCCTTCTGCCTTACCTCTTTCAGTGGGAACATATATGATTTTTGAAAAGATCTGGCACACAGAAGAAATTATAATCAACAGAGTAACAAGCCAAATGGTCATGTGACTATGGAACTGCACAGGAGAATTCCACCTTGGAGAAAATTGGGCTCCTCAAGGCTGTAATGAAAAATAATTCCAAGCCAGGTGTGAAGCAGTTTCAGAGAGATCCTGACAAATGCTTAGGGTTTAGATCCTATCATGGAAAGAGAAAGCAAATTATTAAAATGATAAGTACTTTGGTTTGATGCTAAAAGCTAAAATTTATGTTTACCTTATCAGCTCTTCATTTCACAGGGATGGACAAAATCATTTTTGAATCCATACAGAATAAAGGATGGGAAGGAATATACTGACAACTATATGCCATATGGATCTCAATTTTCCAATTTAAGACTGTTTATATGCATCCTCTGGTTGAGAACCACGCAGTATTTTATTAGGAACTGAACAGAATTATTAATTCATACAGATGTATTAGTTAGCCTCTTCAGTTTATAGCTATTCAAGGCGTGGGGGAAAGATGTTGCAGGGGAGCAGGAGAAGTAGAAAATTATCAGAAAGCTTTTCTGAAGAGGAAAAACAAACATATTGGAATATTCAAAGTGTTTGCATATATGGAAGAGATCAAAAATGCCAATGAAAGAACAACGTTAAATCTAGGTGTCCATAAAATGATGCTATACAGAATGCAGCTACTGGCAGAAGACACCATCTGCTAATTTTATAATTATATATGTACATATTACATATGATATAAATATACTTTTAGAATACAAAAATACAATGTTTATTATATTTGCAGAGAAAAAAAATCTAGGTTGATTGTAGTTCAACCATTATTGAATAAAACAAATTTGTGAGAAGCATTTCGCAGTATTATACATTCATCCCTTGGCACTCTGTGGTAGCACATTAGATTTCCTGACCATGGAACCTTGAAATGATATCATTTCTTTGTTGGTGTTGCTTCCATGGTTCCATCAACATTATTATTCACCTGGGAGAAAGAGTTTAGAACTGTCAGGAAAAAGATGCAGCTCTGTAATACATATGCTTGGCCTCAAAAACCAAGTTGAAAACCAAGATAAAAAGTTGAAAATTAATTCAAAATAGGGGCAGATGGGTGCCACAGTGGATAGAGCATCGGCCTGGAGTCAGGAGGACCTGAGTTCAAATCTAGCTTCAGACATTTGACACACACTTACTAGATGTGCGATCCTGGGAAAGTCACTTAACCCTATTGCCTAGCCAAAAAAAAAAGAAAAAGAAAAAGAAAATTAATTCATAATAGACTCTGATACTGAATGTTCAGTGTCTAGATAGCAACAAGTGCAGGGAAATAAATAATAATTTCAGTTAACCAGCTTGGATAATGACACCAAAGTGGGTATAATTTTTTCATTGCCTACTGGTTCAAATTAACTAAATAATTTGACAGCATTCCATTTCCCTTTGGTCTAGATGAGCACATACTAAGTACCCATGATATCTCTCACATCAGGTCAGTCTAAAATTTAGAAAGGTAACAGGTTAGCAAAGGGTATATTTGCCATGGCTTTTGAGGTTGACTTTGATAGCCTTGCCCCATAGAACAGTGTTTCCTAATTCAAACAATACTGACCTTGAGTAAAACATGTAAATTCTCTACTACAGATTATTCTATTCTCTGCACACTCAATGTGGGGCACTCAGGAAGTGATACTGGATGAGACAGATGGAGGGAGTAAAGGGCTTAGGAAGAATAAGACATGGGGAGAAGAAGGAGGAGGAGGAAAAGTTAATAGCTTTCAAGAAATAAGGAACATTGATAGCAAAAATTTTACAGGTGAGTTATGAAAGAGGTAGAAGTAGAAAAGGCATGGAATTTGAAGTCAGAGGACCTAGGGTTGTATCCCAGCTCTGTCACTTACTGCCTGCATGACCTTGCACAAAGCATTGAAACTTTCTGGGACTGAGTTTCCTCATCTGTTAAAATGAAGAGGTTGGACTCAATGATCTCCAAGGTCTCTTCCAAATCTAAATCTATGATCCTGTGAAATAACAATTTTAAATCCAAGTACCAGTGAAACTCTAGACTAGTAGTTAGAGAACACAGCTACAACGGCTGCTTCATTCCTTCCCTCCCAAAGTGCCTATAAACACTAAGACAAATAAAGGTGCCAGCAGCTATGGCTATATTAAACTACCAGCTCAGCTTTCTCAAGCTATTGGTCAGAACTGCTGACTGAGAGGCCCTCTAGGAGAGTGGAAGCTGGGTGATGCAGTGGATAGGGTGCCAGGGCTGGAGTCAGGAAGACTCATCTTCCTGAGTTCAAATCTGGCCTCAGACACTTACTAGCTGTGTGACCCTGGGAAAGTCACTTAACTCTACACTTCAGATTCCTCATCTGTAAAATGAGCTGCAAAAGGAAATGGCAAAAACACTCTAGTACCATTGTTAAGAAAACCTCAAATGGGGTTACAAAGAGTCAGATATGTCTGAAAACAACTGAACAACAGTAACTAGAAGAATGAAAAGAGCACTGGATAGATTTGACTCATAGAATTGGCCTTATCAACACAACCTTGGACAAATATCCTCTCAGAGCCTCAGTTTCCTTAACTGAAAGATGAGAAGGTCAGAGTAGCTCTTCAATATCTTCCATCCATAAAATGTTATGATTTAGTCATAATGTTGCTTCTATAAAATGCAACTTGATTAAAATAACAGTATAAATTTTAATGGCTGATAATTAGCAACATTTGCATAACAAACTTCTACTGTGGAAAAAATTTTCAAGAAAACCAAGCACTAAATTAAGGACCTTCTCTCACTTAACTATCAGTTAGTCATGGGTTTCCTTGTTTCTTTGAGGAAAACTAACTTTTCCCTCATTTTTGTAAAGGCCTAGGGCCTTTGGCAGGCCCATAGCCTCCTGCTAAGTTGTTCATAGCCCTTTTCCAGTTGCTGTGGAGTCCTGGATGGCACACTCTTCTTATGCTGCTATGATTTTGCAATCTCTAGTTTCCCTCTCTTCTTTCTTTCCTGCTAATCTCAGAGAAGTCTTTAATCTGCCATCAGCTCCACCTACTATTTAAAAAAAATTCATTGATAACAGTCTATTACAACACAACAGCCCTACCTAGCAAACACTGAAACATCTCCGGAGACTAAGTGCACGACGTTATGTAAATCCCATCTACTATGTAAATAATTGTGACTGATAGGTATCTAAAATCCCTTCAGCTTTGCCCGGCTCATTCAGAATTTTTTTCAAGTGCATACTTTGTGATTTTGCTGTTAGTCTGCACAAAACTTGGTGGTAGATTTATTTTTCTTCAGTTGGGAAATAGTTTCCTTGGCAACCAAGTTATTCCTTTCTCCCAAATGATCACCTAAATATAAAAGTTACTTTGCACCAAATAGCTAAAGACTATCTTTTCATTAGCCTAGGAGTTCCCTTACTGGTCCCCTTTCCCTTAAGACTTTATAGCTCCAGGCCTGAGTCGTTGTTTTGGGGGTTTTTTTAAATTTAATTTATAGAAATCTATTTTCTCTCTCCTACCTACCCTATATCAGAAAAAAGAAAAACATAATGCTTCTAACAATGAGTTTGAGATTTCTTAAAGATGCCAAGCTTTTGTTTGTTTCTCTAAACATTTAAGGACATTAGAAGAGACAGAACAGTACAATGCTTTGCCCTAATCCCCATTGAAGGGAACATTTTCCTATTCCTTTACTAATTGTTATAGTTACATCAAATGATTCGATTTCAGAAAACTCATTCCCTGTCTCTCTGCAGGCCTGGTGCTGAATGAGTTCCTATCACATTCGAAGTTCCAAGCTGAGCTTGGATGGGGACTTGAGCCAATGACAATGAAAGTGGGGACAATGATGATGATGATGGCAGTGGTGATGATGATGATATGACAATGATGATAACTGGCATTTATGTAGAAATGGAAGGTTTGCAAATACACTACATGCATAATCACATTTGATCTTCTCAACAACTTTGTGAGATAAGGAAGGAAGGAAACAAGGGTTTATTAAGTGCCTAATGAATGCCAGGTATTGTGGTAAGTACTTTACAAATATGATCTCATTTGATTCTAACAACAACCCTAGGAGGTAGATACTATTATTATTACTTTACATTCGAGGAAACTGAAAAAGACAGCAATTAAGTATGTGTAAAACTGTATCTTGTTCTGATTCCCCCAACAACTCCCCCCTTTCTAGTCAGTATAGTAAGTTTATAAGTAGCCAGTATAAAGAAACAATAACAGGAAGTAAGATTGCAAAGGAGAACTTAGAAGTCACATACAAACCATCCCCAATACCAAAGGAGCATAATTTACAAATATATGTACCAAATATTAAAATTCACATCCTGAGAATATATGCTAAATCAAGGGAAGCCATCAAGGCCAGGCCTTGTTCCTCTGATATGTAAATCTAGACAAGTTCCAGACATCTGAACCCAAGGCTCTCTTGATTTGATGCCTAACATTCTTCCATTAAACTAAATATGATACCCCTGAGGTACACCCAAATGCCACAAAAGGAGCCTTAAAGATCACCTATCTGGACCAACTGCCTCATTTTTATTCACAAGGAAAACGAGGTGAGAAGAAGTAACGTGGTATATCCAACGTCATCAACCCACTAACAGAGCCAGGTCTCCTCACTCTTCATCCAGAGCTCTTTCACCTACACACCCCATTGAAATATACTAAGGAAACTTTATTGTAAGGAATTTATTGAAAATTTGCATAATCAGCCCCAAGTATATCTGATGGTAAATGTGGAATATAAGGGTTGTGTGTTTTTTTAATGGACCCCACATGGCTGACCCACTAAAACAAGAGGTGTACAAAATGGGGAATCTAAAAACAAAATGACCTGATGAGTACATGTATTGGATTCTTGGTGTTGAGAGTCTTGCCTCTATCTAGCAGCTCCAATAAGCAACCCCAGGAACTGGGGATTGGTAAAATACGCAGCTGGGGAAAGTCTGTCTCAGAATACAGTGCAACAAAAGAATGCTTAGGAGATTTCCATAATTCAACAATGCAACACAATAACCACTTGTTAATCACTTAGTAAGTGCAGGGCACTATATCATTAGTCTTGGACTTACGAAGTACAGTGGGATCATAGAATGAAAACTGGAACGGACCTTACAGGTCATCTAGTCCAAACCCTTCATTTTAAAGATGAGGAAAGTGAGGCCCAGAAAACTGAAAATACTTGCCCAAGACAACACAGAAATAAAGGGCAGAGCTTTGAGTAGAATTAAGCCCCTCTGTCTCCAAATCCAATGTTTCCTCTATTGTACATAACTGCCTCCCTAGTGGGCTACGTGCTATGGATAAGAAACAACAGGAAAACAACACAAGCCCTTCCCTGTAGGAGCTCATAATCTATTAGGGGGTTTCATCAGAAGCCAGGTAGGGTCATATTTTTCCCTGAAATGGCTTAAGGCCTTCTTTCTTTTTCTATTTTACTTCCTCCCATCTGTCATATTAATTCAAGTATCTTTTCTTTGGGGACAGCTATGTGAAGCAGTAGATAGAGTTCTGGGCATCAAGAAGACTCATCCTCCTCAGTTCAAATCTGGCCATAGACACGTTCTAGCCATGTGACCCTGGGCAAGTCACTTAATTCTGTATGCCTCAGTTTCCTTCTCTATAAAATAGATGGAGAAGAAAATGGCAAACCACTCCAGTATCTATGTCAATAAAATTCTAATGGGGTCACAGAGATGTGAACAACAACAAATCTTTCCTTTGGTTCTTTTAATTAGTTAAGTTCACCTATTCCTGAAGCAGCAAAAAATTATTTATAAGTTCATTTCCATTGTTGTTGTTTTTCCCAAATGATTGCACTGGGTATTTCTATACATTTCTATTCACTACAAAAGTCTTAAAATAATGTAGGAGAAAAGAATTGGTGTCATGGAAAACACTGAGAAGTAGAATAATGAGGCAAAAGACAACTGTGATAGAAATTTGAAAGACTGATAGTTGTTGAGCTCCTCCAAAGGGTGAAAAAAAATCACTGCTGCTCTGCCACCATCCCTATTCCCCATCAATGGTCAGTAAAAAAAAAAAAAAGAGCACACTTTGTGTCATATATCATGGAATTATGCAATTTTAATTACAGAAGACAACTTATATGAGTGCCAGATTTGAAGGAGAGTAGAGGGAGAAGAGAGGTGATAGGACCAGGAAAAGGGAAGAGACAAAAGAAGTAATGATGAATTAAAAAGAAAAAATTATAGGGTTGTTTTAGAGAAAGGATGAAAAGAAAAATGCTTGAAGGAAAGGGCAGGCACAGTCAAGCAATGATTAGCTAGCCTGAGGTCCAGACATGAAAAGAGATGAGGAGGCCTGCTAAGGGAGTTTCATCTTTTGTGCTGGTAACAACTAACTGTAGATGTTCTTACAATTTCAGCCCTGTCAGTAATGGTGAGGGCGTCGGGTCCAGGCCACACCGAGAATGTTAAGGGACTTAAATTCTGTCCCTTCCCTCTTCCCCAAAAGTAGAGGAGCAGAAAGGTGTGGGTGCAGCACTTCTTAAACTGTGGGTCTTACCCACAGTTTAAGAAGTGCTGAAGGAGTCGCCAGTGGAAAAAATTTAAGAAGCCCTGGGTTAGAGGATGTCGGGATCTGGGAGGCAGTAAAAAAATAAAAGTAACAAGAATAAAAAGCTAATATTTATATAGTTTACTATGTGCCAGGCACTGTGTGAAGTGCTTTATATTTCTTCCCTTTTCTCTTTCCTTTTCCTTTTCCCATCACTCTTCTTCTCAAATTATCACCTCATTTGATCCTCACTGTGAGATATGATTCATTAGGACCCCTGCTCTATTCCAATTAGTATTCACCAGGTTGATATTTTACATAAATCATACAGGGATCATTAGATAGTTTCTTATAATAAGCCTTTATGGTAGGCCTCAAACTTTAATGTAGTGTTCATTACTTGTTTACCAGTTATGAAACTCAATTTTACAACCACGAGAATTCTGACAAAGATATCTCCATCCTGTTTTACTCAAATTCCATGTCCAAACCCAGCATGGGTGGGATGCCTTGATGCTTTGGAAAGTTCCCTAACTTATTTTTGTACCTCTGGACCACTGTCTCTTGCCCACCATGAGCAGGTAACCATCTTATGACCATTTGGTCGCTAGAGATGACTCTTGCCATGTCCATTTTAATTTTTGACCCTCAAGAGCAAGATCTATCAACCAATGAGATTCTGCATTTTACCATGCTTTTTTTGCATATTTGGGTATCAAACACTATAAAAGTAAGGCCCTGGGGACCAGGGGCATCTTAGATCATGAGAAAGACCTGAGGTCCACTTCATTAGGGGGGACCATGGACCTTTAATAAAGTACCATTGGCTTGGAGCTCTGCCTCAGTTTCTTTCATTGTGGGTCGGACAATTTTAAACTCCACATCACAACAACTCTGAGAGGTAGGTGCTAAGCTGAGAAGCTTTGGATGAGCAGAGAGGAGATTGAAATCAGTGCTTCAAGAAGAAAATAGGATGGTTCAAAGGAGAAGAGAAGAGAGTCCTTTTGAGAACATTGCCTCTCAATCCCTTGGTAACAGCTCATCCTGGTGCTCATGGATATAATAACAGGCATGGGGTGGGCAGAGTGTAAGCTCTCTCTTACACCTCTCTGAGGTAGGCGGTGATCACTGTCAGACCTCAGATGCTCTAGCTTCTCCTAGTGAGTAATACCTCAGAGAAAAGGAGTGATGGGAAAGGGAAAAGGAAAGAAACAAAGTAAGAAGTGATGATGTTTTAACAACAATAATATATCAATTATAATAACATGTTATATATTAATATAACAATAATAGTGATTTTTTAAAGAGGGAAAGATAGAATGAGGTTAATTTTTTTTTTTGAGGCAATCAAGGTTAACACAGGGTCACACAGCTAGTAAGTGTCTGAGGCTGGATTTGAACTCAGATTCCCCTGACTCCAAATCCAGTGCTCTATCCACTGCGCCACCAAGCTGCCCTAATTGAGGTTACTTTTTGAAGGGTCAGCCTTCCAAATCCATGGCATGGGACTCTTATGAACAATCACCTTCCTGGGCCACCTGCTCCCTGAGCCAAACAGAGACAATTCTCTTTGGATGCTACTAAGCCTGGCCCTAATCTGGCAGATGGGTGGTGACAAGGCATCTCATTTGTTTGGGAGGAAAGCCTGTCCTAAGGAATAGCCTGGTCAGTTCTCTGTGTGTGAAGAAATCCCAGAGGTAGAGAAAGGATAGAGGCCCATCCTCTGTGTGGGTTGTATAAATAATGCTGCAGAGAGGTTACTCTCTGTATTTCAGATGTTCCAGCTTCTGCTTGTGGGCCGTTGTTCAACATTCATGCTACTTAGCCTATCTTGGCATTAGCCACCCATCTACTGACACTGTGACCTCATTCTGGGTCCTCCTCTTCTTAGGGCTAATCTTGGTCTTGTGAGAATTCTACTAAAGCATTCTGCTATCCATGGCCATACTCTGGGGCAGTAGCTCCTGATTTTTCCACTTTCTCTCTGGGAAAAGAGATCAAAGGGCTGGCTACAGAAGCTCCCCATTGAAGGACTAATCAAGATTAGATATTCCCTGACTGGCATTTTGGGTGGGTTCTTCTTCCCACCAGGTTCAAACAAGATAGCTTTATGGGCTTGGCAGACCCTGAACTGAAATTTGTGAATCACAACATATAGCAACATCATACTATGTTCACCTTTTTCTTCCTCAGTGGCCTGGTAGATATAATGAGTCAAAGGTGTCTAGCCAGACAACAGACAAAGTTGGATAAGCTGCCCTGGCCTTGTCTTTCCATGGGTTGATATTGATCCTCATCTCACATACTGAGGGCAGAGATGCCATAGAAGTCTAAGCTTATCCATTGCTTTTAATCCCCACTATACTGATTTCTCTGGTATTATTAACTGAATTTTGGTTCCTTGACTAGCTTGTACTTTAGGTATTAAAGACATGGATGGTCTTCCTATTTGGTTCATGGTTTATCCAAATGGGTAGCACAATCTATGCTCCAATTACTTGCCATCTCTGGCAGTCAAATAATCATTCAGATCTCATATCCCTTATGACCTTCTTCTGCTGGCACCTGTTACTAATGGCTCTGATAATGTCTGGCATCTATGGCCTCTGTAGCATCTGGTACCATCAATACTCATCACAGGCAGGGGCGGTGAATCCCAGATACTATTTGTGCCCCACAGATGACACCTTTGAGGAGATAAAGAGGCTAGAGTTTAAGAAACATCAGCGACATAGTGGTGTCTGGGCTGAGAAATGTCATTTGCTCTGTCTTTTATCCATTATGTGATGACTCAATGGAATTCCCTCAGTGGAGCACACAGGATCTGCAGAAATTCTTTCTCTTCCCAAAAAGTATGAACTTCTTTTTTCCTCTTAAAAAAAATGTAAGACCTGATAAAGATTTTGGGTTTGCTATCATGTTTTATGGAGTTTCCCAGCCACCTTCTGGAGATTTCTGAGAATGTGATGGCAGAAAGGGAATAGGACTACTCCTCTGATAGCTTTCAGAAATCTGGCTGGAGGGAATGACAATGGAAGAAAAAGGGAGGGAGAGGAGACGGGGAGAGAGGGAGGGGAAAGAGGGGAAAAGAGGGAGAAAGAAACAGAGTAAGACAGAGACAGAGAGAGAGACACAGAGAGAGATAGGGACAGAAACAGAAAGAGAGAGGGATGAGACAGAGACAGAGAGGAGATAGAGACAGAGAGAGGGGGGAACAAAGGGAAAGAGGGAGCAGCAGAGAGAGACAGAAGGAATAGAGAAAGAGACAGAGAAAGAGACAGAGATGAGCCAAGTGCAGGAGATAGTGTGCTGGGTTTAGAGGCAGAAAAGAACTAGGTTCATCCATCTCTGATACTTTACTAGCTGTGTGACTGAGCAAATCTCTTATCTCTCTGAGCCTTGGTTTTCCCGGTTGTAAAATGGGGAAAGTATCTCCCTCACCAGGTTGTTGTGAAGCTCAAAAGAGGCAATGTATGTAGAGCACTTTGTAAACTTTGAAGTACTATATTTGTCAGCTATCCTTATTCTGGAACACTGGGAAGAATAAGGGATAGACTCTATTGTGCCCTTTACTTAGGCCAAGAATTCTTAAGCTGGGGCCAATAGATTCTTAAGGAGTTCTTGGGTAGATTTCAGGGGTCTGTCAGTTTGTTTCTTTTGTAATATTTTGATAACTATATTTCAATATAATTGGTTTCCTTTGTAATCTTATTTCATTTTTATTTTATGCATTTAAAAACATTATTCTGAGAAGCCTTTCACTGGCTTCATCAGAATGCCAAAGGAACCTATGACACACACACACAAAATGATTAAGAACCCTTGGCTTAGGCATTTCCACTAGGGTGGAAAGGGAATTTATAGTATCCTATAGCTGGCAAAGAACTGGAAATTGAGGGTGCCCATCAATTGGGGAATGGTTAGACAAGTTGTAGTATATGATTATGATGGAATACCACTGTGCTGTAACATATGATGAGCTCGATGATCCTAGAAAAACATGGAAAGACTTGCATGAAATAAAGAAGAGTGAAATGAGCAGAACCAAGAGAACATTGTATACAGTAACTGTAATACTGTTCAAAAAATAATTATGAAAGACCAGATTATCCTGAATATTATAAGCATTCAAATCAACTACCAAGAACCTATGAAGGGAGATGTTATCCACCTCTAGAGAAAGAACTGATAAATAGAAGTATGCATAGTATGGATTTATGTGTGTATGTGTGTGGGTGGTGTTATTTTTTGAGGGTTAATATATGTTACTTAGAGAGTAAACTTTATTTTATTTTATGCTAATAATACATATTTACTAGCTGTGTGACTCTGGGCAAGTCATTTAAGCCACCTGCCTCAGTTTCTGCACCTGTAAAATAGAGAAAATAACAGCACTTATATCCCAGGGTTGCTGTGAGGATAAAATGAGATAATACAATAATAACAAGCAGTGTGATAGAGTTGGAAGAGCACTGGACCTGCATTCAAGGGACTTGAGATTGAATGACTTCTTTAAAAAAAGTTTTTCAATTAACAAAAATATTTTTCTCTCCCTCCCAACTACTCTCCTAATTGTAAAAGAAACAAAACAAAACCCTTGCAACAAATAACCAAATTATGTAAAGCATATTCCCCCATTAGCCAGGTCCAAAAATATACCTCTCATTCTGCATATGAAGCCTATGCCCTCTGTCAGGAGGCAGATACCACTCTTCATCATCAATCCTACAGAACTGTGATTGGTTACTGCATTAAACAGTGTCAGTAAATCCTTTAAAATTGTCTGTTATCTTGTTAATGTGTTATATGTCTCCTCATTTCCTATAAGCCTTTACTAGGGATTTAATTGAATTCTGGCTCCTCTACTTCCTTTTTGTGTAATCTTGTGCAATCATTTCCTCTTTCTCAGTCTTTTTATCAGTAAAATGAGGTTGGGTTCAATTAGATGACATTTCTAGTTCTAAATCAATGATTCTAAATCCCATGAATTCTTTGATTCTTATAAGGATTTGTTTATAAGTTTGGCTTGGCTTTGGCCCCATCCCAGTCCTACCCTGCTTCCTTCTTCCAGTGGCAGCCTCCCTAGCAGCTACTTAACAGTCTCTCCCCATCTTTCTTCCATACTTTCACTTAATCCCAGACACCAGAATTCTACTGGCAGCTCTGCTGGGCTTGTAACCTTAGAAGGCTTGTGTTTGTGTCTGAGTTCTAACAATTGCTAGCTTTGAAACTGTGGCCCAGTCTTTCAGCCTCTCTGAACCTCAGGTACTTCCTTTGGAAAGCATCATTTTAGATGATTCCACTACCTGCCTTATGGGGTTAATATGAGGAAAGCAAGACATGCACTGTGAGTTGCCACACAAATGAAAGTTTAAAGCGTGCCAGCTTAGCTGAAGCAGCAGCATATCAAAGAAAAGACAAAAGGAAACATGTTCCAGGCAAGGGAAACCACCACCACCACCATCACCACCATGATGACCACTTCCCCTCTAACCTTGATAGAACCAGCTCAGGACCATGGCCCCAAGAGCCTTAGGTGCCATGCAGACCATTGGTCCTGCTTCCAGTCCAGTCCCCTCAGCCACCATCAAAGAAAGATACCCCTGTGGAGAGGCAGCATGGCCACTGCTCCTGAAGGCCCAGGAAAGAAAGGTCTGCCCACCAAAGTTCTTGACCCCATCAAATAGTTCAGAAGCAGAAACTGCTATCAGTTTATCAATGGAAATTACACTAAAAGAGATGCACTACCATCTGCTTTGCTGCTCCATCTTAAGAACCAAGGAACTATTCTATCTGAATCTCAGTAGAAACCCTCCATATGTGTGGTCTCTTAGACTAGAATGGGAGGTCCCAGAGATCAGGGACTGGCTTTTCTATGGGTATCTCCAGTACTTACTATATGCTTTGCATATAGTAAGTATTTGATGAATACTTATTCTTCATTCATTCATTCATTATCACTGTAATTATGATCGAGTCCAGAATGTCTGTCCTGCCTTCACTCATATCCCTGTCTTAGAGATTATGCAACTGGAACCCTAGGAGGTAAGGAAACTCGGCCAAAGTCACACACAGCTAGCAAAGACAGCTTCAGATAATCACCTCAATTTTTAAAAAAATCTAAAATGCATTACCCTGCTGTGACGGAACTAAAATAGAAGAGAAAATGTCAAGGTATGGTTCATATTTGTCATCTCACTTTTTTTTTCAGAATTATCTTTAACAGTCTCTGGGTTGAAAGGACTCATGATGAAAAAATGTTATCCACCTCCAGAGAGAGAACTGATGAACTCTGAGTGCAGATTGAAACACATTTTTTTTTCATTTTCTTTATCTGTCTTGCTATCACTATTTTTTGCAACATGGCTAATATGGAAGTATGCTTTGCATGATTTCACATGTATATGTATTCACACGTATATTATATTGCTTGACTTCTCAATGAGTGGGGGAGAGGTCACAGAGAGGGAGAGAATTTGGAACTAAAAATGTAATAATGAATGTTCAAAAACTAGAAAAAAAATTAATTAATTTCTTTAAAAAACAATCTCTGGATTGGTTACTACTCTGCAGTATTAATGTCTTTATTTACAGATGAAAATATGAAGACAGAGAGAACTGAATAGATTTGTCCACACACTGAGGCCACCCAGCCAGCTAATCACCATAGACAGAATTGAATTCCAGAGTTCCTGACTCCCTGAACAGGGCTTCCTGTTTGAGGGCCATATTGGAGCTCTTAAGATGACATCGCTGCCAATGTGGGCAACAAACCAAGGACTGTGGAAGGAGAAAAAGAGTCCAGCGTGCTCCATTCTGCAGAATGTCACAATGTGAGAAAACCAAACAAAGGAGTTCACATGTCTGGACTACACTTTGAACTTTGCCACAATCCAATTTTTAAGAAATATATAAAAGAAATAACATTACCAACCTTCTGTGAGAATCTGCACAGTGAGCCTGCCCAAGGCAGGAGATGCCAACTGACATGCTTCGAAGGCCTGTGGTTACCTGGTCTGAAGCTAAAGCACCTTTCCAACCAGGCATATACAGAGCAGGAGGCTACATCGACCAAGATGACTGGAGTTTAGTGGCAACACCACCAAACTTGGAGTCAGAAGACCTGGGCTAATGTTAGATTGAAAGTCAGATTTGCAGTCAGGAAAGCACAGGTTCAAGTCTCGTCTTTGATACTGGCTGTGTGAACCTGAGGAAGTTGCTTAACCTCTCAGTGTTTCAGGCAACACTCTAAGACTCTAAGTCTAGAAAAGGGGGTTGACTGAATTGTTTCCTAGAGTAATGAAAACATACTATAGAGTGTATTTCCTATAGTAATGAAATCACAGGTTTAATCCTATTCTACTTAATCAATTCTTTTCTCTATACTTTGGAGAGACACTCTAGCTTTACAGAGATTCAAAGAGGCAATCTGAACTTTCTTTGGAAGTTTTTCTCCATCTCCATGGCTGAGACCATGCTGTCTCAAGAGGTGAATTTCTGACCCATTAAGATAATGGCTTTTAGAAACTGCAATATCCCAGGGCCCACAGTTTACCATAAGCATTAGGTTTCTCTGAGACTGAATTTCTGGTTCAACAAAAAAACAGATCGAACTTCAGAATTACCAAGGCTGTCTGGGTTTGAATCAATGGGGTTTAATGGTCTAAGGATTACTCCCCCAACCCCCACCACCATATGCCGCCTCTGCTTCAACTATGAAACTTTGCTAGACAATTAGACTTACTACGTTCACTGCAAATACCTGGAGGAGCATCTCCTCAGCTCCCAGATCAGATCTGCCAGTGCATGGCTACCCCAGGTTCTATTCTGCACACCCACACATCTCTGAACTATAGCTCACAATCCCTTACCAATGTGTTTACCTTAAACTGTCAGGCAGGGAACACAGTTCAAATCAAAGGCATTTAAGGATATGGCATAGTTAGAAAAGTTGCAGAAGACATTTCCCCTATAAACCTAAGGTATACTCTCCCACAAATACACATAACATCAATGAGAAAATGCCACCTTCTACAGGAATATTTCCCCAATCCCTCTTAATTCTAGAGTTTGTTTACCTTCCCTTAACTATTTTTTTTAATTTATCCATATATAGTTTCACATTTATCCCATACGTATCCATAAATAGTTCCTATTTTTCCCATATGTGGCTTTTTTATCCATATTTGCTTGTTGCCTCCCCCATTGGATTGTGAGCTCCTCCATGGCAAGGGCTGTCTTTTGCCTTCTTTGTCCCCAGCATTTAGCACAGTGCCCGACACATGGTAGGCACTTAATAAATACTTATTGGCTGACTGACAAAAGTGGAAATACACAGAGAATACACGCAGAAAGGCAAACACAGATAATACACATATGGCAAAGGCACTCATCAACATATGACCAGGATGTATGATACATATGTAGGGAAGACATATATGTAGGAATACAAGGCACACATTTGGCATTGAACAGCTACTTATATCTTCTAGCCATGTCATTGATCTCATAGTTCTGGATGGACCCTGATCTACTACTAGAACACCCTCTCCAAATGTTGTTCTCCAGGACTCCACAGGATGCTGCCAGTCACCACTCTGCTCCAAGACACTATTCTGCTGGTTTCCTTTTGTTCTGTTGGACATGTAGTCTCCATGGACACTGCTGCTGAATCGCTTTCTACCAAATATGTTGTCACCATGGACATTCTTTGGCTGTTGTCTCCACCACCTCCAGCTTCTGACTCAGCTGTAGTGCTGGACTAGGACATATACTTACAGAATTCTAGCTCTTTTAGGAAAAGCAGAAACCGTAGTCCTAAGACTCAGACTCTCTTATTCCCTCAAAGCTGTGGCTAGTGGCTACTACCAATCTTTCCTTAGAAGATTTTCAGACCCAGGGGTCTTTAGAACAAAGAGAAGGGTTATTATCCAGGTTAGCTAATGGCTAGCTCAGTCTTTTCTTTAAGGAAGACTTCCTGGTACAGTATTTAGTCCTTTTCATTTGGAAACCTCAGCCAATCTGACAGTTAGCGTTCAATATACTTCCCAAATGTTCTTCAAGTGAAGGCTAAGCTATTAAACAGGTAATAGTTATTTGCCTAATAATTATCAAGCTGCTCTAGGTGTTCCAGGCTCCCCAGCCTGGGAACTACACAAGTAGCTTTGGAAGCCAGTTTTTAAACCCAGTCTCTCTCATTTAACCATGTAGATGAAAGGGTGAAGAAAAGGCCCAGAAGCCAAGGGGTCAAAGTCATTGTTTCTGCTAACTGCTAAACTTGGCCTCTTCCTAATGAAGATGAAGCAGATCCCAATCTAAAAAGAACTTTGCCCCACACCCTTACTTACTCTGGCTGTATCAAACTCCCCTAAGCAGATGTTCCAAACCTCTTCTTTCATCAAAGCCCCCATACTACATCCTACCAGCTTTCTCTAAGCAGAAGATTTCACCTCATAGTTTACTGAGATACTAAGTCCCTATCCCCTCTGATCTCCTTCTTCTGCTCTATTCTATGTCTCAAAACTTTTTGGTGTTATTTCCTGTTCTTTCCTCTGATGAAGAGGTTGCTCTATTCTAGTCTAGTCTCTGCTCTTTCTTAATCTCTCTCCCTTCCCATCAATTCCTTCTATGCAACTTGCAGACATTTACTAGCTGCGTGACCCTAGGCAAGTCATTTAACCTTCAATTTCCTCATCTACAAAATGAGTTGGAGAAGGAACCAGCAAACCACTCCAGTATCCTTGCCCAAGAAAACACCAAACGGGGTCGCAGAGAGTTGGACATGACTGAAAAACAACTCAGTAACAATCTCTACCCCTAAAAACCTTCATTTGACCCTACAGTCCTATCAAGCTATCAACCTATATCTCTCCTCCCTTTCACAACCAAACTCCTTTAAAAAGAAAAAAAAAGTTATCCACACTCATTACCTTCACTTCGTCTCACTTATTTCTCAATCTCTTGCAATCTGGCTTCCAAACTCATCATTCAACAGAAACATTTCTCTGCAAAGTAACAGTGATTATTTACATCACCTGTGGTTCAGTCTCCTCCCTTTCCCAGGAGACTCTAAATCCACAGGGATTGGAAAGCCCAACCCAAAAGGACTCAAGTTCTCTCTCTGGCTTTGCTATGATCTGGGTGAAACATTAAATGCCTGTTATGTACCAGGCCCTATATATAGGTGCTGGGGGTACAAAAACAAAGAATGAAACAATCCCTACTCACATGACGAGATGACATTCTAATGGGGAAGATGGCAAGTACATAGAAAAATGTATACAGCATAAATACAAATAAAATATATATACAAAGTAGTTAAAAGCAAGGTAGTTTGGGAGGAAGAGCATAAGCAGTTGGGAGGATGAGGAAAGGCTTTATGAAGAAGATGGTATTTTTACCCATTAGAATGTGAACTGTTTGGGGACAAATATGATTTTGCCTTTCTATCTCCAGCATTAGCAGAGTCCCTGGCATATACTAAACACTTAATAAATGCTTGTTGACTTGGCTTGAGCTATGCCCTGGAGGAAGAAAGGCACTCAGAAGAGGAAGTGAATTCGGGCGGGGGGGGGGGGGGGGGGGGGGGGGGGGGGTATGTGTGCGTGTGCATGCGAGCACATCTATGGCCAGTGCAAAACTAAAGAAAGGACACACAGAATGTCCTGTGTCAGGAACAGAGAGAAGGCCAGTTTGGCTGAATTACAGAGTATAGGAGAAGGAATAATACATACAATAATGAGACTGGAAAGATAGGTTGGGGCCACATTATGAAAGGCTTTAAAAGCTAAATAGAACAGTTTATATTTTATCCTGAAGGAAACAGGAAGGCACTTAAGATGACTGAGGAAGGGAGTCACATGGTCAGATATGCACTTAAAGAAAATTATTTTGGCAGAAGTGTAGGGATACACTTGAGGTAGGGAAACTAATTAGGAGGCCATTAAGTTAGAGGTGATGAAGGCCTGAATTAAGGTGGCAGCTTCCTGAGGGATCAAGTGAAAGATATTGTGAAGGTTAAAAACAGCAATGATTTGGCAACTGACTGAATATTCAGAGGAGCAAGAAGTTGTGGATATGAATGCCAAGATTGCAAGAAAATTGAAATGCTGCTGGTGACTTGGAAAGAAATAAGGAAGTTTGTAAGAGAAGATTTTGGGGAAAAGATAATGAGTTCTGTTTTGGATGTTTCATTCAATATGTCAAATAGACCACAGGTGATTTAGGTCTGAAGCACAAGGGATTCCAGGACTGAGAAAAAAAGAGAAGAGAAAAAGTGAGAGAGACAGAGAAAGGGAGAGACATTACCGGGAAAGAAAAAGGAGGAGGAGAAAAGAAGTCCCAGGACAGAATCTTGGGAAATATCCACAGTAAGGCAGGGTGTGACCTGGAAGATAAGGCAGCAAAGGAGTCTGAAAAGGGAAGATCAGATAAGTAGGAGGCAAACCAGGAGAGAGGAGTGTCACAAAAACCCAGAGAGAATAGTGTCTCCATGAGGAGAAGGTGGTCAACAGTGTCAAAAGCAGCATAGGTTGTGAAGGATAAGGACTAGGAAAAGACTATCAGATTTGACAATTAAAAGATCAATCAATAAGCATTAATTACCACTTACTATGTGCCAGTCATTATGTTAAACTTCACTTCTATTTCTTATAAAGAGGCAAACCTTCTGTCTCTATGTACTCTGGATCTCTGATTCTCCTGCCTTCTCCAGCAGATTACAACCACCATCATCTCCAATCTCTCTCGAAACTTCAATCTCTCCCTGTCTACTGGCACTTTCCCTGCATCCTCCAGCACACACATATGTCTCCCCTATCCTTACAGAACCTTTGTCTGATCTGACCACCCCCACTAGCTATCATCGTAACACCTCTCCTCTCCTTCTCAACTAAACTCCTTCAGAAAGCTATCTACATAAGAAGGTTCCACTTCATTTCTTCTCACTCTCTTCTTAATTCTGAAAGCTGGCATCTGACCTCATAATTCAAGTGAAACAGCCCTCTCCAAAGTTACTCTTGATTCCCTCATTGCCAGAACTAATGGTCTTCTCTCAGTCCTCATCCTTCTTGACCTCTCTACAGCCTTTGACACAATCAATCATCATCTCTTCCTGATTACCCTCTCCTCTACAGATTTTCCTGACTCTATGCTCTCCTGGTTCTTCTCCTACCTGTCTAACCACTCTTTGTCTGACCATTCCTCAGTCTCCTTTGAAGAATCTTCATCCAAGTCACTCCTACTAACTATAAGTGTTTCCCAAGGCTCTGACCGAGGCCCTTTTCTCTTCCTACTCCATACCATCATACTTGGTGACTCACTGGGTCCCCTGAGTTCAATATCTTAGCTGTACCATCTCAAACTCAGTATATCCAAAATAGAACTCATCTTTTCCACAAAAGTTTTCCTAGATTTCCACTGAGAGTACCACCATCCTCTCAGTCACTCAGGCTCATAATCTTGTCATCCTCTAGTCCTCACTCTCATTCACCCTACATAAACAATTTGTTGGGAATTTGCTAAGAAGATAAGGTCAGATTTGTACTCTAACGAAATGACGTTGAAGACTATGTACAGATTGGATTGGGGCGATGCTTTGGCAGGTAGACAAATTATGACAAAATATGTGAAAGGTCAGTCATTGGCAGTGGGAGGGAGAGAGATCTCTATTGATTGAAAAGTTAAATTAAATTAAAGAAAAAGTAAGTAAAAGTCCAAGAGCTGGTGAGGTTCTGAATAAATTGGTGGCTGTGTGGATGGAGAGAAGGGGACCTAAGAGAGAGATGTCCTGGAAATTGAATGGTAGTAGAAGGTGAAAGTTGTGTGCCAAATGATTACTATAGTTAACAGGTACTGTGAGTTTAGAGGACATAGAAATCTCAATAGGGTAGTCAGGGAAGACTCTCAGAATACAAAGGCAGGAAGGTGAAAGATGAATTTTGAGACAATGAATAGACCAGCCTGACTGGAGCAAAGAATTCATACTGAGGAGGAGTAGGGATAAAGTTAAAAAGGGAAGTTGGAGCCAGATGGTAGAAGGTCTTAAATGTCAGCCTCAAGAGTTTGTACCCCAGAGAGGCTAGATGACCAATCAGAGTCTGGGTGACCTAGTTAGGGTTGTTGAAGAAGGAGATTTGTACTTCAGGGAGGAGGTTGGATTAGGTAGCGTAGCCTCAGAGGTCCCTTCTGACTCAATTCTCCCACGATGTAGTGGCAATAAGACTATAATTAGAGTCAAAGGGACCTGGGTTTGAGTCCAGATTGAGCACTTATTAGCTCTGTTACTGTTGGTAAATCATTTAATCTCACTCAATTTCAATTGCATCTATAAAACAGGAATAGTCTTTGTGTCGCCTAACTCCTGGGATTATTATAAGGAAACCTCTTTCAAATCATAAAGTATTAATTAAAGTGAATTAGTACAATTCATTTTGTTGGTAATACAGAATTATTGTAGGTTTGGGGTTTTTTTGTTTGTTTTTGTTTTTTACCAGAAAAAATGGGGAAATGAAAGTGAAACTTCAGGAATATCATACATAGCAGGGCTTCTTAACCTTTTTTGTAGCATGGACTGCTTGGGTAGTTTAGTGAAGCCTATGGAACCCTTCTCAAGATAATGTTTTTAAATGCAGAAAATAAAATACATAGGATCACAAAGGAAACCAATTATAATGAAATATAGTATCAAAATATTTTTTAATAAGTTCATAGGCCCCAAGATAAGAACCCTTAACCTCCAGAAAGATTGAGAGACCAGTGGACAAAACATAGTTCAGTCCATTCTCAGTCTGCATATGAAACTGGTAGAGAAAATCTCAGGGGAAGGTCATACACACACATATCACTGTCCCCAGTACCCATTTGTGGAGGTCAGATATGAACAGACAAGATTCAACCTTCGCACCTGTAAAAACTCTTCTTTGACAGCAGCCAGGTTTTAATCATATGCAGTAACTTACCTGAGCAAAGTAAGGTGAAAAACTTAATTGGAAGAGATTATCAATTCAGTTAATTTCATGCTAAAATCCTTTTGGTTCCTCAATAGCAGGAGCTTACCTCAAATTATCCAGATGATTACTTGAGCATTCATCCTTCCAATTAACAATTTAAACAATTAACAAAAATCCCATTTTTGTTTTCAGTTTTAAAAGACCATTCCATCTATAAGGTCATAATTTTGAAGGCAGTTGGGATGGTGGACACGGAGTCAGAAGATGTGGATCTAAGTCTTGATTCCAGTGATTCCTAGCTTTGGAAAGCACTTTGCTTCTTGGACAGGGGAAGGCTTCAAAGGGCATATCAGAAAAGGAGGGCAGAAGAGTATTGAATTTAGGGATGACTAAAGCTGAGCTGGATTGGGATGAGAGACAGAAGAAAGGAAGCAGAGGAATCAGATTTTGGAGGTGGAGGGAAAGCAGGCAACCTCAAGAGAATTAATCCAACTTTTGCCACAACCATTAGGTGAGAGACACTAGCCTTTCTCCCTTTTTCTCCACTAAGAGCAACTCTAATCTTTCATGCCTTCTCAGAACTTGTCTTCCTCCCCCTACCAAGGCTCACAGGGACATAAGCTAGTGCAAGACTTCTGAAAAAGGAGTCAGTTCATTCCCTATCCCTACTCCCTTGACCTGTCACCAGCGACCCGATTTCCTCATCCTTTCCCTGAGTTACCTCCCCCACATCCAACACTCATGAAGATATGAACCAACATAGACCACAAGGCATAAAGTGTGGGGATAGCAGTCTCTAGACTCCCAATGGAGAGGAAGCAGGGCACCCAGGGGAAAAAGCAACATATCCCTTAAACCCCAATGTGAACATCTGGGCAAAGACCCAGGTGCCCTACCCTACTTGCAGCTCTGCATCCAAGTCATCATTCTGCCTATCAATAATCATTTTGCAAAGTTGGAGGTGGAAAAATAAAAAGCGTAAGAAATTGACCTATATCTGTCCTGGGGCCAGGATGTCCCCTTGAAGCTTTTTTTTAAACTAAATAAAATGGGCCCAAGTGGTAGAGTGAATATAAGAGCAATGATCAGGGCACTGTAAAACCCCGATTTGAACCCTTCTTTTGACACAGTCTAAAAAATGTACCAAAAAAGTGAATTCAATTAAATCCTTGTTATCATTTAATTTTCTTATGACTTGCTGCTTCTTCTGCAAGTAACAAGGGGAAAAAATGATCTGGCAAGTTAGTCCAGAAAGTTAGGGTTCTGTCTGGCTTACATCTGACTAAGTTTTACACAAGACCAATCTTGCCTGAAAGCATAATAGGCTTTCACCTCTATCAGTGATCTGAGGCTTTATCCACCCACCTTGGACTGCGGAGAAGGAGAGAAGCAGAGGAGACCAGGGGGAAAAAAAACCACACGTTTATATACATTTACGTGTATACACCTATACACACATGCATGTATGCATATATGTGCACATGCAGATATGTGTGCATGTAGCTATATTTGCACTTGCACATGTACATGTATGTGTGTATGTATGTATGTATGTATGTATGTATGTATGTATGTATGTATGTATGTATGTATATTCATGCATGCATCCATGAAAAATCTGACAGTTTAATATGGTATAGTAGAAAGAACCTGGGACCAGAGGTCAGGAGACCTGAGTTCTAGTTGTAGCTCGACTTTGCTTCGCAATCTTGGGCCTCAGTTTTCTCGCCAGTAAAACGAGGAGACTGGAGGAGGTCCTTCTAAGGGTCTCCAACAGCTCATTATTTTTATTTTATGTCCTCCAAAGGGTAAGTCACTGAAAACACTGAAAGCAAACTATGCTTATTAAATTTTGTCTTCTGCTTACCATGGTCCTATTCTGTGTTCTAGTTAATGCCAAGTGCATTGTTATTGCTTGATGAGCCAATCTATCCCCAGGCCAAGCTACTCCCTCCTCATAAATGAGATGCCTTTGGAAGCTGCTTTAACTCTTTCAGTTCTCAGGGGCACTATTTCTTAAGCAACTGTGGCTGTGGCTCCAGAGGGCCATTTAGTAAGTGAATGCTTCAGTGAATTCACCAGCACTGTACTCTAGAGGCCTAGTAGAGAGCTGTTTCCAAAGACATCTAATGTAGCCAGGGAGTGATTTAGATGGGGGAGAATGACTCAGTGACAATTAAGTCATCATTTAAACATATACCTGACAAAAGGGATGGGTCAGAAGATGATGTAACTTTCCAGAAATAGTCACATTTTTTAAAAAGGGTAGAAGGAGTTGCTCAGAGGAAAACATGCTTTCTAGATTTGCAAACACAGGAGATCATAAGAAATATGGCAAAGAATTCCCAGTTGTAGACTGTGTTCTTGCTTCATTAAAGGCTTGCCATGAATTGAAGAGTGGTTATAGCTGAGGATATGTTGGTATTATCCTAGAGAAAGGAGAGATACAAGGCCTTCTTCACAGGGAATCAGGCTTGGATTCTGCTTAACTTTCTCATCAACAGCTCAAATAAAGCAGACATCAAAGTCCTGCTCCTGGAAGTCTGCATCTAGCAAGGTGGTTAATGGGGTCTGGGCGAAAATGTTTGGTTTTTTTTAACTTTCCAGGAGAGTAGGGAACTCTATCATCACTTCTTTGTATAAAGTCATACAATCATAATTATGGATCTGGAAAAGGCCTCAAAGACAATCTAGTACAACCCCCTCCTCTTCAATTTATGCACAAATTGATGAACAAGAAGATTTAGTGACTTGCCCAAGGTCTCACAGTAGTAATCATCAGACACAGGATTTGAACCCAGGGCCTCCAACTTCAAAATTAGTTCTCTTTTCACTGCTGTATTAAACTGCTGCCTAAAATCACAGGTTAAAAATGTACCCTGGAAAGACACTCATCATCTAATCCAACCCCTTCATTCCACAGATAGGAAATGGGCCTGAGAAGATAGGAAATGGGCCTGAGAAGTGAAATTAATTGCTCAAAGTCACTGGTAGCAATGAGAGGAATGACTGCTGGAGACAGATCAGGTTCTGGAAGAGGCAGGAAGAAATGCTTTCAAGGGGCCACACAGAGCAATTAGACTCATTGAGAAATGGGGAGAATGCCTCTGTGACTACAAGGACATAAAGAGTACTTGATGGTGCTGAGAAGATTTTGGAGCGAAGGAAAGAAGAGATCAGGGGGAGCTATTGGTGTGGCGATGGAGGTGCAGCTGGAGCCAGGGGAGAGAAGAAAAGATAGCGAGCTATCACTACAAAAGACAAGCTGAGGGTCAATAAGGATAGAGTAGCGAGATTGTAGAGTGCAGCAAAGGCCCAGTGGAGGTGCCAGAAAGTAAGCTGGTAGTGAGGGAATTCAGTCCAATTTCTTTTCTTTTTTTTTCATTAGGCAATTGGGGTTAAGTGACTTGCCCAGGGTCAAACAGCTAGTAAGTATTTGGTCTGAGGCCAGATTTGAACTCAGATCCTCCCAAGTTCAGGGCTGGTGTTCTTTCCACTGCACCACCTAACTGCCCCTAATTCAGTCCAATTTCATTCCATGCCTTCTCCAGCAATGCTCAACAGTCCGGAAGAAGGACTGTGTGACTGAGTCTTGGAAGACATGTTTTAAAAAAACAGATATGCTTGCCAACGTCCAACAAACAGTTGGCTCTTTCAAGGAGTGGGGAGTGGGGGCAGAGTGAGAAGAGGAGGAATGCAGAACACATTTTTCATTTATTATTTATTTATTTTTTACTTTTTTAAAAAAAATTTTTGAGTTCCAGATTCTCTCCCTCTCTCCAGCCCTTCCTCCACCCATTAAGAAGGCAAGCAATATGATATCAATTATATAAGTGAAATCATGCAAAAACTTCCATATTAGCCATGTTTGAGGGGGAAGCAAGAAAAATATTGCAACAATGCAGGTGGAGTACATGAATATTGTACCTACCCCAGATAAATTTGGCCAGATGACTTTGGGAAAGTAACTAGGAGATCTTGGCCCCTGGAGAAGAAAGAGGGTTTTTGTGCAACCATCAACCTCAATGATTCTTGGGCCTCATCTCAGAGCCCATTCTGCCACTTGGCTGCTACTAGGAGAGAAAAACAAAACAGACCATGAAACATTATCTACAGACCTCCAGAGAATCTGATAGTAAAATGTAAAAGTTTGAATGTTGATCAATTAGGTAAGGCAATTTCAAATGGCTTTATATTTGACAATAAAAGTTCTTCTGCCATTAAATGGCAATGCTGGTTGCAGATGGGGTCGATCAGACCATCTTTGAATCATGAACCACTTAAATGTTTGGGAAGGAAGAACTTGTAATCCTGCCTAGTGCTTATAAGCATTAGAATTGATGCTTATTGTCACTGCCTTTCAGACTCACAACTGTGTTGCCCATGGATTCCATGAGTCATAACTATTTACCAATTATCAACAACAGTGTTACACTGCAGCAGTGACCTACTTCCTTTTCCCTGAACTTGGTATTCCATCTCCCACCTCCACACTTTGCCACAGCAGTACATTCACCCCTTCCCTTTGGCTCTTAGAATATTTTGCATCCTTCAAGTCTCAACTCTGCTATCACTTCCTCTGGAAAACATCTCCTAGCATCCTCCTCCATTCCCACCCTACCACTCCCCAAAGTCATTTTACATTTTGTCTCCAAATTATATTTCATTTTGTAATGTATGTTTGTAATTTCATAATTTTTGCATGCAATTTTACATATATCCCTCAAATAAAATATAAGCTCCTTGAGGTCAGGAATTATTTATTTCCCACTTTGTCTGTGTTCCCAGCTGCCGAGCAGAGTATCTTTGCCAGAAAAGCTGCTTGAAAAGAAAGCTTCTGTGTCCAGGAAAATATTTATACAGCAATTTTTTTGTGGTAGCAACAAACTGAAAAAAAAAGTAGATACTCATCAATTTCAGAATGGCTAAACAAATTGTGTGTGAATATAATGGAATATTACCATGTGGAAAGAAACAAAGGACATGATGAATAAAGAGAAGTAAAGAAAGACTTCTATAAAACTGATACAAAGTGAAAGAAGCAGAACTAGGAAAACAATATACCTAATGACCACAACAATGTAAAAGTAATGAACAACAATCACAAAACAACCTAAAATGAATGCTTGACCCCAAAGAAGAGATGTGAAAAGACTCCTCCTCTCATCCTCTGAAGAGGTAGGGGTGGGGATCTACAAATATGAAGGATTACATATATCGGATTTTTTTTTTGGTGCATTGATTGATTTTGTTGAATTTTTTTTCTCCCTCTAAAAAAGTTGGTGCTTTTTTTTTTCATTATAAGGAATAGTTTTCTAGGAGGAGGAAATACAGGTGGAAATCTAGGTGATGTGAAAACACAAAATAGCAGTCAAAGTCTATTATACAGTTTTAAAAGTGGGAGATAAAATAGAAATCTGTAGACAGTGAACAAATCTCCCCATTACATCACCTACATTATGGGTCCAGGTTATTAGAAAGTCTTGACTAGAAGAAACCCCCCCCCCCGAGTCTGTCACCAGGAAGGCAAAGGTCTTCAGTGGGAGAGAAGACTAAAGACATTGGTGGAGTTTATTGTCCTGTTAACATAAAGGTCACACAAAAATCACAGATTTTGAGAGCTATGAAGAACTATGAAATCTAATCCCTAATAGTCCATCCACTACAAATCAATGCTAGATGCAATAGCTGCTGCATGGGGCATATGAGGTGTTCAGGGAGAACTAGCACCTCTGTAAGAGAAGAGGGCTTACTGAGCCCTTTTCAGGGCTGCCCATCTATCTTTGGTGTTCACCTGTCACCCAACTCTCATCTGTGGCTCCAAGAAGCTGTAGCATGTACAGCAGCCACACCCTGGTAAACCATCTCCTCAGACTGGCTAAACCAGCTTGAGGGTAGCTGACAAGCCTCAAACTCATCAGTGAGTTACAGGGATGTCTCCCCCAAGCATGTGAAGACTTCCCTGGACAGAATGGGTGGATGAGAACAACTTGTTCTAATGACCGTGGAGACAGCTGAAACAGGTACTGGTGGAAAGCTTAGAGGTTGGTCAGACATCAAAGACGCCAAGGTCACCCACTGCATCTCGGGCCATCACCAGTTGTCTTAGATTTTGTTTCGCCACCAGACTTCGATGCCTGGAGGAGAGAGTCAGGCTGACAACTTTGTGCAGCTCTGCCTCACTTAAATCCAATTCCCACATGAGTCAAGACATCACCTCATGATGTCATTGGTCCTCTTCAAAAAACAAAGGATAAACAACGACAACAACAACAGTTGCTATCTTCAAACCTCTCTCCTCACCACCCACTCACACAGTATGGCATGGTAGTATTCATCTGTGCCTTTTGAGGTAGTACTCTGAGGGAATACAACAGATGTTGTCTTACTCACCCTCTCCCTCCCCTCCGTGGCATTTGGCTCTTTACCTCTCAGATCTGTGTAATACAGTTATCTCTGTTGGCATCTTTCCCCCCACTAGAGTGTAAGATATTGGCAGGACCAGTGAATGCCTATCTAAGCTTCCTATCTCCTGAGGCACCCTGCACAGATGCTCTGAACACAATAAGCACTTAATAAGTGTGTACTAAAATTGAAAAAACAGAATGATGGGTGAAATTTGGGGATGTTTTATCTAACTCTTGGCTCTCCAAATTTGACTAAACATAAGAAATAGTTCAGATAAGAATCACAGAGAGGGAACACGATGTGAGGGAAATTATAATGCATTGAGATCCATAGGCCTCAGTTCTCATCCCAGCCTTGTCACTTGCTAACAGTTAGATGTTTATAAGGCAGCCAGTTGACTAGCATTTATTAAGCACCTACTACGTGCCAGCACTGTGCTAAGCACATAACCCCTTTGCACATCAATTTCCTCATTCATAAAATGTATGGTTGGGAGAGTGAGAGAGGGTTGAACCAGATGATCTTTAAGGACCCTTCCAGCTCTACCACTTTGTGATTTTTGTGCACATAAATAAAGGATTAGGAATTAGAATAAGATTATGAAAATGAAAGATCTAAGATAATTTAAATTGAAGACTAGAAGAGTGGAGATGATGGGTGTTGGGGGGATGACTTGATAATGGTGTCAGTGTATAATAATTGTGGGCTGGAGTGGACTGGAGTGGATCCTTGTAGGAAAGAATATTTGAGTTTCATGATAGAAAAGAGCCTGAGACAACTGAATAGTGGAATGGAGGAGTTCAGAGATGATCTACAAAACGAATGATCCACTTGCAGATAATCAAATGCTGAAAGTCTTTGCAAAAGCCACTAGGGTTATGGGTCCATGACTCTGCATTAGAACACTGACATGACTGCATGAGCTAAGAAGCTGGCTGAGACTTTTAATTCCACACATCATGGTAACCTTCTTAACTTCATTTTCTCCCTCCTTAAAATGGAAATCATCTTAACATTAAATGATTTGGCAGTTAAGTTTGGATGAATTCCTAATAAATGAGAGCATTTTATAAACATAAAAAGCCATAGAATGATGATCTTATAATCTTGCATTTCTATACAGCAGCTACAGCTACAGTTGTATCTCATTCACCCTTAAAATCTCCCAGGGTACATGTAGGAAGATGGTAAATACAAATAATAATAACATCCCTGTCTATAGGATGGAAATAGGGAGGCACAAAGACATAGGGTAAACTTGCCTAAGAGCACCCATCAAGTCAGTGATGGGAGTAGAAATAGAACCTAGGGGCTGTCTACTGGCCCAGTGGATTTTTTGTTTGTTTGTTTGTTTGTTTTTCCCCTCTACACTATAAATAATGAGTGTCTAGGCCTCTAGATTCTCCAGATGTTCCCATCTCCTGAATGCCCTTGTGCCTCCGCCCAGTCCCTTCACATTTTTTATGGACTTAGATGAAAGCCTCCCACCTACTGACAGCTTTATTACCCCAAGAAACCATTATCTTCCTCCAGCTCAGAAAGTTATACTCAATTGTTGGTGCAGTAACCAAACAGGAGTCAAAGACATTTCTATGATTGATGTAGTCTTCAGAGGAAACCACCTGAAAATATTGCTACTTTGATATTCATTTTTCTTTCAGGCCAAAAGGTTAATCAGTTGACATTGATATAGAGAGAGCCTAAAGAAAATACCAACAGCAAGACTAGGGAGGTTGCAGAACTATTATTAAGGGAGGACTTAGTTATTCATCAACACTTCAAATATAGCAAATGTGAATCTGATTAGTGCTTGGTGACACTTTGTGTACTATATTAATGACTCATTCAGTCACTTCCCCATCTCTGTGCCTCAATTTTTTCATCTGTAAAATGAGGGTTGTGGACTAAGTGACCTCTGAGCTCCCTTTTAGTTCTAACATTTTACTACTCTGTGATCCTCCTACCTTCCCTTCAAGATGCCATTATTGAACTATCATCCATAAATTTATCTAAATCCTTCTTGAACCATAATGATCAGGAAACATCATTCTGGCTAACAGAATATTCTGGGTAACTGAGAATTAGCCAGGATTTCCCTTTGGTTTTAATTAATTGAAAATTTTTTCCCAAAAATATGTTAGTCTATGACTTATCATGTCTCAGTAAATAACTAGTGAGTAGAATCTTTCTTTGATAAATAAAGATAATACAGCACGCCAGAGTCATCATTCTAAAGAGCAACAATCCAAGATTTTAGATTTGGGAGGGTCCTCAGAAGTCATCTATCCCAATCTCCCTCCCAATACAAATGTAATGGGTATAATCAAGAGAACTTTACACACACACAGACACACACACACACACACAGAGGGATTGCTGCATCATACCAAAGTACCAACTCTTTCAGCACTTAGTCAACATTCATGGCATTCCAGAAAAGACCACAGCAAATGCGTAATTGGGAGGTGCCCAGCTCAAATATGCCTCCTGGGGCGTATACCAGCCAGAGCTGATGTAGGGTTATCTTAATTACCTCCATTATACAAGAATCTCCTTTATGGCATCCCTAGTGTGTGTTCATCTAAGCTCTACCTGAATACCTCCAGTGACAGGAAACTCACTATCAATTCATTTCTTTTCAACAAATAATCACTGAGTGATTACTACACACTGCTGTGTAAGAAGACAGAGATAGTACTGAAGACTGGGCTGAATGTGGCCTGACTCTGGGATCTAAAATGGAAGCTACTTTTTTAAAAAATGTTTTAAACTGGACCTGTTTTTATATATGTGTAGGGAACTCCTGGTGAGAGGGTCCCTCTAACAGTGCAGATCACTACCTACTCTGTGCCTTATAGTGTTAGACAGTTGCCTGAGAGGGCTAAGAGGTTATTAACTTGACCAGAGGCACAATGCCAGGATGTGTCAGAGATAGGACTTGAATCCAGGTCATCCTAATTATAAAGCCAGCTTCCCCGTTCCTTACACAACACTGCCTCTCCTCCTTTTGAATTTTTTTTAAATCTCTGGCATCAATTTATTTAACTGGCATTTTCCTTTCTCCTAAAATTTGGGTGCAGAAGAAATCCAATTAATTAAGGGTTCTAGTTAGCTAGATTTCAAGTAACCTTCATTATGCCATCATATTAAATAAGGATGTTAAATGAAAGGAAACACAGGGCACGGAATGGATAGAATTCCTAGAAATCTGAGTCTAACCTTCCCTTTACGAAGTTTTTGTTCATGCCCTGCTAAACTACCTACCATTCCTCAAACTAATCCACCTTTTCCTAATTTTGTATTTTTGCTCCCACTGATCACTATCTCTAGAATATATTACTCATATATACATCATTCCTTCCTATTAAAATTCTATCCCTCCATCAAATCCAGCTCCAAGACCACTTCCTCCTGTAAGCCTTCTCTGATTACCTCAGCTGGAATTCAACTCACCCTTCTCCATTTTCTCTTGGTATTGTACCTCTCCCATACATTTCTATTCTATTTCATATTACCATGATCTGTGTATATATGCCTCATCTTTCCTTCAGATGTTATTGTTGTTCAGTCATTTTCAGTTGGGTCTGACTCTTCATGACCCCATTTGGGATTTTCTCGGCAAAGATACTGGCACAGTTTGCTATTTCCTTCTCCAGCTCATTTTACAGATGACAAACTGAGGCACACAAGATGTCTTCCTAGCTCCAGGCTCCACACTACCTACTGTGCCACCTAGCTGCCCTCATCATTCTTGCTAGATTTGAAAACTCTTTGAAGGCAGGAACCAGATTTTATTTATTATTGTATTTCCTTCACATAACACTTTAAGAGTTTACAAAGTGCTTTACAAATATTATCCCATTTTGTCTTCATAGCAGCCCAGGGAGGTAGGAGCTATTTTTATCACCATTTTACAAATGGGGAACCTGAGGCAATGCGAGGTTAAATGTATTGGTTAGGGCCATGTGCCTAGTAAGCGCCTGCAGCAATATTTGAACTAAGGTCTTCCTAATTCCAAATCCACTTAGCTACCAGGCAGAGAGTTTTGTACATAGCAATAACATTTTTTAGACGTATGAATTGCACTGAACAGCAATTAGTTTGGGGTTTCCAACAACAAGTGGGCAAAGAAAATTTAAAAGGCTTAAAACTTAATTGATTAACTTGTATTACTTATATTTAGTTCTAAATGAAAGGTTTACTTGGGGAACCAATGGAAACTATTAGCTAGCCTGAAATACAGCAACATTAGCCTTAGATAACAGTCAAATTTCTAGCAAACTCAACAATTTGAAACACATCTAGAAACCAAAAGTAAATGAACAAAAGACCTCGGAGTCACATAAATAGTGGTTAAGAAGTCCATGCATTTTATTCAATAGGCAAGTTGAAACCACATCCAGGCCATTATTTATCAAGAACTTAAAAGTGCATGGTAAATTAAGCTTGCTGATTTAACATGCTCTTAGCCCAGTTTATTGCAGAGGAAAAGAGAC
This sequence comes from Phascolarctos cinereus, assembly GCF_003287225.1. Classification (NCBI taxonomy): domain Eukaryota; kingdom Metazoa; phylum Chordata; class Mammalia; order Diprotodontia; family Phascolarctidae; genus Phascolarctos; species Phascolarctos cinereus. The sequence continues at coordinate 371,430,262 of NW_027555847.1, forward strand.
AAGGAGCAGAAGCATTATATAGTATGGATTAGACATCAACTCACTAAAGAGTAACAGCTAAAATGAAGAGGAAAGAAGGCAAAAGCAGTAGAAGCATGAAGGGTGGATCAGTCCGTTCAGATCTCTGATGAATTCATCGAGCAGTCGTGATTTCAGAGAGCTTGATGATCAAGCATACCTACTGACAGAAGTAGTAGGCATAGGGGTGGAATGAAGCATACATTCTGAGACATGGCCAATGTGTTCATTTGTTTTAACTGCATTTCTTTGTTACAAAGGAAGACTCTATTTGTGTATAGGTATCACTGGGAAGTGATAGTGATACTAAAAAATAAAGAGTAGAAATAATTGAACTCAATAATCTAGAGTAAAATAAGCCTGGGGGAAAACTACCTAGTAAAGAACTTCCTTTTTGATGAGAATTATTAGGAAAATTGGAATACAATATGATATAAATTAGGTTTAGAGTCATATCTTCTAGCATATTATACAATAAAACTCAAAATGAATGTATGAATATTAAAGTTCATAACCCAAAAAATTAGAAGAGAAACAGATTCAGTAGTTTTCATAGCTATGACTAGTATCTGAATTCTTAACAATAACAAGGGATAAAAGTGATTGCAAAAGGTTAAATAAATTTAGTTATATGAAATTGAAAACTTTTGCATAGACAAAATTAATACAACTAGGATTAAAAAGGGAAATGACAGACTGTGGGGAAAACTTTTGCATCAAATACTTCTTATAAGATTCTGATATCCAAGGGAGATGGATAACAACAAAAAAAGTACATATGAACAAAAGCTATTCCTCAATAGAAGAAATAATCAAAGGACATGACCACACAGTTCTCAAGGGAAAAATTGCATACTGTCAACTATATGAAAGAATACCTCAATTCAAAAGAACTCTGAGGTTGTACTTCACATTCAGCTAACTGACAAAAACGTTTTTTTTAAAAAATAGGAAGTCATTGTTTCAGGGCTTTGAAAAAAAAAAAGGGCATTGGTGAAGCTGTGAATTGGTCCAACCATTCTGAGAAGCAAACTGGAATTATGTGCGGGAAGGTTACCAAAATGTCTGTTCCCATTGACCCAGAAAATTAACTAATACACATATACCCCAAGGAAGGTAATGATAAGAAGAAAGGCCCTATAGTTATAGCAAAGACCTGGAAACAAAATATATATCCATCAACTAAAGAACAGCTATACAAATGGCAGTACTGAATATGTGAGAGGTGTGTGTGTGTCCTGTGCATACAGGTCTACATGTATGTCCACATAGGCTCATCCAAATGTAACGGCACAGTACTATGCTTTGAAGAATGATGACTTTGATAAATACAGAAAAGCATGAGAAGACAGAAGAACTGTCCTCAGGAAAACAATACACACAACAAATTTGATGATATAAATAGAAAGAACAAAAAAAATAATCAAAATTTAATACTGTTAAATGATGATCAAGCTTGTTCCCAAAGAAAAGGCATGAGAAAATACCTCCCTCCCTTTTTTGTAGAGGTAATAAACTATGAGTATGGAAGTTTGTATAATGTCAGGTTTTTTCAATGTGTTGATTAGCCTTGCTTAACTTTTTCCCATCTTTCTTATTATTTACTATAAAATATGGCTCCCTGGGAACACAAGGTAGCAATGATACTTTAGAAAATGTAGTTGATTTAAAACCAAAAGATATCAATGAACATGGATTTAAAAAAAAAAAACTATAACACAGTTGAGAGCCAGTTAGTATGAGATTAAATAACCCTACATATCTCAGTAGCTAGCACTTTAAACACCACAGTATGATAAAAGATGCTCATCAGCAGGACTAAGTGAATAATAAGGAAAGATTATATTATAGTCAACCTAAACATAGGCACTGGGCCTATGATTTTCCTACTATAAAGAATTCCCTTGGGGCAGCTAGGTGGCACAGTGGATAGAGCACCAGCCCTGAAGTCAGGAGTAACTGAGTTCAAATCCAGTCTCAGACCAAACATTTGACATTTATTAGCTGTGTGACCCTGGAAAAGTCACTTAACCCCAACTGCCTTAAAAAAAAAAAACAAGAATTCCCTCTACCAGTGCAGGTCAGCATGTTCTCTGCAACTTACAGTCTTAGAGAATCATATTTTAGCACTGAGAGGTAAATTCATTTGTCCAGAGTCACACAAAAGAGGTGACAGAGGCTAGATTTGAAACCAAGTCTTCTGGCTTCAAGACTTACTCTCTAGCTACTATGTCAAGCTAGTTCTATTTAACATTCTTTTCGATTAGACATACATGCACATATTTGATTTTAGAAAAATTTCATCAAAAAGAGTTACAATGTTTAAAGTTTTGGTACTTAAAGGGACAACTTTCAGTTATCAAAAAATTTACTGATAAGAAACAGGTTATTGACAGAAGATGGCAGATAAACTGGCCATTATAGTATTCAGGTTGTTGAAGAATTTCAACTATCTATTCTCTCTTCATGCTGTAATTTAAAAAAAAAAATTCAGTAGACCTTAGAGCAAAGGGCTATCTACATTTCAGAACTGGGGTTCCAAGTTAAGGATCTCCATTCTAGTATGAAGTGGGAACTCAGAAATAGCTCTCCTTCACATTCTACCAACTGAAGATTTGCCTGAGCCAAGAATCGCCTCTTTTAAAATTCAGAGAAAGTCTAAAAGAGGTTTAAACCTCTGTCTTCTAGTATAAACAGATTTCCTCTAACAATTCAATTTAACAAACATTCAGTAAAATGACCATGTGTAAGATGCTGTCCTAGTCTCATGTAATACAAAGATAAAAATGAAAAATATTTGTTGGCAAAAAGAAGCTTATATTCTACTACAAAAATAACATGTCCACAGATAATTTAATATTTTCACCAGATAGCTTTCCTTCAAAGCCCTAGAGAAAATCTGTTTTACTGAGGAGAAAAAGCATTTTGATTGGGGAGGACAAAGAAGAGGTCTTTTTTTATATCACCTTCACTTCACACTATAACTCTCCCCCTCTTCCTCCCAGAGAACCATCTCTTACAACAAAGAATAAAAGACAAAGACAAACATGTTTATCAATACCACACAACACGTCAGCCAAATACCATTTTATATGCTTGATTCTATTTCCCTAGTCCCCCACCAAGGAGAGTTGATTTTTAAGGACAGAGCTTTTACAGGATAAGGAAGGGAGCAGGGATAGCAGAGATACAACTCGGAATTTTAGGAATAGCTCAGAGATGGGATGGCAAATTATAAGTGCTGAGGAGCTGCTTTCCAGAACATTTTTTTGTGCCTCAGCTGCCCTTTGCCCTAAACAAAACATGCTGTTAGGCCTTTGCCTTATGCTCTTTGTCTTGACAATTCATCCCCAATGTGCCCTGGAGCCCAGCTAGCCCTCTTCCTGAAGCCAACCTTGACCTGGAGGAGCAGCATTTCCATAGGAGACACCATCCCTGCTTTCAGCTTCTTCCAATAATGACCCACCAAGGATCTAGACTCCTAGAGTGTCCTACTCCTAAATAGAGTAATGCACATTCTTCATTCTACACTTACCATCAGTAAGCACTTTGGAGTGAAGCTCAAATTTTCCCTAATTGCCACTCTGGATAAGAGTAGGCATGGATAGAATATTGACTGGAAGGTGAGGTGAGAAGCACCCCTCCTTCAATGTGAGAATATTAGGAATTTGGGAGTAGGAAGGAAGTGTGTTGGGAGATACCAGCAATTAATCAGTTGGTTAATAAACATTGATTAAGTATCTATTATGTTCCGGGCACTGTGCTAAGCTCTGGGGATATAAAAAGAGGCAAAAGATAGTCACTGCCTTCAAGCACCTTGCAATCTAATGGGTGAGACAATGCCAACAAATATATACAAAGCAAGCTATATAGAGAATCAATAGGAAATAATTAACAGAAGAAAGGCACCAGAATTAAGTATTGGGAAAGGTTTCCTGAAAAAGATGTGATTTTCAGTTGAGTCTTAAAGGAAATCAGTAGGTGGAGCTGAGAAAGGAGAGTGTTCCAGGCATGGAGGACAGCCAGAAAAAAAAAATGCCCAAGGCAAGAATTGGAGAGTCTTGTTCGTGGCACAGCTAAAAAGCCAGTATCACTGGACTGAAGAGTACATGGTGGGGAGAAAAGTGTAAGAAGACTGGAAAGGTAGGAGGGGGCTAGGTTACGAAGGACTTTGAATGCCCAACAGAGAAATTCGCACTTGATCCTGGAGGTGATAGGGAGCAACCAGAATTTACTGAGTGGGGGTGACATGGTTGGACCTATGCTTTTTACTAGCAAAGTGCAGAGAGGGAGATGAGAGCCACCAAGAACAAATTCCAACGACAAGAAAATTTAACAGAAAGCCCTGGCTGCTGATAGTCATCTCAAACACTGCCTGTGTCACAGGCTGCCTGCTCTAGAGACAATACCTTCCAATGGACTTGGTTCAGACAGATGCCATGGAATTTCTTGATGCAAAGAAGGAAAAGAGAGTGGAATGTGATGAGTGATTCCTCTGTATTTGCATGCATGTTTGAAGTACTTTGGCTGCTGTTCCAAGAGGAACTCTTAACATTCCCTGCATGAAGTTCTGAGTGGAATTAGCTCTTTAGGAAGGAATAATGACAGTACTTGGAGGAAGCTTGGTCATTATTTGAGAGCCTCTTGTTTCTGACAAATAGGCTTGTAAACTCCTTCTGGAAACTCTGGTAAGAACATGGAGACCTGAAAGCATAAACACGAATCATTAGGGTCCGTGACTAGACTTGGCAGTGAAACCCTCACAGCATGAGAGCTTCAAGACTGAAAGAAGAAGAAACCTATTGTGTATTTAATTCCAAAGGGCCACAAGCATATGGACTCAGAGTCTGTATTGTTTCAGGTTCTGGCTTCTTTTCTATGCAAATTGTCTGAAAAATGAGCGTCTCAGAGTTGGAAGGGACCTCAGAGGCCATCCAAGTCAAGACAACAAGCATTTATTAAATCTCCGCTATGTGTCAGGCACTGTACTAAGCACTGAGGATGCAAAGAAAGGCAAACACTGTCCCTGCTCTCAAAGAGCTCACCGTCTAATGGGGAGACAACATGTAACCAACTATTACATACAAGATCTAGACAGCGTGATTGGGAGGTAATATGAGAGGGAAGGCCCTATCATTAAAGAGGATCAGGACAAGTTTCTGGCAGAAGTTGGCATTTTAGCTGGGACTAACCACAGAAAAACCACAAGGTAGAGATGAGGAGGAAAAGCAATCCAGACATGAGGGACAAACAGTGAAAATACAGAGCTGGGAGAAGGGGGAAGGAGTATTGTGTTCTAGGAACAGCCAGAAGTCAGTGTCACTGTATTATAGAATACATTAAGGGGAATCAAATAATGCAAGAAGACTGGAAAGGTAAGAAGGAGCCAGGTTATGAAGGGCGGTAAAAGAAAAAAAAAAGCACATGGAAGGAAGTAACCAGGAGTTTATTGAATAGGGAGGAGATATAGTCAGACATGCACTTGGGAAAATCACCTTGATAACTGATTAGAAGGCAGACTGGTGAAGCAAGGAAGCCAGCCAGCAAGTTACTGCAGTGGTCTAGCTGTGAGGTGAGGAGGGCCTGCACCAGGGGAGTCGCAATGTTAGAGAGAGAATGAATATAGCATTTATTAAGCACTTACTATATGCAAAGCATTGCACTAAGCTTTGGGGACACAAATAGAAAAATAAGACACTTCGTGCTGTCAAGGAACTCATTCTAAATGAAGAAACAAAACACATAGGTTTCAGCAGCAAGTCAGAGGGGAAAGTCCCATGGTCCTTAGAGCCCATCAGGAGAGCAGATGGTAATGTCTCCTCTTTAATGTCATGCCCACTGATGAAATGATATCAGTTTCAGATGCGAAACCATGGAAAGTGCCAAGTACTTTCTTTTCTGGGTCTTCAAGAAATGCAGCATCTGCCAGAGCAGTTGCCAAGCTATATTTTCATACTGGTTGCTTCCCAATCAGATGGCTGAGGATACTGGTCTGGAAGCATTGCTATTCCTAAGGCTCTTGGGCTTAGGGTTGTGGGCTGCCTCAATCAGAGTTGGAAGGGAGGTAGTGGTCCAGCTGGTGATGGTGGTTTGACTTGCCTTGGCACATGCTATCTGCCATCTCTCCTTTGGGGTGCCCTGCTGCTTCAGCTAGGCTGACGTGCCTAGCTTTTGTACTACTGTTTGTTGGTAGTTAGTGGGAATGGCTGGAACCTTTTCCACAAGACTTGCTTCCCCAGATGGTGGTGGTGAGGCTGGGCTAGAAGCAGGACCTGAGAATGTGCTGGCACTCCGAAAGTTCCTGTGCCTATGTGATGGTCAGTCACAGTTGGTCATTCAATTGTCAGTGGTGGTGATGAGAAAGGGGAATGCCCTCTCCACAATTATTTCTCCTCTCAATGATAGCTGGGGGTGGAGGGCTGGGCTGGAAGTAGGACCAGTAGTCTGAGAGTTGTTGTCACTCCCAAGTTTCTTGAAGCTATCAGGAGGAAGACAGGTAGAATAGACAGGACCTAGCAACAGAACAGATATGAGGGATGGAGGCAAGAGAGACTGATCCATACCTGAGCAAGAATCCACCTAACAGGGGGTCATTTAGCCTTTTCTCAAAGCCCCCCCCACACACACACACCCAGTGAGAGGAAGCCCACTATCTCCAAAGGTAATCCATTCTGCTTTTGTATAGCTCTGATTGTTAGGAAATCTTTCCTTGTATTATACCTAAATGTGCAGGTTCAGAATCTTTGCCTCCACATCTTTATGATTATCTGTCACCATTATTATTTATATACTTTATTGTTATCTGTCACTGTCACCATTAATAGTCTCCAATACTCAGATGGATTAGTGATGTCATCAATTCCAGAATTCCCTCCAACAATGTAGACTGTAACCTCTCCCTGCTAATTATTTTAATAATTATAATAATTCCTTCCAAGGTCAATCCCATCTCCCATGCTGGGAGAGTGTGGAGCAGCCACAAAATAAACAAACGTTAGCTAGGCTGATGTATGGCGAGGTTTTCATGTGCCCCAATATCACTACAGAAGCTGTGGAGGCCTGGAAGAAATCCAGGAATGCTGGCAAATGGGATGCTAGCTCTACCCATGCATCTAGTTAGAGCCAGGTCAGTGTGATGGAGCTGCTACTAAGAGACAACGAGATCTACAGAGCAGCACGAGGTCTAGGAAAGCCTATTCAAAATCATTACAATGATCAGCTTGACCTACAGAATAGCAAGGCAGGTGAGACTCCTCTAAGCTTTGGTGCCACAGAGAGGTAACATAAACTGGAACAAAGCAGAAATAACAACATCCCAACTGCAGGAAATGTTTAAGTGCTGATAGCTCTGACTGCTAAGAGGGTAAATCATGGGCACAGAGTGGACTGAATACATGAGTATTTTCATCATGTACCAGTCTTAGAAACAGATCTTGCCACTTATAGGAAATGACTTCATAATATTTCTCAATGCTACACTCAGTTCCAAGTCATATATCAAGGTATTATAAACCAATGCAGAGCAATTATTATTATCCATCCATAAACCTTGATTAGATGAAATCAGAGCTAAAATCTAAAAGGTACTCAAATCTGAAGAGGAAACCAAGAATATGACATCATTGAAACTGAAGTTCAAATTCCAGAAATTCTACCTAAAATTAAGAGAAATGACAAAAACAGTACTGGAATCCAGCCTGGATCCATCCCCTCCCAAAATCACTAAGGTATATATATCTTCGACCCAGTAATAATCCTACTAGATATTTACCCCAAAGATGCCAAAGACAGAAGGAAGAGATCTATATGCTCACAAATATTTATAGCAGCATTTTTTTGTTGCAATGAAAAACTGAATAATAAATGAATATGTTCTCCCAAAATATTTGACAGAAAACATAAAAACATTTCCAGACCTGCATACAACAATATATGCAATGGCCACTGCTACATTCAGAATTATAATATGAAAAATGGAGGTATCAGGAATATTCTAAAGAATAAGTGTTGAACACTATCATTCAGACTCCTAGCCAAAATGGCTGCATTAACAGAGGCAGATTGCCCAATTCCTACATATCTACTTTAATAAAAACATCAAATTCTTATCAGACCAAATAATGATCAGAAATCAATTAGAATCCACAATAAATTAATTCTTCCACCCTAGAACTTCACAAAAACAAATCTAAAAAACCAAACTCCCATGGGCAATTAGAAAAGGGGCCAACAAAAAGCTAGCACAGGCACAGACAAACAAGACTGCAGCCTCCTGGTACAATCAGAGAGGGGCCAGAGACCCACATAGCCTACAAGGCTTTGTGTGTGAAGATATTAAGACTGAAGGACTCCCCGGACAAAGCACAATTGTCAGAAAATCCCTTAGTGGAGGCCCTGGAAGCCCTGGAGAATGGCACTATTCAAACCAGGATACTTCATATTTAGGGGTTCTGAGATCCCTAACACCCTGTCTGGAGATAGCAGAGAAAGTACTAGAGCCACAACACTGTGAACCTCAAAAGTCCAGGAGGGCTTAACCCCAGAAGACAGAAATCAGAATAGGAACCTAGGTGATCCAAGGCAAGACCAAGTAAGGCTTACCACCCCAGCCAGAAGTACAGCATTGAGCTGAGTCTGACCCTCTCAGAGAGCTACAAATCAGGAACTAAGGCAGGAGAGATTAGTAAACCAAGAAAGTACCAACCAGAATTAAAAATTATTATAGGTCTAGAAATTCCCCACAGAAGTAAAGAGGAACTCCATAAGCAGAGAATTTTCTACAAGGACTACATAAATACCTAGCAGAAATGAAGGAAGAGATAAAAAATGAAATAAAAGCCCTGAATCAAAGTATTGGAAAGATAATAAGTAATTCAAAAGAGAAAATGGAAAACCTTAAAACCAAGTAAGATTCCCTGAAAACTAGAATAGATCAAACAGAAATCCATGACTACATGAGACCACAAGAAATCTTAAAATAAAACTAAGAGATTGGGGAAAATTACAAGAAAATGTCAGGCATCTAACATGTTTTTTTAAACTGACCTGGAACACAGGTCAAGGAAAAACAATTTAAGAATCACTGCATTTTTTTAAAGCCTAGAGAATCCATTTTATGAAATCATAAAATAAAAACTGCCCAGATTTATTAGGACAAGCGGACAAAATGAATACAGAAAGAATCCACTGATCATCTCCTTAAAGAAACCCCAAAAGGGGGGCAGCTAGGTGACACAGTGGATAGAGCACCAGCCCTGAAGTCAGGAGGAGCTGAGTTCAAATCCGGCCTCAGACCAAACACTTGACATTTACTGGCTGTGTGACCCTAGGCAAGTCACTTAACCCCAATTGCCTAAAAAAAATTAAAAAATTAAAAAAATCCAACCTCAAAAGGAAAAGACCCAGAAACATCACAGTCAAAATCCAGAGGTTCCTACACCAAAGAAAGAAGACACAAGATTCCAGAAAGAAGCAGTTCAAGCACCAAGGAACTATAGTAAAACTCACACAACACCCAGCAGCTTCTATTACAAATAAAGAAGGATCATTGAATAAAATATTCCAAAAGGCATAGCATAGGCTTACAACCAAGAATAACTTGTGCTGCAAATTCTAGTATAATCCTATGGGGGAGAGAGGGACGTATTTTTAATGGAATGGAGGACTCTCAAGCATTTCTGATGAAAAGATCAGAGCTAAGTAGGACCTTTAAAATACAAATCCAAGTCAAAAGAAACCTAGAAAGACAAGTTTATTTGAACAGCTTGGAAGAGTCTATATAATGATGCAGTGTTGATATTCTAATATGGAGAGAAGAAACAAATGTCCTTTCAAAATCTTAATGTCTTCCGAAGATACTGAGGAAATAAAGTAAGAAAAGTAGAGGACTAGAGAGTTGGATTGATTCTATTCTAAGGGGTTTAAGACAAGAAAGAGAAGGGAGGGTAAAAGGAGGAACACTACTATAGAAAGAAAGAAGAAGATGGTGGAACTTGCTATTTTTTAAATGAGATGGTTAAGAACAAGAGCATATAAACAAGGAGGAAAGGGTGCAAGAAATGAGCATCAAATGAACCTTATTCTTATCTGAAACAGACAAAGGAGGAGTGAACAGGAGCATATGCACACTTGCACATGAGCACACATACACAATTTGCTATAAAAATAGATAAAGCTTCCAAAAAAAAACTATTCTCCAATCAATAAAGAGTAGAAGAATATGAACAAAGAGTTTTAAAAGAAAAATTGTAAACTATTAACAACCATATGAAAGACTGTTCCAAATCACTAATAATAGAAATATAAATCAAAACAACCCTGAGGTTTCACCTCACACCCTACAAACTGACAAAGATGAAAAAAGACAGGAATAGTGCATGTTGGAGGGGTTTGGGGGAAATGGGCACATTAGTGAATGGTGCCCCTGCAGTGGCACCTGTATTCACTCCTGTATTCTACTAGAAAATGATAATTGGGTCTCAGGTAGATTTAAAGACAATGGCAATTTTAGCACATGGGCAATGGAAAAAGGCTATTCCCACCCACAGAGGTAAATCAAAGGCAGGATGTGTGTCTTCTCCCAGAAGTTTTCTCCCCGATGTCTCCCACTTGGCTCCCTCCATCTTAGATGATCTAGGATCATCTAAGCCCTGTTGAGTTAAACTATCCATAACTTATGACCCAGAAATCCTACTATTACACTCATACCCCAAGGAGGCTATTGATAAAAAGAAAATTGTCATATATTCCAAGTTACTTATTCAGCACTTTTTGTGATCGCAAAGAATTGGACACAAAGTAGACACTTATCAAATGAGGAATATTTAAATAAAATTGTGGTATATTAATGCAATGGAATATTACCGTGCTATAAGGAATGATGGATATGATGAATACAGAGAATCATGGAAATCATATGAACTGATGCAGAGTAAAGTAAGCAGAGCCAAGAAACCAATATATATGATGACTGCAACAGTGTAAACAGAAAGAACAATCACATAAAAAAAAATGAAGTTGCAATGTTGTCTCCCAAAAAAAGTCTCAAAAGCAGAAATATTAGAAGACATCTCTATCCCAACCCTTAGCAGAAGTGGGAGTTCCATGAGTATGGTAGTGTTCATATTTTCAATTTTTTCATGTTATTTTTGCTGATTTTTTTCTCTTTTTTTTCTTTAAAAAAATATTGTTATATTGGATGGCTTTCTGGGAGAGGAAGGAGAAGAGGGAGTGATCCTGGGGAAATTTTTTGTGATGTAAAAAAAAAATCAACTTTTTTTTAAAAAGAAATTCACCAAACTCACCAGGGAAACAAACAGAAAGGGAGACCAACTACAGATTAAGAAGGAGGATAATACTGGGAAAGGGAATAGTTGCAAGTAAAACAATTTTCTGGTTCTGTAGGAGGATTAAAAGGAAAAAAAAATAAAAGAACTAGAATCTAAGGGGATACCTATCAATTGTGGAATAGCTAATCAAATTGTGATATATGAATGTAACAGAATATTATTTCACCATAAGAAATGGCCAGAGATGATTTCAAAGAATCTTGAGCATAAACTGATACAGAATTAAGTGAGTGAACCAGGAGAACAATTTATAGTAAAACAGAAACATTGTAAAGACTAAAAACCTTTGAAAGACTAAGAACCTTGATCAGTGCAATATCCAACCATGCGTGATAAAACATGATACCCACCTATGGGTTCATTTAGCTTAACCATACCTATGTGGTATAAGGAGTTTTTTTTCCCTTTCAGTTTTTAATTGAGAGTGAAAGGAGAAATAAGGAATAGAACTGCCAAGGTAGGTGGGGGTAGGGGAAAGGGAGGATAGCTATTGAAACATTTTTTTTAATGCACAAAAGAGAACAGAAAGTTCAGCAGAGAGGATAGATAAGCAGGACAATTTTAAAAGCAGTATGTAGAATTATATATGTAGCGAGGGCTGTCCCCCACTTGTAGCATGGAGTTGTCATTGTATGGCTCAAAGGGAGACAAAATAGACAATCTCTAGCCTCTTCTCACCCCACCCTTCTCCAAGGTAGACTTTATTTCCCACCAGGAGGAGGTCCAAGAGGTTGAAGCCAGAAATTCGTTCATTCTGCTTGCCTCGGAGAGATGGGGTTATTAGTCCAGAATTATATTTATCTGCTCCCTCAAATATTATCTAGGCAATATGGTTTTCAGGTTCAAGCTAATTTCTAATTACTGTTCATTATTAGAGGAAGCAGGACCCCAAGCTCTATTTCCAAAGGTTGGCACCCTTTTTACCAAATACCAGTTCCACAGTGAACATATACATAGCAATTAGCCACGAAATCTCATTTATCTAAGTCAATAACAAAGCAGAAATCAGAAAAAGCATGCATAGGTAAATATATATTATACAGTACTGAGTAAGAGAGCTCTCCCATTAGGGGTGAGGAAACTCATCTCAACCAAGAGAGAGAGTTTCAGATCTCACCCAAGGGGAAGTTCCCCAAAGTCTCTGGAGTAACAAGCTGGAGATAGGGACATGATGGAATTTATCGACAACTTTCTCATTGGCTTCTTCCTGGAATCTTTCCTCCAGCAAACTGAAGTGGGGTTCAAATTGTCCATCTTCTCTCTCAGAGATGGAAGCCAGAAGTGCCCAAAGTAGCTGCAGAACCTGAAGAGCTTGAAGAGACTCTAAGAGACTGAAAACACTCCTCAGCTGGAAAAGACCAAACATCTCCTCTCTCCTACTCTTACCAGCTCCACCCTGCCCCTCACACAGGTACAGGGCATTGATCTCCACCTATGAGGAAAGAGTGCTATACTAATGGGCTATGGGACTTGGGATATTCATTATATACATATACACACACACATACACACACACACACACACACACACACACACACACACACACACATATATATATATATATATATATATATATATATATATATATACTGTGTGTGTATATATATATGTGTGTGTGTGTATGTATATACATACACATACATATATACACACACATATGTATGTACATACAAACATATTTTATGTATATGAAATACAAGAGAGATTCACAATTTCATATACAACCCTTTTTTGTATTCTGTTATATATATGGAAATGCTCTCTGTTTAAATCAGAATAAAAAATACATTTTTTATAAAAAACCTTGGCAAAAATGACTTACTCAAGAAAGCTAGAGAAGACCTGTAGAAAGTCACTGAAAGATCAAATCAAGGTGGCAGCTAGGTGGTGCAGTGAATAGAGCTCTGGCCTTGGGGTCAGGAGGACCTGAATTCAAATCCAGCCCCAGATACTTAACACTTACTAGCTGTGTGACTCTGGGCAAGTTGCTTAACCCCAATTGCCTCACCAAAAAAAAAGAAAAAAAAATCAAATCAATATGTAGTAGGTATAAGCAGTAGAAAACTTGATTGTCATATCACCCAATTAAAGTCAACAAAAAGAAACATGTAGAACAGAATCTAGAAAATAAATATATATATATATATTAGAAATTCAAGATTCTCTTAATCTACAATTGAAACCAAAAGTCAAAAGGTTAAGGAGATAGGAGTAATTAAAACAGCACAAAAATAAATAAAACAGTTTGATATGAATCAATAACTTGGCTACTTGAAAAGATTTGAAAAGCAAAGCAAATTAGAAGTGAAAGAGAAACTGTGAAAAATAAGATATGGAAAATTAATAGCCAACTACATTGGTGCAAGAAAACCAACACAACAAAAACTCATGTTAGATCGAACTGTTAAACTTAATGACTATAACATACAACTGAGCAGTTGTATCAAGGAAGGTGACTGGAATAATCATTTTCTGCAAAATTGTAATCAATTAATAAGATTTATTGGGTATCTGATATGAGCCAAGTACTGTGCTAGGTGCTGGCAATACGAAGACAAAAATGAGACATGATATACATACTGATGAGTAAATAAAAGATAATTTAATAAGAGAGTCTCATTCCACCTTTCTTAACAGAATGAAAGACATGTACAATGCCAAAAGATAAAAACAGCAGTGAGCCATCCAAGTACTGGCCAATTATATATATATGTATGTACTTCATGTAAAGAATACATCATGTGCCTGTAATTCCTACTACTAGAAAAACTAAAGTTAATGGATGTCTCCAAAAGAAAAAAATGTACAGTTTGTATTACATAAAAATCTATAAAAGTATTTATAGAAAAATATACTAGATAGGGAACAAAAAGAGTATGTCAAAAGTCTTAAGAGTGAAAAGTACCTGACATGTGGTAAGAGCTATATAAATGTTAGTTATTATTATTATTTCCAGTAATTATTGAAAAAGCTGCTCAAAAGTTCCTTTTTATTTATGCTGCTTTAATTGAATATTGCAAAGCCATTTACTCTGTTTCACAGTTATGGCTTATTTCTATACTACTGCTAGAAAGACAGACAGACAGACAGACAGATAGATAGATAGATAGATGATAGACAACTAGAGAGAGAGACAGATAGATAGATAGATAGGTAGATAGATAGATAGATAGATAGATAGATAGATAGATAGATAGATAGATGGATATTTAGATAGATAGATAATTGAGATCCAAGTATAGTTAGAATATAAGAATATTTGAGGTTCAGTGATTCAACAAGCATTTATTAAGCACTTACTATGTTCTAGGGTGGGGAGGCTAGGTGGAGAGTACCAGGCCTGGAGTTAGTAACACTCATCTTCCTCAGTTCAAATCTGGTCTCAGACACTTACTAGCTAAGTGATCCTAGGTAGGTCACTTAACTCTGTTTGCCTAAAGTTTCCTCATCTACAAAATAAGCTGGAGAAGGAAATGGCAAACCACTCCAGTATCTTTGCCAAGAAAATCCCAAATGGCAAGAGTTGGCTATGACTGAAAAACAACTTAACTACTATGATCTAGGTATATTCAAACTCTGGAGATATAAAGAAAAGCAAAAAAAAAAAAGTCACTCTCCCTGTCAAGGAACTTATATAAATGAACTCACATTTTCATGGGGGAAATAAAATGTAAGTAACTATATACATGCAAGGTATATATACGCAAAATAAATACAAGATGATCTCAGAAGGAAGGCATTAGAAGCAGGAGGAATGAGGGAGAAGGTGATCTGATCTGAGGGTGGAAGGAAGTCATGAGGTGGAAGTGAGGAAGGAGAGCTTCCTTCCAGGCATGGGGGACAATGAAAAGTCACAGAGTCAGAAAATGGAATGTCATATACAAGTTGAGTGTTCACAAGGAAAACTGATCTCTAAGATTCAACCAAGCCTTAAGCCCATTATTTTGCTTCCAAAATAGAACTGAATATGGCTTTCAAGTTAAAGAGGCAGTCGTACCAAAATATCTTATTTAATCATTCAATGTACATGGATGACACTGAGCTATGTGGCTTCATGGAAAAACATGTTGAACATTTCTTTTATCTCATGGAATCTTTGTTATCAAACTGTCATTTGGACTTGATAAAGTGAACATTTTTTTTTCATATGCTCCAAGACTGATAAAGGCTTCCAGCTTGAATCTAGGGTTCCAAAAGAACCACTGGACAAAGGTAATACTTACAAATACCTTGGTCTCCTCCAGGCAAGGCACGTAAAGAATAACAGGAGAAAGCTATAGCTGAGTATGTACTGACAACCTGAAACAAAAATTCAATGGGAGGAACACCACAAGCAATTAACACCTATGCAATACCAGACTTAGCATTCACCCTTGGAACTACAAAGTAAATCATAATTGATTAGAAAAGTAGCTTAATAAAAACTAGTATAATATTACCAAAACACAGGGCCCATCTCCCTAAGGCAGCCATGGAAAGATTAACACTTCCCCATCATAAAAGAGGAACAGGATTGCTAGATATTCTCAGAGCACATGAAAAACAGATGAAAAAAAATAGAAATGATTTTGTAACAAGCAGACATCACTTTGTTGAACAACAGTAAAGACTGACAACAGATACATACCCCAGGTCTGTCAAATATGACCAAAAATGGCATAGTTTCAGAGAGATGAAATAGCTAATAATTCCAAACTTGTAATCAAAAAAGCCTCTCTGGATAACATTCATATAACTTCAAGCAACAGTCTGTCGACAGAGAGTGTTAGAGGCAGCTAGATGGTGCTGTGGATAGAGTACCAAGCCTGGAGTTCAAAGACCCAAGTTCAAATCTGGCCTTAGATGTTTACTAGCTTTGACCCTGAACAAATCACTTACCTCTGTTTGCCTCAGTTTCCTCAACCATAAAATGAGGATAATTATGATACCTGTCTTTCGGGGCTTAGCACAGTGCCTGACATATAGTAAACATCATGTAAATGTTAGCTTTCATTATTAAATAAATGACTTAGTCATGTGGTTTAGGAAACGGACAGGTTTATAATGGCAATTTAGGACCAAGTCAGCACCACCAAAAATTACAGATGAGGGATCCTCAAGGAGTTTGGATTCATTAACCAATTCAGACTGTGGGAGAAAATAGTATAAATTATACAACACATCACTCACTGCAGGCTGCAAAAATCTGGCAACTATTAAATACCTAGAAAGACCTGACTTAGACACTACAGTTAAGCATCATAAAGTTGTATCTTTCTTCAATTAGCAGACAATTAAGCCCCATACAACAAATGTTGTTGTTGTTCAGTCACTTCAGTTGTGTCTTGACTCTTAGTGAACCCATTTGGAGTAGTTTACCATTTCCTTTTCCAGTTCATTTTACATATGAGGACACTATGGCAAATTGGGTGAAGCATCTGAGGCTGGATTTGAACTCACAAAGATGAGTCTTCCTGACTCCAGGTCTGGCACTCTAACCACTGTACCACCTAGCTGCTCCCCTCCCCCCAAAAAAGATGAGAATGATATAAATAATTTAAAATAATAATTTATATTTATATTATACTACTTTATATATTGTTTCATTTGATCCTCAGAGCAATCCTAAGAGATAATCTCTATAGAGATTATTATTCCCATTTTGCTGATGAGAAAATCGAAGCAGAAAGTAACGACATGTCCATGGTCTCACAACTAGTAAAAGTTCTTGGTAGGATTTGAACCTAGGCCTTCTTAACTCCAAATCAAGCTCTTCTCAGTTGCCTTCCTTGGCCTCTGATGAATCTGCATGGATCCCATCCCTAACCATCCCTCCCTTGCTCTCCCAACACTCAAGTTTGGTCTGATTTGTGCCTAGTCTTTGTGCCCAGGGAGGCTCTAGAACTCCTTAACATTTGTCCTTCAGAAGCTCTGCGGACTTTACATTTTCATCTCTCTACAAAAGGGTCTTCTAAACTAGAAACCCCTTGTCTTCTTAATGGCACTTCTCCTCCTTTACCCTAACTCCTTGCTATAGCTCTGGCCTTTTTCAGGCCAGTACAGGCAAGAGGGAGGGGACTGGGCCCAGGCCTTTACCATCTACTCCATTCCTACTGATATGAAGCTTATAGATCCATCCAATACACCCAGTTCCTTTTCCCTCCTAGCATAGTCTCCTCTGCCAGTACATACTGGCTCACATATGCTAAGCCCAACAACCCTACTTCCAGAAGGTAGGATAGGACAACAACACCAGAGATATTGCAGGTTAGGAAAGTCAATTGGGTGGTAAAAATAAGAAGCTGATTGCCTTTCTTTGTATCCCCAATGTTTACATGGCTGGCACATAGCAGGTACCTAATCAATACTAGTTAATTGACTGATAATAAGTGCTCCAAATTTGGAGTGGGAAGTAATCAGTGTGCTCAAGTAATTAGGGAAGAATTCAGGAAAGAGGTCAGGCTTGAACAAAGTCCTTAAAAGATGTATATAGCATTTGAGGGCAGGTCCTGGAATCAGAAAGTTTCATCTTTCTGAGTTCAAATTCAGACACTAAGACACTAGCTGTGTGACCCTGGGCAAGTCACTTAACCCTGTTGGCCTCAGCTTCCAAAGGAAATGGCAAACCACTTCAGCATCTTTACCAAGAAAACCCCAAATAGGGTCATGAAGAGTTGGACATGACTGAAACAACTGAACAACAACGGTTTTTTTGATAGAGTTTGGATAGAAATAGTTCCAGGGTAAGCTGCCATCCTACTCCTTATTCTTTTATATTAAGTGTTCTACAAATTATTGCCTAAGAGGATAAAACATATTTTGGGGGTGATGGAACAAAAATATTGGGATTACAAAAACAGTTTCTACAGTCTCGCTGAAAATATCATTGGGACAATTCCAACAGCAGACACAGGATGACAGAGATAATATATACCTTGTTAATTTCCCATATGACTTTGATTTCTTCTGCTAGGTCTCTATGTTTTATAATTTTACATTCCATGTAGCTTGGAGATTATGAGTATTTGATATAGTGATGTCTATTAAAACATTCTCCTTAAATTTTAATGGATCGACTTTATATCCAGTTAATTGTGGACAAGAGTTTTTTCTCTGATAATGGTTCAGTTCCAGTATAGCTTTTTTTTTTCATTTAATTCTCAAGGATATTTTAAGGTTGTTATTTGTAGTATGGGCAGTTAGGTGGGGCAATGAATACAGCCTCAGATACTTACCAGCTACATGACCCTGGGCAAGTCATTTAATCCTACTTGCCTCAGTTCTTCATCTATAAAATGAGCTAGAGAAGGAAATGGCAAACCACTCCAGTATCTCTACCAAGAAAATCCCAAATGGGGTCATGGTACTGAACAATAACAAGAACTTAAATGACTTCTGAGGTTCCTTCCAGCCCTACAGCTATGAACCTGTGTTTCTAAGCAGAATGGTCTAGTTAAAAAAAAATTAGACTTGGAGTCAGCAGGTGGGAATTGGATTTAAATCCTACCACTAACACTAGTTGTGTGGCCATGCATCAGTCACTTAACTTTTCTAAGCTTCAGTTTCCTCATACATAAAATGGAGCTAATACCCATAGTACCCCTCACAAGGTTTTAAAGTGGGTTCAATGAAACACTGCATGTAAAGTGCAGTGTAAACCTATAAACATTATAAATATCAGTTATGATTGTTGTCATTAATATTGGTACTATCTACTTCACAGTGCTAGCATAAATATTACAGGGTGAATAAATGAGTCAATTTGTTATAATAACAAATTGATAGTAAATCTAAATTGGAGAGAATTTTACAAGGCATCTCTGCATAGTGCTTTTAGGGATGGACTGTGGAGGGCTCTAGGGAGATGGAGAGGAAGGAGTAGGGGCAAAAGTGAAAGCCCTGAGGTCACACAATCAGTGTCAATGAGAAAGGACCTCAGAGGCCGGCTCTCTAGTCAAAACCCCACATTTTATAAATGAGGAACCTGGGGTCTAGGGAGATTAAGCAACTTGACCAACATCATACCTGCTAAATAAATTACAGACAGGATTTGAACCCAGGATCTCTGATTCTAGAGCCAGGGCTCTTTCCAATGTGCCAAGCAACTTCAGCATTCTTAGGGTAGAAATAAAAAAGCTGCTTCTTCCCTTCCTCCCTCCCTCCCTACTTTGTAACATTTATTTTTGAATTGGTTTGTAACAGTTCTTTTAGAGGTGAGCACTATATGAGCCTATGCTCCACCTGAGAAAAATTTCTAGGCCCTCAGCTGACACCCGTGATATAAAAAAGGCAGTAAGGAGTTCTTTCTTTCTCTTGCTGGTTCCACTGATGTGTTGATCCAACAAAAGCATGATAGGTACTGTCATGTTGCCTAATGAAAAAGCAAAGATTTCTTGAATACAAGACAAAGAAATGTAACCAGGAGTTTTCTTAAATTGATTAACTGACTGAAGATCCTTCCTATAAAAGCAAAATGAACAGACAGGGCCAAGTCATTTAAACTTAAGGAAGTCAACAGCTAACCAATCAATGGGACTGCAGAATTCATTGTTAATCATGAAGAGTGTTCAAATGAATACATCCAGTAGACTATATTCTGACTTGCTTAACATGTATTCATTCATTTATTCCCTTACTCATTTTTAAGAGCCTTCCAATAACCCTGGCATCTCTGGCTCTCCTGCAAATAGGATTACACAGTGGTCTTGTATTCAGGACCACTCACAGCCAGCAGAAAATAGAGCCACTGTGCTGTGTCCTAAGTGACACAGGGTTGGGAGAAGGGCAGTCCTTGCCTGGAGCCCAAGAAGTACTAGTCTAGGTTGGGAGGAGAGGAAATATAAACCAAGAAGCCAGGCTGGGTTGGCTCCTGGTGATCTTCAGAGGCCTGAGATTCAAGGGGTTAATCTGAGCTGGAAGATGAATGGCTGGAGCAAAGGGAGCCCATGAAAAATTGGAAAGCCAACATATAGGAAGACCAAGTGTGAATCATTCTTCTATTCCCAAAAGCTTCATTATTTCCAGTAACTGCCTCTGGACCCTCACCTATCATTGCTACATGGGCATGGTCCATTTGACCATCTTTACCCACAAACAGCTAGTAAGTGTTAGAAGTATGATACCATCTCAGGTCTTCTTGTGTCCAAGTGGGACATTCTATCCACTGGACCACCTAGTCCCTTATGCCCCTATTAGACAGTAAGCTTATGTGGCAAGGTTTGTGTTTCTATAACCTTTGTATCTTCTCTAAGTGCACAGCAGAGTGCTCTCCATACAGATGAATGTTTGTTGAATGAATGAATAAATATTGAATGAACAGAAATTTTCAGTTGATAGACTGCCAACTGGTAAAATGAACCAGCTTTTACTCTAAGAAATAAGACATCAAAATATCAGACAACAGAGAAGACAAGCCCACAAAGAATAGTGACTCTATATTCTCTTCAGACATAACCTTAATACCAGATGCAGCTCAGGCCTTGACAAGTAGCTGAAGGGAAATCCAGAGAGCTTTCCTAACAGAGAGAGCATCTTTTCAGAAGTAGAATCATACTTGAGATGGGAAAGGAAACTACCCCTTACTTTCCTCCTTTGACAGGGAGAGTGGCTTGCATTGTTTGAGAGAATGAAATCTTTTTCACATCCTTTAGGGGAAAAAAAAGTAATTACCAAAAGGAGATTTATGCTTGGTACTTAGAAATGCAGAACCCATTCCAAAGATACATTTATAGATCACAATGCAACTAGAGTAATCACACAGAGAAGTTAATGGCACCCAACTGAGTTCTGGAAATATGTTTCAGAAAGATGTCCAAAAACGAGAGTGAGGAATTAATCTTCCCACAGAATTATTTAAGGCTTCTAATTTGTTGAGAAAGGAATTACTGGCTCAAGACTATGCAAAGCTGCAGTAATTAAACTAACAAATTATAAGTATATTTATCTGGGTAAAAGAAATTCATTACTCAGAGGGTGTGACTGCCAGGGCCATATGCTCCCCATTGGTAGAACAATTATTATTTTCATTGGGGCGTCCATTCACCCTCCTTGCATTGGAACACACTGAGCTTCTAAAGAGAAGAACCCCACATGTCAACTCTCCACTCCCAGGTAATTTTGACAGCCTGACTGGGGACTAAGAGGACTGCAGGCTAACTGTGGTCAGCTCATTTTGATGCCTCCGTGCAGCTGGCAATTAAACTTCACCTTTGTGCAAAGTGCAGCATCAAGGCTGTTCTGCCAAAAGATGTGAAGAAATGTCTGCATATGGTTATAAATGAGAAAGGTGAAAGCCTTATTTATCTTTTTCACCTGTATGCAATTTATTGAGAAACTGACATGTCATTATTCAAAAAGATAGAAATGGGACTGTTACAGTTACTTTGCTTTGCTCTCCCAGTCAGATTTTAAAGTTGGGGGCAGCTCCTCATGGGAGAAATGAGAATAAAAATGATTGACACTGGCAACCTGGACTACGTTACTGATTAATGATGTACACACTGTTAAATGATGTACATGGTGTCACCTGACAGTGATGACATAGTGACACCTGTCACCTGTGGCCAAGTATCAAAGTTCTGGGTTTATACAGACTGGGTTCAGTCTTAGGAGTTTCCCACTATCTCTTTAACTATTCTTCCCAAAAAAAAAAAAATCACACCCATGGTTTCCTTTGGAAATATCAAAAATTGGCTTATGTTTAGGTTTCTATAAAAAAGAGAATTAAAATTCCCTCAGCTTCCAAGTAAGCCTTCAGTCTAATGAAACAGAGAATATAGAACAAGTTTTACTTTACCCACTATAAAATGTAAAGAATTTGAATCTCAGGTCCCTGAAAAATCAAGATGAATCTTATTTCCTCTCCGGTGAGCTTCACCTCCCCCAAGACCCAATATTGTCCTCCGACTTAGAGTTCTACCTGGGGGTTAGTGCCCTGCCCACCAAGGGATAGTACTCGGGGTCATTAGGGAGTTGATCCCTTTCCCTGAACCTACTCAGGAAATATAGTTGGCAGTACTAGAGAAGGGAAACGGTCCATATTCACCCCTTCACATCATAGTTCCGTCTCTTGCTGTTCCTCAGCTCCAGCTCCCACTTGGACCAGGATCTGCTCCAATGGGTCCAAGAATATCTTCTTTTGTTCTGCCTTAGTCATTCCAGCACTACCAGTTTGTGTTCCTATAGGCTCAGGAATTCCTCAAAGCTGTGTTACTGTTTCCATCCACAGCCACCTCTGGCGCCACATACTTGGTGCCCTTATCTCCTGGGGGGAGGGGGCAACATTGTTCCTTTGTGTGCATGGTTGCCTGGTGCACACAGTTCCCCGGAAGAACTGCATGGATATTCTCAAGGACCCTCCCTCCCCCAGGGAAACAAGTCTGGGCTCCACATAACTCCCTCCCCTACTTTCTGATCCTCTCAGCTCTCATTCTCTCTATCTGGTTGTCTGGATGTCCTGCTCTCCCTTATAGAAATCAAGTGCAAACCAATATGACCCAGGTGTCATCCTACCTTGCAGGACTATTGTGAGGAACAAGTAAAGTAATATATATATAAAGCATTTTCCAGCAGTGTACACAGCTGGGTGTCTGTGTACCTGAAAATGATCCATGAAGTGCAGGTCAGAGAGTAACTCAAACCATGCATTTCAAATATGTTGGCACTCTGCTCTGATCTGGGTTGTTTAACCTTGATTCTTTATAACTCATCCACTTCATTCCATTGTTTAGATCTCCTAGTACATCAGTCCGGCTTATTGCTATAATTAGTGATTGAGCACATGGGCCTAGAGTCAGGAAGACTCATCTTCTTCAGTTCAAATCTAGTCCCAGACACTTACTAGCTGTGTGACCCTAAGCAAGCCACTTAACCCTGTTTGCCTCTGTTTCCTCATCTGTAAAATGAGCTGGAGAAGGAACTGGAAAACCACTGCAGTATCTTTGCAAAGAAAACCCCCAAAAGGGTCATAAGAGTCAGACATGACTGAAAAA
Organism: Phascolarctos cinereus; assembly: GCF_003287225.1. Lineage (NCBI taxonomy): Eukaryota > Metazoa > Chordata > Mammalia > Diprotodontia > Phascolarctidae > Phascolarctos > Phascolarctos cinereus. Next base: position 371,453,597 of record NW_027555847.1, read on the forward strand.
TGACTGAACAATAATAACACATTGACCTTAACACAGACTCCTGCCTGACTTCAGGCGCACAAAATAGTGAGTCAAAATTGCTGCTGTTAATTAAAGGAAGATCTGGAATGTCAGAATACCATGGGACCTTGGGCTGGACACAAAGATCAGGTCAGGAGGCATGATACTTGAAGAAAATGACAGGAAAAACAGAAGGATAGAGCCATAGAAAGTGGAGTCCTGAGCTGATTCTGCTAAGCTGCCAAGAACAGAATCCAAACTAAAGGAGTCTGCTCTTATACGAACGTTGTCTCCTGAGCAACTTCAACAGGTCTAGGACCATTCACATTGCAGAGACTGAAAAAGACGGGGACAGTGATTGACTCCAGGTGGGACTGGCAGCCCAGAGCCAGAAAGGAAACAAATGCAGCACTGAGCAGCAGGTCTCCATTTTGACATTAAAAGCACGTTGAGAGAAGCAAGGTTTCTTCCTCATCTGACTTCCTCACCTGTTACCTTGGGAAGCAAAGGAAATTGTACCCATCTAAGTATGGGGGTCAGAAAATGATTCTATTACTTGATTCTCCCTTGTTTACTTACACTGACTTTAGGTCTTAATCAAATGCTTTTACAATATGTGGGTAGCTCTTATATGCTCTAAAAGGGTCTTCACTGGTAGGGGCTTGGGTCATAATTTGCCTAAGTGATTACCTAGAACATCCACACTGAATTTGTAATTTAAAATCCAATCAATTGATTCATTATATTTATATGCTCACACTTGAGCCTGGATGAACCAAGTGTTACACATTTGTATATGTATGACCATAGCTAGGTGGCACAGTTGATAGAACGCTAGTCCTGGAGTCAGAAAGAACTGAGTTTAATTGTGGCCTCAGACATTTAGTAGCTATGTGACCCTGGGTGAGTCACTTAACAATGCCTCTGTTTGCCTCAGGTTCCTCAACCATAAAATAGGCATCATAGCATCTACCTCCCAGGGCTGTTGTGAGGATCCAATGAGATAATATTTATAAAGCACTTAGCACAGTGAGTGGCACAGAATAGGCACTTCATAAATACCTCTTCTCTTTCCTTCCCTTTCCTCCCTTCAGGAAATGAAGACACTCTCATGTTGCATGCAAACTCTGTTCAAATACAATATATTATTGTAAGCTCCTAAGTTAAGAGGGACATATTCTGTTAGAGAGCCATAAACAAATTGGAGTGTATCCAGAGGAAGGTGAAAGGAGAATTGACAACTCTTGAAAAGCCTGCTTTTAAAGGAAAACTGAACATGTTTAGTCTGGAAAAAAGATGAATTGGGAATAGTAGGGGGACCATTATGACTGCCTTTGGATATTTCAAAGGCTATAATGCAGAAAACATTTATTCTACATAGCCCAAGAAGGCAGATCTAAGATAGCAGGGAGAAGTTTCAAAGAGATTTTGGATCAATAAAATGGGCAGTTAGGTGCTACAGTGGATAAGAGCACTGAGGTTGGAGTCAGGAAGACCTGAGTTCAAGTCCTGCCTCAGATACTTATGAGCTGTGCGACCCTGGGCAAGTCATTTAATCTCTTAGTGACTCAGTTTCCTTATCTGTAAAATGGTGATAATGACACCACCTGCTTCACACGGTTGTTGTGAGGAAGAACTCTAAAACACCATAGATAACAGAGCTAAGTCCAAAAGTATCAAACCCCAATTTACTGAAAGTGTTCAAGTAAAGTCCAGGTGATCATCTGTCGAGGTGTTATAGAAATGATTCCTTCTTCTATGGAAAGGTTAGACTAGATGACCCCTACTGAGTAGAGGGTTCCATGTAGAACTTAGATGTAATAATAACTGATATTTAGATTGAGCTCCTTGAGATCAGGGACTATCTTTTGCCTCTTTTTGTGTCCCCAGCATTTAGTACAGTGACTGGCACAAAGCAGACAGTTAATAAATGCTTAGTGTCTAAATGACTAGAATTTTTAAGGTTTGCATATTACACTATCTCATTTGACACTTGTAATAATCCTATAACTTTAATGAACTAGGCATTATTATCCCTATTTTACACATTAAGATACTGAGGCTGAGAACTAAGTGATTTGTCAAGGTTCACATAGTTATTTTGTGCCTGAAACAGGATTCAAATCTAGGACTTCCTGATATGAAGTCTGATGCTCTATCCACTATCCCATGTCATCTCTTAGAGATAATTAAACGGTTGGAGAATAAGACTTCTGAGGAAAGGATTAAAAAAAACCATGACTATTTAGCCCAGAGGCAACATGGCATTGTGGACAGAAGCCAGGAAGACCTAGATTCAACTCCCCACCTTAGACACATATTGGTTTTGTGACCCTGGCCATATCATTGATTCTCTCCGTGCTCTAGGCAACTGACTATTAGTCATGATGTTTATTCATTTCAGTAATGTCCAACTCTTCATCACCCCTTTTGGGAGTTTTGTTGGCAGAGATTTCCTTCTCCAGCTCATTTTACAGATGAGGAAAGAGGCAAACAGGGTTAGGTGACTTGCCCAGGGTCACACACACGTAGTAAGTGCCAGAGGTGAAGTCAGTCTTTCTGACTCCAGGCCCAGTGCTCTATCTGCTGCACCACATAACTGCACTAGGCAACTGACTAGAAGCTGACTTGCATTGGTAGGGTGAGTTGCCTCATCCTAGAGTTCCTCATATCAATGATATCACAGGTCCAATAATCCCTTTCCCTATTTAGCCAAGAGAAGAAAAGGCTAATCAGCATTCCCTTCTCTTCCTCCCTCTTCTCAAAATCAAGGAGCCAGGTTGAGAGGAGAATCCCAGGAGTAATGCAAACACTTCACACAGGTGATGGTCATGCCTCACCTTCCTCGTTAGTTATCTTATCCTCATCCTGGGACACCTGAGTCATGCCTTTCTTCAGGATTTTGTGACTGAAGCCACACATGCACACACACTCATGCTCACACACACATACATACACACGCACATACACACACACACACGTATTCCTAGGTTTTATAACTATATTATTCTTCTTCATATTGGGAAGAGATGAGTGTAGATGAGGGAATTTCTACAAATAAAAAACACCTTCTAGGCCTAGGATTGTTCTGGTCCTATAGGTATGAATGGATTTTCACCAAATCAGATGTTTATTTTAAAGCAAAAGAAAAAAAGCAACACATACTTACTCACCACCTACCATTTCAGAGCATGGATCCCGGTACTACAAGGAACGCAAAGTTGCATAAGATGCAATCTCTGACCCCAAGAAATATATGGTGTAGTTGGACCAATTATATATATATATATATATATATATATATATATATATATATATACAATTATATATGTATATACATATATATAATTGTATATATATATATATACAATTATATATGTATATACATATATATAATTGGTCCAACTACACCATATATATATATATATATATATATATATATATGAAGAGATATTAATACAGAATAACATGTGTGTGAATCACAAGTTCAATAAAAGTTCAGGGAAAGAAGAAACAGATCACTGTGGTCTAGAGCAGTCAAGGAAAGCTTCCAGAGGAGGTGGACCTAAATGGCAATGATTTAAATCATCTGAGAGGAAGAGGGAACGCATTCCATCAGAAAGGCATAATATGGAAGAAAAGAAAAAGAACAAGAACAAGAAGGGGGGGGAAGAGGAAGAAGAAAAGAAGAAAGAGGTGGAGGTGGGGGAAGAGGAAAAGGAAGAGGAGGAGGAGAAAAAGAAGGAAAAGAAGAAGAAAAAGAAGAAGAAATAATAATATAACTAACATTTACATAGTACTTTAAGATTTGAGGCAAAGGCTTTAAACTTTAAGCTCTAAGGTAAAAGGCAGCTCCGTCATAGCAGAGCGATCCAGCCTCATAGTCAAAAGACCTGGTTCAAATTCTATCTCTGACAGATACTGATTGTGTGACCCTGGATGAGACACTTAACCTCTAAGTGCCCAAGGAAATACTCTAAGACTATAATCTCCAGAGCAAGCACTGATCAATATTGGTAGAGGGAGTTTTTTCACCAAGGTTTTCTATACCCATTATATCACAGGTCCACTCAAAAAAAGAAAAAGAAAGGTTTGCGGAGCACTTTACAAATATTATCTCATTTTGGGGCAGCTAGGTGGCACAGTAGATAGAGCACCAGCCCTGAAGTCAGGAGGAAATGAGTTCAAATGCAGCCTTAGACCAAACACTTGACATTTACTAGCTGTGTGACCCTGGGCAAGTCACTTAACCCCAATGCCCAAAAAAAACAAAAACAAAACAAATATTATCTCATTTTAACCTCACAACAATCCTATGAGATAAATAGTACACATATTATTATCCCCATTTTACAGGTAAAGAAATTGAGGGTCAGAGATGTTGCCCTTGACTACACAGATAGCAAGTATCAGAAGAGAGACATGAAATCAGATCTTCCTGTCTCAGGATGACGTATAAACTAACCGGGTAGAAGTAGAGGGTTTGTATGGGGGAGTAATACACAATCTGGAAGGGCAAATTCAGTCTCAGACCTTAAAAGAGAGACTAAGGAATCTGTATTTTATTCTGCATGAAACAGTGAGAAGTTTTTTGAAGGTATTTGAGTTGGGTTGGGAGAAAATGTGACATCATGAAAGCCATGTTTTAGGGAGACGAGTACGACAGAGGCATGCAGGATCATTTGGAAGCAGGAAGAGACCAGAGGCAACGAAGACTAGTTAGGAGGGGATGGTGATAGCAAAGGGATAGGAAAAAAATAATGCAGAGTAAAGTAATAAAGACCAGAAATTCAGTGCAAGCTTTTTGATGTAAGGGATGAACCTTGGGGTATACAGCCCCTGTCAAAACTATAGTTCTTAAATCATTTGTTGAGAGCAAAAAAATCCAATGTGTTATATGACAAGGGGGGTTTAGTTTCCTCCCCTCTCTTTCTGAAGACAGATTTAATTTTGCTATTTCAATTATTCTCGCCACATGTGCCCAGCCACCCCTTTGGCTCTGCAAACACACAGATTCCCAAGAGAGTTAATAGCTTCTATCAGGAAGGGCCTACAAAATAAACTGGCTTCATTACTGTGGATTACATGTACCTTTTATGAGCAAATACCCATAAACAAATCTTAGTATTGTGGAATGCAAAATCAAATACATCTTTTGAATACCTTTCTGGAAACAACATAGGAGGAGGCAGTGAACAGGAAGGAAGGAAGGAAAGAAAGAAAGAGAGAGAGAGAGAGAGAGAGAGAGAGAGAGAGAGAGAGAGAAAGAGAGAAAGAGAGAAAGAAAGAAAGAAAGAAAGAAAGAAAGAAAGAAAGAAAGAAAGAAAGAAAGAAAGAAAGAAAGAAAGAAAGAAAGAAAGAAAGACCCCAACAGCAGTTACAAAAAGGAATAAACCAGTTTTCAAGCAATTTGATCTCACTGTGCCTAGCAGGGTGGCTGGTCTGTGCCAGATTTCATTATTCCCATTCGACAGATGAGGGTACAGAAGCGGGTGACAATAGAAAGAACACTAGACAAAGAGTTAAGAGACCTGGATGCTTGCCCCAACTCTCTTTGGGGCTTTGGATAAGTCAACAGCTCTCAGTCTGTTCCCTCAGTAAACTGAGAGGCTCATTGGTATAGCAGATTGAGCAGTTATAAATACGGTCCTTGCCCTTGAGAAATGTACAACCCAGTGAGAAAGTTGGATGTACTCTTCTTGCTAAAACCCATTTCTAAGTGACTCTCAGACTTTGTTGCCAGGTGTTGGTGAATACAGCCCATTATGCTCTATACTTTAATTTCTCAGTCTGTAAATGAGACAATAACACAAAACACCTTTAAAACAGACTCTTCCTGTATAGGCACCATGGATTTTTCCAGTACCTGTACAACTTTAGGCAATTCACTTAACCTCTCTGGGCATCAGTTTCTTCATCTATAAAATGAAAGGCTTTTTAGACCAAATGATCTCCAAGGTTCCTTCTACTTCTGGTATTCTGTGACATCCTGGAGCATACATGTCTTGCTGCTTCAAAACATGTGATTCTTCTCTTTGTCCCTCTAAAAAGTACAAGTAAGAGAAAAGTCTTTTATATTCTCATTTCACAGCCACCCCTGGAGGAAGGGGGGGGGGGCGGTCAAGGGGAGTGCACATAGGTAGCAGATTTGTCCCAGTCTCATCCCAGGATCAGTCATAGTCCTGCTGCAGCAGCGATTAGGGGCGGGGGGGGGGGGGGGGGGGGGCTCAGGGAGAGCAGTGTGGCAATGAAGGGAACAACATAAAGAAGACAAAAGCAGTAAGAACTTCAACAAAATCTTTTCAGTCACTTCTTCTGAATTATGTGAGCATAAAAAAAGATACACCTTTTTTTTGTAAGACCTCATAAATCCCCCTCACATAACACCAGTGATAAAGGCAAGCCTGCAGCCCCCTGCTGAAATATGTGTAATAGATATATTACTTTATATACAGTATATTTTCATTATGACATTCTATGAGTTCTCCTTTACCTTATGAAAATAAATTGCATAACCTCAGTCATACCATAAGATTAAATAACAAGGCACAAATAGATCACTGTAATGGTATTCTATGCTATTCATTTCCTTTAATGACTAGATTTCAAAGCACTTTTCCACCATGAATTAATTAACTCCAGCACAGCAAAAGATGAGTTTTATTTTCCTCATTTAAGAAACTTTATAGTGTTAGAGAGAGACCCATATACATATCTGTGCATATAATATATATATGCACACATATACACACACAGTGTCCCAAAAAGTTTTAGTGCAGTTTTAAACTTTAATAATGTCAGAAGTCTAAATGCTACAAACTCACAAAAACATTTGGAAGGCTAATAATTTAAAATTTTTAAAATATTGATGCTTCTTAATAAAGCCCAACATACTCTCTTTTGCTATAGTTGATTTCTGAACTTGTAGAAACTTTCAGCAGTTGCTACTCAGTGATTGAAAGGATTGTATTTATAATTCTAGCCCTAGGATAATCCAAAGTACAAGGTTTGATGTACAGATGACAGTTTTGACATGACCCTACAAGAAAAAGGATAATGAAAATAAATCAGGAGACAGAACTGGCTAGGCAAGAGAACCTCCTCTAGTGTGAGAAAATATTGTTCAGAAACTGTCACATATAAAATGCATGATGGGGCACACCATCTTGTTAAAATTTAAATTTATTATTCAAAATTCACAAAATTAAATTAGTTAAAATTAATTAATTAAATTTAATTAAACTTGCAAATGATGTTTTTTGTAACCTTGTAGCATTTATACTTCTGACGTTATTAATGCCTAAAACTGCCCCAAGACTTTTCAGGACAACCATTATATTTTTATGTGTACATAAGTGAGTGTACAAATACATATCTAAAAAGTTCAAAGCACTTGGAAAAATATGGTCTTTTTTTTTAAAGGGAGGCAGGTACAAGTTTGATATTAGCCCCGTTTTATGGGTAAGATAGGCAGAGATTAGGAGAAGTCTTCTGGGAAATTCCTAAAAGAGCCTATTTTAAACAAGAGTTCACTTGGTTCCTCATCTGGCTTTTTTGACCAGAAGGCTGCTTAGCATGAAAGGGAAACAAGTCGAATATCAGAAGATCCTAGGATCAGAAAATCAGAGCTTGAAGAGACCTTCAAGCATCTAGTCTAACCCTCTCATTTTGGAGATGAGAAAACGAAGGCCCAGAGAGGTTTGGTGAACTGTCTGAGATCATGTAGGGAGTCAACAGAGACAGGATTTGAATCCAAGTTCTCTGACTCCAGATCCGAGTCTTCATACACACTCTTTAACACAATGCCCAGTGACATACTTATGCCATAGGCAGTCAGTGAAGGAGACAGAAACTGAAACATCATAAAAAAGCCAAAAGATCACCACCACATATCACTAGGCAAAACAAACAAAAACTTCCATTCCACAATTACAGACCAGGTTCCTAACGACAAGTGTGAGGCCCTGGTCACAAAGGGACTAGGCAAGAGATGACTGTAGCATGCTTATCCCCATTACTGCCCAAGTCACAGAGCATGAGAGTGCGTTTTAAACCTTAAATTCTACACATATGCAAAAGATGGCATATTAGGGTCTGGTTGCTTTATTGGATTTTTTGGAGAGGGGTGTGTGTGTGTGTGTGTGTGTGTGTGTGTGTGTGTGTGTGTGTGAGAGAGAGAGAGAGAGAGAGAGAGAGAGAGAGAGAGAGAGAGAGAGAGAGAGAGAGAGAGAGAGTCTTCTGTTCTTTCTCTACATAAGAATCTTATCCAACATACTGCTAATAATTTGAGCTGGCCTGCATGGCCTGCCCCTCCCTTCCCCCCTAAAAACTTGCTAATTCCCACCTTTCTCAAGGACAAGTGAAATAACCAAAGGTTTAGAAATTGAAATCTGCTGCAGGTCATCAAACTCTAATTCCAATCCCTTCAGCACTATTACATGGATTGCTTTGAATTTCTAATTCTTCTATTTCCCCTATCAACACCAAAGTAGAAATGCTGGTTCTCAGTGAAATAAATGAAGGGAGGAGGGAAGGTTCTGGAAATAGGAGATGGCATGAGAGGATTTCTCGAAATTCCTTCTAGCTCTGTGACTCCAGGCAGACTCATTGAGCATCTCCTCTGCGCTCAACACTGTGGGAGGTTCTGGGATCATTCACAGTAATAATGAAAACTGGTATTTACAGAACAGCTTTAAGATCTAGAAAGCATTCAATGCATCATTTTGTTTAATTCCCATAATGATTTTGTGTGGGAGGTTCTATAGGCATGATCATTCCTTTTTATAGAAGAGGAAATAGATCAGAGAGTTTTTCCCCAGAGACACACATTCTACACCAGGTTTCTCCCATGTCCAAATGCCAAGTTCTTTTGACTAAATCACACAAGCTGCTGCAATCAGCCCTGACTAATCAATCAGCAAATATTTATTGAGTGCTTCCTAGCATATTTTCTTGTTTCATGAGTAGAAAAGATAGGAGATACTACAATGAACTCAATAAATATTTACTCATACGTAGCATTATGCTAGGCACTTTGGGGGATACCAGCAAGTAGAGTACATAGTCCCTGCCTTTAGGACAATCTAGTTGGGAAGATAAGACACACACTTACATCTTTGAAAAGTTAATTGAAGCATATGACAACGATGCCTGAAGACAGTAAGTGCTATAGTTCAGAGGAGAGAAAGAACACCCAGGAATGGCGTGAGCAGGAAGGGTTTTCTGGATAAAGTTGGATTTATGCTAGGCCTTGAAGGAAGGTTAGGATTGAAATAGAAGAAAAGTTTGGGAGAGAGAGAGGGCATGATGGTTGATATTTTACAACCAAGAAATGGCTGTGAGAAGGAGCCTGTAAAACTGCTGAGTGAGTGTTTTTTGTTCAGAAGGAGACAACTCCAATCCATCCATAACTTGTAGCGCTGTTACCTGGAATACATTTTCCGGGGTCTTATTATAAATGTTTAAATTGGCTCCAACACACCAGGCTGCAAAGGCACCTGTGCTGAATAGGTTTACCCGCTGTTTTGGGGAGATGAGACATCATCCTTTCTCCTTTGGTTATATATCTGGGTTTCTCTTCCTCTCTACTGACATTTCTTATTTCTGCTTCGCAGCTGCATTAATTAACCCTAAAAAGGGTCTTAGGAGCCGGCTTAAAGGTTTGTTTTCTTTTTTTTTTAAAGGTTTGTTTTCAAAGGTAAAATAGCACCATTATCAGGCCTGCACTGCACAACAGCCTTCAAAGAAAGGTTCTATTTGTGCATTCTGTGGCAAATGATCCATCTCTAACCTTGGAAGGCCCTGTAAAAAATAAATAAAGAAATCAGAGCAGAGAAAAGACCAAACAGATGATGGCAGGATAAGTTACCAGGAGCAAGACAGGGTGGAGTTTTTGTTCGGTCTGCTTGTGACAATGAGATCAGGTAGAGGACTGGAGGGTTACCAAACCCCCTCATTCCATTGCCACAAGAGGCAGTGTGGTACCAAGGAAAGAGCCCCACATGTGAATCAGAAGACCTGGACTCATTCCCATCTGACCCTCCCTACCTTGCCCACCTTTCTCTAAGTCTCTGTTTCTTGCTCTATAAAATGACAAAGTTGAACTCAGGGTTTCTTAACCTTTTTTGTGTCATGGACCTTTTGGAACTCTGGTGAGATCAACCTAACCTTTTCTCAGATTAATGTTTTCAAATGCATGAGAAAAAAATGTGTAGTATAACAAAGGAAACCAATTAAGTTGAAATACAGTGACTGAAACATTTAAAAAGCAAATTCAGAGACCCCTAGGTAAGAATCCAATTTCTAAGTCCCCTCTAACTCAGAAGGCCCTAAAAACCATTCTTTCCTTCAGATTAAAATTCAATATGATTTTGCAAATTTCTAACATCCTATATAAATGATGTTTTTCCAAGTATCTATAAGTATTAAGGGCTACATAATTGGGCCCCACTTTTTCTGATGAAAGGCACTTTCTTGTAAATATCAGCAAAGTTAGTAGCAAAGTTCCCACATTCTCAGGAAAACATACTTCTAACAAGAAATGAAAATGAGAAGCTTTTTAATCTATCAGCAGAGCTCACTCTCCTATTCTCCCCCTTTCTCTCTCAGAGACCACAATGAACCGCACAGCTCAGGGGGCTTTTAGTTATGCATTTTTGTTAAATAATTTTCTGATACGCCAGAGAGGAACTTTAAGATGTCCTCAGTTTTAAATGCAAGTTACATGATCAGAGTGGCAGGAAAACTTTTAATTCTGCAACAAATGATTATTTCTCCCTAAGCTCTTCCCTGTTCTTTTGCTGTTGATTTTAAAGTTGAGTTAGAAGAAGGATAGCTATTTTAATCAATTAATTGATCAACAAGCATTTATTAAGTATGACAGGCATGGTTCTAGTTGCTAGGCATATAAAGGAAAAAAAATGAAACATTCCCTGCCCTCAAGGAACTTACATTCTACTAGGAAGAGAAAATACATCCACAGATTAAAAATTATAGAATAGGGACAGCCAGATGGTGCAGTGTATAGAGCACCAGTCCTGGAGTCAGCAGAACCTAAGTTCAAATCCGGCCTCAGATGCCTGACACTTACTAGCTGTGTGACCCTGGGCAAGTCACTTAACCCCAATTGCCTCACCCCCCCCCCAAAAAAAATTAAAGAATGTACTTTTTTTAAAAATGCATAGTGATGGAGGGTGGGGACTGGAAGCCTGGCACCAACAACCATGGAATCAGTACACTTCTTGAAGAAGATGGCATATAAGCTAAGCCTTGAAGGGAGCTAGAGATGAGAAGGAAGAAAATGCCAAGCATAGGAGACGATCTATGTGAAGGCACATAAAATAGAATGGTCTCCTCTGGCAACGTGGAAGGGGAGGGTTGAGTTGGACAGGGACCTGGGAGGTACAGAGATGGCATGAATGGATATGAAAGAAGGATGTCCAGTTGTGGCCTTCCACCTCAATCCTATGATCTAGTCAGATCTAATCGTAATTTTGCCCTCCTTCTCTCCTATCACAAGGAATGAAAAGGAATTCCCCCAGTATGAGTCTTTCTTTCTCAGTACTTACAGTTTCTACTAAAGTTCACCCTCTTCCATTGCCTCACTGTGGCACAAGGGTGACCCTGGGTTCACAACCTCTGACAGGGCCCACTATGCTGGTACAGCTCCACGCAAGGCTCCAACAACAAGATCTATGTCTGTCTCCCAAGAACCAGACTAGGTAGGTTCAGAAAAGCTCATCACCAGAAGGCTGGCCGTTAGGTGAGGAATTTCAATGATCTCCTTCACTGATGAATAACTACCTACATGGAAGGGCTGCAATCTGTGTCAGTGAAGGGAGTATCTACAGCCATGGAATCATAGATTGTCCAAAGTACCAAAGAAGCTAGTAGAGGAGAGTCAAAAATTCAGTTTGTGGTTGAAGAGGTTGGGGGCAGAATGGGGAAAAAGAGGCAGGGACAAGAAAGTGAGAGGAAACAAGCTTGATGCAGGAAATTTTCTATCAAGACACTGATTCCCAAGTCTACTTCCTGATCCTCAAAGCCCAAGAAAGTAGGTGATAAGGTAGTTGCCCAACAGAGCTAGCATCTAGACTTGGGGTTTATGTAGTCCAGGAAATAGGTCCTTGACTCCCATCTGTCCCTCAACATATAGTACTCATTCCTACTATAATGCATTCTCTCATATTACTATCCTGACCTGGATGTGTCTACCTTTTACATACTCAGATTCTACCAGTGCTGCAAGGGCCAACTCAAGTTCCACCTTCTCTATGTTGCCTTCTAATTGGTCTTTCTGCCTCACATCTCTCCCTGCTTCCATCCATGTTCTACTCAGTTGTCAAATTGACCTTCCTAAAGAGCAAGTCTGATCATATCATTCTCCTAATTTGATAAACTCCAGTGACTCCCTATTACCTCCAGGATCAAATATAAAATATTCTGTTTGACTTTTAAGTCACTTCATAACCGGGTCTCTTCCAATCTTTCCAGTCTTCTTACACCTTACATTCTACCACATATCTGCAATCCAGTGACAATGACTTCCTTGTTGTTCCTTGAACAAGATACTTCATCACCCAACTCTATGTTTTTTTCATTGACTATCCCCTATGCCAGGAATGCTCTCCCTCCTCATCACTGCTTCCTTTTGGCTTCCTTCAAGTTCCAGCTAAAATTCCACCTTCTATAGGAATCCTTTCCCAATCCTTGTTGATTCTAATGCCCTCCCTCAGTCAATTATGTCCAAAAGCCAATGAAGTCTGCCTGACTAATTTAATAGACAATCCATAACCATGACAGGAAGTACAATGGTAAGGTGTCATGGAGCTATAGCACTAGAGAAGACAACACCAAACCCTCAAGGCTAGCTTTAGAATCCTTAAGAGAAAGATGTAGCCTTTTGCTCTCTGAGAAACCAATTCAATAGCTGAATGAATAAGAGTTGGGATAAGGACCTCCAGAATCTAAATATCTATGACTATAGTCTTGAGGCTGGAAGGGACCTTAGAGTTCATATATTTTGGCCTCTTCATTTTACAGCCCCCTCACGTGAGGTTTCTAACATCCTGAAATGTTACCCAAGGTCACACATTAGTAAATTACAGAGCCAAGATTTGAATACAGATTCTCTGACCTGTTCCTTGTACTCTGCTATCTCTCCCCTTTAATCACCGCCTTGTCAGGCTGGAAGGGCTTGTGTGGCTCAATGAAACCATGAGCTATGACATGCAGGGTTATCCAAGATATACAGGTCATAGTGGAGAGTTCTGACAAAAGATGATCCACCAGCAAAGGAAATGGCAAACCACTCAAGTATCTCTGCCAAAAAAAACACCATGGACAATACAAAAATGAAAAAAAGAAATGACATCAGAAGATGAGTCCCTCAGGTTGGAAGGTGTCCAAAACACTACTGGAGAAGAATGGAGGACAACTAAAAGTATCTCTAGGATTAATGAAGCAGCTGGGCCAATGCCGAAAGGAAGCTCAGCTGCAGCTACATCTAGTGATGAAAGGAAAGTCCTATGCTGTGAAGATCAGTGCTTGCATAGGAACCTAGAAAGTAAGCTCTATGAACCAAGGTAAGCTGGATATGGTCAAACAGGAGATGGAAAGATTAAACATTGACATCTTGGGTGTCAATGAACTTAAGTGGATGGGAATGGCTGAATTTACTTTAGATGATTACTACATATACTACTGTGGGCAACAATAGCTTAGAAGAAATGGAGTAGCCCTAATAGTCAATAAAAGGATGAGAAAAACAGGACTTAGAGTATAATCTCAAAATGATCGGATGATACCTGTTCAAATCCAAGGCAAACTATTCAACATCTCAGTAATTCAACTCCAACCACTGATGCCAAAGAGGCCAAAGATGATCAGTTCTACAACATCTTCTATAAATAAACCAAAAAAGGATGTCACATTCATCATATGAAATAGATGCTAAAATAGGAAATGAAAAGATAATTGAAATATTAGGCAAGTTAGGCCTTGGAGTACAAAATGAAGCAGGGTAGAAACTAATGGAGTTTTAGCAAGATAACTTGCTGATCACAGCAAACACTGTTTTTCAACAACCCAAAAGGTGACTCTACACATGGACATCGCCAGATGATCAATATCAAAATTAGATTGATTATATACTTTGTGGCCAAAAGTACAGAAGCTCTATACAGTCAATTAAAACAAGACCTGGAGCTGACTGTGGATCAGATCATGAACTTCTTATTGCAAAATTCAGGCTTAAATTGAAGAAAGTAGAGAAAATCACAAGACCATATAGGTGTGACCTAAATAATATCCCTTATGAATATAAAGTGGAGGTGATGAATAGATTTAAGGGATTACACCTGGTAGATAGAATAGCTGGAGAACTATGGACAGGGGTTCTCAACATTGTACAGGAGTTAGCAACAAAAAGAAAAAACATTTCTAAGAAAAAGAAGACCAAGAAAGCAAAATGTTTGTCTGATGAGGCTTTATAAATAGAGGAAAGAAGGTAAAGAAGGAAAAAAAAGATATACCCAACTGAATGCAGAATTCCAGAGACTAGCAAGGAGGGACAAGACGGTTTTCTTAAATGAGCAATGCAAAGAAATAGAAGAAAACAACAGAATGGGAAAGGTAGGAGACCTCTTTTAAAAATTTAGAGATATCAAGGGAAAGTTTTATGAAAAATGGGCATGATAAAAGCCAAAAATGGTTAGTATTTAACAGAAGTAGAAGAGATTAGGAAGAGGTGGCAAGAATACACAAAAGAACTATACAAGAAAGATCTTAACATCACTGATAACCATGATAGTGTGGTTACTGATCTAGAGCCAAACATCCTGAAGAATGAAGTCAAGTGGGCCTTAGAAAGCATCATTAAAAATTAGGCTGGTGGAGGTGATGGAATTCCAGGTGAGCTATTTTAAAGCCATAAAAGATGATACTGTTAAAGTACTGTCAGCAAATCTGGAAAACATAACAGTGGTCAGTAGATTGGAAAAGGTCAGTTTACATCCCAATCCTAAAGATAGGCAATGCCAAGAAATGTTCCAATTACTGAACAATTGTGCTCATTTCACATGCCAGCAAAGTTATGCTTAAGATTCTGCAAACTAGGCTTCAGCAATATGTGAACCAAGAATTACCAGAAGAGCAGGTTGGCTTTCAAAGAGGCAGAGGAACTAGAGACCAAATTGCCAACATTTGTTGAATTATAGAGAAAGCAAAGGATGGTCAGAAAAACATCTCCTTCTGCTTAATTGACTACATTAAAGCCTTTGACTGCATGGACCACAACAAAATGCAGCAAGTACTCAAAGAGATGGGAGTGCTAAATCATCTTACTTGTCTCCTGAGGAACCTGTATGTGAGCCAAGAATAGGGAACAACTGATTGGTTTAAAACTGGAAAAAGCAGTATAACAAGGCTGTAATTGTCACCTTATTTATTTAACTTATATGCAGAGTATATCATGCAAAATTCCAGGCTGGATGAATCAAAAGCTGCAATTAAGGTTGCCAGGAAAAATATCAACAACTTCAGATATGCAGGTGATGCCACTCTGATGGTAGAAAGTGAATAGGAATTAAGAAGCTTCTTGATGATGGTAAAAGAGGAGAGTATAAAAGTTGGCTTGAAGTTTAACATCCAAAAAAATTAAGATCTTGCCAACTGGTCCCATTACTTCCTGGCGAATAAAGGGAAAAGAAATGGAAGCAGTGTCAGATTTTATATTCTTGAGCTCAAAGATCACTGAAGATAGTGACTGCAGCCATGAAATTAAAAGGCACTTGATCTTTGGAAAGAAAGCTTTGGCAAATCTGGACAGCAGAAACATCACCTTGCTGACAAAGATCTATGTCGTCAAAGCTATGATTTTTCCCATAGCAATGTACTGTGAAAAATGGACTATAAGGAAAGCTGAGTGCTACAGAATCAATACTTTTGAACTGTGGTTCTGGAGAAAACTTTTGAGAGTCCCTTGGACAGCAAGGAGATCAAATCAGTTAATACTTAATTCATCCGAAGCTTAAATACTTTGGCCACATAATAAGAATATGGGACTCATTAGAAGACATCCTGATGTTAGGAAGGATTGAAGGCAAAAGGAAAAGAGGACAGCAAGGACAAGATGGATAGATAGTGTCATGGAAACAATGAATATAAATCTGGACAGATTTTGAGAGATAGTGGAGAAGGGCCTGGCATGCGATGATCCATAGCGTCATGAAAAGTCAAACACGACTGAATGACTGAACAACAATACACACACCATTAGGGGTGATTTATCTTCCTAAATACAATCTTGATCATGTCACCCCACTGCTACCCTGAAGTCAAAATTTTTCCAAGTTTCTCTACTGCCTATTAAGTAAAGTCCAAAACACTTGGCTTGGCATTACACTTGGCATACACTTGGCATTCAAGGTCCTTTAGGATCTAGGAATGCTAAACAGATGTAAGTTACTATTATTACCCAACCTTTACCCGCTACTCCCCTTCACATGCCTGTGATCTAACCAAACCATACTACTCACTCTTCCCAGATCTAACTTCACACTTTCTAATACCTCTGTTTTTGTTGGCACCATTACTTTCCCTTGGAATTCCCACCCTCAAGCTGTCCAAATCCTACCCATACTTCAAGATCAGGTTTAAATGCTACCTTCTCCTAGGAATTTCCTTAATTCCTACCATCTCTCCCCTGAAATAGCCTTTCCCTCTCCCAAATTCCAGGAATACTTTGTATTTCTCCTGTAGCACATCTTCTTTCAATATATCAAAGTTTATGAAATGGATCATGCTATAAATTGCCTGAGAACTTCAGGACCAGGTAGACCAAAGGGCTTTGTGAGGCCACTCAAGACTTACCTTAAGAGTCACCTCCTATGTGAAGCATTATCTCTGTTTTGCCTCAATTTCCCTTGTGCCAAACTTCTTTATGTATGTTAGGCTTGAAACGACTTCATGTTTTATAGCATAGCCCTAGAGTATGACCAAGCACCCTTTGGTAGTATGTAAGCTCTTGAGGTCAGGGAGCGTTTTGTTTTTATTTTCGTACCTCCAGTGCCTAGTATATGACAGGTTCGTTATAGATATGCTTGATAAATTTTTGTTGAATTGAATCTTTTAAGATGCATGAGTCTTATTTCTCAAATTCAATTGCAAACTCCAGGAGGACAAAGACATTGTCAATTTCACCTGTGTAAACCCTTCATCTTGTAGAATGGTTCCTTGTGCACAGGATGTGTTCAATAGATACTTTTTTTTCAATGAATGTTCCTCTTCGTGAAACAGTGTGGTAGAGGGGAAAGTAAGATGAATTAGGAATCAAGGTTTGGACTTAAATTCTGGCTGTATTTATTACTACCTGTGTGACCTTAGTCACATTCTTTAACTTCTTGAGCTTCAGTTTCCAAATCTACAAAATGAGAGGGTTGAACTGTGATTCTTAACCCCAAGCATTCCTGGACAGATTTCATCGAGTCCACATATTTATATAGGAAAAGAATCTTTATTTTCATAACCTCTAACTGAAATTTGGCATTTCCTCCAATTATGAGTATTTTTTTTCAAAACAAAATGTCTTTTTAAGAGGTCCACAGGCTTCCTCAGATTCCCAAAGGGATTTATGACATCAAAAAGGTTAAGAATCCCTACACTTGATAATCTCTTCCAATTCTAAATCCATGAGCCCAGAAAGTTGTAGTCATTCACCAACACATTGAGCACTTCAAAGGGACTCCAAGGATTTACCTGGGTCTCCCCTGTCACTTCACCCTCAGTGTAATTGCAACTTGTGCCTCAGGCCAAATTATGCCAATGACCCCATGGAGTTGCAATTACAGGCAGGCACACTTACTTCCATCCAAACCACCCTGGGTATTATCTTTTTTTTTCTTTCTGTTTTTGGGGGTTACCTTCAGCCAGAAGAAACAGATACTAGGCACCTTGTATAACTGAAGGGAATGTGGTCTCCACTTCAGTCACACGTCTTTCTAAAAGCACTACATGCAATTGTGAAGGAATCTATTCCTGCCTTCTTAAATTCCGAGTGGAAATGTGTCAAATAGAAGGCTAATACAGCTGCCTTTTATAAGCAGGTGTGGGTCACATTTGCAGTTTACTAATTAACCTTTCAGCCTTTTCAAGCTAAAGGGTAAATTTATTTAGACTCAAAGTAGACAATGATACACATGTTTAATTAGACATCTTATCTGTGACCTTAGCTAAGTTTATCTTTTTTGGATGGAGGCGTTAATTTGTTTATTATCTTCCAATCACAGTCAAGCATAGACTTCAATATCTACAGACACACATGGTTTCACTGAAGAAGAAAAAGAAAACAAAATCCATCCATCTACATAGCTGGGCCTGAGTAAGTCTGGAGGGCAGTGATGGAAAAGGATGCTCATGGCGGAAGGTAGCACAAAGCATGACTAGAGTTTTATCACTATTTGTTTTTTAATCCCTAGCTGCTTTTTAGTGGATGCTGTAAGTGCAATTCTTTGTTCCTCAAATTTTCCAGGGAATAAAGGTCTGCCTATAAATGAAAGGCTGAAACAAAATACTAAGTATTTCTCCAGATTCACAAAATAATTGAACCCTTAAGTGGCAAAGGTCTTCCAAGGTCATCTAATCCATCCTTTCCTGAAGGATGAGCATCCCTTACAACAGCTTCTACCAGGGGAAATAAATCTGGCCCTTTGCATGAAGACCTCCAATCGTGGAAAAGCTACCACCTTCTGAAACAAATCACTCCAAAACTGACCAGCATCAATTATTAGCCATGTTTTCTATATGCTGAGCAAAAGTTTCCTCTTGTAAATTTGACCCATTGATCCTGCTTCTCTTCTGATGCCACTCAGGTCAAATCTTCCACGTGACAACTCTTCAAGTACTTGAACCTCTCCCATTCATCTCTTCAAATGATCCATGAGGAACATCACTTTGTAACTCTTTGTGATTTGGTTACTCTCCTTAGAGGTAAGTCCCACCACATCAAAGTGTCCCTTCAAATGTGCACAGGACTGAACTCCTCTCACAGAATCATAAGATCTCCATGCCTAAAGGGACATTTAAGATCATCCAGTCCAGCTGAAACCGAGACAAGTGAAGAAACCTGGCCAAGCCTGCACAGCACAATGCTAGCACTAGAAGTCAGATTCCCTGACTCCTATTCTAGTGACATTTCCACTATACCAAATTGTGTCCCTACAACAAACTACCTCTCTATGTACATTAATAAGCAACAGATATACAAATTCTCACAATCAAAAGAACAAAAATTAGATATTATAATTATTTCAAAATATAATCTCACAAATGCCTTTGAATTGTTCAACAAAAGAGGGAAAAAAATCCAAACATCAAGTTCTATCCTTATAAGTCAATTTGTGACATTTCTTCTGTGTACCTTTGGACAAATCACTTAACATCACTGGACATCAGTTTCCTCATCTGAAATTTAGATGATCTCTAAGGTTCCTTCCAGGTTGAAATCCTATGATCTACTAACCAGCACCAAATCAATCCTACCAAGGTATACTCAGGACAAACAAAATAAAAGTGGGAAGAAATGCTACATTAGCACAAAATTATGGGACATGACACCACCAGCTCTACTCAGTGGTTAAATACAAAAAGGTGAAACAGAGGCACCCACTAGAGACCCTTTGAAGAAATTGGTTCTATCAAAAGCAGGCAGCTTTTTTTTTAACCAGGATTAACAAGCCGGAAGCACTGGCCTATGGGTGTCAGCAAGAATCCAAAAGGCATCTCTATCAACTCTAAAGCAAAAACATCATCTGAAACCACACAATGGAAATCATGTGCTAAAACCCCTGCTGGCTGGTATCTCCACTCTTCATGCTATACCTACCCACAATTTGCAATGGTCTACATTCATTAAAAACAAATGGATGTAATTGTCAGACAAGGCCCAATAATCGCTTTTTCAGACTTTGTTTAAAAGTGATCAATGTCTTTAGACATTTAAGGTATAGAGAATCTCACTCTCCAGGGGAAAAGAGAAGAAAGAACTCACGTTTTCTCTCTCTCTTTCTCTCTCTTTGTCTCTCTCTCTGTCTCTCTCTCTCTGTGTCTCTGTCTTTCTTCTCTCTTTCCCTTTCCTTTCTTCTCTCTCTCTGTCTTTTTCTCTCCGACCCTGTGTGCCTGTCTGTCTGTTTCTTTCTCTGTCACTCTTTCCATCTATCTCTCTCTGTCTCTATCTCTCTGTCTTGGTGTTTCTCTGACTCTCTGTGTTTCTCTGTTTCTCTGTGTCTGTCTGTCTGTCTGTCTGTCTGTCTCTCTCTCTCTCTCTCTCTCTCTCTCTCAGGCTCAGGATCACAAAGCCAAGCCTGAGAAGTAGGAACCTAAACACTTTCACTGGTCAGAACTAAACAATGAAAACCAACATTAATGAGCTGCTCAGCCTACAGACTTAATCAGAGTCAGGGAAATGTAGACATTCATATTTGCATAATGGCATTTGCTCTCCCCTCATTTCAGAGGCATTTTCAATTAATCCTTAGGCAATTAACTGTGCAGCTTAACTGAAATATGTGGCATTCAGGCAAGATTAAACTTAATACAGTCAGCTAGCAAAGCTTTCCATATTCAGGAGTTTAATGAGGTGATAATCGGGAAGAAACTGTCCTAACCGTTGCTAAACTAGGCTAAATAAACCAAGTCTATAGAGCTTTGTCAAAACATACAAAAATAAACAGAGAGGCCTTGAATTGTCCCTGCTTTGAGGAAGGCTGGGGCCCATGTAATCTCCCAGGAGCAGCCAGTGTTTCTGATCCCTCCCCCTTGGGTTCCCTGGGATGGCCCGGGAATGTAGCTCTTCAGGATACAAAGAGCACTTTAGATAGTAGCTGGAGGTAGGAGATGAGGATGTGGACAGGAGAAAGTGAGCATTGGGAGGTGGGGAGCGGAGTTTCTGCACACACACCAACCCCCACCACTGCTCAGAAGTGATTTTTCTCTACCAACCCAACTACTTGTTTAACTTTGTTCCTAGGTTTTTCTTTTTCTTTCCAAATTTAGCAAAGTGATGTCCTTGGTCAGGCACCTCAAGTTCTGACTTTTAAAATATGGCGCCATGAAATTTTCTACAAACAAAATGTAACACTATAGGTTTCCTGTTGTAGTGGAAAGAACACTGGCGTGGAAGTCCAGAGGCTTGGGTTTTCATATGACTTCAACCTAATCCGTCTAGGCCTTAGTTTCTTCATCTGTTAGATGGAGACAATAATAACTACAGCACCACCCAGACAGGAATCTTGTGAGGAAAGTACTTTATAAATCTTTAAGACCCACACAAAGATGAGTTTCTATTATTATTCTACAACTATTTATATACTGCCAATTCAGGGTGAGGTCACAGGAATAAACATTATGGGGACTGGGAAGATAAGATATATATACAAATAACCATAAAATGGGGCTACCTGAGATAAGGAGTGGCTAAATGCAAAGTGTTATAGGAACGTGAAGGGAAAACTTCCTGGAGGTGAGGAGAGGATGTGGTAGGAAAAAAAAAAAACCCAGAAGGTTGGGCTAGATTACTTCTACAATGTCTTCCAGATATATAAGTTTTCTGAAGTAATCACTTCATGATTCTATGATGAAAGATAGCTCCACAGAAGAGGTGGACCTTAAACTTGGGGTACTCAGAGATTGGGAGGGGAGGGCAGGGGGAAGTCCTTGAATACAAATTAATTCAATTCCATTCCATTATTAAGTGCCTACTATGTGCAAAGCACAAAGCCCTGGGCAAACAACAAAGAAAGTGAAATAATCCATACTGTCAGCTATGGGAGCCAACCAAATGTTCTGGAAGAGAAGAACGTGATACAATCAAAATGATTCTTTGGAAAGATTCATTTCCTGGAGATGTTCAGGATGGAAAAGAAGGGAAGGGAATAAACATTTATATAGTACATACAAGTGTTCAAGGAGGACTAGTACCACTGGTGTGGGGGCTGCTGAGCTCTTTTCAGGGCTGCACATCCTTCTTTGGTGTCCCTCTGTCACCCAATTCTCACCTGTGGCCCCAAGAAGCTGTAGCATGAGCAGCAGCCAAATCCTGGTAAACTGTCTCGCTACATGGGCTAAACCAGGCTGTGGCCAGCTGACAGACTTTAAACCCATGGGTGAATTAAGGCGCTGTCTACCCTGAGCACGTGAAGACTTCCCCCATGGAATGGGAGGATGAGAACAATTTGTTCCAATGGCCATGAAAGTGGTTGAAGCAAACACTGTGGGACACTGAGAGCTCCGTAAGACATCAAGCACACCAGGGTCAGCCACTGCATCCTCAGCCCTTGCCAGTTGTCCTGTCTTCTGTCTTGCCACTGAACTTCAAAGATTCTGGAAGAGAGAGTGAGAACTGACAATCTGTGCAACAACTCTGCTTCCTTAAATCTAATTCATGCACAAGTCAAGATATCACTAATTCATGATGTCATTGGCCTTCACAAAAAAAATGAAGGACCAACAACAGCTATGTATCAGACAACAATCCCGTGAGACAGATGCTTTTATTATCTCCATTTTGGAGTTGAGGAAACAGACAGAAAATAAACGACTTGCCCAGGGTCACCCAACTAGTCAGATTCTGAAGTCAAATTTGAATCAAGGACTTTCTGACTCCACAAGTCTATTCACCTGCTTTTATGGAGGCAGAGAATAGAGGTGAGAAAAGAGTTAAGAGGATGCTACATTTGCCCAGGTGTGAAGGAATAAAAGTAATAGGATTGGATTAGAAAACAAGAGACTTTAGGAAGGAAGAATCAATATGCTTGGTGACTGAGTAGATGTGAGGGGTAAGAGAGACTAAAAAATCAAGATTATTGCCGTGAGGCCTGGCTGACCGCGAGTGGTAATGCCATGGACAGAAAAGGGAAGTCAGGAGGCACAGCCAGTTTGAGAAGAAAAAATGATGAGTTCCATTTTGGTCATCTGGAGTTTGAGGTTCAGCAGGCCATCAAGAGAAGGAAGTGCAGAAGCGAACTAGAGCTGGAACTCAGAAGAGTGGTCAGGTTTTGTTTATCTTTTCTAAGATAAAGGATTTGGAATAAATTACCTCTAATATCTTTTCAAGCTATAAAATTCAATACTTTTAATTTTTTCACTCATTCTTCAGCAAAAATAAGGGACAGTTAGATGACAAAATGGACAGCATGCTGGTCATGGAATGAGAAAGACCAGAGTTCAAATCTTGCCTCAAGCACTTACTGTATGACCCTGGGCAAGTCTCTTAACTTCTGTGTATCCCTTTAAGACTAGGGAGTTGGACCCTGAAGGTCCTTTCCAGTTCTAAATCTATGATCCTATCACCCTATAAACAAAGTCAGAAATATCTGGGTTGAAGTGCCACCTGCAACACAGATGGTCTATGTAACATTGGGCAAGTCACTTAACCTCTCACGGAGACACCTCAGGCAAGAAGGGTCAAACAAGCATTCCACAGACAACATGTGGGAGTTCCATTGTAACAAGATTAAACCGAAATTGGGAAATATTTAACAAAAGAAATAAAAATACAATAAAACATAGGCAAGAGATGGTACTGACCTGCTTTACATGCAGAGGGAGATTCCTCACCTGGTCATTTCCTTTACTAATAAAAACACAGGCCCAGTCCCTATTCCCTTGTAACTAAAACCAAAACCAAAATAAAAATGGCTGAATGGTTTTTGCTAAAATTTTCAAGATGAAAGGGGAAAAAACCCCACCAAATTCACCTTTGTACAAGGAACAGACTGGAGTGGATACTGGCTTCAACAGATTACGCCCAACAGAGTGATCCAAAGGGAGGCAAGGATGTGATAAATCATCACTCCCTGGAGTGACAGGGCACAGAGTTTGGAAGGCTTTTGAAGACCTGGGAAAAGAAGCGAAGACTGAAGAGGACTCCAGAACCTTCAGCTCCTGGGGAGCCACAGGGCTGGAACTCTAAAGTCCCTTCTTACTAGAACAGGTCTAGGTATGCCCTGCCTCCACTCCTGCCAAAGCTACATTACATCCACACTAGTAATGTTCCCTCCTACAAAGACCTACCCCATTCACACTGTGTGGGTGACCCTAGTCCTTGAAGGCTATGCCAGCAGACGACAAGCTTTGGCAGGTCAGACCAAGATAGACATGGTTTAATAATAAACCCAAGGGCAAACTACCTCTGTCATCTGAAGGTGACAACCCAGCTACCTTCAGAGAAGCTTGTCCCCAGATTGCCTTGCAGAGTGATGAATTTTTCAGTCACAGAAATTCACTGCCACACACTTCACTGCTATAAAGAGGAGATTCTTAACCTTTTTTTGGTGATATGGACCCTTTTGGCGGTAAGTGAAGCCTATCGATCGCTTTAATGCTTTTGAATGCATAAAATAATACAATTATCAAAACAGTTTTTAAAAAGTTCACAGATTCTACCCCTTCTGTGTCAGTTAAGGGAGAAAGGGCCCACTCTAAATAAATCAGAGATCAAAGTATCACATTTACATATTTTGTCATTATCTTTATTTCTATGTATTTATTTTTAACATTCTGAGTTCCAAATTCTTTTCCTCTCTCCAGCCCCTTCCCTACTCACTGAGAAAGCAAAGCAATATATCAATTATACATGTGAACTCATGCAAAACATATTTCTATTAAAAAATTTTTTATAAAAGAAAAAGCAAATTAAGAAAGTAAAAAAGTATGCTTCAATCTACACTGGAGAGTTCATCAGTTCTCTCTCTGGAGGTGGAGAGCATTTTTCATCATGATTCCTTTGAAACTGTCTTAGAATTTTACACCTTTACAAATTATTTCCTATACATGATATTGTTTATTACTCACAACAGTCTTCTGAAATTGATCACGTAGAAGTTATGATGTCATTCTACGTATGAAGAAACTGAGGTCCAAAGAGTTTAAATGTCCAACTTTACATAGGAAGTTTTTCACAGAGCTAAGCCCAGAGCTCCAGCCTCCAAGCAGAGCATTTTAGGCCACACCATGTTTCCTCCAAAACAGTGAGAGGCTAATGGGGAATAAGGAAAATGGATAAATGACTCCCAGAAAGGCTCAAACCTGCTCTTAAGCATCTTCCTTCACAATGTCCTTTACTAACAGATCTGCTAATGAGCAGCCGGATGGGTTAATTTATATTTCATTTCCTTTTATTGTCCTTAACCCCACTGGGCCTCAGTTTCCTTATGAGGGTGCTGGACTGGATGAACTCTAAAATTCCTGCTAGCTCTAATGTGGTTTGACTCTTCAACTTCTTCCTTCCCCTAGACCCCAAAGATAGAGAAGCATATGAGCAGTGAGAATGCTGGAAAACTGGCCATCAGTGAAGATGGAGAAAGGAAATAATCTGAATAATCAAAAAGCTGGTGAGTCCAACCCAAAATCTACTCAGCCCAATGGAAACAGAACAGCTAATCATGAGTAATCCTGTGAAACGAATTAAGAAAGCTGAAAATTAGCCAATTCACCCAAGTAGCAGCATTAGCTAAATTATCCAAGCAATAACCTCCATTTCTTCTCTCTTCTGGGGCCACAATAACCAGGTATGGAACAAATAAGTCTCTCTGTTTCTATCCATCTTTGCATGTTTTAAGTCTATATCTGCCTCTCTCTATTCAGGATGCAATGAAAATTACTCCATTAAAAATATGTTAAGGGTCAGCTAGGCGGCACAGTAGATAGAGCGCTGGCCCTGGAGTCAGGAGGACCTGAGTTCAAATCCAGTCTCAGACAAGACACTTGACACTTATTAGCTGTGTGACCCTGGGCAAGTCACTTAACCCCATTGCCTTACATACACATACACACACACACACATATATACATATATATATATATATATATATATATATATATATATATATATATATATATATATATATATGTTAAGTAAGCCCAAGGGCAGCTAAGAGGCACAGTGGATAAAGTTAGAGGACACTCATTAGCTATGTGACCCTGGGCAAGTCACTTAACCCTCTTAGCCTCAATTTTCTCATCTGAAAAAGGAGCTGGAGAAGGAAATGGCAAACCTCTCCAGTAACTCTGACAAGAAAACCCCAATTGAGGTCATGAAGAATTGGACACAACTGAAACAACTGAAAAAGCAACAGCAAGTAAGCCCAATAATAAGGCAATAGCTGAGCAAATTGTGGTATGTTAAATGATGGAATACCATATTGCTATTAAAAATTTTAAATGTAGGAACCGTGCTCATCCAGAGAATCACAGAAAGTCTGAGTGGTAGAGTCCTTAGGGATCTTCTAGTCCAGCTCCTTTCATGTTGCAAGTGAGGAAACTAGAAAGACACATTAAAAAATGACAAGTGAAAAAGAAATGGGGCACAGAATGGCATGTAGACAATAATAACCTCAGTGTAAAAATGTACTGGGGACATTAATGAAGATCTGAGAAGAATATAGATTGTTATAATTAGAATTTAATGTTCATTAGTTTGATTTTTTATTTAAGGACTTTTTTTATGTTTTAAGATTCTCAAGTTTAAAATTTTAAATATAGTGGGTTTAAAAAAAAAGAACCTATGAAACAACTGATATTAGCTCAGCTAAACACAAATGAAAGAGAGTTGGATAAGCAGAGAAGAAAGGGTAACAGCATTCCAGAAGGATGAGTACCATCTTCATGGAATCATGGAATCTTGGTGTGGGAAGTACTCTCAGTGGCCACCTCGTCTGATCCGTACCTGAACAGGAATCTCCACTATACATACCCAAACAGCAATCAGCCAACTTTTGCCTGAATATGTTTGATGAAATTTAACCTGCTTACTCCTCAGGAAAAATTCAGATTGTTAGGACATCTTCCCTCATGTCAAGAATCAATTTGCCTCTTTCCAGATTCTCCCCAAGCACCTTGCACTGCCTTCTGGGGCCCAGAAGAATATGTCAGACCCCTCTTCCATATAATAGCTCTTCAAATAAGTGAAGACTGTCACCATATTTTCCCAGAGTCTTGTCTTCTTTTCTTCAATGTAACATTCCCACGTCTTCTATCTGATCCTTATACACTCTATGTTGTGGCCAAACTGGTCTCCTCCCCATAGAAGACTATTTCCCTTTTCTGGGCCTTGACACAGACTCTCCCCCAAAGTGTAACATCCCATTAAAAAAAAACTCTCATGATTCTCCATCTATTAAGTTCCACCTTCAAATTAATTTGTATTTATTTTGCGCAGATTATTATATGGTTATTTATGCACATGCTGTTCTCACCAGAAGAACGTCAGTACTTTAAGGTCAGCCCCTGCTTCATTTTTTCTTTGTACCCCAGTGCCTAGCACAATTGATGGCACATAGTAGGTACTTAATAAATACTTGCTGAATTGAATTTAATATGACATGACCTTGTTGGTATAGAAGCTGCTAGTGGCACAGTGGATCAAGCAATGGGCCTAGAGTCAGGAAGATGAGTTCAAATCCAACCTCACACACTTACTAGTTGTGTGACCCTGGGCAAGCCTCTGGTTAAGTTTGCCTCAGTTTAAACTGAACCCAGCATGCTCGTTTGTTTGAAAATGTGGGAAATCCCCACAGTTCCTAGTTCTTTGACTTGTTAATCATCTTCTTATACTTCTGTTTCAGAAAATTTAACACATAACAGTAAAGATGTCATAATTTTTGCATTCTAAGGCCAGAGTAATGCTTGGATTTTCTCTGTAAGGTCTTGGAGAGGTATACCTCTCAAGTATGGTCTCAAGGTACCGAAAGAAAAGGGTAAACACCCACTTCATGGGAGAGTAATACTACTGAAAGCCAAGACTTACTTATAGCAAGGTCCTATGATTTCTAATTGCCAGAATCTCATGACCTCTGCCATGTTTGCCAAGCAAACTCAAGAGAACATGGAAGGTACTATCGAGAAGTCGGCTAACATTGACCTTGTGACATGGAACTATCACCAATAAACCTCTCTACGTCGTCTGTGCTCAAGACCTCAGCAGTTCATAGAATTGTCCAAAACAAGACTTTCCAGAGGAACACTGAATAAGACACTCTGCAATAACCCCTCCCCCCCAAAGCCACCTTACTTCATCACAAAATGAAACTTAGTCCACGATCCCTCCCTCTTTAGAAGACAAATAGCTCTATAACAACCCAAAAATGGACCAGTCAAACATAGACCCAGAAATGCTGGTCCTCTCTGCTTTTATCCATTGCCTGCAGGGAGCCCCAGGGTGGGAGACAGGCTAGCATATTTCTCAGTTTTGCTGCCAGCAGCTGATAGTTTTGCCATCCCCATGGTTCAGCTACACTGATTTTCTTACTTTCGTAAGAACTTGGGCATTCCTGGAAATTCACAGAATCACAGAGAGCTGGGAATCTTCTCAAGGGACTTGAGAAATGTCTCATTTTTTGTCACAGACAAGTCTTTTCAATTCTCTGAGCCTTAGTTCTCTCATTTATAAAATAAGGTTATCATAAAGTCTCTAAGGATCAATCTACCAAAGCATACAAAAGACTTATACAGATTCATTTATAAAGTACTCCTTAGAGAAATAAAGAGCAACTTAAATGGCTAGGGGAATATTTAGTGTTCATGAATAGGCTGTGCCAATAAAATAAATACAACCAAAGTTAATTTATATTTTTACTGCTATACCAATCAAAAGGATGTTTTATAAAACTTGATGAAATAATAACAGAATTCATTTAGAGAAAGAGAAGATTTAGAATATCAAAGGAAATTATGAAAACAGGAACAAAAGGAAAATAACACTTTCAGAATCTCAGAGTATATTATAAAGCAGCATTCATTAAAACCATCCAGTACTGATTTAAAAACAAAGCAGTAGATTAATGTAACAGACTAAACAAAGGAAAATCAGAAAGAATAGAAATTAGTCATCTAGTGTTCAATAAAGCAAAGACCACAAATTACTTAAGAAAGAACTCTGTACGTCATCACTTTTTTTTAAACTAATAGGAAAACTGGAAAGCAATCTAGCAGAAATTAGGCTTAGAATAACATCTTGTAACATACTCCGCAATACATTCTAAGTGGATACATGACCTCAATATTAAAGATGCTATAACTAAAAAAATTAAAAGAGAAATCAATTATGGAACTCTCACAGTTATGAGTAGGAGACATATTCTTAAACCAATCAAGGGATAAAGGCAATTAAAAAAGATAAAACAGATAATTTTGATTACATGAAACAAAGGTTTCTGCATACACAAAATCAATAAATGTAGGATAAGAAGGGAAGTGGCCAAAGGGGAGGAAAATCCTTATATGACGTTTTTCTAATAAAGGTTTGGTATAAAAGATATAAGCAATTCGCACACACACATACATGCACACACACAGAGTGTGTGTGTGTGTGTGTGTGTGTGTGTGCATGTGTGTATAACCATTCTCTTAATAGATATGTGGTCAAAGAATATTAACAAACAGTTCTCAAGAGAAGAATTGCAAAGTATTAATAAGCACATGAAAGAATGTTGTGTATCACATAGTAAGAGAATTGTAAATCAGAACAACTCTAAAGTTTCACTTCACACTGCAAATTGGCAAAGATAATAAAAATGGCAATAGTCAATATTGAAGGGGTTGTGGGAAGATAGATACACTAGCACATTGTTGACAGAGTTACAAATAGGTAACCATTTGCAAAAGAATTTGGAATTGTATAAATAATGTGACTTAAATGTTCATATTTTTTGATCCAGAGATTCCACTGGGCTTTATTTTTGTTTTTAAATTTAATTTTTCTTTAACAGGTAATTAACTTTCTCTTCTTTTCCTTGCAGAACAAAAATAATAAAAAGAAAATCTTTACAAGAAATATGCATAGTAAAGCTAAACAAATTTGCCACATTAACCACATCCATAAATATATGTCTCATTCTGCATCTTGGGTCTATTACCTCTCAGTCAGTACACAGTTCATCTCCAGTCCTCCAGAACTGTAAGACATCATTTTGTTTCAGGACCTTCCAATCAAGGACATAAAATAATTTTCAAAGGTTAATATGCATCATCTCCTTGTCTTCAAGAATTGATAAGTCACATATACACCAAAATATTTTGACACACTTTTTGTGATAGCTAAAAATTGGAAACAAAGTCAATGCCCATCAATTGGGGAATGGCTAAACAAACTGAGGTACTTGAATGTAATGGACTATTATTATACTGTGAGAAATTATGTGTATAATGAATACAGAGAAGCATGGAAAGATTTATATGAATTGATGCAGAGTGAAATAAGCAGAGCCAGGAAAACAATATACACAATGACCATAACAACGTAAATGGAAAGAACAACCACATACACACAATATCAAAAATTAATGCTTCAAAATTATAAATAAGCATGGCTCAAAAGAAGAGATATAAGAAAATACTCCCAGGCAATCCCTTTGTAGAAATCCACACGTGTTGCACATTTTCAGGTTTTTCAATCTATTGAACAACTGTGCTAATTTTTTCCTCTTCTTTTTCTTTAGGTTTTTTTTTTTGGCATTAAAAAAAATACTGTTTTTTTATATGAGATGGCTCTCTAGGAGAGGGAGGAGGAGAGATCCTGGAGAAAACTATGGTGATGTAAAAAACAAAAGATATCACTAAAAACTTATTTAAAAAAAAAAAAAGGAAGGTTTAGACAAAATATTCTCGAAGGGCTCTTCTAGCCCTAACGTTGCATGATTTAATGAGTCCACATGCCTAGAAGCAGACTAACCTCAGAAGACTGCCACGGAGCCTTTGAAGAGATGGGTCCCAGATTCCCCAAGTGTAATGGGAAGAAGGGTAGATTTGGAGTGAAAGGAGCTGAGTTTAGGCAAGTTCTGCTATTGCGATCTATGTTTACTCAGGCAAGTGACTTCACCTCTCTGGGCTCAGTTTCTTCACCTGTAAATTAAGGTGGTCAGACCAGTTGTAAGGTGGTATTTTACAACTCTAAATCTTACAATCTGATGATCCCTTGGAGATCTGCCCCACCCCATCCCCCTCCTACCCACATTGATTTCCCTTTGATTTCACATTGACAAACACCAAATCTGGCTGTTTATAGTAAAGCCCTAAAGAGCAAGCGGAGGAGATAAACATCTATATGTGGCCAACAGACAAAGAAACTGAAGGTGAAGTGACTTACCCTAAAATAATACTGGAGTGATTTGCCATTTCTTTCTCCAGCTCATTTTGCAGATGAAGAAATTGAGACAAACAGGGTTAAGTGACTTACCCAGGGTCACACAGCTTGTAATTGTTACAGGCTGGATTTGAACTCAAGAAGAAAAGCCCTCCTGACTTCAAGCACAGCATTCTATCTATTGCACTGCCTAGTTGCCCAAAACATAGGTACCATATTATTTCCTAATTGTTTTCCCTGTTTCCGGTGTCTCCTTCTCCAATCCAGCCTCCACACAGTTGCCAAAGTATTGTTCCTAAGGCTCAGGCCTGGTTCAATCACTTCCCTATTCAAAAACCATGAGTGGTTCTCTATTTCTTCAAGAATAAAATATAAACTCCTCAGCCAGGTGCAGAAGGCCCTCCACAATATGGCTCCTACCTACCTTTCCTGCCTTTTTTTGTAGTACTCCTCTTACATGGACTATAGTTTCCAGGCAAATTGAACTATCAGTCATTCCACTGACTTAACATTCCTCTTCCACCTTTGCATTTGCAGAAGCTGAAATCTCTCTTGCTTCAAGGCTCAGCCTGGGTGCTGTCTTCTCAGTGAAGCTTTCCCAGATTCTTCTTCTCAAGGCATATTTGTATGCCTTGAAAGCAAGGACTTTTTGGGTTTTGTTTCAATATTCCCAGGGCCTACCTCAGTGCCTTGCCTCAATGGATGCTTAGTACTTTTTTAAGGAATTGAAATAGTGACCCAGACTGACCTGTGAAATATCTGAAAGTCCCTGGAAGTTCAGAGTCCACTTTTAGAACCTCTGGCAAAGAAGCACTCTGCTAAAAGAATCTCTCGTAAAATTCTTGCTCCACCCACAAAAACAGACTATTTCCTATCCCTGGAAAGACTCCTTTTCTTATCTGGCTGCTTTCTAAAATCAGAAGCCAGGCTAAAATAAATTGCTTCATACAAGGCTAGAAAAAGAAAGGGAGAACGATAGAACTGGCCTTGTTATCAGTGGGCTGAAAGAAATTCAGAGTGCAGAGGGATAGAAAAACTTATGGCTTGAGAATTAGATGGGGCTGAACAAAAAAGCCATTTTGGCTGCAGCATTGTACTCTAACATACATCATTTTGGCTTTGTTCTTCAATTTAATTTTTCTTTAATTAACAGGTATTTATTTTATCTTCTTCCTCTTTTCCCTAGAGAATGATCATAACAAAAAGAAAACTCTCATAACAAATATGCATGGTCAAGCAAAGCAAATTCCCACGTTAACCAGGTCTGTAAATATGACTCCTTCTGCATCTTGAGTCTATCACCTCAGTCAGGAGGTGGGAAGCACACTTCATCTTCAATCCTCTGGAATTGTAAGACATCATTTTGTCGCAGGACTTTCCAACCAAGGACATAAAATAATTTTGAAAGACTAATTTGTATTCTCTTTCTGTTCCATTCCCATGATAGAACTGGAGATGGGAAGAGACATCAGGGAAATAGCATAAAGCAGGACTGAATTAAATCACTCATGTATACATGTAGCATCTAGGTAGTGCAGTGGATAGAGTGCTGGGCCTAGAATCAGGAAGACCTGAGTTCAAATCTGACCTCAGACATTTACTAGCTGTGTGACCTTAGGTAAATCACTTAACCTCTGTCTACCTTAGTTACCTCAACTGTAAAATAGGGTCAATAGAGAACCTAAGAGATAAGCAAGAATAAAACTTTAAAAAGTTAAAAAATAACCCAAGATGGGATGTTAGGGGATAGCCATGCTGCGTGAGTAGAAGATGGATAATGATCCAGCAAAGGAGATTAAGAAGATGCACATACAGGTAGGAGAAGAACTAAGAGAATACAGTGCCATGGAAGTCTAGGAAGGAGAGAGTTCTAGGAGGACCAAATGGTTCAACACTGTCAAAAGGTCAAGAAAAAAGGATTGAAAAAAGATCACTGAATTTAGTAGTTAAATTGTGGATAACTTTGGAGAGAGCAGTTTCAGTCTAGTGGTGGACCTGGAAGCTACTTGTATTGTTCTTATAATAATGTCTCTCCTCTTTTTTCTAGAATAAATTAATAACCTGAGTTCAAATCTGGCCTCAGGCACTCAACACTTACTAGCTCTATGACCTTGGGCAAATCACTTAACCCCATTGCCTAGCAAAAAAAAAAAAATTTAATAGAATAAATTCTTTACTTCTGAACACACCCTGTCCAATTTGGACTGATCTTTTTAAAAAGAGCCTACCATGTCTTTTTACCTTTGACGTAGAGATCCCATTGCTAGGCTTGTTCTCCCAAGAGAACAAAGACAGAATGAATGACCACATATATATATATATATATATATATATATATATATATAATATATATATATATATATATATATATATATATATATATATATACCCAAATATACATAGTAGCATTTTTTTGTGGTAGCAAGGAACTGGAAACAAAACAGATGCACATCAATTGGGGAATTCTGTTGTTTTGATGGACACCCTCTTAGTTTCCAGTTCTTTGCTACTACAAAAGGAGCTGCTATAAACATTTTTGCATATATGGATCCTTTTCCTCTTTATTTGATCTCTA
This sequence comes from Phascolarctos cinereus, assembly GCF_003287225.1. Lineage (NCBI taxonomy): Eukaryota > Metazoa > Chordata > Mammalia > Diprotodontia > Phascolarctidae > Phascolarctos > Phascolarctos cinereus. The sequence goes on from NW_027555847.1 coordinate 371,487,304, forward strand.
TGGGACATAGGCCTAGTAGTAGCAGTATTTATGGATCAAAGGAAATACACAAATTAGCGATTTTGGGCATAGTCCCAAATTCCTTTCCGGAATAGGTAGACCAATTCACAGCTATACCAACAGTACATTAGCATGTTTGTTTTCCTGAAGTCCTTCCAAAAAAGTTTTCTTACTTTGTCATCTTAGTGTAAAGTAGAACCTCAGAGTTAATTTGCATTGCAGCTAGGTGGCACAGTGGATAGACAGTGGATAGCAGCCCCAACCCTTCTTTGTCAACCCCAAATCCTTTAAGGATCTATGATTTCATTCATTGAACTGATGCATAACACAAACCCTCCACACTCTAGTAAAGGGTGCACTATCACCTGAAAAAAAAAAATACCTGAGGGCAACTAGGTGGCGCAGTGGAAGAAGCACTGGCCCTGAAGTCAGGAGGACCTGAGTTCAAATCCAGCCTCAGACCAAACACTTGACACTTACTGTCTGTGTGACCCTGGGCAAGTCACTTAACCCCAAATTGCCTAAAAAAAATAAAAAAGATAAAAAAGAAATACCTGGTAGCCAGGTCTTTAGTGATGAGTCTCTTTGAACTTAACCCAGTCAGTCCTTGGATGTTCAGCTTCTTATCCCTCAAAAGGCCAATACCTAAAACCTTTCTTGTTTGTCCAACTAGAGTTTATATTCTACTGACCTAATTTTTAAAATCCCAAAGTGACTTCTATTCCACAGAGTGGAACTTTAGAGAAGGGCTCTTACATATCCCAGTGATCATGGTAGTAAAATGAGGCACTCCCACCTTCCTCTGTGATTTATAATCTTGGAGATTTGCCTAGAACACTGAAAGGCTGGTTGTTCCAGAGAGCTTAACTAGACCAAGTAACTAAGCGATGGGGGGTTAAAAAAAAAAGCATTGCTTAAAGCATACTACAAATGTCCATCTTACTGCTAAAAGAAGAGGATGGTGATGACCTTGGGATTTAAAAAAATGATTAAAATGGCACTGAAAGAACAACTCTGAATAGAGGCTTTGTTGTTCTTTTTTCTTACAAAATTATTTCAAGCGCAAATGGAGCTACAAAGAGTAGAAAGGGGGTGGACTAATGTCAGGGGAGCAATCAAAGGATGGAGGAAAAAAGGATTGGACCACAGATATCACAGCACAAGTCGTGAGCCACATGATCAGTCTGTCAGAGGAGAAACCCTCAATCTAACAGCCTCCCTGCTGAGCTCTTCAAAACTGCTGAGCGCAGTCTGAGCAAACCTTTGGCTCCTGTTTTCAGTGATGTGTAGGAGTAAGGTGAAATGAGCAGCACAGGGAAATAAGGAATGTTAGAGAAACACTGGGAATAGAAAAAAATGAGCACTAGACCAGGAGACAGAAAGCCTGGGTTCTAATCCTAGGTCTGCTAGTCAATCTGCTGTGACCAAAAGCAAATCAATTTGCCCACTTTGGCCTCAGTTTCCTCAACTGTAAAATAAAATAGTTTGACTAGATAAACTTCTTTTATGCTCTTAAAATACTATAACAGTGAAATTCTTTAAAAGCAACAGGAAAGATATTAGAAAGTACAGGACAATAATAATAGTGAACATTGATGACACAGGGCCTTCTATCTTTTTATATCTCAACACAGCTCCAAAGCTTACGCTAAGAAGATAAGGAAAGAGAGAGGAAAAGACAGAGAGATAAAGATAGAGAGTTAATTAAATACTATGTGCCAGGCACTGCGCTGCAGATATAAATATAGGCAAGCAGATATTCCCTGCCCTCAAGAAGTTTACACTCCAACGGGAGGGGGGGAACATATAAAGGGATTCTGGTAAGCAATGGGGTGGGGTGGCACCTGAGTAGGTGCATGATTAAGGAGACCACTAGGAAGTGGTGTGGGGGCCTGGGTCCCAGCAAGATACGGCAAAAACTTACCTATCAGAGCCTCAGGACCCAGGAGTGGAGTCCAAGTCTCTGTCAGAATGGAAATAGAAGGAGAATAAGACCATGGCAAGGAGATGACCAGTAAGTGACAAGATTTTGGCAAGAAATCTCGCTGCAAAGTTTGTCAAGGATGGTAGAAAGCACAGCTGTGTTCCATAAAAGAGGGATACAAAATTGACTTGCACTTAAGGGAAATCATGGAGCTTGCAAAGCATGAAGATGGGAAGGTTCTTTGCTATGCTTGGGTCAAGAGAGAGTAGATCATTGGTGTATCTTTAATTTTCTCTTTAAAACCACACAAGGAAATGATGTGCCAGGTAAAGGCACCGCAAATGAATAAAACGAGCACTTCCACATGCAGGGTGAAGTGAGCAGAACCATGAGGGCAGCTTATAAAAGAATAGCATTGTAACAAAAAAAAACCACCAAAAAACCGACTTTGAGAGTCTCAAGTACTCCTCTCATTACAATGATCAACCATGTCTCCAGAAGACTTGTTATGAAGCAGGTTCCCCACCTCCAGACAGAGACGTAATGAACTCAAGGTGTAGAAAGAGATACACTTTCAGAAATAGCCACTGTGTGAATGCGTTTTGTTTGACTATAATTATTTGTTACAAGAGGTTTTTTCCTTCTTTTTAATAATGGGTAGGTATTGGAGTGTGGTAGGAAGAAGGGGATAGGAATAGCAATGACTAGAAAGGAAATTTAAAAAGAGGGCCATTAAGACATCTTTAAATACACAGAAAAGAATGCAAGTTCAAAAGACAGCACAATCAGGATAGCATTAAAAAATTAAATTTATTATGTAAAATATACATTATAGAATATATAATCAGCATATTATATATTCTATAATATGCATAACAGATATTATATCGTGTGATATATATTATATATATTAAAGCAAGCTACATGGAACAGTAATTAATGATTTCATATCCAACCCTTTAGGGATTTCATATCCAATCCCTTATCTCTTTTTGTGCTCCCAATACTTAAAAAAGCAAAGGTGCCCCACTGCACTCAGGGCCATCTCCAGTCATCCTGATCTATATCTGGCCACCGGACCCAGATGAATCCCGAGGAGAAAGTAAGGCTGGTGACTTTGCCCAGCTCTCCTTCACTTAAATCCAATTCACTTGCATGTCATGGCATCACCTCCCTGATATCACTGTCCTCTTCAAGAAGGAAAGACAAACAACATCGCCAGTGCTTAGTACAGTGCCTAGCACACTGTAGGTACTTAATAAATGTTTATTGATTGATTCATGTTCCTCTTTGTATTCAGAAATGTTCATTTGTGTGTGTGCGGCTTAGTTTTAGAATTGAAAAAGTAATTTAATTTAAAAAGAAAAAAGAAATGGCCAGAAATTTCTGCCCTAGGACCAGCATATAAAAAAAAGAAAAGAAACTTATCTGGTCTTGTTATCTCAGAATCTTGGTTAGTGAGATTTCTCATCTCCACAGGAGAAGATTCTCAACCCCAGAAGCAAGTTCTTTATGTAGCTTATTTGTACATAGTTGTTTGCATGTTTTCTCCTGAGCAGACTGTGAGCTTCTTAAGAGTTGGGTCAGTCTGTTGCCTTTCTTTGTATGCCCAGTGATTAGCATAGTGCCTGGCACACATTAGGTGCTTAATAAATGTTTACTGAACAAAAGTCAAGGTGCTTCCAGCCAGCTAATGCCTTTATATTCAAGTTTTTCCTTTGGTCTCCTTGTTCTGATCCAGGTGCTTAACTCTCTCTCTGTCAGAGACCTCACCCTAACTTATAATGAGTATTCCATAAATCTCCCAATTTGTAACCTCTGAAGGCTAAATGTTTTTTTTAAGTTTTAATAACTTTTTATTGTGAATTTAGTCATTAAAAAGCACAAGTATTTCAAGATACAAAGAAGAAAAGTGGAAAGGACTATATAATACACTGTGAAATTCTGATACGTGTATTTTAAAAAAAAGATATGTATGTGTATAAAGTTTAGAAAGATAGCAATAAAATTTCCTTGTTTCCTCTTCTGCACTTCATTTTAATCTTCTGTATACTAAAAAATTTTATTGATGCTCATGTTGTTCTTTTTAATTTATTGTTTATTTTAGTATTCTCTTTAAATTTTGAGTTCCAAATTCTCAACATGATATCAATTATATATGTGAAATCATACAAAACATATTTTTATATTAGCCATATTTTTTAAAAAAGAAGAAAAGAAAACAAAGTGAGAAAACTATACTTGAGTTTGTACTCAGAGTTCATCAGTTCTCTCTCTGGATATGGATAGCATTTTTCATCACAGGTCCTTTGGAATTGCCTTGGATCACTGTCTAGATCTGAGTAGCCAAGTCTTTCACAGTTGATCATCACATAATATCGCTGTTGCTGTGCACAATGATCTCCTGATTCTGCTCACTTTGCACTTATTGATGTCCTTGTAATATATTGCCCTACACACTAACCCACCTTCCCCTAACACCCCAGTAAAAGCTATCCCTTACAACAAATATATAGTCAAACAAAACAAATGAATACATTGCCTATGTTTGATAATGTGTGTCTAACTCTGCATCTTTAGTCCATCATTTCTATGCCAAGAGGTATCAGTCATGTTTCATCATCAGTCTTTTAAAGTCACACATGGTCATTCTTTTGATGACAGGTCTGTTAATCAGTCATTTCAAACTCTTCATGACCCCATTTGGGGTTTTCCTGACAAACATACTAGAGTGGTTTGCCATTTCCTTTTCCTGCTTATTTTACAGATGAGAACACTGAGACAAACAAGGCTAAGTGACTTGCCCAGGGTCACACAGCTAGTAAGTATCTAAGGCCAGATTTGAACTCAGATGAGTCTTCCTGACTTCAGGCTCTACACCCTATCCACTGTGCCACCTAGTTCATCAGAGTTCTAAAGTTTGCCAAAGTTGTTTCCATTCACATTTTTATTGTAGTTATCACATAGTAAGTTCTCCTGATTCTTCTCATTTCAGTCTGCATCAGGTCATAGAAGTCTTTACAGATCTATCTGAATCCATCACATTCATAATTTCTTATGGCTCAGGAATATGTCATTACATCCATATACCATAATATGTTTAATCATTCTCCAACTGATGAGTATCTATTTTGTTTCCAGTTCTTTGCTACAACAAAAAAGAGCTAATGTAAATATTCTCATACTCATTTGTCCTATCCTTGATCTCCTAAGGGGATATTCCCTGGATCAAAATAAGATACACACCTATTTGTATATGTATGTATATATATAGAGAGAGACATTAAATGTCTACATGTCTACACATACACATATTAGTATATAGCAATTAGGGGATTTGTTTTACTTGATTATGCATATTTGTTACAAAGAATTGGGAAGTAAAGGGTTCTATCTTTTTCTAGTGATGGGGGGTTGAGAGGGAGAAAAAATAAATTTCTGTTAATTTTGATAAAAATAATTTAAAATAGATGGGAGTTCTATAGTTCTATAGCGTTACTTGAACTTTCAGTTGAGGTCACTGTACTTTTACCTAATTTTACTTAATTATCTTGCTTAGTAAAAAGAGACCCCTTGTAACAAAGGGTATGCAAAGGAACATCTGTAAATGTTTGTAATATAAAAACAAAATCCATCAATAAAACCTTTTTTAGATGCGTAAAAAAAAGTGTTCCAACTCACAATAAGAGAAATGCAAACATCCCAGATAAGCTTCTATGAAAGAATTGTGATTTGTACTGCCTGATTGAAGACTCCCTCAAAAGATAAGGAAGAACAATTGAAGGCTCTTGGAGAGCAGGGACTCTTGGATGCCCCTGTGTCCCTAGAGCCTAGTACAGTGCCTTGCACATATAGCAGAAATCTAAATGTTTGTCAAATTAAACTGAATAGGACAAATTTTATACTTCATGAGAAGGTAATTCTTCTAGATGTCCCTGCAGAAAAGAGGGCTCAGAAGGAGAGAGCCATTTAGAAAGGCACATCAATGTAATAATATCTTTGTGTTTCATCAGGAAGAACATGGAAGATGGCTTTAAAAGTGTTCCAATTCACAATAAGAGAAATACAAATTAAAGCAACTTTGGTAATCTCCTTCACACTCAGATTGGCCAAAATGATAAAAGCAGAAAATTGTAAGTATTAAAGGCATTATTTACTGTTGGATCTGTGAGTTGGTTTAATCATTCCGTAAAATAATTTGGAACTACACCCAAAAAGTCACTAAAGTGTACATAACCAAGGCTTGACTTTAAATTAGGCCATCTCTAGAATGTATGCCTCATTTGGGGTGCCCCAGTTTCTAAACCCTAAGTATTCTTCTGTTCTCCTAAGTAAATGAGTGAGTAAAGAATCATGCAGAAAGACAAGCTATATAGGGTGGAAAAGATCCTTATCTATGCTATCTGCCACACCACATTTCTCTTTCATATGCATAGTCTGCTCAAGTCTGAAAAGGGCTTTGACACACCCATTACCCTGGTAACAAAGAGAGTTAAAAAAAAAAAAGCAAGCAACATTCCATCCTTATGGTCCTCTCCCTCTCTACCCAGGGGACAATAGAAATGTTTCATTATCTATTCCCCAGGCACATAATTGGTCTTTCAATTATAGTTTGGTTTCCTTTTCATGCTATTATTTTCCCTTTATATTACTGTAATCATGTATACTGTTCTATGGTAATTCTTAGTTAATTTTCCATCAGTTCCTACCTGTCTTCCAATGTTTCTCCAAATTCCTGACACATGTTATTTCTTACTCTGCATTACAGGAAAGAAAAAAGGGAAAATGTGATACCATAATACTTCATTATATTTGTATGATACTTGACAATTCACAAATTACTATCACATGTATTATATCATTTGATCTTTGCCACTACCTGGTGAGGTACTTACCATCATTTCCATTTTTCAAATGAGGGACTAAAGCTTAAAGTGGTTTAGCAACTTACTCTCAGAAAAGTATGGTTGTACAGAGTTGTCTAAAGCACTAAAGTGGATGACTTGCCCAAGATCATGCAGCTAGTCTTATTCAGAGGCAAGACTAGAACCCAGATCTTCTTGGCTACAAGGCTATTTCTCTTTCTACTACACCATGCTGCCTTTCAGCAAGGGGGTGAAACCAGGGCTAAAACTCAGGTCATGGGATTATAGATTTAGTCCTGAAAGCAACTTCAGATATCATCTTGTCCAACTAAGGACCAACATTTCAGAGAGAGTGTCCATCTGTATTGACAGAAGGACTTCCCTCACCTGGTGGTTCCATATATAAATGAAATTACAGGTTCAGTCCTTACCCCCATCTCCCTATTCTCAACCTACTGCTTGTTCAACGATTGGCAAGTTATTAAACTGCTTTAAGCTTTACTCCTTCGTTTGAAAAATGGAAACGATGGTAACTACTTCACCAGGTAGTTGCGAAGATCAAATGACACAATACACGTGAGAGTAATTTGTGACTTACCCAAGTTAACACAGACCCTAGGACCCAAACCCACATCCTCAGACTGGATACAGCAAACTTTCTACGACCCCACGCTGCCTCTCCATACAAATTCAATTCAATTTAGTAAATGTTTAAGTCCCCATGTAAGACACTATGCATTGCAGAACCAAATACAAAAAAAAAAAAGTCCCTCACTTCTAGAAGCTTACATTCTCCTGGGGAAGCAACATTTACATAGATAAGAGAATATAAAATATATAGAAAGGAAAAAACCAAAGAAGTTCATATTCTCTCCTGTACTGCTGTAGTGACTTGTGTTTTTGTTGTTGGTTTCACTCATCTAAGAATGAGTAGTCCATCTTTGATCTTATTCACCTTAGTTGGTCTTCCCAATCTTTGTATCACCTATAGTAGAGTACAGAGCATTGCTTATGATAAGTTGTCAGTGAATATCTGTTGTATTCATTGAGACCTAACTCTTATCAATGAGAAACAGATGGATTCAAAGTGGGGGCCATTCCCAAGGTTCTTGGAGGCCATGGGAAATATCGTCACCAGGGCAAAGTGGAGATGTGTGGAATCTCTTACACAATGAACTTCTGATTAAAACCAACACATAGTTCAGGGGCAGCAGAGACAGTTTCAAATCCTTTGAAGGGTATGTAGTCAAGTAGACTCAACAATATTTCACCTCTAAGCTGGGGTAAAGACTTTGAGAGCCAATTAGCCAAGATAGCAAAGCTTCAGCCACAGAGAAAGAGATCCTGAAGTCTTAAGAGAAAAAGAAGAGGAAAGAGGAAGAACAGACTTTGGGATAACAGAAACCTATAACCTTTATAAACTATAACCTATAACCTATCATAACCTATTAAAAACTGAATGAATTAGGAAACAAACTGGCCAGAAGGGCAACATATTATAGAGAAGAGGAGGGTCTCAATACATCAGTAAAGGGAAAACAAGAACAATTTGAGATTATCAAGCTCATATGCAGTGTTGATGGAAGTATTGTTGGCTTTGTTAGTAGAATTTTGAGTATGCATGAGACAGCATAGTGAAGTGAAAAGAACACTAACCAGGAGCTACAGGACCTGAGTTCATTACCACTACCTTTGTGACCTAGGGCAAGTTGCTTAACCTCTCTGGGCCTCAGTTTCCTCATCTGTAAAATGAAGACTAAACTTTCCACTTTAGACCTATAATTCTATGATCTTACAACCCTATGTGCCAAGCTCTGTATTATGTATATGCCAGGCTCCTAAATATACAAAGACAAAAATAAAAGTTTCTACCTTCCAGGAGCCAATGCTCTATCAGAGAGACAAAAAAAAGCTAAAAGCAAAATATATACAAAATAAGCATCAGATCATTGGTGGGGAGAGGCAGATGAGGGGCTCTAAAACCTCAGGGGATCAGGAAAGACCTCATGTAGGAGGTGGCACTTGAGCTGAACCTCAAAGGAAGCTAGGAATCCTACAAGACCAAAGTAAGAAAGGGGCATTTTCCAGACACTGGAGACAGCTTGTACAAAGTCATTGAGAGAAGAAATGCTCTTCATGTGTTAGTAGAAGGTAGTAGGCCAGTTCAACTGGAACACAGAATGCATGAAGGGGAGTAATATATAGTAAGCTTCAAAAGATGAGCCGAAGCCAGATTATGAAAGGCTTTAAATATCAGACAGCTGTTTATATCTGATCCTAGAGGTAATAGGGAGCCACAGGAGTCTTTTAGGCAGGGGACTGATGTGGATGAAGTTTGTGTTTTAGGAATGTCAATCTGGCATCTTTGTGGAGGACGTACTAAAGTCAGGAGAGAACTGAGGTAAGGAAACCAATTAAGAGGCTATCAAAACTGTTCAGCCAAGAGGTACTGACATCAGGGTAGTAGCTTTGTGATCAGAGAATAAAAGGGGAATGGATTCGACAAGTGTTGTGGAGACATAAACTACATGACTTGGTGACTGATATGGAAGCAGCAATAAGTGAATAATAAAGGATGACTGAGGTTGCAAGCCTGGGCAACTGGAAAAATGGTGGTACCTTTGCTAGAAAGTAGGAAAGGGAGTAGACTGGAGGGTGAGGGGAAGGATAATGAGTTCTGTTTTAGATGTGTTGAGTTGGAGACACCTATAGAACATCAAGTTGGAAATGTCTAATAGGCTCAAATGAGGTCATGTATATGAAAGGTTTTTGAAAAACATTAAAAGCCATCTATACAATATATGTTGCATTACAAACATGAGATGGCAGTCATAATTCCTGAATAACAGATTGCAAAAATTGCCACTCTGTCTCTAAGTGGTAATCAATCACATGTCATGTAGATCTTTAATATCTACAGGTTTATAAATTTTCAAAGCAAAGTGCAGACAGCAAATATAGAGCTATTACTGTACTTCTGCAGCCCTCTTTAAATGTGAAGTCTCATGTTGCTTTACTACCTTCATCTATCACCAGTGAGACTTCTGACTGATGGGAGAGGGTGGCATTCAAACAAGACTGAGAGGCAGGGTGAAATCTTGTGCCACAGCTGTGTCAAGTTGATTTAACTTCTTCAACCATCTGTGACGGTGAAAACAAGCTTCCCCTGCACACAGGCACAGCCAACAGATGGAGGATTTGGGATGGCAAATGTCCTTCAGGGATATGCAGTGCCCTATGTCTTCTTTCAGAGCAACCTTTCAGAAAGGATAGCAGACTGTTCAAAACACATCCTCCAGAAATTCTGTTAACTACTGAGTGGCCACAGCCATATGCAGTATGCCTGGCTGCCTTCAAAGGGATTGTGTCTGCCTGAGAAACAAAATTCTTGTCTGGCATCCAGTGGCCAAATTCAGCATCTTGCTTGAGATGGACAGAGAATGGGAGAGGGGTATCTGCCCCTCTCCCTATCTAGCTTTCTATCCAGACACTTCCCTTTTGGCTGTACTCCTGACTCCTCAGCCTCTTCTACCTCCCTGCCAACATCCACATCCTGAAGATGTTTCCACCCCTGTTGCCCCTCCTCTGACTGGTGAGATTCTGCCCAGGACTACTCTTTGAAAAATGCAGGCCATACATGTTCACATCTCTCCCTGAATTGTTTCTAACTTTTCAGATGTTTCCACCTTGTCCTTGAATGGGTATTCCTCCTTCCCTCTCCACACCTCCCTTCCCTGCTCCCTTTTCAGTGTTATTTTTCCCCATTAGAATGTCAGATCCTTGAGGGTAAGGACTGGCTTGGGGTGGGGTGCTTAGCACAGTGTCTGGCCCATAATACATGCATAATAAGTGTTTTAATCTAACTATCTAGCTATTTATCAAATAGCAAATACCTCAAACCAAAAGGCAATCTTCAAATGTTTATAATGTAGAAAAGCTTTTATGTTGTACATTAGTCTTTTCAGTGGTGCCCATGTATGGGGCTGGTAATTTGTTAAAAGCATCATCTATTAGAAGGACAATAAAATATGTATGGGCAAAAGCTGGCCCTAGGAAGAATTAGAAAGTAGGCAAAGTTTGTTCAGTACCTCTGTTGTTCCTTTGTGTACCCCCTTTCAGGTCCTCCTTTAATCCAAGTTCTTAATCCCTCTAATATCCCAGTCCTTCTAGATAAAAGCGTCTTACAAAACTAATTCATACCGAGATGTCAGTGGCTCAATAGTCTCACCCCACTGGGAATATTTATCCAGGTGGAATGTAGTGCTTCACAAAAAGGAATGAATGTCTTGTTGAAATTTAAAGCATAGCAGGCAAACCAGTAGGGGAGATATTTGGAAATAGGATTGGGGTCTTTCTGGTGATCCACAAAACATCATCTGAGTAAATTTAGCTATATATACATATATATGTATATATATGTACATACGTGTATCTATACACATATTTATACATGTATGTCAGTGAATTGGCCATCGATGAATTAGTAAAATAAGAGAATGTACTTCACCTTACACTTATGCTCTCAACATGCTGATGTATTGACTTTGGGTTTTTTGCTAATAACTGCTGCCCATTATTGGGTTTCTAGTATAGCAAAAGGGTATTTTAAGAGGAAAAAAATGTGTTAGAGATAAAAGAATAAATGTAAGTATAATGTATCTGTTCCTGTAAACTTCCTGCAGATTCCCCCATTATGGTCTCACTCTCCAACAATTTCTACTGCCCCCAAAAAAAACTTGGACTTCCTTCTTGGCTCCCCCCGCCCCAATTTGATCGGTAAGTCTTTTGCCTTGTCTTACTGGGAGCCAGACCTCCCTAAGACTTCCTGCAGGCTGCAGTCTCCTTAACAGGCCCACATAAGATTATCCCCCTTGTCAATACCTCTTTATGTATTGTCTTCCTCTTTTAAAATGTAAGGTCCTTGAAGGCAAAGACTGTCTCCTGTCCTTGTATTTGTATCCTCAGCACTTAGTACAGTGCCTAGAAACATACTAGTATGTAGTAAGCCCTTTAAAAATGTGTAATCATCACTGACATGGAAGTATGTTTTGGATGACTGTACATGTACAACCTATGTCAAATTGTTTGCCTTCTCAGTGGGAGGGGGAAGGAGGGAGGGAGAGAATTTAGAACTCAATTTTGAAAAATGAATGTTGGAAATTGTTTTTATATATAACAGGAGGAAAAATAAAATATAAAAATTTTTAGATGTGTTATCTACCTATCTAAACTGGACCTGCTTTCTAAGTTCACTTCTGTCAGATTTCATTGTCATTAAAACCTTGGAGTCATCTGTCCTACCTCCTCTCCCTTTACACCTGTGATCATTTTGTTTTTCAGTTGTGTGTTTTTCAGTTGTGTACAGCTCTTCATGCCCTCATTTGGGGTTTTCTTGGCAGAGATACCAGAGCAGTTTGCCATTTCCTTCTTCCACTCATTTTACAGATGAGGCAAAACTGATTAAGTGAGTGACTTGTCCAGGGTCACACAGCTAGTAAGTGTCAGAGGCCAGATTTGAACTCAGGAAGATGAGTCTTCCTGACTCAAGGCCTGGTGCTCTGTCTACTGCATCACCTAGCTGCCCCATTGTGGTTCTTTCCCTAGTCCTACTGATCCTTCTATAAAGACTCTCCCATCTCCTCACTCCCACTTTCCACTCCTAGTACAATTACTCTAGTTCAGACCCTCCTCACCTGGCACCTGGATTCTCCCTGTCTTCAAGTCTCTTCCCTCTTCAATCCATTCTCTATAGCAGAGGTGCAGGCCCAGCACTGCCAGGCCAAATTAAAATGTAATTGGGAATATAATAGAACATGTTAAATATTCAATTTTCTAGGTGTGGGTCAGTGCCCCCCTTCTATTTGAATTTGACACCACTGCAATGGCATATTGACTCAGAAAACCACGAATTAACATTATCTATGTTGTATCATATTTTTGTTTATTTTGTTAAACATTACCCAATTAAATTTTAATCTGGCTGGGGAACCAGACTGAATGGGAACAGGCTTTCTTTTGACACCTCTGCTCTATACAACTGCCAGATTAATCTTCCTAAACCACTGCTTTCATCATTCCATTTCCTACTCAAAAATCTTTAATATCTTCCCTGTTGCTTAAAAAATAAATTCCAAACCTCTTAGCCTGATAATCAATTACTAACCTGCCTTTCCAGTAATAGCTCTCTCACTATTTGCCTGTGCTAAAACTCTACTTCATCCAATCTGTCCTGTTCATAGTCTCCCCCAAATAAACCTTTTACTTTCCATCTCCATACCATTCCTCACATTATACTTCCATCTTCTCCTGTACTCCATAATAAGCTAGATTCCTCCAGGCTCATCTAGAATCTCAACTTCTGAGTGAAAACCCTTCCTAACTGGCCAGACAAAAATGATCTCTCCTTTCTTTGAATTCCCCCCGAATTTGTTCTCCATAGGCCTAGGCACTTATTTGCTGCCTTATAATGTTAGTTAATTTGCTTCTAAGAACAGCACCCGTCTCATCTTCTCAAACAGTCTTTAATCACCTACAGTTTAAAGCTTCCCCTCTGGTCTCAGCTCCTGATTCTCTCCATAGCCTTCTTGCCCTGGAAGAGAGGTGGGGAACCTGCGGCCGCTGGGCTACACCTGGCCTTCTAGGTCCTTGGGTGCAGCCTTTTGACTGAGTCCAAGTTTTACAGAACAAATCCTTTTATTAAGGGGATTTGAAGCATATGGATATATGCTTCATTAGATTGCCAAAGGAGTCCATGAAACACACAAAAAAGTCCATCCTATAAAGAATTTGCCTAAAATTAAATTATATCAGTACTAACTCAGGCCCCAGTGGGTAGAATGGAAAGTGTACTAGAGCATTACTCAATAGACAAATGGTCAAAGGATATGAACAGGCAGTTTTCAAAGAAGAAATGAAAACTATAGACATATGGAAACAGTATAAGTACCCATCAACTAGGGAGCGACTGAATAAATTGTGGTATATCAATGGCATGGAATATTATTATACTAAAAGAAATGTAAAGCCTTCCTTGAAAAACCTGCAAAAATTGGTATGAACTGATACAGAGTTAAGTGAACAGAATCAGAATGCTTTTTACAGTGATTTCAATAATGTAAAGGACAATGCCTTTGAAAACTTCAGATGCCATTCAACATAGTGACCAATCATGACTTTAGAAGTCTGATGCTGATAATGAAGCACGCTTCCCTCTACTTGGAAGAGAGGTGTTAGACTAGAAGAGCAAAATGAGATTTATAGTTTCACACACAGCCATTGCGTGAATTATTTTTATATGACTATATTTGTCACAAAAGAGGGTTTAAATCAGGAAGGAGAATAAGTGGGTAATGATTGTCAGACCACAAAAAAGTAGAAAAGAAAGAAAAGAGTTAATGAAATATTTCTTTTAAATATACAGGAAAGAACAGAAGTTCTGAAGTATATATAAAAAGGACAGTTTTGTTACTTTTGTGCTAAATTTCATATGTATTTCAAAATAGCCATATAAAATAGAGGTTCACAATCTCTTATAGTCTCATTTTCCTGTTCATTTCATATTAAAATGTTCATATTTATTGATATTTGCAAAATTCATACAAAAAAAAAGAAAAGGCACTGGATTTGGAGGCAGAGACCTGAGTTCAAATCCTGACTCTTCTATTTACTGTCTATGATAGTGGACAAGTCATTTTACTACTCTGGGCTTAAGTTTTCTCATCTATAAAATCAGGGCAAATAGACTCTTTTGAAAGTCTCTTCAAGCTTTAAATTCCCTGATGTTATAAAAATAATTATGAGGAATCTATTTCAACTATTTAGAAGCTTTTTTCATTTACTTCTGTGTTCTTGGCTGTGCTGTGGATGTTTGAAGTTGACAGGTAAGTGACCTCTGAATAAATGAAGTATTATCAGAATATCTCCTTTGAATGTTTCGTCAAACATAAATAAATAAATAAATAGAATTTGAGTGACCCTGAGTCTATAGCTAAAGTTGGCCCAGGAATAGGTTTTACCAAGAGACTCTAGAGCTTGATTTTTAAAAGGTGCCTCTCTGCTACCTGACATCAAACCAAATACACAAAAAAGGAAATAAACTGGCAGTTTGTTAGTTTAGCACAATCTTCTTTGGTGACAGAGAAATGAACACTTCTAGACACAAAGGACCTGACCTTCAGCGGTTCCATTCTATACCACAAGAGCATAATCACAGCCTCCAGTGATAAGGGGGATAAGGATGTTCTTTGGACTAATCATGAAGGATTTTGTTCACCCGAAGAAAATCAAGCCAGCAGCAACTGAAAACCCCGATTTGTCTGAGTGACTGCTAATGCTGACAGCCAGTTCTCCTGGGCCCTACCATAGCCCAAAGGGAAGAACAAAACTAAGTGCAGTATTCATTCCCATTGCATGTCCCATGGCTCAGGACTGCCTAAAACTGCCTTTCTTCTTCTGTTACTCCTGTCAAAGGGGTCCCTGGAGACCCATCTCCAAACCAATATACCAAATTCACAAGCATAAAAAAAAAATGGGCCATCTTCAGGAAATCCTGCCAGATGGTGAGAAATGAGAGCTATTTTCCTCCCTGAAATATATGTGACCATCCAGGTAACAATAGGGATTCCTCCTGTCAGGCAGGCAGACCAATGGAGGACAGAGTAGCACATGAAAAGCTCTGTAAAGAAAGAGTATTTTATTCCTCTGACCTAGAGATCAGCTTCTATAGGGAGAAAGCCATTCTTTAATAGTTAATTACTGACATCTACTCAGCACAGGGCTGTTCACAAAAGATAATGAAGTTGGAGGATACAAAAAGTAGAAGGCATCCTACCGGCAGAGAGCTCACAATCTAACTGTTGTTTATCTTTCGTTTTAGAAGACGACCCATGAGGGACACCCCGGTGATGCAGTGGATAAAACACCAGCCCTGGAGTCAGAAAGACTTGGGATCAAATCCAGCCTCAGACTCTAGCCATGTGACCCTGGGAAAATCGCTTAAGGAAAAGAACAGGACCAGTAACATCACAAGGTGATATCTTAACTCTTGAGTGAATTGGATTTAAGTGGGGCAGAGTTGTGTGAAGTCATCAGCCTCACTCTCTCTTCCAGAGTCATCAAAGCCTAGTGGCAAAACAAAAGTCAAGACAACTCATGATAGCCCAGGCTGCAGTGGGTGACCTTGACGTCTTTGCTGTCTGACCAAGCTCGAAGTGCCCTATAGCGCTGCTTTAGCCACTTTCATGGTCATTGGAACAAATCGTTCTCAACTGCCCATTCCACTGAGGAAGTCTTCACATGCTTGGGGTAGACATCCCCTTAATTCATCAATGGGTTTGAGGCATGTCATTACCCTTAACCTGGTTTAGCCCATCTGCTCAGATGGTTTTATCTGGGTATGGCCGCTGTATATGCTACAGCTTCTTGGAGCTATAGGTGAGGGTTGGGTGATAGGTGAACACAAAAGTGGGGTGTTCATGGACGACTAGCACCTCGGGTATGAGGGCTTGCTGAGCTTTTAAGTTCTAAATTGTCTCTCTCCCTCCCTCCCCTCACTCCTCCCTAAAATGGTGAACAGTCAGATTTCAAAAGAAGGAATGCAAACTATACACAACTATATGTAAACAAAATAAGTACTCATCAACGAGGGAGTGAGTAAATAAATTGTTGTGTATTAATGGTATGGAATACTATTATGCTAAAAGAAATTTAAACCCTTCCTTGAGAACTCTGCAAAAATTTGTATGAATTGATGTAGAGTTAAGTGAGCAGAATCAGAATACTTTTTGGAATGATTTCAATAATGTAAAAGAAAATTACTTTGAAAACTTCAAAATGAAGTTCAACATAGTGACCAATCATGACTTTAGAAGACTGATGATGATAATAATGCATGCTTCTTGCTACCTGGAAGAAAGGTGATAGGCTAGAGGTGCGAAATGAGACATATGATTTCAGACATGGCCATTGTGGGAATTATTTTTATGACTATATTTATTTGTCATAAGGAAGGGTTTAAATGGGGAAGGGGGAAGAGGAGAGTAAGAGGGTAATGATTGTGAGGGCTATAATCTAAGGAGATGATAAATACTTATAGGAAGCAAGTGGACAGCACCACAGCTCAAGCTTTTCCTATCTACTGGTTCCTTCCCCGCTGCCTTCCAACATGTCCAGATTTTACTCATTCTGAAAAAAAAACTTTAGACCTTACTATTCCCTCAAGCTATCAGCCCATATCTCTCCTCCTCATTCAGCCAAACTCCAAGAAAATATTGTTGACACCCATTACTTCATTCCTTTCACTTTTACAATCTGGCTTTTGACCTAATCACTCTACCAAAACTTTTCTCTCCAGATCTACCAATAATCCCTTAATTGTGAGATCTGAGGCTCTTTTTTTCAGTCCTCATCCTTCTCAACTTATTTGCTGCCCTTGATTACACTCTGTTCACTCTCTTTCCTCTGGGGTTTTGTGATACTGTTCTCCCCCTGTTTGTCTTCTACCTATCTCACCACTCGTTCTTAGACTCCTCTGCTGGTTTATCAGGCACACTCTGCCACGTGTGGGTGTTCTTCAAGGTTCTGTCCTGGGAATCCTACTCTTACCTCTTTCAGCTCGCTCTTTTCATTACCTCATCACCTCCCATGGATTTAACCATCATTTCTTGGTTGATGACTCACATTTCTATGTAGTTAGCCCCAGTTTCTTAACAGAACTTCAGTTCTGCATCATTAATTGCCTATTGGGCATTTTACCACACCTCTCACATCCAACACCCTCTCTAATCATATAGTTGCCACCTTAATTTAGACTCTCGCCTCCTTTCACCTAAACTGTTGTAACAACCTTCTTTAAATGGTCTCTTTCCCTCAAGTTCCTTCCCACAACAGTCCATCTAAAGCTGCTAAGTTAATTTTTCCAAAACATAACTTAACCTATTGTCTCAAGGTTTAAAAATAAGCCCCTCTCTTTGGCATTTAGTGGCATTTATATAATATCTTAAGGTTTGCGAAGTACTTTACACGTTTTGTCTCATTTGATACTTACAATGACATTGTGAGGTAGATATTATTGCTATCCTCATTTTACTGGGGATAAGGAAAACTGAGGGTGGAAGAAGAGTCTTGCCCAGAATCACAGAGCTAGTAAATGCCTGAGAAAGAACACACATTCGACTCTTCCTGACTCCAAGTGCAACACTCTATGCACTGCACCTGACCCCTTCCCACCTTTCTAGTCTTCCCTCACTTTACTCCCTCCAAGCATGGCATATCCAGCTACACCTATCTACATACTGTTCCTCAAACATGACACTCCATCTCCTATCTCTGTCTCTTTGCACTCACTATCTGTTGCCCATTTGTGGGATATTCTCCCATCTCCCCAACTTTTAGTTTCCTGGCTTCCTTCAAGGCTCAGCTCATATCCTTCCTTCTACAAGATTACTTTGCTGATCCCTATACTTCTCCACAATCCTCCCTCCAGTGCTATCCCTTCTGATATTATCTTCCATTTACTCTGCGTATATTTTGTATTACCTAGTTATTTTCATGTTGTCTTTCATTAGAATAGAAGCTCCCTGGGGGCAGACACTATACTCTGCCTGTTATTATTCTTATCACTTGTGCCTAGCGATAGGAAGTGCTTACAAATGCTTGTTGACTAAATTTACTGATTCTAGTTGACTAGTAAAACCAAATACAAAGATAGCTATGGTTTGATGAGGCTTCTGATCTACAAAGTACCTACAGGGCAGTTTACTGGGGATTCATGGTTGAGGAGGACCATGAGCATTATAATAGAAAAAAAAAGGATAAAAATGCCTATTGTCTGCATTAGTTGTTTCCAAATATTTTGTTTATGCATCCCTGTCAATAAAAATGTTTTAAGCCCTTATCCTCCATACATGCATTTTACATGTTTATGCCATAAATATGCATTATTATACTGATAATATCATTAACTTACAAAAATCAAAATTAAAGAAGAAATAAATATAAAATAATATTTTATACTGGAGTTAATAGTGAACTACTGAAATTTACTGAGTAGAGGAATAACCTGGCCACAACTGCTCTTTAGGAAAATCACCTTAGCTCTAAGTGGCTACTACCTCAGTAATTATTTTGTGACCCTATGAAAAACTGATTAGAAAGGCAAGAGGCTTGAAGGAGGGAGACCAATTAAGAGTCTCTTGAATTAGTTCAGGCAAGAGGCAATGAGAACCTGAACTAGGTGGTGACTATGTAGGTAGTAAGAAGGGGACGGATGTGAAAGATGCTGTAGAAAGAAATGATGGGTTTGGCAATGGATTGAATATATGGGATGAGAAAGAGTGGAGCTGAGGATAACACCTAAATTGCAAGCCTAGCTGATGGAAGGATGTTGGTGCTTTAAACAGCAATAGGGAAGCTCACAATAGGGGTGGAAAGGTAACATAATGGAAAACCTGACTTATCACATTCTAAACTACTCTCTTTCTCACTAAAAAATGAAAAGTGAAGGAAAGGTTTTCTCACTCATAACTACCCTGGAGTTCGAAGTCATTGAAGAGTAGAATGTATGGGGAAATTTGCCTGTTTAGCTGCTACAAGTGCCTGGATTAGGTCAAGTTATAACCTCCCTGAGACTCAGGACCCATGCTCATGTCAGTTACAGGCCAGAGGTGGGAGGGGGCAGAAAATGTTGAAGGGATTAGAATAGTTATGTTGGAGGAAAGCCAACAATTGGCTAAGACAGTAGGGGTAGGGAAGGTGAATGTCACCCATCTTCTTTCCCTCTTACTGTTTGATCACAAATTCTTTGGGGTCAAGCCAGGACTCCCTCGGACTAATTCCACAGTCCCTACTTTGGAGACCCCTGGTCTAGACTACTAAATGGATGACCAATCCACGGAGTTAGTACACCAGTAAATATATGAGACAAGCACTGCTGATTAACAGTGAATTGGCCTCAGAATTGATTAGAGGGAAAAGAGTGGATTCGATCACATTAGGGAAATTACAAGATGTTGTACCAGATGTTTTTGTTTAATTGCTTTTCTTTGTTGTAAGGGAGGGTCCTATTTTGATGGGGGAGAGGGAAGGGGAAATTTCCAGAAATAGCTACTTTGTGAAAACAAAAATAATCATCTCCCTCTCATATTTGCAGAGGTGGGAGACTATAAGTGCAGAATATTACGTATGTTATCATACATGGTCCGTGTGTTAATTGTTTTTGCTGACCTGTTCTTTCTTTTTATTTCTTTTTTACAAAAGGTGGCCCCCTGGGTCAAAGAAAGGGAAGAATATATTAGAGGGAAAAGGTGGTATAAACACAAAAGATATAAGTAAAATAAGATGTAAAGCATCAACTAAAACACTTTAATAAAAATAAATAAGTAGCATTTCTTCAGAAGGAGGAGAAAATGCATAGTGCTTTAATAGTGCTTTCAGGTATTTCTCAGCATAAAAGTTCAGCTTTTAAACACATATGTTCTTGTAGGAATGCTAGGTGATTGTGTATCTTGACACACCAAAGTCTCCACATAATCAAAGAAGTAACCCAAAGGGCAAGGGAGACATTCACAATGGGTGGGAAAAGAGGTTGCATTATATTTCCAATGATGACCTACGTCCAAGAAGTGGTATAAAGGATATTGCTAGGGGCAGCTAGGTGGCGCAGTGGATAGAGCACTGGCCCTGAAGTTAGGAAGACCTGGGTTCAAATCCGACCTCAGACCAAACACTTGACACTTACTAGCTGTGTGACCCTGGGCAAGTCACTTAACCCCAACTGCCTAAAAAAAGGATATTGCTGGGGGTGTGCTAGGGTTGGCTCAAACTGATTCATAAGAACCAGTTTTTAAATTTTCAATATAAGCATTAGAAAGCATCAGAAATTGGCAAACAGCTACAGATCAGTACTTGACCCTTTTTTTATTATTATCTGGAACTAAGAAAGTGATAGGGGAAATGTAAAGCAGATTAAATTTAAGAGTGTGCCTTGCTTACTTATTTTTTTTAAGTCAGTTGTTAAAACATTTATTGCCACATCCCTGGATATAACCTTTGAAATGTGTGATTGAAAAGGAATGGGGGCATCATGCGACAACAGATAATGATAACATATGGACATCAGAAGTGTTTCACAGGTATGTAAAAAATGAAAGAAAAAAAATCTCAATTAAGACCTCTATCACGTTGGGTAGACAAGATTCAGAGAACATCAAGAATCACCTAGAATAAGGAGGAAAGGATGAGTTGTGACCTGAACTGATGCAAGAAATGCTCACGTTCACCTGCTGAAGCATACTGGTTCTGGGTATCACAGATTCATAGACTCTAAGAGCTAGAAGGGACCTCAGGAATTGTCTTGTCCAACTTGTATCTAATCAAGAAATCCCTACACAACAGACCCTACAAGTGACTGTCATTATTAAGTGAATGTAAAATCAATCCTGGTATCTTGTTGATTTGCCCACTAATCTTTGTGTCTACATGTGCTCAGTCTTCAGAGTTCCTTGTTCATATACCAGGGTCAGCAGCTTATAATAACTAAAAACCTAGTGAGAACATTAACCCAGTCTGTATACAATGAAATCAACAACTATTTATTGAATATCTACAATGTGTGAATACACTACACTAGATACTGTGGAGAATAACTCAGATTTTTAAAAGTAATATGCAGAAGACAGAAAAAAAATCCAGGTAACAGAGGATGAAAAGGAGAGCCTGGCACAGACCCATTAAAAAAATGTAATTAACACTAATGTTCTGAGCTGAGGATGGCAAGGAAAGCAAGGACAGCAAAAAGAGGTTTGTTTTTTAGCTATATTAGGAGAAAAAAAGACAGATTGGGATAGGATATTTGGGGTGACTGGGCTAATGATAACCGATAAAAGAGAGAGAGAGAGAGAGAGAGACACACACACACACACACACACACAGACAGAGAGACAGAGACAGAAAGCAGACATAGAAAGAGAGAGGGTGGGGGAAAGCTCCATATGAAACCAAGAGCTAGCATTATCTTTAATGGGGACAAGCTAGGAGACTTTCCAATAAGACCAAGAGTAAAGCAAAGATGTCCATTACCAGCATTACTATTCAATATTGTACTAGAAATGCCAGCTATAGCAGTAAAAGAAGAAAAATATATTGAAGAGATAAACATAGGCAATAAGGAAACAAAACTATCACTCTTTGTACATGATATAATGGTTGACTTAGAGAATCTTAGAGTCAAATTTAAAAAAAAACTAATCAAAACAATTGACAACTTCAGCAAGTAGCAGGGTACAAAATAAACCTACACAAATCATCACCATTTCTGTATATTACCTACAAAATCCAGCAGGAAGAGACAGAAATTACATTTAAAATAATGATAGAGAGTATAAAGTATTTGAGAGTCAACCTGCCAACACACATAGAATCCATATGGATATTATTATAAAATGTTTACAAAAATAAAGGCAGTTCTAAATAATTGAAGAAATAGTTATTGCTCATGAGTAGGCTGAGCCAATAAAATAAAAATGTCAATTCTACCTAAACTAATTTATTCAGTGCCATACCAATCAAACTACCAAAGGATTGTTTTATAGAGCTAGAAAAAAAATAACATTCATCTGGAAAAACAAAAGACCAAGAATATCTAAAGAATCAATCAAAAAAAATTAAGCAAGAACTCATTATTCAACAAAAAGTGTTGGTAAAACCAGAAAATCACCTGCCAGAAACTAGATATAGATCAATATCTCTAAATGCATACATATAATTTAGACACAAAAGGTAACATCATAAGCAAATTAGAAGATCTTGGGAGAAATTACCTGTCAGATCTATAGATAAGGAAGAATTCATGAACAAACAAGAGAGAGGCTCACAGGAGACAAAATGGATACTTTTATTACATAAAATTTAAAAGCTTATGCACAAACAAAACCAATGCAGCCAAAATTAGAAGAAAGGAAACTGAGGGTTGGAGTGGTAGCAACTGTAGCAAGAAACGGTAGCAAGTTTCTCTGATAAAGTCCTCATTTCTCAAATATGTAAGAGAACTGAGCCAAATTTATAAAAATGAGTCATTCCCCAATTGATAAATGGTCACAGGATATTAATAGACAGCTTTCTTTTTTTAAATTAATTTATTTATTTTTAGTTTTCAACATTCACTTCCACAAGATTCCTGAGTTCCAAATTTTCTCCCCATCTCATCCCTCCCCCCATCCCAAAATGGCATGCATTCTGAATACCCTTTCCCCTAATCTGCCCTCCCTTCTATCTTCCCCCCCCCTTCTCTTACCCCTTCCCCTTCAATTTTCCTGTAAGGCAGGATAGATTTCTATACCCCAATTCCTGTATATCTTATTTTCCAGTTGCATGTGAAAACAATTTTTCTTGACATTTGTTTTTAAAACTTTGGGTTCTAAATTATCTCCCTTCCTCCCTCCTCACCGACCCTCATTGAGAAGGCAAGCAACTCAATACAGGTCATATATATGTAGTCAGGCAAAATACTTCCATAATAGTCATGTTGTGAAAAACTTAATCCTATCCTGCCCCCCATTTATTCTATTCTCTCTTTTGACCCTGTCCCTCCTTAGAATTGTTTGCTTCTGATTAACCCCTCCCACAATCCGCCCTCCCCTCTATCATCCTCCTGCTCTCCTGTCTCCTTCTCCCCCTATTTTCCTGTAGGGTAAGATAGATTTCCATACCCAACTGAGTATGTATGTTATTTCCTCCTTAAGCCAAATCCTATGAGAATAAGATTTACTCATTCCTTCTCACCTTCCCCCA
Source organism: Phascolarctos cinereus (assembly GCF_003287225.1). Taxonomy (NCBI): domain Eukaryota; kingdom Metazoa; phylum Chordata; class Mammalia; order Diprotodontia; family Phascolarctidae; genus Phascolarctos; species Phascolarctos cinereus. Next base: position 371,510,878 of record NW_027555847.1, read on the forward strand.
TTTCCCCTCCACTGTAAAAGCTTTTTTTATCTGTTTTATGTGAGATAATTTACCCCATTCTACCACTCCCTTTCTCCTTCTCCCAGTATAATCTTCTCTCACCCCTTAATTTTATTCTCCAGATATCACCCCTTCATCTTCAACTCACCCTGTGCCCTCTATTTATCTATCTATCTATATAGATACAGATATATATAACATATAATTTTTTCCCTCCAACTGCCCTAATACTGACAAAGGCCTCATGAGTCACAAATATCATCTTTCCATGGAGGAATGTAAACAGTTCAACCTTAGTAAGTCTCTTATGATTTCTCTTTCCTGTTTACCTCTTCATGTTTCTCTTGAGTCTTATATTTGAAAGTCAAATTTTCTATTCAGCTCTGGTCTTCTCATCAAGAATGCTTGAAAGTCCTCTATTCCACTGAATATCCTTTTTTCCCCCTGCAGGATTATACTCAGTTTTGCTGGGTAGGTGATTCTTGGTTGTAATCTTAGTTCTTTTGCCCTCCGGAATATTGTATTCCAAGACCTGCGATCCCTGAAGGTAAAAGCTGCTAATCTTGTGTTATCCTGATTGTGTTTCCACCATACTTGAATTATTTCTTTCTGGCTGCTTGCAATATTTTCTCCTTGACCTGGGAACTCTGGAATTTGGCTACAATATTTCTAGGAGTTTTCCTTTGGGGATCTCTTTCAGGAGGTGAACAGTGTATTCTTTCAATTTCTATTTTGATATTTCTAAAATATCAGGGCAGTTTTCCCTGATAATTTCTTGAAAGATGATGTGTAGGCTCTTTTTTTGATCATGGCTTTCAGATAGTCCAATAATTTTAAAATCACCTCTCCAGGATCTATTTTCCAGATCAATTGTTTTTCCAATGAGATAGTTTACATTGTGTTCTATTTTTTCATTGTTTTGGATTTGTTTTATGGTTGCTTGATTTCTCATAAAGTCATTGGCTTCCATTTGCTCCATTCTAATTTTTAAGGAAGCATTTTCTTCAGTAAGCTTTTGGACTTCCTTTTCCATTTGGCCAATTTTGCTTTTTAAGGCATTCTTCTCCTCATTAGCTTTTTGGATCTCTTTTGCCATTTGGCTTAGACTATTTTTTAAGGTGTTATTTTCTTCAGTATTTTTTTGAATCAAGCTGTTGACTTGTTTTTCATGATTTTCTTGTATCACTCTCATTTCTCTTCCCAGTTTTTCCTCTACTTCTCTTACTTACTTCTCAAAATCCTTTTTGAGTTCTTTCATGGCCTGAGACCAATTCATATTTTTCTTGGAGGCTTTGGATGTAGGAGCTTTAACTTTGTTGTCTTCTTCAGGTTGTATGTTTTGATCTTCTTTGTCAGCAAAGAAAGATTCTATAGTCTGACACTTCTTGAGAGGTTTGCTCATGATCCCAGCCAATTACTTGAGTTATAAACTCTTTGTTAAGGTAGGGGTCTGCTTCCAGTGTGCAGAATGTACTATCCCAAGCTTTGGGGGTTTTGTGCAGCTGTTTTCAAAGATACTTCTAGGGACCTGTAAAGTTTCAGTTCTTCCAAGGTGGTATAATCAAGGGCAAGGTGTTTAATCCTTTCCTGGCCTGTGCTCTGGTCTACGAATGACCACAAGCACTGTTTTGTGCCTTGGAACTGTGAGGAGGATTTTCTCTTCACCACTACAAGCTCCACCATGCCAGCACTCCTCCTCACCCCAGGATCACCACCCAGAACTGTGACTCAGATCCAAGCATGGGCAAAGCAAGAGAATCCCACACCAGTAAAGGGATCCCTGCAATCCCCCTCTGATCAGCTACTATATTCCCCCTCAGTCTGTGGGCCAGAAGCTCTGGAAGCAGCTACCACCCTGGGGCCACACTTGGGAACTGGGGCTGGGACTGAGCTTCTCTATCACCGCAGTCACAGACTTTTCCTTCTAAGTTGTCTTTGGCATTCATGGGTTGAGAAGTCTGGAAACCACCACAGCTGCCCATGATTCAGTCCTCTGAGGGCTGCTCCAGGTTCTTTGAGGCCTATTTTGCCAACTGCATTCCTCTCCCCTCCTGGCACAATATACCCTTCTGATCAACCATCCAAGTTGCCTTGGGCTAGAATTTTGTTTCACTCTGTTTTTTTTGTGGGTTCTGCTGCTTTAGAATTTGTTTAGAGCCATTCTTTACAGGTATATGGAGGGGTTTGGGGGAGAGCTCAAGCAAGTCATTGTTTTTACTCTGCCATCTTGGCTCTGCCCCCAATAGACAGTTTTCAGAAGAAGAAATCAAAGCTATCAATCAATAGCCATATAGGAAAAAAAAGTTCTAAATCACTAATAATTAAAATGACTCTGACATACCATTTCACACCCATCATGTTGGTTAAGTTGACAAAAAGAGGAAATTACAAATGCTGTAGGGACTGTGGGAGAAAAGGTATTTTAAAGAATTATTGGTAGAGCTGTGAAATAGTCCAGAAATATTCTGAAAAACAATTTGGAACTATATTCAAAGAGCTATTAAACTATGCATACTCTTTGATCCAGTAGTAGTATTGCCAGGTCTATACTCCAAAGAGATTAAAGAAAAAAGAAAAGGACCCATATGTACAAAAATATTTAGAGCAACTCTTTTTGCGGAAGCACTGGAAACTGAGGGGATGCCCATCAATTGTGAAATGACTGAACAAGTTATAGTATATGAATGTGATGGAGTGCTATTGTGCTGTGAGAAATGATATACGGGATGGTTTCAAAAACATCTAGGAAGACTTACATGAAATGATGAAAAGTGAAGTACACATAATTTATAAGAGAATAATTTACATAATAATAACAATATTGTAAGATATTGTAAAGATAATAAACTTAGAAAGACTTAGGAACTCAGATCAACACAATGACCAACTATAATTCCAAAGGACTCGTGATGAAACATTTGAGGTGAGAGAAACATGGCTAATGCAGGAATTTGTTTTGTATGGCTATACATATTTGACATGGGTTTTGCTTTTTTTACCTTTTCAATGTATGGGGGAAGGAGGGAAGGAATTCAGAACTCAAAATAAAATTGAATTAAAATAAAAAATTAAGATAATTTTAAAAGAATGGATTATGCCAGATTCTCCCTATTCTATTTTTGGCAAGATGACTAAACTAGTAGAAAAGAGAAATGCTGCAGACATTGTTTATCCAGATTTTAAAGTTTAGATTTTGATAAAAGATGAGAATACTGTTCTTATAGAAATAGAGAGATAAGAATTAGATGAAAATACAATTAGATGGATTCAGAGTTTGCTTAATGGAAGGACTCAGTAATTAGTTATTAATGATTCAGTGTCAACATGGCAGGATGTCTCTAATGGAGGACCCCAAGGATCTGTGAATGGCCCTGTGTTAACAAATTTATCAATGACTTAAATAAAGATATAAATGGAGCGCTTATCAAATTTTCAGACTATACAAAGCTGGGAGGGATAGCTAACACAGTACATTACAGAGTCACAATCCAAAAAGATCTTGATATGCTAGAGTCATTTAGTCATTAGGCTGAATTTAATGAGATAAAATTTCATAGAGATACAAAAAAAAATTAGCTTTGCCATTCCAAGATAAAGGAGGCATGTTGTTCTTGTAATGATATGGGGGTATTATTATTATTATGAGTTGGTGGTGGATGTGAAAGCCAAAAAACTAATACAATCTTGGACTGCATTAAGAAAAACATACTTCTAGGAATAAGGACAGTCATACTGTACTCTGCCTCTGTCAGAACTCAACTTTGGAACTGTGTTCATTTCTGGAAAGATATAAATAATGCCAAGAGGAAGGCAACCTAGATAGTGAAAGACCTTGAGTACATGTTCCAGCTGAAGAAACTAGATGTATTTAGCCTGTAGAAAAGAAGACCAGGGTGGATTTGGTATCTATCTTCAAGTATTTGAAGGGTTGCTATGTAGAGGAAAGATTAAATTTGTTCTATTTGGACTCCTGAGGGCAGAACCAGGTACAATGTTTGGAGTTTACAAAGAGTACAATTTAGGCTTGATTTCAGAAAAAAAAAAAAACTTCCTGAAGACATGTCCAAAAGTAGAATCAGTTGCTTTGAGATACAGTGGGCGCCCTCCTTAGAAATTTTCAAGAGCTTGGATGATTACTTATTGGGTATGTTATAGTGAGGAATTATGTTTGTATGCGAGTTGTATTAGATAGTTGCCAAGATCCCTTACAACTTTGAAATTCTGCGATTCTGTGAAGACTCTTCTTGACCTCAAAAATCTTACAATCTAGTTGAGGAAGAAAAAAACATACAAATTTAAATACAAGGAAAGAGGTTTTTCACTAGCTAAAACATAACACCAAATGAATTAGGCTTTGTTATTAACAGGTTTAAGATTAGGAAAGGAGTAAAACAAGCTCTGTATTGTCACTTTATTTATTTAACTTATATGCAGAGTACATCATGCCAGGCTGGATGAATCAAAAGCTGCAATTAAGATTGCCAGGAAAAATATCAACAGTCTCAGATATGCAGATGATACCACTCTGATGGCAGAAAATGAAGAGGAATTAAGAAGCCTCTTGATGAGGATAAAAGAGGGAAGTGTAAAAGCTGGCTTGAAGCTTAACATCCAAAAAAACTAAGATCTTGGCAACTGGTCCCATCACTTCCTGGAAAATAGAGGGAGAAGAAATGGAAGCAGAGTCAGATTTTATATTCTTGGGCTCAAAGATCACTGTAGACGGCAACAGCAGCCATGAAATTAAAAAGCGCTTGCTTCTTGGAAAGAAAGCTTTGGCAAATCTGGACAGCATGCTAAAAAGCAAAGACATCACCTTGCCAACAAAGATCCCTATAGTCAAAACTATGGTTTTTTCCAGTAGCAATGTACGGCTGTGAGACTTGGATTATAAGGAAAGCTAAGTGCAGCAGAGCAGAATTGATGCTTTTGAATTGTGCTGGAGAAGACTTTTGAGAGTCCCTTGGACAGCAAGGAGATCAAATCAGTCAATACTCAGAGGAATCAATTCAGACAATTTATTAGAAGGACAAACACTGAAGCTGAAGCTTAAATGCTTTGGCCACATAATGAAAAGACAGGACTCATTGGAAAAGACCCTGATGTTGGGAAAGATTGAAGGGAAAAAAAAGGAGGGGGGGAGGCAGAGAACAAGATGGTAGATATTGCCATGGAAGCAACAAAGATGATCTTGGATAGACTTTGGGAGGTAGTAGAGGATAGAAGGGCCTGGCATGCTATGGCCCATGGGGTCACAAAGAGTCGGACACTACTAAATGAATGAACAACAACAACAAGCATAAGAAAGACAAGAATATAGTCAAGGCAGACGTAAAATAATGATCTTGCCTCCTCAGCTTACCTTTTCCTTTTGCTCCATATTTATTTGCATATTAAGCCAGAGAAGATCTCTGGTATATCTATCCCTAATGCTAGGGTTACCCTGACTTATAAGAAACTGCTGCATGGCAGAAGCTAGAATCTAAATAGAGAGACAGCTGATTTCATGGCTACCACATGCCCATTAAAAGCCTCAGGAAGACAGAGGTCACTTATGGTAACTCCACACTTAGGAGCATCACACTACCCTGTTGGCCTCAGAAGTCCAATGGCCAAGAAATTAGACTGGTGGCCAATGTGCCCTCAAAAAGGATTTTTCCCCATAAATAACAGATCATCCAGAAGTGGCAGTAAGTTAGAGCATGCTTGGAACACCCACACACACACAAGACAAATACAGGATGCCCCAACGGTAATTGGCAGCAGTATGGTTCAGAGAAAGGGTCACTGAATTAATCTGGAGTCATAGGACCTGAGCTGACATCCTAACTCTACCACTTACAACCTGTTTGATATTAAGCAAATCACTTAATTTCTATAGGTCTCAGTGCCTGCATCTATGAAATGAAGGCATTGGACCTTGTGGTCCCTTTAAACACTGGATCTGTGATTTTAATGTACAAGAATATCACCTACATACTATTTAGGCACCTACTGACATGGGTAACATACTGAATTCTGGGGAAAATTGTCTTCAAATAAAGGAGTGCATACAGTATAAGATTTACTTTATCTGAATTTACTATGAGTAATATATATTATATATTATGTTCCATATGTAAATAATGCACATAGTATCTGGCATAATTTGCAGGCACTGCAAATTTTTGGATGAAGAAGAGAAATGGAGCTAGCACTCACATAGGGAAGATAAATTCTAAAGAGTATCACAATCCAATAAGAATTGTGTAAAGAGCACTAAGGCCCAGAACGAGCTGATACTGGCTTTGAATGTAAATTACAATAAAAAGGGCTTGCGTTTGGGGTTTTTAGGTGTGCTGGAGACAAGAAAACAATCAAAGAATGGATAGATCCACTGCTCAGGGTGAATAAAAACGATAATGGACAGTAGTGAGAGGACTAAAGTTTTGCTTCTGCATCCTCTCCCAAGAAAAATAATCTTTGTACTGGGAAGAAAAAAACAAATAATTGACAAGGAATAAAAAACCCAAATAAGTGAAGAGATGCTCTCATTACATTTCAAAAACCATTATATTCCACAAACTATATCCTACGATAAAGAATGAACATATCTGAGTGGTGAACCACTGTCAATAACCTATGAAAGATTATGGATGGGGGGAAGAAAAAGATCATGGAGGATGGGAGAAATTACACTAGGAGAGGAGAAAGACTACAATTTTCAAAATAGGGAAGAGGGTAGAGTCAGCAAACTACAGAGTAGGGGACTTGACTTAAATTCCTGGTAAAACTCTAGGACACTGTATTAATAGAATGATTTGTAAACATTTAGAAAAGGAAGCAGTGATTACTAAAAGTCAGCATGGATTCATCAGGAATAATCCATGTCAGTCCAAACTCATTTACTTTTCTGATAGGATAAGTATGCTGGTAAATCAGAGGGATGCTAGACATAACACATTCAAATTTTAGCAAAGCATTAGACAAAGCCTTACTTGCCTCATGAACAAAGTTGAGAGAACTAGGTTAGATGATAAATATGTTGTATTTGGCACTGGTTAAAGGACCAGACATGATGAGCAATCATCAACGGGTCAATGTCAATTTGGTAAGAAGTGTCTAGTGGATTACCATAGAGGTCTCTCCTTGAGCCTATGCTATCCTTCATTTTTATCAATTACTTTGAGGAGGGCAAAGATAACATGCCTATGACATTTTCAGACAGCATGAAGCTTAGATGACTAATAAGTTCTAGGACACAGTGAAGACCCTAGAAGGGCCCAATCTAAAAAGATGAAATTTTATAGGAACAAAAGTGAAGTTTTACTTCGGGGGTCCAAAAAAATTAACACTGTAAATACAGGATAAGGGGAGATGTAGCTATACAACAATTACTGTGAAAAAGATACAAGTTTTTATTGGACTGAAAGATCACTAAATATCAACAGTGTTTAACAGGACAAGCAAAGAAATTAATGCTATCCTAGGCTGTATCCAGAGGCACAGTGACCAGAACAAGAGAAACAACAATCTGAAATAACCACACCACCATTTCAAAAAGGTTAGGGTGATTCTTCTCCAATGACATTGACTCAAGTCTCCATTACTGTATTTATTCCCCACTCTTTAAAACACCAGTAGTTAGTGTCATGGTCCCATTTAACCAATTAATATCAATTAGGCAATGTATATGAAGATAATATTAAAAACAGAAATACAAATATTTCTCCAACTACCAGTATCTAGGGGCAGACTTTCTCTTCCTTGGTTGTCATCTTTCTTTCTCAAAGAGGATCAAAATGACATCATTTTGTTGGGGTCAAAGCTGTGGTTGATCAACTCTACCACAATTTAGGCATAAATAGTCCATATGAACATTTGAAGTGGTCACAAAAGCTTTTTCACATTTTTTTAGGTTTTGATCACAGGGCAGGATTCCCCACCTGTCAAGGAAATCAGGCCAGGGTAGAGTTGAAACAGACAATTTTTAAGGTACCTTTTCTAGCCCCTTCCTCGTGCCAGGCGATAATCAGTGTGGTTCTTCAAAAAGGCTGCTCAGTCCCAAAGAGATCACACAAATGGGAAAAGGACCCACATGTACAAAAATATTTATAGCAGCTCTTTTTGTGGTGGCAAAGAATTAGAAGTTAAGAGAATGCTCATCAATTGGGGAATGGCTGAACAAGTTGTGGCTTATGAATGTAATAGAATACTATTGTGCTCCAAGAAATGATGAGCAGGCAGACTTCAGAAAAACCTGGAAAGACTTGCATGAACTGATGCTGAGTGAAGTGAGCAGTACCAGGAGAATGTTGTACACAGTAACAGTCATGTTGTGCGATGACTAACGTTGATAGACTCAGCCCTTCTCAGCAATGCAAGGATCTAAGACATCGCCAAAGGTCTCACGATGGAAAATGATATCCACATCCAAAGAAAGAACTATGGATTTTGAATGCAGATCAAAGCATACTATTTGCTATTTTTTCTTCTGTTTTGTTTTGTTTTCTTTTTCTTGTGGTTCCTCCTATTGGTTCTAACCAATTCTTCCTCAAAATATCACTAATGTGGAAATATGTTTAATAGGAATGTGTACAATGTATAGCCTGTACTATCAGATTGCATGCCATCCTGGGGAGGGAGATGGGGATGGAGGGGGAGAAAAATTTAAAACTCAAAAGCTTGTGAAAGTGATTGTTGATAAATCAAAATAAATTAATTTTTTAAAAAAGAAAAGAAAGAAAGAAAGAAAGAAAGAAAGAAAGAAAGAAAGAAAGAAAGAAAGAAAGAAAGAAAGAAAGAAAGAAAGAAAGAAAGAAAGAAAGAAAAAGACTGCTCAGATACCCAGGGGGCTGCCAAATCTCACTGCTGCTTCAGTTCAGTGACAAGATGACCCTATGGCCTGGGCCGCCTCTGTGTAGATCGTGACTACAACTCCCAGTGTATCCACACCTGCTGCTTCATCACTTGCCTGTCACCACAGGGCTTTGAGGTAGGTAAAAATGGCAAAATGGTATGAGGGATGACTTTTGAGTCATGCATAAATTGGGTTTAAGTGAGGCAGAGCTGCACAAGGTTTTCAGCCTCACTGTCTCTTCCAGAGTCATTGAAGTCCGGTGGCAAGACAAAAGTCAAGGCCACTGGCAATGGCCTAGGATGCAGTAAATGACCTTGGCAACTTTGATGTCTAACCAAGCTGTAAGTGCTCCACAACACCTGCTTCAGCCCTTCATGGCCATTGAAATGAACTGTTCTCCTCTGCCCATTCTGTCAGAGGAAAGCTTCATGTGCTTAGGGTGGACACCCTACAAACTCACTAATGGATTTGAGGTCTGTCAGTTACCCTCAGCCTGGATTAGCTTGTCTTGTATATAGTTTGTATTGGGAAGAAGGGGTTCAAACTTAAAACGGTTTCTATATAATGTCCAGCCTACCAAGATCATTTCCAAAGATAAATGGCTAAGCTTCCCTCTTGACTGCCTGAAATCTGTTCTGAGTCAAACAGTCCAATTGGAATTTTGCTCCTCGTATCTGGGCCAGCAGCAGAATCGAGCATAAACTCTGCTTCCTGAACCCTCCATGGCATGGACTCCCTCTCTTCCACTCAGGTGGCTCTTCATTCTGCTATTTTAAAGCTCACAAGGCCATCACTATCTCTAATACTCTTCCACCTAAATAGAGACAGAAAAAACACAAAGAGGCAAATAACAGAGGCCTAACCTATATATTTTGAAAGCTTATACAAAGGAATATTTACAAATATACAAACTGACTCCCCCAACACTCAGGAAACATAATCACCACCTTCACACATCCCTCCTTTATACCACTTCAGTCTCTGGGGAGGGAAGGGGGATTAGCTCAGTTCCTAGAGAACATAGTTCCAGTTCCAAGTCCAATCTTGGACAGCTTGGATTCCTGGCTTCAAGGCTGCCTTGGCTGAAAATCGCAGGTCCGCTGGAGATAACTCCCGTCTTCTGAATTGAGGAGGACAAACAATATAGAACAAAAACAAACTCTTCCCAGGCCCATTTCTCAGAGCCAGGGTAAAAGAGAAAAAACAGGGAAAGGAATGTCCTTCCTCTCTCAATAGATTAGTTCATGGCACCTGCACTTTGGGTGAACTATGATCTTTACCCTGTAGGATACAGAAATATGCCCAGGAGTCAGAAAACAAGATGAACTGTCTTAGAATCATCTGATTTTAAAGATGCAACCATGCTAGCCTCAGATGGGGAGAGCCTGAAGCATCATCTTTCCTCAAATGCAGCTGGAGAGGAAAAGAAGAGCAAAAGAGTTGCTTTTGCCTGGTTACTTCCTTTAGAACAGGCCTGCACAACACACAGCCCACGAGCCTGCCAAAGGATTTCTGGCATCTGCAAAAAATGTAGGGTTGCCACTGGGCACCCTCTCCTGTTTGTCACATAACCCGTGACAACCAACCATCACCAATCTGTCTCTAGTCTAACCTATCTGCCTCCCGAAGAAGTTTGGCCTATTTTAATGTTGAGCCCTACCTACTGCCAAGTTGTGCAGGTCTGCTTTAGAAGGCACCCCAGTTCCCACTCTGCAGCCAAACAACAGCCTGTCTCAACCACATGGTTAGCAGACCAGGACCAGTTAGAAAATATCTGTGCATGCTCCATATTAGGGAGCAAGGCCCTTCTATTACACTTCCCCATGCCTTCAGGGATGTAGAGTGTTTGACTAGTACTTCTGGTGTGAGAGTTGCTGAGCTCTTTTCAGGGCTGCTTTCTACCTTTGATGTCCAACTGGTCACCCTCTAACCTGTGGCTACAAGAAGCTGTAGCATGCACAACAGCCACACCCAGTACCTAGATGGGCAGGTGGATTAAACCAGGTTGAGGGCAACCAAGGGGTCTCAAATCCTTCAGTGAGGGGGGGAGGGGTGTCTACGCCAAGCATGTGAAAACTTCCCCCAGCAAAATGAGCAGATTTGTTCCAACAATTTGTTCCAACAACCATGAAGGCAGCTGAAGTAGGTGCTGTGGAGTGCTTAGAGCTTGGCTAGACATCAAAGACACCAAGATCATACACTGCATCTTACCACCAGTTGTCTTGACTTTTGTCTTGCCACTGGACTTCAATGACTCTGGAAGACAGAGTGAGCTGAAAATCTTACGCAACTCTGCCTCACTTAAAACCAATTTATACATGACTCAAAAGTCATCCTCCATACCATTTTACCATTTTTACCATTTGGCGACAGGCAAGTGATGAAGCAGCAGGTGTGGATACACTGGGAGTTGTAGCCATAACCCTACCCAGAGGTGGCTCAGACCATAGGGTCATCTTGTCACTGAACTGAAGCAGCAGTAGGATTTGGCAGCCCCCTATGTGTCTGAGCAGCCTTTTTGAAGAACCACACTAATTATCTCCGGCAATGAGAAAGGGGCTAGAAAAGGTGCCCAAAAATTGTCTGTTTCAACCTACCCTGGCCAGCTTGACATGGCAGACAAGGAGCTCACCCTGCAGATGAAACACCAAAAAAACTTTTACTAAGATGATTCCACTCACCATCAGCACATTGAACGTGCACATACTTATTACAGACAATGTGAAATCCAGTAGACCTGAAAGACAAATAGCTCTTGTTGGAAGAGAATTCAGCAAGTATTGCAACCAAATAGCAGCCTGAGTGAAACAAGGCTGGTAAATGAAGGCCAATTTGCTGAAATCAGAGCTGGATACTCATTATTCTGGAGGAGCTGCAGTGATGGGGAGTGCCATGAGGTTGGCATAGGTTTTGTAATCAAAACCAATCTAAGTCAACAAGCCTGTATGACAATGCAATTGCCCCTTACAGGAAAGTGCCATACCACTATCATCAGTGCCTATGCTCCCACCATGACAAACCCTGAGAAGGTTCAGAAAAATATGGGAAGAACTAGAGACTCTTATCAATGTGGTGAAAGAGGGAAAACTTAGAATTCTGAGTGACTTTAACACTACAGTAGGTGCAAACTATCAGACATGGCATGGAGTATGCTTGGGAAGAATGAGGTCAGAAACAACAACAGCAATGGTCACTTACTACTGAAGCCTTGTGGGTCTCATGACGTTCTCATCACCAACAATGTCTTCCATTTACCTAAATGCAATAAAACTTCATGAATGTACCCTCACAGCAAATATTGGCATTTACTAAACTATGTCATCATAAGGAGAAAAGACAGACAGGATGTGAGAGTGAGGAAGGTGATGTGTGGTGCAGAGTGCTAGACTGATCATAAACTTATTCTCTCTAAGCTAAATATTTGCATTCAACAAAAGCAGCAGCCCCAAGGCAAGATGACTACCAGAAGACTTAATGTCAACATCTTCGACTGCTTCTCCCTGCTGAACAGTCTGCTGCTAACTTGGAAGAAAAGATAAGCCAAAACATGGGTGGCAACAACAGAGCAAAAAAGGAGTCGGCAACTTTCAGAGATCTGGTGTATTGCACCACATCTACTCATCTGGGCCAGAACATTCACAAACATCAAGATTAGTTTGATGAAAATGATGGGGAAATTCAGAAGCTTCTAAGAGAGAAAAACAAGAACTCCACAGGGTTTATCAGCAGGATAGTCCATCCATCTCTAAGAAGGCAGCATTTAACTCCATCAAAAGTAAAGTGTAATGTTGTGTGATGACTAATATTGATAGACTTAACCCCTCTCAGCAATACAAGGATCTAAGACATCTCCAAAGGCCTCATGGTGGAAAATGCTATCCACAAAGAAGAACAAACTATAGAGTTTGAAAGCAGATCGAAACATACTATTTGCTATTTTTTTCTTCTGTTGTGTTTTGTTTCCTCTTTCTGGTGGTTCCTCCTATCGGTTCTAATTCTTACTTACAATATCACTAACGTAAAAATATGTTTAATAGGAATATATATGTATGGCCTACATCAGATTACATGCTGTCTTGGGGAGGGAGGTGGGAAGGGAGGAGTTCAAAAATCTAAAACTCAAAAGCTTATGGAAGTGATTGTTGGTAACTCAAAATAAATTAACTAAAAAAAAAAAAAGTAAAGTGCAAGTATGGAGAGATGCAGGATTCTTGGCTCAGTAAGAAGGCAGATGAAATTCAGTTCTACACTGATAGTAACAATCCAAAGAGCTTTCACAGTGCCTTGAAAGCTATTTATGGGCCAAAGATCTATGGTGCATCTCAACTACTCAGTGCTGATAGAGCCACATTGATTAGTGATAAGGACATTATCCTGGAGAGATGGGATGAACACTTCCCTAGTGTTCTCAACAGACTGTCATCAACCAATGCTAAAGCCACTGACCATATACTTTAGATGGAAGTCATCCCTCTCAAGTCAAACTTCTAACTGAAGAAGAGGTTTTGAATGCTATTAGGCTTCTCTCGTGTGGCAAAGTGCCTGGTGCTGATTCTATTCCTTTTTTGTTGTTGTTTTTTTGTTTTATTTTTTGGTGAGGCAATAGGGGTTAAGTGACTTACCTAGGGTCACACAGCTAGTAAGCATCATATGTCTGAGGCTGGATTTGAACTCAGGTCCTCCTGACTCCAGGGCCGGTGCTCTATCCACTGCGCTACCTAGCTGCCCCAGCTGCTGATACTATTCCAGCTGAGATTTACAAGGCAGAGGGTCCACTGTTCATACAAAAGCTGAAAAATTTTCTGGACTATATGGCAAGAGAAGGTTATCCCTCTGGAATTCAAGGGAGCCTCCACTGTCCATCTCTATAAAGGAAAGGGAAATAAGTTGTCTTATGACAATCATGGGGAGGGAGACGGGTCTCTCTCTTATTCACGGCCAGCAAAATTCTTGCCAGGGACCGCCTTAATAGGCTCATCACTCACCTTGAATCTACCTGAAAGCCAGTGTGGCTTCAGAAAGGGCTGAAGAATGGTTGATATGGTGTTTGCTGTTCAACAATTCCAAGAGAAATGCCAGGAGTCCAACAGAGGTCTGTATGCAATGTTCATCGATCTAAGGAAGGCTGTCAGTCATGAGGGCTTGTGGAAAATTATGGCAAAACTTTGTTTCTTGAAGAAGTTTATCAATAATTTGTCAATTTCATGATGGCATGCTTATATGAGTTCTGGATAATGGACGATGCTCTCACCCTTTCCCAGTCACCAATGGAATGAAACAAGGTTGTGTGCTTGCTTCTATGCTTTTTAGCATGATGTTTTCTTCAACGTTGTTGGCCACCTTCAATGAGGAAGAAAACAGTATTAAGGACAGCTACGACACTGACAGGACGTTATTTAAATTGAAAAGGCTACAAGCCAAGACTAAAGTGGAGAGAGAATTGGTGCATGATTTTTTTTGTTCATAGATGATTGTGAATTCATTGCAGCCTCTGAGTCTGCGATGCAACAGAGTACGAATCTATTCTCTGCTGCTTGTACTAATTTTGGCCCAAAAATTAACAACAAGAAAACAGAGGTTCTCCACAAGTCAGTACCATGAAATCCATATGTGGAACCATTGGTTACAGTAAATGTAGAAATTCTGAATACTGTGAACAAGTTCATTTATCTTGACAGTATACTTTCTAGGGATGTCCACATAGATGATAAGGTTGACACGCATTGCCAGAGCTAGCTCAGTGTTTGGGAGGCTCCAAAGGAAGGTGTGGGAGAGAAGAGGTATTATATCGCCTACCAAACTGAAGGGCTACAGAGTCATGGTTCTAACCTCATTGTTGTATGCCCATTAAAGCTGGACAGCCTATCATCACCAGGCCAGGAAACTGAATTGCTCCCATTTGAATTGTCTTAGGAAGATTCTGAAGATCATCTGGACAGCTAAGGTACTAGACACTGAGGTCCTTTCTTGTGCTGACCTGCCAAGCATTCAAACTCTACTGCAGAGAGTACAACTCTGACGGGCTGGCCACATCATTCAGATGCCAAAAGTACATTTGCCTAAAAGACTACTTTACAGAGAACTCACACAAGGCAAGCACTCACACAGAGGTCAGAAGAAGCAATACAAGGTCACCTTCAAGGTCTCTCTGAAAAGCTTTGGAATCGATTGTGAGATATGGGAGACATTGGCACTGAACCATCCAGCATGGCATAACCACATCAAAGAAGGTGCTGTGTGTGCTCCATGAGCAAGGCAGAATTGCAGTAGCTCAAAAGAAACATGAGATACACAAATTTAGAGACATCTTCACTCCAAATGTTCATTTGGACTATTTGTGCCCAACCTTTGGTAAAGCATTCCAAGCTCAAATTGGTCTGATCAGCCACAGTGGGACACAGTGTACCTTGACCCCAACATAGTGACGTCATTTTGGTCCTCTTCAAGAGTGAAGGACAGCAACCAACCATGCCTTTCCTGGAAGCAGTCTCCCCAGCCCCTTGCACATGAGACTGCATCAGCTCAGCAAACTGTGCATGTTCACCAGCACCCACCCCCTCTCCATCACATGTATGTGGACAGATATCTCTTATCTTTCCCAAATTTTTTTGCAAGTGTCTTGAGGATATGGACTATGTCTTACTGTCATGTAGGTTATGGAAAGGTGTACTGATAAAATGTTAGTGATTTTTATTGTTTGAAGGTGCTCCTATTATAGAAGCTTTCTATTTTTGAGTTCTTGATATTGGATGCTACAATGATTTCTTCAGTGGAAGTAGTTTCCACAGCAATAAAGATTATCATGTAGAAATCCTAATTATCCCTTGCTGATATTGATGTAACACTTTTTTTTAAGCAATACATATCAGATCTTCTTAGAAAGGAATAATTCTACATTTGATACAAGTAAACTAGAAAGCAATTGACTATATCTTCTATAATGGAACTCTCTAAATAGCTGCTTTGGAATATATTAAAGAGCTTATGCTAGCCATCTTCCTAGAATTTATGTGGTGAGAAACAGTCCTTCAACCTTAAACAAAGTAGTCCTGAATATAAAATATGTTACAGTCCATGATTGTGGGACCCAAACATATGCCACAGATAAAAGATTCTTTAATCACTCCTACTTTACCTAAGACTTAGACTTTGGAAACAGTAGAATTAGTGAAAGCATATTTCTCACCAGCACAATCAGTCACTGTGCAAAGAAAGAAATTTCACAAATACAATCAAGAGTCTAGCTAAGGCTTTCATTGTAGGGCTGTGTCATCTATTTCAACAACGCAATTTGGGGAATTTCCTGTATATGTGGTAGGGATAACCTTTTATATGAAGCTCATGATGAAGCATTCCCAAAATCCTCTTGACTGAACCAAATTTTACATTTGTAATTGCCTTAGACAAAGTGCTACCAATTACACCACAGTCTTACATCAGGAGAAAATGATCTCTTCTTTGGAATTCTATTAAAAATAGTGCCTTTTGTTTCCCATAATCTGCTTTGTAGACTCATAGGAACTTAGAGTTGAAAGGCACTTCAGAACTCATCTAGTCCAATCCTTTAATTTTACAATTGAGGAAAGCAAGGCTGAGTGAGGTTGTGATTTTCCCAAGGTCACAGAAGTAGTAGTTAAATGTCACAGGAACTATCCGCTTCTAATTCCATGCTGGCTATAAAACTCAAAGTGTGCTTGCCTACAAGTCAGTAAAATATAGGCTATGCATGCTTCACAATATTTACAAACCATACAAGCTCCTTCTCAAACTATGAAGTGTTAGATCAACATTGCTCACAGACAAAAGGATGTGGAATCCAGAAAAACTAGAAATTCACATGGTAGTTTATATCACCTGGAATTTTCCAGGTGTTTTGACTATTCAAGTAATAGTGAGACCCCCAAAACTTGATCATATTCAGACAGTTAATGACAGGATGCCTCAAGATACTTAAACATTAAGTGACTATGAATGCAACTCTAGTGTATCACGTATTTGCTCATAAGATCAATTGCCAAAACCGATAAGATACCCACAGGTCTTTCATAATTACAGTAATCTCCCAGGGAGTGGATATAGCATGTAGCTGAAAGAACACTTTACCTAGAGATCAGATACCTGCATTCAAATCCTGTCTCTGATACTTCCTCACTTCCCAACCACGGACAAGCAATCTGACCTCTCTGATTCTCAGTTTCTTCCTCATCTGCAAAATGTGGTTAATAATACTGATACTCATCTCATAGGGTCACTGTGGGGGAAAACACTTGTAGCATGATATAAACATGAGCTGTTAATATTATTACCCAGTTCATATTGCTGGGAGCTCTGTTGTATAACATGGCTCCTTCATGAGAAAGGTCTTGCTCAGTGTTTCCAGGAAGAGATGTAAAAACCTCTAAGAGGAAACTGGCTCATAGTACCAGCAAGTAATGCCTAAGCGTTTTTATGATTGAAAAAGCCCAACTACCAAAGGTTTCCTGGGGACTTTCCAAGAAACTAGGAAACCTTATAAGGAGAATTCAGAGTCATCCCATCCAGATAGAGACAAGGAAGCCAGAAATGTGCCTTTTGTGCTAAGGGGAAATAGTGAAAAGCTTGAGCATCTAACTAAAGTGCCCTTGAGGTAATAACACCTACCTAGTGGGCTACATCTAATGTTAATGTGAGGCTGTGTAAACTGCAAAGGCATTCTCAATAAATACTTGAGTAGAACTAAATGTGAATATTTTTCCCAACAGTTTAGCTCCACATCTTCTCATCCAATTTAACTCTTGCTTATTTCCTCCAATAAATCTTAGGAATCTACCCATCACCATGCTAGAAGCCTTCTTCTAAGTATCTTAACATTACATGTTGCAGTCTAGCATCATGTGGACTCACCATCTGTTATTCTTTATTCTTGCTACATGACCAGCTCATCTCCTTTTCCAAATATACATTTTCTGGGTGTCTTTGTAACTACTTTTTGGGTTAGGGTTAGGCTTAGAGCACAGCCTATTTATGCTTAACACCCCCCTCTTTGTCCTTTAGGTGACTAATAATTTAGATTCTTTAGATATTGTGATGAACCATAATTCTCAGCCATAGAACATTATTGGATGACTACTGATGTTAAAAAAGGTTTGGAGGGCAGTTAGGTGTCACAATGGATAGAGTCCTGGAGTTGGTTGGATCTGAGTTCAAATCCAGCCTCAGACACTTGACACTTACCAGCTGTGTAGAACTGGGCAAGTCACTTAACCCTGACTGTCTCACCCAAAACAGAAAACAAAACAAAACAAAAAAGCAAAGGGTTTTGTTACAAAGAGGATACTAGCTGGAGTCAGGAAGACCTGAGTTCAAATCCGGCCTCAGACACTATCTACATGGCACCGGGCAAGTCACTTAACCCTCATTGCCTCCAAAAGGAAAAAAAAAAAAAAGGAGATTAGCATCATGAATCATGACAGCATTGCAAAATTTCCCAAGTGCAATTCAGCCTGATAGCTTCCTTATATTCAATTTTGGGCTCTGTCTATGATCTATATGCAGTACATGTCCTGTACAGATGTGCTGAAGAACCAACTGGAGAGTCTGTCCATTCAACTGGACATCATAGTATGAACAATAAGAATTTTTATATACTTGTCTTTTCCTCTGTGGATTGTTGTGATAGAGTTTTTTAAGTGATTGTGAATTTTATTCAGAAGTCTCTGTTTGATGCAATAAATGCAATGTTGTTGTTTTTGTTGTTTTACAAACAAGAGCATATGGCAGATTTCACCATCTCTAGAGAATCCTTCAATTTGGAATCTTCCCTAGATATCTTTCAAGACAGTGACAAAACACATTCAGTGAGCATATTATGCCTCTATATTATGCTTTACTTTTATCTTTGTTGTGATATCCATCAAGGAATCTTGTATGCTCTTAGCATAAACCCATAAAGAGCCTTTCCAGAAATCCACCATGATCCAATGATGCTTTGGAATCAGAGAGACTCATTAGAAAGATGGTCCAAATGGGGAGACTGTTCTGACCATCCTGGCCCAAGAAGCTGCATGTAGGCAAGCATTGTGAAAAGACCTCTGAAGAGCAGGAAGATACTTCTTTTTTAAGGAAGCGGGGAATAAGGAATTCCTTTCCATGCAATGCTGCATTGAATCCTATGGAGTGTGAAACATTAAGAGCTGCACCATTCTTTTGAGCTAAAGACCTTTGATCTTCATCCCCTGCCAAAAAAAGATGTTGGCCCCATGTAGGTCTACTCTCTGTACCTCCCTGTTCTGTGATAGGAGTAATATTCCTGTGGCTAGTAGCAGAGCCTTGGAGATCCTGAAAATGCAGCTTTCCTGTGGTGAGCAGTGCTTAGTCCAGGCCTAGTCATGGCAGTGAGGAAGAGGAGGAGGAGGAAGAGAAACACTGGTTTTCAGACTGGACAGCTGTTGCATCCCTATGGTGTTGTTACCCCAGTGTTTTTGTTTCCTCCACACTGAGCACTGCAGTAATAACTGGGGCTTTGGTAAAAGGCCCATGTCTTAGAAGGTAAGAAATGGTTTGGTGGGCCATGAGTATTGCATAATTGTGTTTTGTTTTGTTTTGTTCCCTAAAAAAAACCTTTCTTTTTTAAGGAAGTTATTCATTATCAGAGGCAATTTGGTATAGTAGATAGTGTCCTCAATATAAGAAGGATCTGGATTCAAGCCCTAAGTATGATAAGATACCCCATCATTTAGAACAGTGACTGGCACAGTAGGCACTTAATAAATGTTTATTGATTGACTGATTCATTGGTTGATTTTCTTTAGGTATAGGAAAGGTAGAATGTATAGCATTCTGTTTCTTTAATCAAAGAAGTGACACCTTTTTATTTTAATCTTAATCTTCTGTTAATTTCCATTGCAGGTAGAAATAGTAGTTGCAAATTTTCAGTTGGATTGATTCCCTCTTTAGTTTATCCCTTGGATGATATTACAACTTCACATTAATTTAATTAATATTAACTGGAGGCAAGGACAGTAACAAGCAATCTCAGAACCAGAAGGGACATTCATTGGAGGCCATCCAGTGCAACCACTGCCTGAATGAGAATCTCTTCTACAGTATTCTTGACCAGTAATTCACCATAAAGCCTCTGTGGGAGACCTTTAAGGAACTCCACCCAAATGGGTTCATGAAGCATCTGACATGACTCAAAAATGACTGAACAATGACAACAAAAGATTTCCTACTGTACTGATTTTAATTGCTATTATAATTAGTGCCTGACATCTGACTGCAAATTGGATATTAACAAAGTGTCCACAAATCATTCACCAAACTAGGATAAAGATTATTCTTGTAAAAATATATATACATTCTTCTACCTCCCCCTCCACAGAGCAGGGGAAGGGCCTGAGCCTAACATTGCCTGTATCAGCTAGGCTTAGAGCACAGATTGCCACCTATTATATACCTAGCATATAATGGATATTTTTTACATTTTTTTATTAATTTATTTTGATTTATCAACAATCACTTCCATAAGTTTTGAGTTTCAAATTTTTCTCTCCCTCCCTTCCCACCTCCCTCCCCAAGACACTGTGCAATCTGATTAGGCTATACACATACATTCCTATTAAACATATTTTCACATTAGTGATGCTGTAAGTAAGAATTAGAGCCAATAGGAGGAACCACCAGAAAGAGGAAACAAAACACAACAGAAGAAAAAAATAGCAAATATTATGCTTTGATCTGCATTCAAACTCCATAGTTCTTTCTTTGGATATGGATAGCATTTTCCACCATGAGGCCTTTGGAGATGTCTTAGATCCTTGCATAGCTGAGAAGGGTTACGTCTATCAACGTTAGTCATCACACAACGTGGCTGTTACTGTGTACAACGTTCTCCTGGCTCTGCTCACTTCACTCAGCATTAGACCACACAAGTCTTAACAGGTTTTTCTGAAGTCTGCATGCTCACCATTTCTTAGAGCACAATAGTATTCCATTACATTCATATACCACAACTTGTTGAGCCATTCCCAGATTGATGGGCATCCTCTCAATTTCCAGTTCTTTGCCACCACAAAAAGAGCTGCTATAAATATTTTTGTACATGTAGGTCCTTTTCCCATTTGTATGATCTCTTTGGGATACAGCCCTAGAAGTGCTATTACTAGGTCTGCACATTTTTATAGCCTGTTGGGCATAGTTCCAAATTGCTCTCCAAAATGGTTGGATCATTTCACAATGCCACCAACAATGCATTAGTGTTCCAACTTTCCCACATCTTCTCCAACATTTATCATTTCCCTGTTTTGTCACGTTGGCCAATCCGATAAGTGTGATATGGTACCTCAGAGTTGTTTTGATTTTCATTTCTCTAATCAATAGTGATTTAGAACATTTTTTCATATGACTATAGATGGCTTTAATTTCTTCATCTGAGAACTGCCTGTTCATATCCTTTGACCATTTATCAATTGGGGAATGACTTGTGTTCTTATAAATTTGTCTTAATTCTCTTTATATTTTAGAAATGAGGCCCTTATCAGAGAGACTGGTTGTAAAAATTCTTTCCCAATTTTCTACTTTCCTTCTAATCTTGGTTGCATTGGCTTTGTTTGTCATATTATGAATATTTAAAGAATGTTTATTATTAAGAACAACAGTCTTGACTGGAATTTCTCATTTTCCAGTGGGTCAGGGAATAAAAAGCCTGTTTTTTCATTCCTCCCTGGCCACACACACACACACACACACACACACACACACACACACACTACTCATCACCCAATTCAAGAAACCTACTATGTGCAAGGAACTAGACCTATTATATATATATGTATAATATATTATACCTATCTATACTATATACTATGTCTATCTATGTATTATACCTATCTACCATATAAGGTAGGTATTATAGTTCCTTGCATATAGTAGGTCTATTGAATATATGTTTATATACACATATGTGTTTGTTTTCTAAATGATGGGGAATGTCTATCAATTAGTGAATGACTGAACAAGCTAGGGTATATAAATGTAATGGAAGACTATTTTGCTTTAAGAAATGATAGAGGGGATGGTCTCAGAAAAATTGGGAAGATTTGCATGAACTGATGCTAAGTGAAATGAACAGAATCAGGAAAACAATCTACATAGTAACAGCAATATAGGAAAGATAACCAATTTTGAAAGACTTAAGAAATCTGATCAAGAAAATGATCAACCACAGTTCCCAAGGACTTATAATGAAAGATGCTATCCACCTCCAGAAAGAGAGTAGATGGACTCAGAGTACAGATTGAAGCATATTTTCTTCTCTTTCTTTCTTCCTTTCTTTCTTTCTTCTTTCCTATTTTTTCCATAGCTAATGAAGGAATTTATTTTGCATGACTATACATCCCTGTAATGGGTTTTATTTTCCTTGCCTTCTCAATGGGGAGAGGAGGGGAGAGAGAGGAAGAGGATACAGAACTGAAAAAAATAACAAAATTGAATTTTTAAAAGAGAATGGGGCCACAGGGCAATAGATTGATACACCCTGTCCAGGAAAAATGGCAGAGTTGATCTGACCATGGTTCCTGGTTCTAAAACTGGAGAGGTGATAGAGAGTACTTGTGTGTTAATAAGGTCAATAGGAGATTGTTCTGAGATGGAGCCAGCCAGAGAGTAGGGAATTAAGTGAAGCATGGCTGGGGCTTTCCTGAAATAGTGGGACAGGAAAAGTAATCCCCACTAATCAGAAGAGTGGGGCCCCAGGGTGAAAGTTATTTTTAAAAATTTTTAAAAAGGTAAAAGAGAGAAAGAGACAGATGACAGAGAGGTTGTGGAGGTAGATGGTGAGCAAAAATGAAAAGTTGAAAATGACTTTAAGTGTACGAACCTGGGTGACTAAAAGGATGTGTCTTTGTACCTTTGACAGTAATAGGAAAGTTAGAAGTGGTTTAGGGGGAAAGGTAATGAGTTGCATTTTGGACATATTGAGTTTGAGGTACTTGTGGGACATCTAAGTAAAGTTGTCCAACAAGAAATAGAAACAATAATTGAACCCATGGAAACTGATGAAATCACAACTGGACTTTTCCTACATACACTCAGCCCTATTCACATTTAGCCACATTCTTTTCATCCTTTGAAAGGTCTCACCTTATTCCCCAAGTTACAGGAAGCTATAGAAACCTCCTGCTCCCACCTCCTTCATATCCATACCCCAGAATGTCTATCAGACAACGGACAGCTTCCTCTCCTAGTCAACTTCCCAGGGGTGTGGGGACCCAGGCAGCACTCTTCAGCAACTGCAGAGAATCTCCAAGTGTCCCACACACTTCCCCTTAATGCCCGTGGTCACAAGGTTCTGGGAAAGTATTTTCTACTGATCTCTCAACTTGTCACACAAGTTCTCCATTCTAACTGAACTCCTCTGCTCCTCATACCTCAAATTCACCTCCTGCTTCTCTACCGTCTTTGATGTTTTCTACATGAAATGCCCTACATTCCCTCCCCACATTTACCACCTCTCAGAATTCTTCAAGTTTCGCACATCCAGCTCAAATGTCACTTCAATCATGAAGGTTTTTCAGCTGCTACTCAGTCTCAATGCTAGCTTCTCTTTCTTTTGAACTCTTGTAACACTGTCTATATCATCCAGGTGATGGATGGCGCATCCAGGTGGCACATATTATTTAGTCAATTGGTCAGTCGATAAAAATTTATTAAGTGCCTACTTATGTGTTAGGCATTGTGCTAAGCAATGGGGATACAAAAAGAGGCAAAAGACAGGCCCTGCCCTTAAGGAGCTCACAGTCTAATGAGGAAGACAACAAGCAAATATATATGTACAAACAAGCTACATAACAGGATAAATAGGAAATAATTAACAAGAGGAATTGTTAATTACCTACCTTTTTTAGGTATTAGAGTTCATGGCTTTTGTCTCTACTACCACCAACACCCCTAATATCCCTCTTGGTTGTGGCCCTATTTACCAAATCTTGGCTACTTGATACAACTTGGCTTTTGAGGGGAGCCCCTTTCTTATACTATTATCCTTAGAGCCAGCTCAATTTGGAATGCAGTACTTCTCCAAATTGGGGCAGCAATTAATACTTCTAAAACTCAAATTGTACACTGACCACCCCTTCCACCACTACTCCCCTCCACACACACACATACACACACACACACACACACACACACACACACACACACACACACACACACAGAATCCCACATGCACACATTCACATATATACTGTGGCTAGAGCTGACATCTCTAAAACAAGACAGAGAAGGTAGGTAACCAGAGCAGCTGTTCTTGGTCACTTAGACTCTTCCCCGAATGCAGAGCTCTCCTTAGCTATAAAATAAGAGGGTTAGACTAAATAACTTCTAAGGCAGGGGTGGGGAACTTGTAGCCTTGAGAAAGAAAGGAAGCCCTCTAGGTCCTCAAGTGTGGCCCTTTGACTGAATCCAAACTTCACAGAACAAATCCTTTTATTAAGGGGATTTGTTCTGTGAAGTTTGGATTCAGTCAAAGGGCCTTAGAACCTCAGGGCTTACAGCTGTAACTCTGCATTCTTCAGCAACCATTCTCAAAGTTTACCATGTTGCCAAAACCTTGCCACTTTTCCACCCAAACTTCTTTTTAACTAATACCACCACATCCTCAGACCCCACAAGGGAAGGCCTGTCTGTATTCTCTCACGAGCAGGCAAAGACAAAAGCAAAGATCAGAGGCTCTATGAGCTAAGATTACTTCCTATTGAAACTATTCATAACTTCCTTCTGTCTCTCCAAAAACTGTTTACAGGAAAAAATTTTTGCTTTTGTTTTTTTAATATAATGTGGGTCAACAGATCAACCTCTCCTCCCAGTGCAATGATACATTCATTATGCACCATAATTTCCTAAATGGCCATCGTGAAGCTACACAAGGCCAAGGGAAACACAAGGAAGTGGAAATGTTGTTCTGTTTAGGCCTATCATGTTTATGAAGCTGAAATTCAACTGTTCAGGAAACTGAATTAGCTTCTTCCAGGCAATAAGGAGGCAACCCACCCGCAGGCTCTGTGTCTGTAACTGGCACACTTACAAAACACGCAAGGGAAAGGACTAAATCGTTATGTGGTCTGACCGTAAAATGAAATTACACTCTGGGCAAGAACGCTATTCTCTGAGGCAATGGAGACAGAGCAGCTGGTTCTTTGTGACAATGAATTATAGCTGACTGATACTACGCAGACCTCTCAATTTTTCTTTGGTCTTGAAAAAAAATTCATATTTTCCTACAGCTTCATTGTTGGTCCTATACAGATCATCTGTCCCATTCCCCTTACTCCACAAGCACGTAAAGTCTGATTATCCTACCTTTCCAGAGAAGACAACAGAGAGGGGTCACACCCTTAGTGATAGATAGACTAATACTGGAACCCTGGAATCCTGCCTCCTCCTTCACTATTCTCTTCACTATTAAGCACCATATTGCCTTTATGCAATGTATATGTCTAATTTGTGTTTTTTCTCCATCTTTCTAGGTTCCATACTTCTGAGAGAATCAGCAAATTAGGAAGGAATATTGATTACCAGCACTTATCCAAAAAGAGTACAGTTATTCCTTCCACATTGCAATTTTCCACACTGCAGTTTCTATATATCATGGGTTGGCATAAGAAATTAAACAGGAGTTTTGGGGGAGTTTTGTAGAAGCCACAGATGACATGAAAAGGCTAGCAGATAACACAAAAAAAGTTTAGAAACTCAGAAATGCATAAAATATATGTATAATATTGTATAATGTCAACATATTTTATCTTTTAATAACATAATAATTCAGATTTCTTCTTTGGTACAAAAGGAGGGCCAAAAAATTTTACATGGATTTTCCAGATTGTGAGGGTGCCATGCCCCTAACTCGCATGATGTGAAAGGGATAACTGCAATATGAAATATTGATTGTGCTAGTATAAAATTGCTGTAAGGCATGACTCTGAGAGCTACAGAATATTGTATGGGATGGCCACATTTTCAGGAAAAGGGGTAGCAGGGAAGAATTTTAAGACAAATCAGGATGATGGTTGGGATTGGAGGGCTGGGAATTATAGTATGAATAATTGAGAAAAGCAAATGGGAAAAGTAGCTGGAAATGACATTTGGAACAGCTAGAGACTGAGGTGGTTGCATAATCAGAGAAGGAGGTAAAATGACTAAAAAACGGTTGGGTTTGGACAGATGAGGAAGAAGGCTGTGAAGTAACTCATTTGGACTGAGAGTTTGAAGTAGTAACTATATCAGGGCCAGTAGCTATTCACCCAGGACCTCATAATCTAATGGAAGAGACAACAAGCAAACAAATATGTACAAACAAGCTATATGCAGGACAAAAAGGAAATAATGGAGGCAATAATTTATTACCTTACTTTTTAGGAAGATATATATGAGTTGATGCAAAATGAAGCAAGCAGAATCACAAAAACAATATGCTCAATGCCTGCAAGCATGTAAATGAAAAGAACAACAAACTACATGAAATGCTATGAAATAATAATGACCAAGATTGACTACCCCAAGAAACAGATATGAAAAGGCATCTCCCTCTGCTTCTTTTCAGAGGTGGGGTACCATGGGTAGAGAACGTGACACATGACATCAGATTTTTTTTTAAGTTAGTTTTGCCAAACTTTTTTTTCTTTATTATAAGAGACAGTTCTCTAGTAGAAGGAGAAGGGAGGAAAATGGAGGCTATGCTTTTTTAAAAAAAAAAAAAAAAGAGAGAGAGAAATCAATTAAATTGTAAAAGAAATTTTTAAAATTAATCTAGAAAAACCACCATAAAAACAATTTTAAAAATGAATGTTACAAAATTACAATGAACAGCATCAAATAAGAGATATGAGAAAACATCTCCCCCATTCCTCTGCAGAGGGTGTGAAACATTGCATATTAGGTCCTAATTTTGGTCATGATGTGCAGATAGTCCATTGATTCTTAAATTTTTTTCTCCTTGATCTGTTTTCCAAGTCAGTTGTTTTTGCTATAAAATACTTTAATTTTTTTTCCATTTTTTTTCAGCCTTTTGACTTCATTTTAATATTTCTTATTGCCTCATGGAGTCATTGACTTCTTTTTGGTCAATCTGAGTTTTCAAGGAGTTTGTTGCTTAGGCAAGGACTTGTATCTCTTGTGCCAAATTATCAATTCTCTTTCCAATTCTTTCTTTAATAATTCTCATTTATTTTCCATTTAATTTTCAAACTTTCTCATTTCATTTACAAAAACACTTTTAACTCTTTTTTCAAATCTTTCTTTATCTCTTTCAGGAATTCTAATTGAGCTTGTGCCCAAGTTATGTTTTTCTCTGAGACATTGTTTGTAGGTGTTTTAGAGTCATTCTCTTCTATGTTTGTGTCTTGAATGTCCCTGTCACCATAAAAGCTCTTTATGCTAGAGTTCTTTTTTTGTTTTCCCATTCTTCCAACTTATTTCTTAACTTCAGACTTGATGTTAGGAGCAAGCTCTGCCCCAATCCTCAAGAAAATATCTAGGTTAGTCTTGTTGTCTTTTGGGGATATTGAGTGTTGCGCTATTCCGGGATCCCAGAAATGAGCTGGGAACCTGTAACCTTTCAGTAATCCCCAACTGGTCTGATCCAGGGAAAAGTCTAATTCTGTTCCCCTGGTCTGAGATCTTCAAGTTCCTACCCTGGGTCTGGGCCTGAGCAATAATAGATGGCTGCTGGACTCGGTCCCTAGGTAGTTCTGCTGGTTCAGAATGACAGAACTGCAGGCTCCCCTTCAGTCTGGGATCCCCATTCCATTTATTCCTCTTTGGAGTGGGCCAGATGCTAAACGTGTCTCCTGAGGTCTGAGTCCAACCAGTTGCTTCTGAACTTTCTCCTCTCCCAGTATACTATTTAGCTCATCTCTACCCAGGAAGGTCACACCAATGCACACGTCCCTTTGAGAGGGGTATCTGCCTTAAATCTGTGACCCAGAACTGGGAGTGAGAGGAAAAGCTGCCAAGTGACACTTGTCTCCATCTCAGTGCCCCAGTGTGGGTCTGGAAACTTCTCTTGCCCTGGTGCACATCCCCTCCCTGGCCACTGCAATGCCCCATCACGCTCCTGCTCTGACCCAGTCCCCATTATCAGCAAACTTCTATCTCTATATGCTGAACTGGGCTGGACAAAGGACTCATTGTGATTTTTTTTTCTGTATTTGGTCTGGTGCATTTTTTAGATCTGTTTAGAGAAGTTGTAGATGGTAGCTCATCTGCACCGCTTCTTGCTATTCCACCATATTGGCTCCCCACCCTTAACATGAACCATGCTTGATAAAGTCATGCTGATTTTCAGTGATCATTGTTTCATGTCCACAAGTCCACATACCATTCCTTTATGAATGTATTCTGGGATTTTTCCAGGAACAGAAGTCAACCTACGACCTGGGTTTGCTTCCCTTTTTTTAAAATTTGTCACAATGTTTGCATTTCTCTAGTCCTATGGAATCTCTCCCATTCTCAAGGTTCTTTTCAAGACCAGCAACAGAGGCTCAGCAGCCACATCATCCAATCTTTTCAGTAGCTTGTGATATAATTTTATCTGGGTCTAGAAATCTGTACGCGCTGAGAGAAGCTAGATGCTCCTTGATCATTATATTGCTTTTCTTCAGTTTTCACTAACTGCTAACCAAAGTTTGTTCTATCCTTCTAAAAACAAAAGCCATTCTGTTTGGCACAGAAAAGAGAAACAAAACAAGTGCTCTGTCTTCTCTCTATTATCTGCCATCTACCCCAAACAGTTTAACCCCTTTCATGATCTTTCTCTTGCAGCCAAAATAGTTAAAAAGGAAAAAAAATACCCAACCCTTTCTGTTGTCCATAGTACTCATTGGCAGCCTCTGATCATTCTGGCCTTTAACAATCCCGACTCAAAGCTTATAGGATCTTATCCTGCTCAGTTATTTTCCCTAGATTCCATGATAGATAGATAGGTACGTAGATACATAGATAGCTAGGACAGATTTATGTAGCTATATATCTAGATACAGATAGATAAATACAGACAGATAGATATAGGTATCTATGTAAAAACCTAAGTTTGTCAATGAATTCATTGTCAATGAATTAGATCAGTCTCTTTAGGCATTGGTTCTTTTTCCTCCCCATCTGAATCATTTCTACTTATATCTTCATTTTCAGTCTCAGGTGTTTCTCATTTCTCTTAAGTCGATTTCCTCTTCAAAATACTAATCCATTGGGTCCTGCCTATTCTTTCTCTGAAACTTTTGACATTTGCTGTCCCCAAATCTAGGGTGAATCTCAAACCACACATAACTTTGATCTCCTTTACTATTATAAAGTCTGTGATAACAGTAGTCACTTGCCTCAAGGTTCCTTTTATTTATGTGTTAGGAATTATTACATTATTGTTCAAAATCAGATCTAGAATAGCAATTTCCATCACTCCCTCCATGTTTTGAAGAATGAAATTATCATTAGGACAAATCACAAATGTATGAGCCACTCTGCCCCTGGAAGAAAGAAAGCTACCACAGATGTCCAGATGATTAAATTCCCCCATCACTACAATATCATTCTTCCATCATAGCTTTGTAACCTGCTTCCCAAGATCTTTATCTAATTCTTCCTTCTGTTCAGGTGGTCTGTAATTTACTCCATGACAACCTTCTCTTTCTACCTCCATTGATCCTCATCCAAATGTTCTCTAACATAGTTCTTTCCTCAAGGTTCTGGATTTCTTCACATAAGCATATTGTTAATATATAAAACTGGTCACCCACTGACCCACTTTAATTGATTCTCTTCATTTTAAATAAAATATACTCTTCTGGAACCAAAATCAAGTTATACATTTCAATACTACCAAGTCTCTATGATACATGTAAAGTAACATTTGCCTCCTTACACTAGGTTCTTTATTTTTCCTTTTTTATTATCTATTTTTTGTGCATTTGCATATAAACATCTGAGGCCATGGGCCACTGGATTTGGTAACTTGGAGATCACTGGTAACTTTGGATACAGCAGTTTCAATGGCATGATAAAGTCAGAAGCCAGATTATAAAGGTTAAGGAGAGAGTGAGAAGAGAGAAACTGTAGTGCCATTTTTGAAGAGTTTAGCTATGAAGGGCAGAAGAAATACAGGACAACAGCAGAGATGGAAGGATCAAATGAAGGTTTTTCAGGCTAGGCAAGGCATGTTCGTGGACAGTAGTGAATGAGCCGCTGGGAAAGGAGAGAGCGAAAATAAGTAAAAGAGTGGGGATGACATAGGGGACAATCAGTTGTAGGAAACAGGATAGAATGGAATCACTTAATCGGGTAGAGGGGTTAGCCAGAGATATTTGGCAATTTTTAAATAAATAAATTTTACACAGGTAATGACTTCAGAGTAACCTAGCCTTTGGAAATTAAAATCAGGAGAGACAGAAAATGTTTACCATAAGCAAGGATAGAATAAAGGCTAGGACAGACAGACCCAACACCCTGAACCAGGAAGTCTAGTCCAAACAATAGATAGACTCAGACTTAAGAATAAAAATACTAAATACTTAGCTTTGACAGTTTCTTTTTCTAAAGAGTTTGGCACCTGAAGCTGAGAATCTACAGCTAAAACTGAGATACCTCTAGCCAAGATATAGAAGAAAATAAAGCATCATTTCATAAGAGGGAAAAAATCTGAGAAGGATATTTTCCTCAAGGCTGAGGACAGCTATTTCCCTAAAAGAGCAATAGCTTCTAACTATTGAACTAAAAGGTCATTAAAGAGCCTACTCTTCTGCTAAGAGACAGAACCATGGCCAAGGATTTCAGCTAAAAACCAGAAACTGGATGGCAGAGAAAAGCTCTACAGCTGGGCACCTGGTCTTGACTTAGAGATATTTAACTATATCATTTCTATCTGTAGACTCAACTTCAGGCACAAAACTCTTGAATATAAAACAGACTCTGTAGCTAAGTAGCTAGTTAGTACCCTAGGTGGCTAGTTCTCTAGGTAGTTTGTAACCTAGGGAGCTAGTACCCTAGGTAGCTTGCACTCTATGCAACTCATCACCTAGACAAGTAGTAGCCTAGGCAGCTAGTACCCTAGATTACTATTATATAACTAATACCCTAGGTAGCTAGGATTCTAGGCAGCTTGTACCCTAAGCAGCTAGTATCTAGTTCTCTAGGTAGCTTGTAACCTAGGGAACTAGCACATAGCTAGAACCCTATGTAGCTTATACCCTTTGCAACTTGTAACTTAGACAGGTAGTAGCTTAGGCAGCTAGTACTCTAAGTAGCTAGTACCCTTAGTGGATAGTGTTTTAAGCAGTTAGCTTCCAGCAGATAATACATGTCTAGCCAAGCAACACCTAACGGACCCTGTGTACATCAGAAAATAGCAGAACAACATCCAGAGTAGTAAGATCTGACACAGACTCCATGTCTGGTGGAGACCAGTAGGGAGCAGGCTAAGGGGAGCAGCAGACTATCACCAGAGACTTCTGCACCTTCCAGTGTAGATGGGTGAATGTCCCTTCACTTAACTTCTCTATATGTATGTCCAATCACACTTGTGGCAAAGACAACAACCAATGAGGAAAAG
Source organism: Phascolarctos cinereus (assembly GCF_003287225.1). NCBI lineage: Eukaryota > Metazoa > Chordata > Mammalia > Diprotodontia > Phascolarctidae > Phascolarctos > Phascolarctos cinereus. Next base: position 371,542,296 of record NW_027555847.1, read on the forward strand.
GCTGCTAAATGATGTGGGTGTTGGGGTGGAAAAGGTTGGGATGGAGAGGAGGAGTTCACTTCAGTCTTATAACTGGTAGTTTCCTATTTGAACTAATTAATCTTATTAACTAAACTAATAACAGCTAATGAGTATATAGTACCTACTATGCACCAGGTGCTGTGTTAAGCACTTTACAAATATTATCTCATTTTATCCTCAATACCAACCCTGGGAGATGGGTGCTATTAATAGCTCCATTTTACATGTGAGGAAACTGAGGCAAATGTGAGTTAAGTGACTTCAAAGCTAGTAAGTGTCTGAGGTCACATTTGAACTCAAGTCTTCCTAATTCCAGGCATGGCTTTCTATCTACTGTACTATCTAGCTATCTCCGCTATTGAAGGACTAAACTAAAAGTGCTGTCAGAGGGCACTGCCACTCTGATACTCTGGGGGCTTATGGCCTGTCCACAGGTATGCCTCTCTATACATATTCCTTATGTGCATCTACTCTTCTCATTGATGATATGTTTTTTCATGGAAACTGTGCCACCAGTTTATGGGGAAATATTTTGTTTTTCTTTTTCTTAATATGCTATCTCATTAAATACCTTTGCTTTGAACTTTGTCTTGTGGCTTACTATTAGAGGTAAGCACATTGATGGACCTATGTGGAACTACAAAATACCTTGAACCTGGGATAGCCAGCATCCATATGAATTAGGGTAGGGAGGGAAGATGCCCCCAGGTGCTACATAGACAAGACACGAGAACACCAGACAAATTCTAATTATCTAATGAGATCTACAGACTTTTCACTTTGTCACTTCTCTCCACTACCTTCCCTCTCCCTCCCTGGATCCTGGGTTTTTTGGCTCCACTTGGTAGAAGGCTTAAAGTATTTAGCAGACAGCAGACAAAGCCCATGCACACAAGACACAAGTACACAAGATAATCATTTAATGAGATCTACATACCTTGTTTCACCTTGTTGAGGTTCTCCAGAAGATTTCCTCTCTATCCTTGGATGCTAGGCTCTCTGGCCCCACTTGGCAGATGAGAATCTATTTAGCAAACAACATATGGCACAAGGTCACAAGGGGACACAAGATAAAATCCATTTCTATAACGCAGTCTACACATCTTATTTGACTTTATTGCTGTTATATAGAACTTTCCTCCTACTTCCCTACAAATTACAGCCTCCATTCTCTTACTGCTACACAAGATGATAATAAAGCAAAACAGGCAGAATAAGAATTTAAAATAATTCTAAAGACATTCAGAGAAGAAGAAAACACAATTATTAGCCTCAATCACATACCCTCATTCAGAATCTAACCATCAAATCTAGCTAACTTAAATTTGTCTTTTAGGAAATGAAGAACAGCTGCTCAGAACAAAGACATAGATGTAGATAAAGCTAGATGTATAAATATACATATGTTCTGGGAATATATATGTTCATGGATATGTACACAGATTTTTTTAACATTTATATTAATATGTGTAATAACCCCTCTCCTTCCTAATGCCTCATCATGTCGTGGAAGTGATTCTAGTTTCTTAAAGGCTACGCACAGAGTTCCTGCCAAGCTAGAAAAGTTTCAAATATGGAACCAGCATTAAACTGTATCAGAGTTGTAACTAAAGGCGGGCTGACAGGGCTTTGCCCCTAAAGTATCAGAGTGGCAGTGCCCTCTGACAGCACTTTTAGTTTAGTCCTTCAATAGCAGGGATAGCTAGATGGTACAGTGGATAGAAAGCCATGCCTGGAATCAGGAAGACTTGAGTTCAAATGTGGCCTCAGATACTTACTAGCTTTGAAGTCACTTAACTCACATTTGCCTCAGTTTCCTCACATGTAAAATGGAGCTTAATAGCACCCACCTCCCAGGGTTTGTGTTGAGGATAAAATGAGATAATATTTGTAAAGTATTTAGCACAGCACCTGGTACATAGTAGGCACTATATACTCATTAGCTGTTATTAGTTTAGTTAATAAGACTAATTAGTTCAAATAGGAAACTACCAGTTATAAGACTGAAGTGAACTCCTCCTCTCCATCCCAACCTTTTCCACCCCAACACCCACATCACTTAGAAGCCTTTTCATCAGTGGTCATTGCCTTTGCCTTCTTCCCCAGAACACTAGTGGTGCTTGCTCTGGGTTGTTTACCATACTTTCTCCAGACCAAAAAAAAAAAATTCCTAATTATAACTGAACTCTATGTCACCTGAGAACTAAGCTAGCCAAGTTCAGAGAAGGTCATCACCAGAAGGCTGTCAGTACTAGGTAATGAACTTTTGGCTATACAAGTGCCTGAAAATGGTCTCTTTTAAGTACAGGAGAATTATGATCAGGGTCAATGGGGGGGAGTACCTATCACAGCATAAGCTTTTGAAGTGTTGAAATATTAAAATTAATCATTATACAGGAAAGGTAATGTAAAACAGCAATTGGAAAGCTGGCTTCAGAATCAAATGACCTGAATTCAAGTTTCACCTCTAACATTCAGTAGCTTCTGACCTTGAACACATCCCTTAAACTTTCAATGTCCCAGGCAACTATCTGCACCTATAAATTGCAAAAAAAAACATGCTGATCTGCATTTGTGGAAAGACTTCCCCTTACTGGGAATAGCCTACCTCCGTGAAATCCCAGGACTACACATTGCCCCAAAATTTCTAGACATAAAGATCAACAGCTCTTCTTTTGTCTTCTCTTAAGTAATAAGACATCATCCTTTGTCTTCTGTTTTCATCCCTTTCAGCTTCATTGCCTTCCTCTCAATTCTCAAGTTCTCTATGAGAAGGCCCATAACTGAACATCTGATTTGAGTGGCAAAAGCAGCAGAAAGCTACTGGTAACATAGAGGAAAAGACTATATAGGAAAATCAATCAAGTAATTAATAAATATTTACTCTGGGAACTCATCAGTATCCATATCTATACAGCATAACCAAGTCAAGACAAATCATTTAAGTATTGTCAAAATCAAGCCCTACGCCATGGCTCACTCATCCAATAACCAATTCCAACTTGGTTGATGACCAAATTAAATGGACAAATTAAGATGACCAAGAGTTGACATTCTTGATTCAATGATGTACATGTATATGTGTATATGGTCTTGTGTGACTAATAAGGACTCAGTCTACCCAAGAGACTGAATCAACTACATTAAGGCTAATGACTAAGAAATGATTGGATCAAGAATGGTCCATCTAACTTGGTCATCTTAATTTGTCATGTGCATGCTAGTGATAAAAAGAGGTCCAGAAATTATGTTCCCTCCCCTCTTCCCAGTGACTTAAATTAAAATGAAAAGAAAAAACCAAACATTCTGCTTCATCTTTGACCTGACTTCATTTCTCTTTCCCTTCTCTCTATTCTCTCCCTCCAAGAACTTCTCCACTTTGGCTGTCACTTATCTCTCACCTAATCTACAATATACTCCATATGCTGATAATGTCTAAATCTATACCTGAGAGTCCTGACGGTTCTTCTAAGTTCCCACATCTCCAATTGCCTAATTTCCCTTGTGTCATCAGTATCTATCATCATGTCATCAGTACCCCAGATAACCAGGTTCCAAAAATCCTGCCGCAGCTTTCTGCTTTGGCTCCATCTTCAATGTCTCACTCCTCCCAATCCATCCTTCCGTAAACCATTGCCAGATTCATCTTCCCAAAATACTGCTTTTCATCATAGCACTTCCCTGCTCAAGAACCTTCAACTGCTGCCCATTCCTTACTGGGTTAAATCCAAACCTTCTAGCCTGGTTTTCAAGGCACTCCAGAACCTGGCTCTCCCTTGCCTTGCCTTGCCTCCCTTGGAAATCCAACGCCTTAATCCAATGCAACTGTAACCCAAAACTCTAGCCAGACTGATGTACTCACTGTATCCTGAATTCTTCTTGTGCATTTTTAACTCTGCTTTTGCTTACACTCTTCTGGGTAAGCCAGAATGCCCTCCCTGACCCTCCTCACCTCTCCAAATCCTACCCATCCTTCCAATTCAGTCCTGCCTCCTCCTTGAAACCTTCTTTCCCTCATCATTTCAGCCTATAGAGAGCTTTACCTCCTTCTGAACTATCATAGCACCTATTATTTGTATTATTAATTATATTATTATTTAACTTGTTATTCACGTATGTTCCACCTATCCTACTGGACTCTAAATTCTCTGAGATTTGCGACTACATCTTAGACTTCTTTGTATGCACACATAGCTTTACATTGTGCTAGACATGTAGTAGTAAGCACTTAAATTTGTTTTAGAATTAATGTGTTAGGGAAATGATGAAGGCAGAAAAAAGACAGAAAAAACTCAGTGGTGACAGGATAGCTGCCTTCTAATACTTAAAGGGCTGTCACAGAGAAGAGATTAGACTTGTTCTCTTGCTAGTGAGGGTAGCAGGGTGTTTTGTACTATATTTATTTATATTATATTTATATATAAGTATGCATTTATATAATATATAATAACACATTTTATAGATATAATAATATACAAATTTATACATTTATATTTATTTCTATTATGTTATATTTAACAACTGGCTCTCCAAAAAGGCACAACACAGTTTAAAATTTAATCTGCATTTTTAACATTTTCTCCATCACTTCCTTAAGTTTAGACAACTAACAAAACAATCTATCAAACCCTGATTTGTACCATTTGCAGATTTCCCAGGTATAAATGCTTACAATGAAAATTAAGCAACTCATAGTTAGAGCTGGCTCCAGCAAACCCCTCTGTGGCCTGAGGGGGCAGAACTAAGAGCAAAGGTAGCTGTGTGGTCCAGTGGATAGGACAGGAAGGCCTGAGTTTAAATGTAGCCTCAGATGCTTACTAGCTGGGTGACCTGGGCAAGTCACTTAACTTCTGTTTGCTGCAGCTTCCTCAACTGTAAAATGGAGACAACAATCGTGCCTGCTTCCCAGGGCTGCTGCAAGGATCCAATGAGATAATGTTTGTAAAGCACATAGCACAGTGTTTGGCACACAGTAGGTGCTATGTAAATGCTAGCTGTCATTACTGTTATTATTGATATGGAGCAGGGAAGGCCCTCTCCTACTACAGAGTTCTCAAGACACAGCAGGGGCTTCCTTGGAGTGCAAACATTTTCATATACATTATGGCTCCTTGTGAAAACACTGGGATAATATTAAGGAACAGTGTGCTATGGTGGAAAGAGCCCTACCTAGACTCAGAGTCAAGAGACCTGAGTTCCAATCCCTCCAGTGAAGAAGAAATTCACTACCTGATTTAGACTGAACTTGAACATTTCTCGAGGATAATATCTGCATGTGCAAGCCAGGATCCAAAATAGTTCTTTCATCTATCCCTATGGCCACAACCCTAATTCAGGTTTTCATTATCTCTCACCTGGGTTACTGCAATAGATTCTTTACTGGACTCCCCATCTCCAACGTCTCCCCTTGCCCAGAGCTCCCTACCCTCAGTCCATACCATGCGACACTTCGAAGTGGCCCTCCTAAATCACTGGCTTAGTTAATGTTGCCCCTCCCCTTCTCCCACAAAAAAAAAACCCTTCATGACTACACATTGTTGTATAGACTAAGTCTGGGATTCATAACCCTCTTTAATATGGCCCCAATCTATCTTTGCAAACTAATCTCCTACTTAACTCCTGTATGTATATATTCTACATTTTGACCTGATTTGTATCTTCTGACTCACAAGGCCACTCAAACTAATTTTAAGATTATAATCAGAAGATCTGAGTTTTAATCTCAGCTTTGATAATAGCTGTATAACCTTGGGCAAATCACTTCACCTTTGAGCCTCAATTTCCTCCTCTTTCAAATGGGAATATAAATACCTTCACTACCTGTCATACAGGACTGTTATAAGAAATGTGTTTTATAATCCTTAAAAATATAAATAAATTTGAATTATTATGCAATTGCTGATAGTTAGCCTTCCTCGACCCAAAACTGAAAAGGAAGAATAGAAAGAATTAACTTAAACAAGTCAAGACTGTCTAATCAACTAAAAAATACAATACGACTCTCCAAAATTACAGGTAGACTGGACTTTCTATCACACAAAAATATAGCCTGTGGTCCACCACTCCTTAAGCCTTAGGCTCACAGAGACAACAAATAGCCCACCTTGATAAGTAAATATCACTTTCTTTGTTTATTATGCTCACATCCAAAGTTTACTCTTGAAAATCAATAGAGTGCTTGACTAGATCATGTCTAGGTTTCCAAAAATGTGAATGAGAGTCCCCAGTTCTGATGCAAGTACTCAAAGTTTAAAGGGGGGGGGCATTTCAATTAGAAGGCAGCCTTTATTTCATACCACAGAAAATCAGAAAGTTCAAAGAATTCATAGAAGCCCATAAACATGTACCAAAAAGCATATACGATCACAGATTTAGAGCTGGGTAAGACCTTAGAACCCCATCAAGGCCAATCTCCACATTTTACAGATAAGGAAACTGAGGCATGGAAAAGTGAAGTGATTTGCCCAGGGTCAGTTAAATAAGTGTCATGAAGCAGGATATGAACTGGATCTATCTTGACTTCAACTCTAGTATTCTAGATATGATGCCATGCTGCCTCTCAGTAGCTGATAAACAATCAACGCAATTCTCCTTCCTCTCTTGCAGGCTCCACTTTTCTATCAGGGTCCTAAAAGTCTTCTGATTCCACCAAAGTACTACACCATGGTTGGTACCCTTAATTCCCCTTAAAAGGAAATTTAATTTGACTTGACAGTAAGGAAACATCTTCCCTCTCCAAGTGGGTCTTACACAGTCCCTCCCAGACTATTAGTGCTATCCTGAAGTTTGGACTTTCCCAGGAAAGCAACTATACTTTGGGTCTGCTGGACAGGCAATGCCTTCCAATTTTATTTGTGCTGCCAAATAATTCACTGTAATAGAAAGAGATGTCATGGTCCCTTAACCATGTTGTTGCTTTTAGTACCTTACTGAACCTCCAGCTATGAGGGTCATATAAGCAATCCGGAACAATTAAGAAATTAGGTTTACTTAGGAGGCAACCACCAAGGTTAGCACTAACCAAGAACTCTTCTTTCTCTGGATTAGGCTATATTTGGGGATGCCACAGACTAGGAAATCTATCCTCTAAATAGGAAGCAGGGATTCAGGAATAGCTTTCCCCAAATGGACTACAGTAGCAGGGTAACCCTCTTGGGTCATGTAGGTGAAGAAATGAGGCTCCTATGTGCTTCTTCAAGCTTCTTCAAGATACTACCTCACTGTCCTGACTGCTGCTCATCTCTTGGACTAGGAAAGTTCACTCTCAAGTCTCAGGTCTCTAACCTGTGCTTAGAAAAGGAAAATTAGTCAGAAATTCTCCTCCCAGGCAGCATGGCTAAGTATATACAACTTTCTTGTGTCTCTGCCTCAAAGTAACTGGTGGGATAGAGTGGAGAGGTAGGGGCAGATTATGCATGTATAGCCTCTTCTCTCATACCCTTCTCAGTAAGGGATAAAGGACTCGTTTGTCCAACCAGTTCATTTTAAAGCAGTACCAATCACTGAAGGTTAATCAAAAATTGTCTGTCTCTCTCGACATGAGGACAAAATAGGCATGTATACACTCAATACCGGCAACTAGGTGGCCCACTGGATACAGTGCAGGGCCTGGATTCAGGAAGACTCATCCTCCTGAGTTCAAATCTGGCCTCAGACACTTAACCAGCTGTGTGACCCTGGGCAAGTCACTTAACCCTATTTGCCTCAGTTTCCTCATCTGTAAAATGAACTGGAGAAGGAAATAACAGACTATTCCAGTATCTGCCAAGAAAACCTAAAATGCTGTCATGGGACAAAACTGAACAATAACACTCTCAAGGAAAAGAGGTGTTTACAACAAAGACTTGCCTCCTAGTAAACTCATCAAATTGATCAAGGAGCTAAGGAGACATGGTCAGGATCGGACATGATTTAGCAGCTATCATTGTAAAGAAGTGGAGAACTTAGAATATGATAGTCCAGAAGACCAAGACTATGGAGCTTTCAACTAAGAATAACTTGCCCAACAAAATGAAATTTAATGCTACAGGGGGGAAAGTAGATCTTCAATGAAATACAAGACTTCCTAGAATTCCTGATAAAAAGACCAGAGCTATAGAGAAACTTTGAATTTCAAACACAGAGGTGAAAAAGAAACATAAAAAGGTAAACATGAATGAACAATGATAATTTACCAAACAAGGATATGCTTACATTCAAATATCTGGGGATAAGGGCATCCCCTCTGAACTCCATTAGCATTGGGGTTCGTAGAGATAATATAATTAGACAAAGCCTAGGAATGATTCTGTTAGGTCTTGATAATCTTAAGAAAGAATGGAAAGAGAAGGGAGGAGGAAGGAGGCTAGGGAAAATTATTTCACATAATGAGAGTGCACAAGTAGACATTTATACAAAAAGGGGGGTGTGAGGGAAGTGGTTGACACTTGAACCTCACTCTCATCTGAACTGGTAAAAAAAAAGGAAGAATATACATACATACATACAGTTGGGTACAGAAACACATTTCACTCAACAGGGAAATAAATAGGAGGGAAAGGGGAGAAGAGAGGGAGGGGAAATTAGAGGGAGGGCAGATTAAGGGAGGGATTAGTCTTTTTTTAAGTTGTATTATACTTTTATTTATTTTATTAACATTTCCCAATTACATTTTAATTTGATTGGTTCTAGAATTATGAGGGAGTTTAATATCTCTCATTTATCCTTAAAAAAATGATGGAGAAAAGCTTTTTATATCCAATCATGATAAATTTACTGACTGCCCACATCCAAAAAAATTCATCCTATATTTTGGGCCCTTCTCCTCTCCATTAGGAGGTACCTGGAACTGTGATTGGTCATTATACTTGTAAGAGCTCAACATAATAGTTATTCCATCATATTTATATACCATTAATTTGATCATCCATTCCCAAATTTATGGGCACCCCCTTAGATTCCAATACTTCACCACCTCAGAAAGAGATATAAATACTTTTATATATCCTTAGCCTTTGTTTTGCTTAGGACTAATACCTTCCTTAATTTGCCCTCCTTCTGATTCACTCTTCCCCCTTCTTTCCTTCCACTTCTATTTCCTGGTTGAGTGAAATATATTTCTGTCCTCAGTTGTCTGTAAATGTGTATCCTGGAGGGGGAGGGATCAGTCTTAAGCAAAAAAAAAAAAAACCCAACCTCCAAGGATATACAAAAATATTTATAGCTCTTTTTGAGGTGTCAAAGGATGAGAATCTGAAGGGGTACCTATAGAGTGGATAATGGATGAACAAACTGTAGTATATTAATATTAATATGATATAATATAATTGTGCTGAATTTTATCAGCATAATGACCAATCAGGATTCCAGAGGACTATTAATAGAATTCATTATTTGTATAGTGGTATCTCCACCTGTCTCAGAAGAGGAGGGTTTGATCCCCTGACAAGGAACCAGGGCAACTAGGTAGTATACTAGATAGAGTACCAGGTCTGGAACCAGGCAGACCTGAGTTCAAATCTGGGCTCAAACACTTACTAACTGTATGCCTCTGGACAAGTCACTTAACCCTGTTTGCTTCCATTTCCTTCTCTGTTAAATGAGCTAGAAAAGGAAATGGCACACCACTCCAGCATCTTTACCAAGAAAACCCCAAATGAGGTCACAAAGAGTCAAACACTACTGAAATGACTGAACAACAACAATTTGATGAAACATGCTACCCACCTCCAGAGAAAGAGGTAAAGGACTCGGAATAGAGAATGAAACAATATTTTTACATGGCCATTGTGGAAATTTGTTTTGATTGACTATACATGCTTGTTGGGAGAGGAGGGAGGGGGGGAATAATTCTTAATTTCCAGGTATAATTACATTTATTTCCCACTTTACTTTGTACATGTAAAGATAGGCTAATAGAATGTTTTATTTTGTTTTATTTTTAAACAAATATAAACTAGAAAGTTAGGCTTTGGGATAAGATTCTGAAACTTACAATATTCATATTTCTGCCTTTGTTCTATCGAGGAGACACAGTCCTCAGCTGTTGTAAGAACTTGAGAGAGAAAGACAGAGAGAGACAGAGTTTCTAACCAGGTATCATTGTATAGAAAAATTCCTGTCCTGGGAGTCAGATCTGGGAAAAAAGAAAAGAACAAGCATTGATTAAAAATACCTACTATGTCCCAGGAACTGTGCTAAGCTCTTCACAAATATTATCTCATTTTATCCTCACAACCACCCTGTGAAATAGGTGCTATTGTAATTGTCATTTTTATATTGAGGAAACCTAAGCAAACAGAAGTTAAATGACTGCACTTACCTAAGTGTAAGTGACTACAGATGCTTAGACCTAGTAAGTGTCTGAGAATGGGTTTGAATTCAAGTCTTTCTGACTCTAGGCCCAGTACTCTATCTATACTGCACCACCAGCTGCCTCTGAATTCTAATCTTACCTGTGCTACCATTGGAGTATTATTTCCTTGAAAGCAAGATCACATTTTTACCTCTTTTTTTGCATCCCCAGACTTAACACAATGCCTGGCACAAATAAGCACTTAATGAATGCTTGTTGATTGATTCACTACTAACCAACTATGTGACCTTGGGCAAAGTCACTTAAATCCTCTAATCTCAGTAGCCTAAATTGTCAATTAAGGGAAGTAAAATACATGATTTCTAAAATTTCTTTCAGCTCTAAAATTCTATGGGTGATAGCAATTGTATGGTATGAAACAATGTTATACCTGTCATTTAAGGTTTCATTAGTGCCCATTGGAAAAGCTATGAGTTTATATTGAGATTTTTACTTATCTTCAAATTTTATTAAGACACTGGATGACAGGAGTTCAAATCCTGCCTTTGATCCCTAGGATGACATAATTACGAATTTTAAGCCAGAAGGTGCTTTAGCAATCTTCTGGTGCAATCCAAGTTGACTGCTAGCTTTCAGGACCACCTCCTCTTCAAAGGGCATATAAGCTGCCATCACAGATCTTTGGTCTAAGAGAAATGGCCAAATGACCACCCTTTTATTAATAACTTGCTGGCCCTATTAATAAAATGATTAAAAAAGAAAATCACCAGAAAAAAATCATCCAGTCCAATTCTATCATTTTGCAGATGAGGAAGGAAACTGAGGCCAAACAAAGTTAAGTGAGGCCATGTCTGAAGCCACACAGATAGTAAATGGCAGAGGCAGAGTCTTACTACTCCAAATTCAGCAGTCTTCCCACATCACCACACTGTTTCCCCCCTAGTAGCTTTGGGATTTGGGGTGTTTGTTTTTCTTTTTGAACTTGTATAGTTCTTTATATTCAAATAGATATTTCAAAAAGTTGTCAGCAATAGCATTTATACATTTCTTAAAAGAATCAAGATGCTCAAAGTTGAAGAGACAGTCCTGGATTTCTGGGAGCTGAAAGGGCAGCACTTTTAGAGTCACAGAAAGCAGGAATCAAATTAAGAATATGTGGCTACCCACTGATGAGGTCAAATGGGAATAAGATTCAGTTCCTCTTCCCAATACCAAGGTCATAGAATTTAGAGTACAAATGAATTACACAGTCAGTAAGCAGGTGATGGGACAATAGTTACTACCCCAACAGGGCCTTATACCATATCTTGCTGTCAAATAGGACAGAAGGTAAAGACTAAAACAATAGGAAGTTGTGCAGCTCAAGAATCCATCATACAGGTCCAAAAAATATAAGCATGAAGTGTCTCTGAATAGAGATGATAGAAACCTGTCATCTAGTGACATCACCTAAAGCAGCTCCCCAAAGCCTTGGCCTTCTTGTGGAATAAAACCAGCATTCTTCTTATTCTTCTTGGGATTGCTCAAGTCCATCTCTTTGGTGATCACATAGAAGTCCTCATGGAGCACAAGTGACTTTCAGGCACTCAGCCTCTTCAAAATCTTATTAAATGTTTCACTGTATCATGTTGGTCTTCCAGTCAAACTAGCTCCTATCCTGCACTGGGCTCATATAGTACCTCAAACTCAGCCATTATCCCCCAGCCCTCTTCCTCATGCTCTTCCTTACCAATGTCAAAGATGATATTGAGTGGGCAGTGATGGGAAAGGAGATTCCCCCTCCCCCCAAGTGTATTCTTCTTTATTGATGGCTGAGGACCATCTATCAATCATAGGTTAGTCCAGGCAGGTTCTGAGGCTCAGATATAGCTTATTCTCTGAACATTTGGTCTCTCAAAAGCAAGGGATGTCAGGTGTTTCTTCCTGTATCCAATCCACACTCTTTCTTGATCAAGGCCTGGAGCCCATCCACACCCTAGGAACAAATTTTGAACTTAGCAGGTTTCCTATCAGTTGCAATTCACTGCTCTAAGGGAGCGAAGGGGGAAAGGTACAAAGCAGATCCTCTGCCTGCCACCTCCTTTTTTGCTTCTTAGTCTCTGGCTCCTCACTGATCCCATCTTTCATAGATGTTTCCTTTTTCCTTCTCAGGCAACCTCTTCACCCAGAACAAAGCCCCTTGGCCTAAGCTCCCAGTAGTCAATTGATAAACATTGATTTTTGAGTTGTTTTTCAGTCATATCCTACTCTTCATAATCCTATTTGGGGTTTTCTTGGCAAGGATCCTGAAATGGTTTGCCATTTCCTTCTCCAGCTTATTTTGGAGATAAGGAAACTGAGGCAAACAGGGTTAAGTGAGTTGCCCAGGGTCACACAGCTAATAAGTGTCTGAGGCTGGATTAGAACTCTGGTGCTCTATCCACTTCACCGCCTAGCTGCCCCAAACATTAAGCTCCTACTATATGCCAGGCTCTGTGCTAAGCACTGGGGATACAAAGAAAGGCAAAAGACAACCCCTATCCTGTAGGAGTTCACAATCTATACACAACCCAACATAGCAGGATTCTCATTTTGTGGACACCTCCCAAAGTGGATTCTGGTTATGAGATAAAAGTTCCTACTTCCTCCCTCTCCCCCAACATCCAGTAGCTTTGTGATCAGGGGGAAGTCACTTTAATTTCTAGTTCTCAATTTCCACATCTGCAAATATGGCATAATATTTGTACAAACCTACTTCGCAGGGTTGTTGTAATGAAAATTCTATTGTAGACCATGAAACCTTCTATACATGAGTTAATATTATTTATGGAATTAGGATTATATGATATATAGATATGATATATATTGATATATATGATATAGAGAGAGAGTATACAGCATGCCTGCTTAGCTTATATTTTAGAGTCTTAGTCACAGAGACACATAGGCTTTAGATAGAGTGCAAAAATAAATAAGGGGGTATTTCATTACTAGCCTCTATGCTGAGGACACTATTCTCTGAATCACAACCAGAGGGTGTCTCTGAAGTAATTCTGAGTCTAAAGTCTGTAAACTGTTGGGTCTCACTAATTCGAATCTGATTGTCCAGTTTAAGGGATTTTTATAACACTCTAATAATTTATCTTTTGGCTCTAATTCTTTATACTTCCATCAAGAGGAAGATAAAGAAAATAAAAGGAAATTAAAATCACTATGCTGACTACTTGTTACAAACTCTAGTAAGGTAATATTGATAGCTGAAAAAGAAGATAATTTTAGTCAGAGTCATAGCATATTAGAGTTGGAAAGAAACCTAGAAAGCATCTAATCCAACCTGCTCAATTATGGATTAATCAATCAACAGGTATTGATAAATGCCTGTGATGTGCTATGTATGGATATAATGACAAAAATGAAACAGTTCTGCTCTCAAGAAGCTTACATTTAATTGGGAGAAGCAACATACATACATATAAGTACAGTTTTTTAAATACAAAGTTAAAGGGAGAGTGGAGAGACTAGACCCTGTGTGGTGGAGGGGGGTCAGGAAAGGCTACATGTAGGAAGGAACACCTGATCTGAGCAATGAAGGAAGCTGGGGATTCTAATAGGTAGGGGTGAGAAGGGAAGGTATTCCAGGAGTTGGGAAGGACCTATTAAAAAGCACAAAGTCAAAAAATGCAATGTTGTTTACGAAGAACAGTAAGTAAGGCACATTGGCTAGAACACAGAGTATGTAAAGGACAATAATGTACAATAAGCCTGGAAAGGCAGGCTGAAGCCATATTGTGAAAGGCTTTTAATGACAGAAGACTTTGTATTTTATCCTTGGGGAAAGAGGAAGCCACCAATGCTGCTTGAGAAGGGGAGTGACATGGCTTTAGGTTATCACTTTAGCAACTGTTTGGAGAACAGACTGGAGACGGGAGAGGGAACCCAATTAGAAAGTTACTGCAATACTCCAGTCTAGGAGGCAGCTGATGAGGACCTAAACTAGAATGGCCATGTGAATATAAAGTGATGGATGGGAGAGCTGTAGTAGAGGGTAGAGATAAAACTGAAAAACTTAACAACCCGACTGATATCACAGGTGAGGGAGAGTAAGGATTTGAGGATGATACCAAGGTTGCAATCCTGTAAAAGAATGGTAATGCCCTCAATAGAAACAGGAAAGTTAGAAAGATGAGTTTCAGGGGGGGTTGTGGAGGTAGGGGAGGGGAAATACCCCTTTATTTACTTTTGCAATATATCTAAGCCTGTGTCTCTCTGTGACTAAGATACAATATAAGCTAAGCAGGCCTGCTATGTACACTCTCATCATACAATCCTAATGTCATAAATAAGAGGTTTGTTTTGCACATACTGAATTTGAGATGCCTACAGATACACAGTTAGAAATGTCCAAAAAGCAAGTGGTGATGCAGGATTATTGCTCAGGAGAAATGGGATAGAGATGATATTTGAACCCCTGGGAGCTTGTGAGGTCACTGAGGGAGTATGCAGAGTGAGAAGAGGGCACAAGATAGAGATCTGGAGGATACCCACAAATATGTGGTATGACAGGGATGATGATCAAGAAGAGGAAGTAGAGAAGCCAAACAAGTATAAGGAAAACCAACAGAGAGTAGTAAAGAAAGGGCTGTCTGCAGTGTCAACCACTGCTAAGGGGTCCTGAAGGATAACTCACAAAGGGTCTTTGGATCTGGGAATAAAGACATCATTGTTAACCTTAGAGAAATGAGTTTCAGTGGAGTGATAAGGTCAGATGTCAGAATGGAAGAAGTTTAGAAGGGAATAAGGAAACTAGATCCCAGAGAAGAGAAATGATTTCCCCAAGGCCACAACATGGTAAATGGTGAAGCCCTGATTAGAATCCAAGCGTCCTGCTCCCGACACAGTACAATTCACACTATGTGATAAGTCTTATTATGAATACGTCATTATCGAAATGTGGATAAGTCACATTACCTCCTATCATATTCCTTCTCTTTGTTTATATGTTTATTTATTCATTCATTTTAATAAATTTTTATTGATGCCACTTTTATATCATCATTATTTCCCCCAGTATCCTTACACTCCCATCAACTCTCCCAGAGAGCCATTTCATTAAACAAATGATATTTTTAAAGACAAAAAAAAGATACAGAAAAAGAAGAGGGGGGGGATCATCATAACTGATCAATACATTAAAAAAGATTAAAAATATGTGCAATGTAGCTGGTGGACCTGCTACGTCTTTAAAGGAGTGGACGAGGAGTGTCTCCTTTTATATCTTCTTCTTCTTTATAATTTTGCAACATTCATCTTTGACCTTTTTGTGGTAATTCCTTCCATTTTCATTGCTGTCATCATTGCATATATTGTTTTCTCGGCTCAGCTTACTTCGCTCTGTATTAGTTTATATAGATCTTCCCATGCTTCCCTATGTTCATCAGATTCATTACTTCTTACAGCACAATAGTCTATTCCATAATGTATTTAGTCGGCCCCCAAATGATAGGCATATACTTTGTTTCCAATTCTTTGCTATCACAAAAAGTTCTGCTATAAATATTTGGTGTATAAAGAAACTCTCTTCTTAACAGTGGCCTCATTGGGACATAAGCTTAGTAGTGGAATCTCCAAGTCAGAGGGTAAGGACATTTTAGTCACTTCATTTTCATAATTTCACATTAATTTCCAAAATATTTGCACTAATTCACAGTTCTAGCACAGTTCTATGCCTATCTTCCCACAACCCCTCCAACATTGACTTGACATCTTTCATCATCTTTGCCAATTTTCAGGACATGAAGTTAAACCTCAGAGCTGTTTTGATTTTCATTTTTCTTACTGTTAGTAAGTCTGAATACTTTCATATGATTTTGATTCTACTTTTGAGAACTGTTCATATGGGTGTGTATCTTAGTTTTTTTTTTACATCTTAGATACCAAACTCTCATAAGAGAAATTTGATAGAAAGATGCTTTCCTTAATCATTTTCCTTTTCATCCTGGGTGCATTAATTTTATCTGTGCAGAAGCTTTTCAGGAATGTTCTGATGGGGATGGATCTGAACTCCTAAAAGGAAAAGAACATGTCTTTGGGATCTGGACCCCAAAAAGGAAAAGCCTTGGACTTTCCCACATGGTCAAGTCTCTGGTGTTCCACCTGAGGCTATATAATCCACCCAGCTGGCCTTTCATTATGGCTAAACCCAGTCTCCCAATTCTGTTCTGTTCTGTTACCTCCTGTTCTCTCTGTTATTGCTCCTGGACACTTTCCACCCTTAATCCTATCTAGACTCCATTCTCCCTTGGCCATGGTGGGTCATGTGATTACCTCACAGTCACCTCAGCTTACTGGCCACTCCCATTTAGATCCTCTCTAGACCCCTCCTCACAGTCACCTCAAACAACTTGGCCACTCCTAGATCCCTCCCACAGACCTTCTGTATATACAATCCATCTTGGCTACCATTAAGGTGCTTAGATTCTTAAAATCTGGCCAATGGCTCAGACTCACTAGGAATCTCGCTCACCACCAAAGTGTTCTAATAAACCTTGTCTTTGGCTGAAAAAAGGCTTGGGCCAAATTCATTCAGGCGGGTCCCAAGTGCCATTATTTCAGGGTCCCAGCACCCCTAAACACCCCTACACCTCAACAGTTCCTCCAGCTATTTAAGATGTTCTTTATATCTTTAAGGAACATGTTGTAACTGAAGCTATACAAATATTTTGTGTGCTTT
This sequence comes from Phascolarctos cinereus, assembly GCF_003287225.1. NCBI lineage: Eukaryota > Metazoa > Chordata > Mammalia > Diprotodontia > Phascolarctidae > Phascolarctos > Phascolarctos cinereus. The sequence goes on from NW_027555847.1 coordinate 371,559,320, forward strand.
AGTAGATTGATGCCCAGATATTTTACACATTTTGTAGTTACTTGGAATGGTACTCCCTTTCTATGACTGCCTCTTAGATTTTATTATTACTATGTGGAAATGCTGTAGATACAATAAAAGTGACACATATTCCTACTATTCATTCATACATTTTTATAAGAATTTATTCTCTCAATCCTTCTGATCTCCCCTATCAACTGAATTTTTTTTTAATTCTCACAATGAACACGAATAGTCCAGCAAAAATATTTCACACATTGGCCATGTCCAAAAATGCATATCTCATTCTAGATTTTAGGTTCACCACACCTCTCACAGAAGGTGGGTAGTATGATTTATCTTCAATATCTGGGAATCGGTCAGTTAGGGTTAATGGTTACACAGAAGGAAGCCAGGGACTGAATCCAATCTTGTACTAATCATTTACAATACAGTTCTCCCCTTAATTTCCTAATTCTCATCTAAGTAGATCCATAGCTAACAACATTAATTCCTAACCAAAACCCTAGTGCTCTCTTTCTCTCTCTCTCATTCTCTCCCTCACCTCATTCCTTTCCCTCTTCTCTTTATCTCTGTCTTTCTTTCTCCTTCCTTTCCCTCTCCTTCTTTCTCTTACTCTCTCTCAAATTTCTCAAAAAATGGCATAGACTATTTACTAAAGAGGCAAGGTATTGTGGAAAGAACACTTCCTTTGGAGTAAGAAGATGTAAGGTCTAGTCCTGATTCTACTATTAACTATTGTGACCTGGGGCAAGTCCTTTAATTGCTGTAAGTTTAATATCCTCAGATGTTTAAAAAAAAAAGGGGGGAAGGAAGGAAGAAAGAAAAGAAAAAGTAAACACTACTTACTACCTACACTACTTATAGGGTTTTTGAAAAAAATATATAAAGTATTATATGTATAGATATAAAGTGTTATTATCATCATTATCACAAATGGCCAGATTTTACTATCACAGTGAAACTCAAATAAAAATGGAAGCTGAACATAAGGATCCTAGCTGGCCACAAATTCGCTTAGAAAACCACATATTAACATTAACTATAATCCACTGTATTTTTATTTATTGTGTTAAATACTTCCCAATTATATTTTAATCCAATTAAGCCCACTCCAACACCACTGAGTTACAGGAACTGCAATATCTTGAAACATATAACCAAATCTTAACCAAGGGTTATAAAACAGGAGGGCAAAGATTGGGCATTTTAGGAAAAATGGCCTTTCTCTTCTCTTTCCTCTTTTGCCCATCCTCCAAGACACAGACAGACAAAGTCCAGTCTTATCTGTGAAGTCTTTCCCAACTATTCTAGTCCATTGTTTTCTCTTTCTCTGACTTTCTTATAGGTTTACTTCCTGTCCTACACATTTCACTCTTGATCACGCAGTCTTTGATTGTTATGTTTCCTGCAAGTATCATTTATCTCCCCAGTGAGGTTATAAGCTCCTTGAGGCACTACTCAGGTCTTACATTTCTTTTGTGTTCTTGTTAGCACTATGTAGAGCACATAGCAGGTACTTAATAAAGCCTTAGTGGATATAATTGAATAGGAGAACACAGTTCCTAGAGTCAGAGGACCTGAGTTTAAATTCCATCTCTGATGCTTACTTGGATAAGTCAAGTGTGGCCATGGGTAAGTCATTTAACCTTCCTGAGCCATACCTTTCTCACCTGTTAAATGAAGGAGTTATACAACAGGGATCCAGAGATCCCTTGCAGAATTTTTCTAGGTCCCTTTAGAGCAATGATCTAGTGATCTTATGATCTAGCCCAACCCCTTCATTTTATAGGTGATACATACCAAAACTCAGGTTAAGTGACTTGTCTAAGATCACTCGGGTAGTAGGCATGAAAGGCAAGACTTTAATAAAGGCTTCTAACTCCAAAGCCAGGGTCTTCACTGTACCATAAATAGATGACCTATTTAAGGGAGAAATATGGGTACTAAAAGCAAAATTTTTGAGATACAAATCTAGAAAGTTGGTGGTTGTTTAGCCAATTCTAAGTCTTAAAGAAGTCATTGCAATAATAGACTAGGATACCTGACCATGAAATCAAAATGATGGGAGGATGGGAGGATTCTCTCCACCCACACCCCAGCACTGATAATCCTCTTGTCAATAAATTCACAAACCACCTTCAAGCTCATAAGCCACCTCCTTCTCAAGCTAATTCTAGATGAAAAATGTGTTGTCAACAAATTTCCTTGGTTTGGTGGGGAGCGGGGGAGGTATATCTGCTTTAACGTAAGTAGGTCACTCTACTCAACAAAGGAATGGAATGAATGAAAATGAGAGAAGACCTGGAAGATACTTAAGTGTTCGTTGAACTGAATTTGCTGAGTAGTTACATATATATGACTAGCCAGACTGGCAGATTCCAACTTCTGTGAGATCTTAAAAACAAAGATCTGAGTCTGCCATCTATCTCTAAATGCTTCTTCTATAAGCCAGAGAACAAAAGAAAATTCTAAACTTGGGAGTCACGTACTTTTTTGAAGACTGAAGAAATATCAAAAAGACAAAAGAGGTGGAGCTGTAATACCTGTAACATAGAGCTGAGGTAACTAAAACTGTTGGCTTCCCATAAAAAAATCATATAATCTACTCTTGTTCTACAAGCAGCTATAACAGCTTTACCTCTTTAATAGCATATATATGGCAGAGGTGACAGCAGAGCCATCCAGAGGCAAGTGAAGCCAAAAGCAAAGCATCCACCCAAACATTTGTAGGTAGGATGGCCATTATAAGATTAAATTTAATAGAAATGTAAAATCAACTTAAAATAATAACAAAGGAAGACCTTGAAGGCCTGAAGGGGGTAAGTTATATTATTGTAATGGTTCTTAATGAGTGTGCCTGCTTGTGCAGTTTTGGTTAGATGTGAAACTTTGGGTTGTTTGCTTCAGTTCTTTTTAGTTTTGGTGAGGTCTAGGGGTGTAGGGAACCTCAAAATTCAAGGGCAAAAGATGAGGGTCCTGCCTCAATAGAATTCAACTAAAGCCTTCTATGAGTGAGGGACAAGGTTTAGTAAAACGCCAGTTGAAGTGGGTGAGATTTTAAGAATCCATGCTATTGAACAGATTTTAAGAATCTGAGCTATTGGCCAGATTTTAAGAATCTGAGCAATTTAATGAGGGGCAAGGTGGACCTTATATACAGAAAGACTGTGGGAAGATCTGGATGTGATCTAGGAGTGGCCAAGTAGTCTGGGGTAACTAGGAAAAGGGGCCTAGATGGAATTAAGGGTGGGAAGAAACCAGGGGATCTGGAAGTAACAGATATATAGTTTCACAATATGCTCATTGTTCATGATATCCTTGTGAATAAGATGGAGAGATGGCACATGATGACAGTAAAGTTGCATGGATTTAGAAGTGAATGACCAGACCCAAAGAGCAGTGATTAATGGATCAATGTCAACCTGGAGAGAGGTCTCTAGTTTCACTTTACAGGGCTCTGTTCTTCCCATACTGGTCAGTGGATTTTTCTACTTTTCCTTCGCCCTCTTGTTCTAATATGTCTCAACAATATTCTTTCATGATTTCTTGAAATATGATGATCAAATTCTTTTTTTGTTCTTAGCTTTCAGGTAGTCTAATGAACCTTAACGTATCTCTCCTTGATCTCTTTTCCAGGTCAGTTGTTTTTGATAAAATGTGTCTTACACTTTCTTCTATTTTTTTAATCTTTTGAATTCATTTTAATATTTTTGGTTATTTCATGAAGTCATTAACTTCTATGTGGTCTATTCTAATTTTCAAGGAATCTGTTACTTGGGTAAGGTTTTATGGTTCTTATGCTAAGCTATTAATTCTCTTTATAAATCTTTCTTTTAAAAGAGACAAACTTCAGGACATAAAGCAGTTTGCAAGACTGTTGGGTAGGCATTTTTCATTTCACCTCGGCTCTTCTCTGTCTAAATAATTCCCTCCAAGTCCATGTGTTTAGGTAAGTCAGGCCATGAGTCAAGCTCATTCTCTTGTGATAGGCATCTTCTCTTAGAAGCTCTGGAGCTACAGAACACTCCATCTGTTACCAATTATGTCTGCTTGAGGGATTCATAATTTAAGGAATTCTTGAACTCACAAGGTTGCCTCAAGGCAAGATGTGTCTATCCCAGGGTCATTATTTAATCACATATGCCCAGGAAAGAAACATGAAGAAAAAAAGATAGCCAGAGGTCTAAGTTCAGGGTCAGTTCACGTAGTACAGCCCCTGCTTTAGCTCTACATGGCCATAGCTACCATGGTGCCAAGCTAGGTTGTAGGAAACATCACAATCCCTTCTTTATCCCTTCAACAGATGTCTAAGAGAGATAGTTGTTTGCCATGCTGGAATCAAAGAAAGAGAACAATTATAGAATATCTCCCCTTTTTAACTGACACAAAACCCTACCTTTTGCCACTGTGGAGGAATAGGAGTGATAAAGATGGAAGGATGACTTAGGATTTACTATGACATCTTAAAACATCCTTTCAGCACTCTTAAACTGCTTTCCTGGAAGTGACCAGGGCCTAAGTGCAGTATTCTATGGAGCATATTCTAGGGGGCCTTAAATTTGCTTCTTCATACGAATAAATAAGTTATATGGCATGGTTATCAAAATTTTCAATGACATAAAATCATAGGATTAAGGTGAAAGGGACCTTAGAAGCCATTTGGTCCAATGCCCTGATTTTACAATTGGGGAAACTGAGGCCCAGAGAAGCTAAGTGAGTTACTCAAGGTCATACAAGTTGCCAAGTAGCAGGAACTCAAACCCAGGTCCTTGGACTCTATACCCACTGATCTTTCCACGGTACCACAAGAAGCTTGGAAAGATACATTGGACAGCAGAATCAAAATTCATGAAGATCTTTCTAAGCTAGAACAGAAGCACTATGAGGCTAGCTATCCACCTCATCACCTAGCTGCCTCATGAAATACTTCACATGAAGCATTTTACAAACCTTAAAGCACCATATAAAATTCCTTTTATTATTATTACAATGGGCCAAATCTTATAAAATGAAATTTATAATAGGGACTAGGATTAAGATTTCATCGATACAGGGAATTCTCAAGTAAGGAAACTTGGATCTAGGGTATCTCCTCTACAATTTAGAGCCTTATAGACTTGCCTAAAATAGTAGTATCAAACTCAAATAGAAACTGACCCCTGCAGGCAGCATACTGACTTAGAAACACACAAATTAACATTATATGTGTTGCATTACATTTTTTTATTTACTTTGCTATTTCCCAATTGCATCTTAATCTGGTTCAGGCAGAAGTCCGGAGTTTTGCTAGCCAGGGGTCAGTGGGCTACAAATATGAAACCTCTAGCCAGGAATACCGAGAGGTTAAGTGACTTGCCTAAGATCACACAATTATAAATATCAAAATAAACAGTCAAACCCAATTCTTCTGACTCCAAGTCTAGGTATCTTTCCACTGCACACACAAAGCAAACAGAGGATCTATGACCACATCCTTTCAAGGAACCTAGAGGAATGCATCGTGATGATAAAATACGCCACCCACCTCTTGGCAGGGACATGATGGACTAGAGGTTCAGAAGAAGACATACATTTTCAGGAATGATCAATGAGAATGTGTTGATTTGTTTTCCTTAATTATACTTGCTACAAGGCAGGACTTCTATTGGGGGTGGGAGGAATGAGTAGGTAGTGATAGAGAAGCAAGTGAAAAGGAAAGAAAAGAGCATCAAAAAGTATCCATATTTTTAAAAAAGAAAACAAAAAGAAGTTCAGAAGGGAATACAAATGCAGTTTTGTTACCATGTGTTAAACTTAATACACATTTTGAAAAAGAACGAATTAGGTCATAAAAGTTTATAGTTTCAAATGAAGTGGGGTGTGGGTGTGTGCTAGGGGTGGTCTAATGCCACACAAGACGCAATATCCAAAGATGCACTGAGTTATGGATAACCACAGCACCACCCAGACTGCTTACAGGCTTTTCTTCTTTCTAATGCTGAGTCCAAAGGTAGGCTAGCAGGTATTCTCTGGAATAGACTCATAAGTTACCAAAAATCTCTATAAATGACTTGAGCTCCATGGGCTGGCTTCCCCTCTTAATTTCATACTCCAAAATTTATGAGATCAAACAAACCAATTTTAAATGGCCATGTAATTTATTAGCAATATCAACTACCATAAAAAAATACAAATAACCACTAAAGCAATATACAATAGCTGCAACAGGGATTAAAGCTAGGGTTGGAATTTTCCTTTCCTACCACCTCTCTTCTGAGCCAGATGGGAATATTGGAAAATGGATTGTGATTTAAACCCTAGTTAGAAATCTCCCTGCACTGCACTTTGTAGAAACTAGAAAGAAGAAAAGAAGAAAGGGAAAAGACTAACTCCTGCTAACTCTTACTATTCACCACATTCACTTACCATACCTAGATCTTCCTGACACGGTCTTGGCTGGACTCTCATCTTTTTTCACTTCTTCCTCATCCTCTTTTTCCTCCTCCTCCTCTTTTCCTCATCCTGCACTTCCTTTTCTCTTCTTTTTTTCTTCCTTCTCCCTTTTCTGCCCAAAACTATGTCTCCCTATCTCACCCAGGTTGCAAGTTAAGTTGTCATTTAAGCCGAGTTCCAAAACTGATCTTCATGGAAACTTCGTCCTCTGTTTTTGCAGCCTGGGACTGATTACTGCTCCTTTGGCAGCCTCATGGCCCTCACTGTCAGGAGCTCACCACACTTACCCAGACTTAGCGCAGACAAAAAATGGGCTTCAGCCCTAGTGCAGCGCAGAACTCCTGAAGTCTGACTGTCTGCTAGCAAGATGGATCTTCTTTCTTCTTGCTCTTCTCTCATTACCTCCCTGCATGCTCAAGTGCTGCAGTCTCTACTTGCAAGGGGCAACATCCTATCTCTTGCTCCCTGCCAAGAGAAGCATAGACTTAGATATGCTTATACTCCTCCTCATTTCTGCTATGGTCCAAACAACCTGGATGAGGGAAAAAACCCTTTAAAGCCATCAGGACCAAAAAAATCATGGGTTTCCTATACATACATATGTTTTAGCCCAGAAATCTCTACAATCCCAGGAAAGTCCTTCAAAGACTGGGCAGGCAGTCCAGCCCAGAATGACATCTTTTATGCCCTTCTCTGCACACTGAAATGTATGTTTGCTGATGACTGTTGTTTATAATAAATTTTTTTTAAATCCATAATTCCTCCCCTCAGGGCAGAGCTTTAGAGGACCACTACAACAAAATGCACAGACTCTTTATTGACTATTTTTGCTTGATTGTTTTTCTGTGTCACAATGAAGAGTTCAGCCTAGAACAGTGGGTAGGAAAAGACTGTGATGTAAGTATAAAAGGTATAAATAAAATGTATTTTAAAACAAAATCAAGAGGCAAAAAATCTTACCCCTAAAAAATGCATTGTGAAGCTCCAGGCTTGCAAGCACATCTTCATAACACCCATTCTATGTCCCGGACTAAAATTCAAAAGTTTGGGGTATTAATACTCTGTTCCACTAATGACGGTGGTTACTTTGGTGAACCTCAGAGTTTGCTCAGAACTTATGCATTTTTTGTAAAATTATAAAAATGCTTTCTATTTATCTCAGAGGGACAGTAGAAGATTAAAGTAGATATCTATTTTTCAAAATCAATTGCTGCTCTGGGATAAATGTACTTTATATACCAAAGTTATGAAGATGATGACTGAAATTAACTTAATTACACCGGCCCTGGAGTCAGGAGGACCTGAGTTCAAACCTGATCTTAGACATATAACATTCACTAGCTGTGTCACTTAACCCCAATTGCCTCACCAAAAAAAAAAAAAGAAAAGAAGAAATTAACTTAATTCAAATTTTTCATGAAGACTGAGGTCCGAGAGGAAAAACTCCAAACCAGAAAAGGAAGATATATAAGTAAAGTACCAGAAGAAGTTTCTATTTCCATGATCTCCTATTAAGATAAAGTACTTGGAAATAAAGAGCAAATTATAATGTTAAAGTATGAAAATTAAAACGAACAAAAAACTTAGAACACCTGATTCACCAAAAACATGGTCCTAAAGTTTGCAAATTCTGCTTAAGACTCAAGAGTTGTAACTTCTGTAAGCCTGGAAATGACATTTTTTACCAACGAAAGAATTATGATATTCATGACTTCCATGAAATGGGGCACTGTAATTGTGATTTTAATTACAATTTTCATTTACAGAGAAGTTCCAGACTCACAGCAGAGTTTATGACTGTTGCTAGGCATCTCACGAAAGTGCTTATCTCCTTTAAAGAACCTAAGGAATTTGACCTTGAATAACTTTTTATGTTAAGAAGTAAAATTTTCCCAAACTATTCCTACTCATTAGAAACTCCTGCCTCTTTTACTGCTCCTTTTCTGCCATCCACAGAGCACAGATGTCTTTAGAAGTTTTGTCCTTGGCCCTCCTGTCTCTCGACTCTCTCTGTTGACGATCTCCTTTCCTTCCACAGCTTCAGTTGTCACCTTTGTAGATGATTCTCAAGTCTCTATTTCTACCTCCAATGTCTCTCCAGAGCTCTAGTTGCATAATTCCATGCCTGCTTCCTGCTGAATACCTCCAGGATCCCAAATTCAACATTTTAAAAACTGGAGATAGAGTAAGATAGTGGAAAGAACTCTGGGTTTAAACCCTCAGACCTTACTAAGAAGCAAGGTGCAACCTTGGGCAAGTCACTTAACTTTTCTATCCCTTGAGTTTTATTTTGTGTATATTTTATCTTTTATTTTTTCCCAATTATAAATAAAAACAGTTTTAACCTTTTTTAAAAATTTTGAGTTCTAAATTCTCTCCTATCCTCCCTCCTCTCCCCCCTCATTGAGAAGGCAAGCAATTTGGTATAGGTTATACATGTACAGTCATGCAAAACATATTTCCATATTAGTCATACACTTACCATTTCTAGGCCTCCGTTTCTTCAAATGCAAAATGATAGAGTTAGACTAGATGGGCCCTTGAGGTCCCTTTCCAGCTCAAGACTGATTATCTTATGAATTCATCAAGTCCCCCTGCACTCAAAAAAAAGCCTTCCCCTCCCCTACAATTTGTTTTGTTGATGGTATCATATTGGCCTCAAAACTTTATATTAATCATTGGCTTTTCCCCCATTCCCTCACCAGCCTTCCATTCAATCTGACACCAAGTCCTATCAAGTCTACACTCACAATTTCTCTCCCACCTGCCTTTTCTTTTCTCCTCACACAGCAACCACCCAGGTTCGGGCCTTTATTTCCTCTCATCTAAGCTATCTGCCACTGGATTAGCTTCCTAAGTGATAGATTGAAGCTTATTGCTTCTCTAAACCACCCTTCACACTGCTGCCCAAATAAGTCATTGTACACTGCTCAGATACACATCTCTGTGAGGACCAGAGTCCTGCCCCAACCGCTCTAATCATGTCATTCTTCTGCTTAGAAATTTCTGTTTCCCCTCATTGCCTAAGCAAACAAGTATACACTCCCAATCCTGCCATTCAAGGCCCTCAATACCGCGATTGTCACCAATTTTCCCCTATTTTCTCATGCAAGTCCTCTTCACAGACTCTCCCATAGGTGCCAACCTAGCTGGGTTATTAACTGTCCCCTATTCTTGTCTCGCCCTCTCCTATCTCTCTCCTTTTGTTCACTCTACACCCTGTGTTTGGAATGGGCTGCTTCACTAACTCTTGCCTGCTGAAGATTTTTTTTCTTACTTCAAGGTCCTATTCAAGTGCCCCCATCTCCATAAAGCCTTCCCTGACCTCACAGCAACCCACTAACATCCTCTTTCCCCACTCAAATTCCTTTCCTCTGCACTTCTCATTTCTCTTATATTTTAGCTATTTGCTTGCATGCTTCACTTCTCCTAATAGATTTTTAAGCAACTTAGAGTAGTATCTGTGTCAGTATCTACTTTCATAAATCTCTATTTTTGCAACCCCAGTGCCTTGTATAGTATTTTGTACACAGACCTAAATAAATACACCCAGCCCATAGCCAACACTTGACCAGCACCCCCTTCATTATGCCAGAAAAGAAGGGGTCAGAACCTCATACAAATTCTGTCAAATCCAGAATAGATTCAAAATCATCATGGTAAAGCCTATTTTTTTCATCTGTAGTCCTAATGAGTATACCCAGTGATTAATAAGGAATGAGTATAGGCAGCAAGCATATGGGTAACAATAATGAAACTGAATGAGGCTTCCAAAATCTAAGTATTTTTTCAAAGTCTCAAAAGCTAAACATAGGTTGTCTGATTGACTTCATGATCTTGCCACACACAAAACTTGCCTCTGGTTTGGAATTCACTACAAATGATTACTGATTTATAAATGGTCTATATTCCAAAAGCTACTCTATTAATTTAGTGTGGAATTTGGAATGCATTTTCCCCAAAGAGACCATATTACAAAAGATGGTTAGTGCCCCTGCATAGCCCACAAACACCCATAATATAGTGGAAATGTAATATTAATAATATTGTAGAACCTAACAGCCTTTATAATATCAGTTTTATGAGAAACAGCCCTGAATTCCTACTCAAAATAACAGGAACACATATGTGGTAGGGCCATAGTCCTATCACTCCAATTTTTAGCCCAGAAATTTCCTCTTTCCCTGTTGAGGAGGATGAGGATTCTGACAATTAGAGTTGTGGGAGAATAAGGCATGAGTTCCAGGAGCTCAGAAAGAAGGCAGGGAGGGTGGGGGGTTTGCTGGACAGAATGGTCCAGCCACATACTGGGATAAGACAAGACAAGGTGCTTGTTCCCGTAATCACTCCTCTTATTGGACATCTAGCACTCAGCAGCTTTCACAAAGGAGATGAGGAAGGCTAAAGCTGCTGTTGTTTGTCCTTTGTTCTCGAAGAGGACCATGACATCAGGGAGGTGATGCCAGGACACGTAAATGTATTGGATTTAGGTGATGGAGGACTACACAACACTCTTATGGAAAAGGGGCAACAGTGATGGAGTGGAGGGCCAGCAACAGTCCTTATTTTGAAGTGGCATGTAACTAAATGTCACATTGCTTGTATAAGAAATTCCAAGAGTTTCTTTTTTTATTTGTTTTTGATGGTATGGCTGAACTCAGATTAAACACAATGGGGTAGAGAGGTACAAGGGATTAGTGTCCAGGTGTGGTTCATGCCCTTCCAACTGTGAGATTTTTTGATTCTGTGATTCTGTAACCAATTCTCGTCTTGGAAAACAAACAACAAAACATGCATCCCTCCTTTCTATTAAAAGGTAAGAGACTGCAGGTAAAGAATGTTGCACAAGCTGTCAAAACTCCTCTGTCAGTTGGTTTTATTTAGTTAGCTGTTTTTCTTTGGTACACTTAACCCTGTTTGCCTCAGTTTCCTCATCTATAAAACAAGCTGGAGAAGGAAATGGTGAACCACTCTAGTATCTTTGCCAAGAAAACCCCAAACAGGTCACAGAGAGTTGGACACAACTGAAAATGAATGAATAGTAACAACAAAAAAGGTTCTATAGATAGACAAGGGAGATGAGATCAGTATATAGGGAAATAACTGTATTGTTTGAAAAAAAAGTATCAATAAAACTTTTTTTTAAAACACTAGTTAGTGAGTTTCTGTGTAAGTTTGAATAAAAGGCTTTCTGACAAAAATCTCCTGTCCTTTAACTTTAATAATGGATCACTATCTTGACGTCAAAATATCAGCTGTTAGCCAAGGCTAATATAATTTAATATCCTGTGACTGACTACAAAACAAAATTCAAAGAAAGTTGCTGGGTCTATCAATCTGACAGGATGTAGCCTTTAAAGGTCAACTCAGAAGCAGAAATCTTATAAACTTGGGGATTTGAAGATAATCTTGCCCTATTCCTACCTACTCTTTTCTCATTTTTGTACTACTTTGGTCTTCAGGTCTTCTTTAAAATAAGAGAAGAATTTATAAACAGACCAAAAAAAAAGCTAGTGTAGAGAAATCAAGAAAGAAGGCTTCTCCTTCATTCCCCTAGACTAGTTCAGAGAGCCAAAGAAATCAAGGTCTTAACTTCCTAAAATTTATTTTTCCCGGGGTTAGGAGAGGGTGGGGGAGAACAATTTCTCTATTCATAAATAAAAAGGCAGCTAGGTGGTTCAGTAGATGGAGTGTGGGACCTGCAGTCAGGAAGACCTGATTTCACATCTGGCTTCAGACACTTACTAGCTGCGTGACCTTGAGCAAGTCACATAACTTTTGTTTGCCTTAATTCACTGGATAAGGAAACAGAAAAACATTTGAGAATCTTATTAAGAAAACTCCATGGACAGCATTAGCATGTTATGGTCCACGGGATCATGAGGAGTCAGACACAACTGAACAATAACACAATTCATAAACAATATCCCTAGTTAAAGAATACACAAAAATAATGATTTTAATATAATTGTGAATTGTCATTATTAAGGGAAATATTTTTTAAAGTGGGAGTATATACTTTATGTTAGAGGCAGCTAGATAGTACAGTGGATAGATCACTGGACTTCAAGTCAGGAAGTACTGAGCTCAAATTCTGCCTCAGACACTTATTATGTTACCCTGGGAAAATCACTTAACCTTTCTGTACCTTAGTTTTCTCACCTGTAAAATTGAGATAATAATAGCATTTACTTTCCAGAATTGTAAGGAACAATAAGATACTTTTTTTTGGTAAGACAATGGGGTGAAGTGACTTGCCTAGGGTCACACAGCTAGTAAGTGTCAAGTGCCTGAGGCCAAATTTGAACTCAGGTCTTCCTGAATCCAGGGCCAGTGCTCTATCCACTACCCATCTAGCTGCCCCATAAGGTAATATTTTTAAAGCATTTTACAAACCTTAAAGTGTTATATAAATGCTAGCTTTTATTGTTATTATAACTACCAGCTCTCAAACTACACTACCAAAGCAAATCACAGTTATCAAAACCATACCACAAAGTGGAAAACTGCAAATATTTTCAGACAGAAAGTTGTGTTAGTTGTTGCTGCTGAGCAATGAGGGGAGAGGGGTTATTTTCTTTTTTAATCTTTACTTCAAGGGATAGCTCTGTGGATAAAGGAAGAATGGATATATTTGAAAATGATGGTGATGTAAAAACAAAAGATGTCAAGAAAAACAGGATTTTTAAAACTATAATACAGTGGGGAAAAATCTAAAACTTTTGCAATACTATAATATTATCATGGAGATACTTGTTCCCATCATACTCATCAATTAAATTAAATTAAATAAGGAAAAAAATGCATTCAAGTCCTAATAGTGTCAAACAGGATAATTCAGAAAAAAAAAACAGGGAAGAGAAAATGAATCAGAAAGTTCATTAGGTATACGCAAGACTCGGCAGACAATTTTTTTACCCTGTAGTCTTTGTTCCCCTTTATCTGAGTTACACAATAAGTAATACCTAGACACAGCAGATTCAGTTGAGTTCAATCAAGAATGTGTTAATCTGAATGTCTGTTATGTATCTGTATCGTGCTTCATGATAAGGGAGTATATAAAAATAGAAATGTATATATTTAAAGTTCATTCAACAAACAGTAAACACATATCATGGAGTCTGAATTGTGCCAGGTGATGAGGGGGCCAAAATATATATATTTGACATTCATTCAAGAAACACTTATACATATAATGTATGTATATGTATGTAGCCTCTTACATATAACGTACTGTAGTACTAGGTTCTAGAAGAGACAGCTCAAAAGCTAAAAAAAAAGAGAGACAAATGACCCTTGCCCTTGGTGTGCTTATTTCTACAAGAGGCAAGACTTAAACATAAGAAAAAATTAGAGGGCAATTTAAGATAATATGTAATAAAGTCTCAAAATATGTGCATGCACGTGTGTATGTGTATTTCGGTTCAGGTCCCACCTCTGACATTTACAGGCTGTGTGACCCTGGACAAATCACTTCTTAAATTAATCTCTAGGAGTAAAAGTTACATAGAAAGCGGTGATCTGCACTGGTGGAGGAAGTTGCCCACGCCTTCATAAATGAAATCACCAGCCCTAATCCAATCCCAATCCCTATTTCTATTCCTTCTCTTAGATATTATAGAGAATGTTCTAAAAGTTTTAGTTTTAGGCTTTTATAATATTTTTTTTGGCTTAGGCTTTAAGTTTTAGGCTTTAATAATTTTAGAAATATAAATGCTATAAAATTACCACCCAAAATTGAAAAATTTATTGTTTAAATTTCAAAAATATTGGTGTTTTTTATTAAAATTCACATAACCACCATCTCGTGCAGTACATTACTCTAGTCGATTTTTTTAACTTTTTGAAAACTTTCTTCAGCTGCTTCTCAGTGACTGAAAGGATTGCATTTGTAATCCTAGCCTTAAAAATCATCCACAGGTAATAAATATATTCGGTTTTGACACAACTCCACAAGAAAATGTTTAATGGAGATAGAACAAGTGGCTGAGGTGGCTACTGGTCTCAGAAAGTATCACTGTTTCTGTTTGTTCTTCGTTTTGGCAGAGGACCAATGAAATCATGGGGGGGGGATGTCTTGATTCTTCTGTGGATTGGATTTAAATGAAGCACACTTGCATGAAGTCATCACCCTTACTTTCTTTTCCTTCAGATACTGTCATACCTAAAATGCATAATGGCAGGGTGCCTTGTCTTGTTAAAGCTTATTATTCAAAATTCATGAAACTAAATAAGTATAAAAGAAATATAAATAAACTTTTCAAGGATTTTTGTCCATTTACATAGCATTTATATTTCTGATGTTATTAAAGGTATATCTCTGCTTCCTGCAGGATGGTATCTCCTATCAAAAAAAAAAGGGCTCTATTGAAAGACACCATGGACAATGGAAGGTGGGCAGAGAAGCTGTACAGAAGAGAGGGGAGAAAATTTCCTCCCCTACCTATTAATCTCTGGTAGGGTTTCTACATTGGAGTCACAACGGCTCTTTGCCTCAAAATCCTTGACTGTTCAACTGTCTCCAGAGCTGGGAAGGCTGAGCTTTGTAAGGCCAACCAGCACATGGCCAGTCCTCACCCAGCCAATGTCCAGCTGCATTTCTAATCTATCAGGGAGAACTCCTTCACACATGCAAAGGGACAGCAAGGCATAGCCTCAATCCCGTACTTCTTTCACATATTAATAATTGATTTCCTCTTTATGTGCTCCTTATTTTCTGTGACTGTGTCAACTATCTGTGATAGAACAGCAGGAATCAAATACACACACACACACACACACACACACACACACACACACCCATACTGACCAACCAAAAGTAGCTCCTGAGAAGTTAGAGCTGTGAAAATGTATGTCCTCTAATTTATTGTGGAAGCAAATGGCTCCTGATGTATAATAATGCATACACTCTCATAGTTTCACTGAACTGCTTTATCTCCTTATTTCTTTTTCATTCTTTGTTACAAGGAGATGACTTGATGGGTAGGAGATGAGAGACCCCTGTGGCTCCAAGAAGCATACACAGCAGTCACACCCTGGGAAGATGGGCTAAACCAGGTTGAGGGAAACCAATAGGCCTCAAACCCATTGGTGAGTTAGGGGGATGTCTACCCCAAGCATGTGTAGACTTCCTCTGTTGGAAAGGGCAGATGAGCACAATTTGTTCCAACAGCCATGAAGGTGGCTGAAGCAGGTGCTGCGGAGTGCTTAGAGCTTGGTCAGACATCAAAGATACCACGGTCATCTACTGTACCCCAGGCCATCACCAAACATCCTGACTTTTGTCTTGCCACTGGACTTCAGTGACTCTGGAAGAGAAAGTGAGGCTGATGACTTTGTGCAGCTCTGCTTCACTTCAATCCAATTCACTTGAAAGTCAAGACATCAGGCATGAAGTTACTGGTCCTCTTTAAAAATGCAAACTGCCCCCCCCAAAAAAAATGAAGGATGAACATATACAGTCAGAAAATGACATGACGTTAAAAATAAAAGACATCAATAAAAATAATATTTTTTAAAAGAAAGTCCAAGTAGAATGTGGCAGAACTAAAGCTGTATCTTAGGAAAACAGGAGAGCCTGAGAGCAAGCAAGACTAAAAGCAAAGAAAACAGTTATAAAACTCTTATTCCAGGGCTAGGTGTTGCAGTAGATAGAGTACCAAGCCTAGAATCAGGAAGACTCATCTTCCTGAGCTCAAACCTGTCCTCAGTCTCTTCCTAGCTGTGTGACCCTGGGCAAGTCCCTTAACCCTGTTTGCTTCAGTTCTGTCATCTGTAAAATGAGCTGGAGAAGAAAATGGCGAACCACTCCAATATCTTTGCCAAGAAAACTCCAAATGGGGTCATAAAGAGTTGGACAAGACTAAAAACAATTGAAAAACAACAAATGGAAACTAGAAAGAAAGGAATTGATATGTTAGACACTTCAGAGGAATTGATTGAATGTGATAAGATTTTGCTACCCTCTTATCATTATAAACGCTTACTATTCTACTTCTCTGACCATTCCTTCTGACCATTCCGTTCCTTCTTTTTACTTGTCTTATGGCAGCTGGAGTTGCAGTTGGTAGAACACTGGGTGTACAATCAGGAAGACTAGTTCAAATCCAGCCTCAGACACTAGCTCTGTGACCCTGGGCAAGTCACTAAATGCTTGCTTCAGTCTTCCCAACTACAATATGGGGATAATAACAGCAGGATTATTGTAAGTATCAAATGTTTAAAATGTTTTTTAAAAGTGCTTAGCATGGTGCTAGCACATAGTAGGTGCTATATAAGTACTTATTCCTTTTCCCTTCCCCGTCCTAATTCTGAATATAGGCATGTCTCAAAGTTAATCCTGAGTCTTTTCCTCTTCTTTCTCAGTACTTTAGTCCTTGGAAATCTCATCCTGACAGATGACCAAACATAGCATTTCCTTAAAAAACTTGTTTTTTTCCACCTAACCGATTTATTTCTGTTACTGGCACTACTATCTTTGTAGTGGTGCCAATTAGAAAATCTGCCTTGGACTCTTCTCTCTCCTTAACCTTCTATATCTAATCAATCACCAACTTCTATAGGGCTGACTTCCATAACAGTTCCTGAATCCCTCCCCTCCTTTCCATTCTCATTTGCCATCCTACTTAGGCTCTTAATACATCATGCTTAGTCTTAGTTATTAAGGTCTTGGATAATAAAAAAAAAAAAAACAACAAAAAGCTACTAATTTCAGCCTACTTCTTCACTCCATCCAAATTTTTAATTCTACCTGATTATCCCATTTGGGGCTTTTAATCATCTTGGCAACACTAAAAAATTTTACACAGATTCTCCTGAGAATAAATGGCTCCCCCCACCCCAACATGGAAACTGAATTTTGAAATTTATAGACTAAATATGAGGGAAACCTCTGACTCTCCTGAAATGCAATGAATGAATTTGAGATCTATGCATTATTGAACTGTATAAATCTGACACAGTGAGGTGTTGTTCTGGCAAACAGTTCAAAGTAATGATTTCAGAAATGGTTTAGAGCTTTAAGTCTCTCACTCTCTCTCCTCTAATTTATCCTGTCACATACATACCATCACCAGATTAGTATTCCTGAACCACTTTCAACTAGTTATTCATCTGCCTTTCTTAGCATGGGATGCAAGGTCCTATATAATGTGGCCCTGTTCTACTTCTCTGGCTTCATATCCTCTATTGCAGGGGGCACTTGAGCTCTTTTGTATCATGGATTCCTCTGGGCGGCTGGTGAAGCTTATAGACCCCTTCTCAGAATGATGCTTTTAAATGCCTACATACAGGGATTCCACTGGTCCCTAATGACTGAAGGCCACGTATGTTACATTTCAGCCCTCCCTCAAGGTTCCCTGGTATCTTTGGGGGGGTTGGGAGTGTCTCCTCTCTCTGGTAGTGACTCAAGCCCCCACCAATTGTGTTCCTCAATTTAGGGGATTCCCAAGCATCCCAGTTCCATTTAAACATTTAACAGTCAGATTAACTTCTACAAAGTACTATTTACTTTAAAGGTATAACAAGAACAAACCTAACAAAGATTCCCACAACACCTGAGGAAGATACAATCCCACTTTCTGCCACCTCAGTCTTTGGGGAAGAGGGTGATTAGGTTCCCAACTTTACTTAGTTCCCATGTATGTGTATATTTATATATAATATATATAGCATGGTACCACCAAGTTCCAATTCCAAAGTTCCCCTGAGCTTATAGTCTGGTACCTTGGCTTATGAGAGCTTCCCTGCTAGGCTGTCCGCAACATATCTGCCCTGAGATCCTAGCTCTAAGGGCGCTATGGCCCCAGGTCTGGGGACTCTACTGCCTGTACCTAGGACCGAAACAGACCACGGCCCCAAAGCTGATTCTCAGGGCCTAAAAAGGAGGGCACCCCAGTGAGGTGCCTTTGCAATGGATGAACAGTACTGTATACACTGCCAAAAAGAACAATACTCCCAATATGGTATTTTTAAAGACTCATCTTGTTCCAAGTATAAAGTCAATGTAAAGAGGCTGCTCTTCCCCTGTGGTAGGAGATGTCTTCTTCAGAAGTAGGCTCATATCATTTCTCATATGGATGCCTCCATCTTAGGAGACTGGAGAATGCACAAAGCCCAATTACATATAAATTAAAATATATAAGATTACAAAGGAATATATTTATAAAATATTTTTTAAAATAACAAATTTGTGATGCAATAATATATATCTAGTGGCAGGTCTAATAGCTAAAGTAATTTCAAGGTAGGGATATATATAAATGATACTTTGAGATATCTGTGACAACCGCAATATGATATGAAAATATCCGTTGCTTCTATGGGTGACAAAGTCATGAATACTGCTAATATTACAGTAGTTTGTTGCTTATATTCAAAATTGAAGGAAATACTAAATTTCATTTAGAGGTTACTGAAAATAAAAATGTCATTTTTTCCCCCATCTAAGTTCCTAGACCCCCTGAAATCTATTCCTGGACTCCAGGTTAAGAACTCCTGCTTGATTTAAACCCTCCACTTTAGCCAAACTAGCAATCTCATTGTCTCTAGAGACAGCTTTCCTATTTCTGTACCTATATTCACACCATTCCTTACAAATTGAATGTCTCTCTCTGCAGATCCAAATTTTACCCATGCTCCCAGGAACCCTAAATATAATATCTCCCTCATATAAGCTCCTGAATATATCTATTGTATGTGCCACTCATTTAGTCGATAGCATTACTGCTTTGTATTGACTGTCATTCATGTCCTGTGTTTGTGACCTCCACCAATGTGCTACTTTGACAGTTCACTGTAGCGTACAGGTGACTTTGAGTACCAAAAGGCTATGCCAACACAATATAAGTTCTAGCAAGACCTACCCAAGGTGAAAAGAGTTCAAGTGCCTACCTAGCAACAGCTTAAAGTATTCATAGGAGCTAAGTTTAGAGAGGCTCACCACTAGAAGGGTGGCCATGAGAGGATGAATTTTTTGGCCAAAGCAATTAACTGCAGAGGGGTTACAACATGCATTTGTAGAGGGAATGCCCATGCCAATAAAATCACAGATCTTTGGAAGTACTGACCTATATGTGTCTACAACTTGATCACAAATTCCCCCTTAAGACCTAACATGCTGTTTCTCATGTAATAGGTGCTGAATAAATATGTTGATTGATTTCTCTTCAAAAATGCTAGTATGAGGGGGCAGCTAGGGGGCGCAGTGGACAGAGCACCGGCCCTGAAATCACAAGGACCTAAGTTCTAATTTAGCCTCAGACCAAACACTTGACATTTACTAGCTGTGTGACCCTGGGCAAGTCACTTAATCCCAACTGCATAAAAAAAAATGCTAGTATGAGAGACTTTCCAGGTCTGTGGTATAGATCTGATACTGAGAATCTCACCTCTTTCACACCTTTTCAAGTACGGCCATTGATTTTCATGACAGAAGACAGGAGCAACAGTTAAATGCTGAACCTTAAGAGACTTCAAAGTAGTATGTCTTGACTTATAACAAATACACTAATTATGCTGGGAGCTTTTACTGCTAAATTTCATTCGTAAAATGGGGATTTATAAAACCCATCTGCACCAACTCTTAGGATTACTGTGAACTCAAATAGGATAACAGATGTGCTCTACAAACTTCAAATCACTGTAGGCTGGTCATTATTATTAATATCTATATCATAAGAAGGAGGAAAGGGAACGAGCATTTTATTAAGGCCAACTATGTGTCAGGCCTTACGCTAAGTGCTTTACACATATTTTATCTCCTCCTCGTTGCAACTCAGCAAGACAGTTATTATTACCCCCATTTTCCTGCTGAGGAAATTGAGGCAGACGGGTCCAATGACTTGCCCAGGGCCACGCAGCTAGACGTATCTAAGGCCATATTTAAGCTCGTGGTCTTCCTGACTCCGGGCCCAGTGCTCTATTCATTACGTAGCCTAGTTGCCCCATGGCATCTCTCTCTCCTGGTTCTCTTCTTTTCTATGTGACCTTTCCTACTCAGTTTCCATTACCAGACTATCATCCACCTACCCACCGAGGTTTACACTAAGGCTCTGTCCTGGACTCTCTTCTCTCTATATTGGCTCCCCCCCCACCCACCTTGATCTGTGATTTCATTAGAGTAGGGGACTCCTACTCGGGTAACTTCTACCAATTTGTAGTTTTCTGAGAGCTGCTTGTGGTCATTGGGAAGTTAAGTGACTTGACCAGGATCTCACTGCTGTTATGCATCAGAGACAAAACGTGAATCCAAGGCTTAATGGGTTCTAGGGTGGCTCTATTCATTAGGCCACACTGCCTCCCATTTAAGAATTATTAAATTTTTCTCTCTAAATTTTATTTATATACCTTTAGTCCAGAGAAACAAAAACTGTTTTTGTGTCAATGATCTTTTTTGCTTTAATACTATTCACTTTCCAGAAGAATTACCAGAATTGTTTGGTACATGATGGGAAGTTTATTGGGGAAAGGGAGGTATGGTATCCAGTTGAGAAGACATACATGCTATTCTGGGCTGGGACTAACATAGGCACATCCCCTGACAGTTTAGGTTCAATAATGGAACAAAATGAGACACCTGTAGGTCATTCAAAAGTTAACAAAAGAAGATTTATCTAGTGGTATCTAGCAGGAGAAGAGTATTCAACAAGGACAAGCACTAAGCTGATTCAGCCGAGTGAAGCTATCTTTCCATCCAAAGATCTCCAACCCCCTTCAGCTCCTCATGGCTACTCTGTACTCAGGCAATGAGGAAGCGACACCGGCAGTCAGAGTCTCAGTCTGACCCCTAAGCTGGCTAAATCTTAAGGAATGTCTCAATACCTTTTAAGAAAAGACCAGCCTAACCTGTAGTTTGGGGTCATGAAGTCAGGAGTGTGTCTGAAGGATGTGCAGAAATGGTTTGTCGACATTTTTATTTTCGATTTATTGATTTGGGAGCAATGGATACTGCTGTAACTTTTGGAATGACAAATGTTTATATAACTATGAGCACAATATCCTTTGGCTTTTTTTGGTAATTTTATTTTTTATTTCAAACTTTGAAAACATCAAATAAAATGATCATTTCCACATACCACAACAACCTTTTAATAATGATATGAATATGAATAGACTACAGGCCAACCACATTAGTTGGGGGGGGGGGACATTTTTCACCTATTTTAATTGCTCCTTTGGCACCAATAGTCTGAATGTGAACCATAAAAATCTAGCCTGCAGGAATTTTTATTTTATAATGACTTTAGCATAAACCTGACAAAGGGGACCAGATGTCTCT
This sequence comes from Phascolarctos cinereus, assembly GCF_003287225.1. Taxonomy (NCBI): domain Eukaryota; kingdom Metazoa; phylum Chordata; class Mammalia; order Diprotodontia; family Phascolarctidae; genus Phascolarctos; species Phascolarctos cinereus. The sequence continues at coordinate 371,581,032 of NW_027555847.1, forward strand.
ACCATAGTTAAACAGACACCTGGATAAAAACAGGTCAGCAGTTTCAGGTTAGTTTCCAGCAGACAGCAAAAATCACCTAGCCCATACAGCGAAAACTCAAAATTCCCACTCACACATTAAAGCAATTAACTGGACTGACGTGTAAACAAAATTCCATGTTCATTCTTATATGAGGTATTTCCAGATGAAGGTTGAAGAATATTCTTAAGATAATAAGAAAATTATACTTGCCAACTCTCTATTATCTTTACCTCCGGAAATTCACCCTCTAGTACTATGAGACAAGCATTACACTCACTTTCCAAAATTAAATTATCATAAAGAAATGATTAATTTTAAGAAAATAAAAGTTCAAAGAATTAGGAAATATGTTTACATCTCTGAGTGATCTGGGAGTCATTCACATACAGGAGGTAATTGAAATCTCTTGGGGGATGAGCTCCCTCAGGGAATTAGTTTAGAGGGAAAAATGGGCCAGGGACTGAACCTTTGGAAAAGAACCTTAGCTAATGAGGAGAGAACCAGCCCCACCTTCTGGGGCTTTCTTAGACTTTTGAGGTACTCTCTCTCCTAATTTTCTTCCTGACTCTCAAATGGCTCCTTCTCTGTCTCCTTCACTGTCAATAATTACTTATAAATATATTAATTAGCACACAACTACATACTTACACATTGACTCCTCTGATAGAATACGAGTTCCCTGAGAACTTGAGGGACTGTCCCATTCCATTCTGTAGCACTAGGCCTATTGGCTGTTTCCTGGACTGGGTGCCCAGGACTGGGTGCCCATGACTCGGCACCAGCTGCTCCCCATGCGAGGAATGTATTCTTCCTCACCTCCAACCGTTGGGATATTCAGCTTCCTTCAAGGTTCAACTCAGAGGCCATCTTCTAGGGGAAACCTATTCTAATCTGTCAATCGATGAGCATTTATTAAACTCCTGCTATATGTGAGGCTGTGTTAGAAAGATGAAAACATGGTCCCTGTCCTCAGAAGCAAACATTTTAATGCCAGAGCAACACTCAAACAACTATGTACATAGAAGAAATGTTAGGTTAACATCAAAGAAAAGGCATTAGGAGTACCATGATTGGAAAGGACCTCTTTCAGTGAGCTGGATTTGAGTTTTGGTTTTTGTTGGCAATCGGGGTTAAGTGACTTGCCCAAGGTCACAGCTACTAAGCTACAATGTGTCAAATGTTTCGTCTGAGGCCAGATTTGAACTCAGGTCCTCCTGACTTCAGGGCCAGTGCTCTATCCATTGAACCACCTAGTTGCCCCTGAATTTGAGTCTTAAGGAAGCCAGGGAATCTGGCAGATGGAGTGACAGAATCCAGAAACAGTGTTGGTGTGAGTACAACAAAAAAGGATCGTGTCTCTAAATTATAGAGTACATGGAGGGAAAGGTAGAAAGGTCCCAGATCATGAGTGGTTTTAAAAACTAAACAGGATTTTATATTTGATTCTGAAGTAATGGGGAGCCACTAGAATTTAATGGGTAAAGGAGTGACCCACATTTTAGAAAGATCACTTAAAACAGTTAAGTAGACAGGAATGAGGAGTGATTTAAGGCAGGGAAATCATCTAGAAGGTTACTGTAATAGTCCAGGTATGAAGAGGTCCTGAACCAGGATGGTGACTTTGTGAATAAAGGGAAGGGGACATATATACAAGATGTTGTGTAGAAACAAGATTTGACAAGATTAGATACGTGGGTGCTGGTGAGGAGTTAAAAGATGACACTGAAGTTGCCATTCTGAGTAACTGGATATTGGTACATAGAATATCATTGTTTTTGTCCTTTGTTCTTGAAGAGGACCATGACATCAGGGAGGTGATGCCATGACATGCAAGTGAATTGGATAACAACAGGGAAGTTTAGAAGAAGCAAAAATTGATAAGGAAAAATGGGGAGGAGATCATTAATTCTGTTTTGGACATGTTGAATTTGTCTATGGGACATCCAGTTTGAAAGGTTCAAGAGGCTGATATGGGACTATAACTTAGGAAAGAGACAAACAGATCTCTCCCTCTTTAAATTACCTCAAATTACTTACGTTAGCATCCCATGGTAGACCTAAGCACTTTAGGGCAGGAACTGTTTTTTATTTTATCTTTGTATTTCTAAGAACATAGTATTGAATGGAGAAGCAGAATTTAATTGTACTCGAACATAGCATTTTAAAGTTAAATCATCCAATCTGACCCTTTATTTTCAGATGAAGAAATTTAGTGGTTAAAAAAACTCATCCAAGGTTACCCAGCTAGTTTGTAGTAGTACAAAGACAAGATACCCTCAGTCCTAAGCCCAGTGTTCTTTCTATAACTCCAATAATGTGCTGGGGAATACCCTCAATTTCAGGCAAAGGAATCTGAATTTTAATGGACAAAAAGGAACTACTGAAAGTTTCTGAAAGAAAAATTATTAGACACTTAGATGGTACTTTGGGAAGAATTTGCTCCCTGGTGGAATGGATTATATAGCATGGGAGTTAAATCTGCTGAGTATGGAGATCATTTGGGAGGCTATTATAATAATCTGGGCACAAATTGTAAAGGGCCTGAACAAGGGTAGTAACAGTTGGGATGGAAAGAAAAATATAAAGAAACTTTAAGAAAAAGTTGTATTGATGCTTTTTGCTCTTTACACCAGTTGTTTTCCAATATTTCTTTAGCCACAGAATCCTCCTTTGTTACAAAGTTTTAAAAATGAAAGCTTCTAATACTGTCTGCAACAGCCTAGCCTTATGTGAGAAAAGCATTTAATCATGTTTTCCAGTACCAAAGTTGATCATTGTGTTTAATCTGAGTTTACCTGTGTGTGTTGTTCTTTTCTACATTACTGTGGTCATTGTGCATATGATCATCCATGTTCTGCTTTTCCCTCTACATCTGTTCATACAAGTTGAAAAAAACATTTTGAAGGGCTATCTACAGGATCAACAGAGAGTATAGATCATTTAGCTGTTTGTGAATCTGGAACACGTGCTAAATTAATAGAAGGTGATGGTTTGTTTTTAGAGATAAACGAGTTCTATTTTACATATTGTTTGAAGTGATTACAGGATATTCAAATATCTAGTTGGCAACTGGAATTATAGAGTTGTTTCAAATGCCATGATCAGTATTTACAGATGACTGATGCTAACCCACCTTGGTGAAGAGGGGGTATTTTAGAGGTCAGAAATGTTATCTATCCTGTCTAGGATCTTTTTACGTAATTGTTTTTATTGTTGTCAGAAGGGAGTTAGTGGTACTGGGAAATGATTGTGGTATTAAAAAAAAAGCATTATTCAAATTTTTAAAAATACTTTTTTAAATGTGAGGCATAGGATTATATATGACTTTCATCATAGAGATAACAATTGGACCCACGGGAATGGATTAGATTTCAGAGGAAAGAAAATATTGAGAAGCTCCAGTAAGCAAAAGGCAATATATCACAGGACTCAAGTGTAGACCTTACCTCAATCCTCCCAGTGAAAGCAATGTGTCCAGTAATACTTCTATTTTTTCATCCTGACCTACAGAATTTCTATATCATTGTACCTGGCTCTGAAGAGAGAGGGTATCTTTGGTTGTAGATCCAAAATCCTGACCTTGGTAAGCAATGTCTTCATGGTAACACTAGAAACCCTTCAGATGGTCTATATACCCTTTTCTCTTAATAGAATCTGATTAGATGGTGTCTGAATCAAAAGTTGCTTTTTTATTTTGGTTTGAACTCTTTTCAATAGTAACACTGTTAGAACTAGATAAAAAAGTAACCCAAAAGTCTACTTACCATTCAATCTGACATACTTTTTACTTCTCACCTATTGACAAAGTTCAAAGGTTATCAGCCCCAAAGGAGTTTAAAATCTAGTAATTAGATTAATTAATAAATGGGGAAAGCATTTATTAAATGCCAACCCCTGTGCTTGGCATTTGGGATTCAAAGAGAAATGCAAAGGTAGTGCTCCTTAGCTTACATTCTAAAGAGGAAGACTACCCGAATAGGGGATTAGTGTGTTGTGAGGGTGTCAGCTATTAACAGAGCCCATTTCCAGCCTTATTAAAGCATATTAGGCTTCAGTATCGGGATTTGCTCACAATTGCAGAAGGAAGGGACACAACAAGCTCTGGATTTCCAGAACAGATAAAAATATATCAACAAATAAATATCATACAAAGAAGAATGAGCTAAGTGTATGAAAGAAAAAAAAAACAAAGTGCTAGGAGAGGGCACAATGTTCAATCTAAGATTCATAAGCAAAAAAGCCTAAAAAAAATAGTGGATTTTCTCACACTAACTTCATACCCTAGGGCTAAAAACATTCATAAAAATACTATTTGTCAGCCAAATGTTATACAATATTAGTGCTGGAGGAGTTAGTACAGAAAAGGAATGTTTCACTAAAAATTCTCTAGTTAAGGGTTTGGTGGAGATAAATTTTCAAGAAAAAAAAGGAATTCCAAACATCTATATGAGATCACTAACAAAAGTATTTTTTAAAGTTGTTTCATAGTCAAATAGGAATGCTCATGGGTTAATTTTGTCTTATTCATATATCACACTACTAATCAAATAAGAATGTAGTAATGTATAAATATGCATGCATGAAAATGCATTTATTATCTGTGACTGAAATACTAGGTAATTATTTATAGTGATTACACTAAAATTCAAACAAGCTTTCTTTTATCTTATATCCTTTATATGTCAAGAAACTGAAACTTTTTATCCTTTAACCCTGTGAGGCCTCCTGGAAACATCTAGTCTCAAAATCTCCCTCTCTCCCCACCCCCAAGAAAAGTCTGACAGGATTTCCTTGCTCCTAGTAGATGAAAATGGTAAGAGCAGTTTTTGTTTGGCTCTAGGGAGAAGAACCCAAAGCCAAAGGGACTATAAATAAATGACAACAGATGAATCTGGCTGGAGGAAGCAGTTATGCTAAGGAGTCTCTTGGTTCTGAACCCTACACACTTCTCCTTTCCAACACTGATGGAATTGCCCCTAGGACACTCTGGGAGTTGCCACTGTATGTTTCATTTGGTTTACTTCCTTGATCCCATTTACCTTACAGAAACTTCTCAGATTCAAGTCAGGGTTATAAAGTAAGCTGAGACAGCAAATTCTATTGTAGAGATAAAGCAACAGATTTTCTAGATATATGTGTAAAATACACTTACAGCTATTCACCAGTATTTCAATAATCTAGTATAGTCCGCATATGCCACGATAGTTACTACATACTTTTTTTCCTTGGGGTATCAAATATTTAGTTGAGTGACATCATTTAAATTTAGAAGTGAATAAAAAGGGAATAACAAAAAGTGTGGATGAGGTAAATCAATAAACAACTGTCCCATATATGGGCGTAGAGAAGGGATAGCAAAAAAAAAAAAAGCTACAAATAACCAATTCATACCCTAGGGCTAAAAAAAAACCCCATCTCTCCATTAAATTATTAGTTATCAGCCCAGTATCATATACAGCATTAAAGCCTGAGGTCCAGGGAAAGGTTGGAGCTGCACAAATAAGACTTGTTAGTGAGAGAGCTTCTACAACCTATAATTCAGAAGGGTTTGCTTTTGTTTGGGGAAGTTAAGGGACAGAGCTGTCAAAGCAAATGCAAATCTTCCCAAAAAGAATAACTTAATGAGGCACAGCTCAAAGAACACACCAGGTGTAGGAGGTGGGATCGGAGACAGGAGGGTGTGTGAGGAGGAGGAGCAGGCAGCGGGGTCAACAGACCTTGGTGCAAAAACTAGCTTGGGGGAATGTGATTAATCATCTAACTGTAGTGCTTGTCTTGGGGTCGGTGAATTTAAAAATTGTTTTTGTGACAACTCTATGCCAACACGCTTGGTTTGCTTGGAAATCCTACGGATTTTATTTTGTTCACTTTAAAACATTATTCTGAGGAGGGGAGTCCATAGCGCCACACAAAAAGGTACCTGCTTTGAGGACTGGGGGCTGTTTCCTCACCTTTAAAGTGGGGTTGGACTGGCTGGGCTTCTCAGCTCTTGCCCGGCTCTAAGCGCCACGACCCCTTATTGACTCGGCCGCGCTCGGGCCGGGGTCGGGGGCTCCTCCCGGGCCGGCCACGAGGCGCGCGGGGCAGGCGAAGGCAGAGGGCGGCCTGCGGCGCGCGGGAGGCAGGGGAGCGGCGCCCTCCCACGCAGCCCAACTTGGGGTGGCAGGAAACTCTGGGAGAGGAAGACGGGACCCCGGCCACTGTCCGACCGGAAGGACGCTCCTCACGGGCGGGGAAAGCACCGGTGGCTTCTCCGCGCCGAACTTCGGCCTCTGGCCCGGGAGTGCCCGGTGCCCAGGAACCCATGCCCAGGCACCAAGGTCAGCTCCGCACCGGAGTTCCCCGATCGCCGCTTCCCTGCCCAGGGAAGAAACTCCGCCGCCGCCGCCAGCTCCAGAGCGACCATCTACCGGCGAGCCGTGCCGGCCCTCCACCGCGAAAGCCTCCGCCTCCTCTCTCCGCAGAAATGCCCCGCCCTCTCTCCATACGCACCGCCCGAGCCCCCTCAACGCATGAGACGGGTCGACCCCACCTGACCCGCGCGTGTGAGGGGCGTGGGAAGAGAGAGAGGCAAGCCCCATCTGCCGGCCCCCAGTCCAGGAAGCCCCTTCCCCTCTGCACCACCCAGGCGACAGCGGGGACTTCGTCCCTCCTCCTTTCCCCGCCCACGCCCTTAACGTCACAAAGAGTGACGCGGCAAAAGAACAATCACAGTCTTTCTCCCTACCTTAGTCGGGTGTAGAGGGCGGGGCAAGGGGAGAGAGCGGAAGGAGAAGGGTTCGGGGTTATTGTCGGAGCCCAGCCGTCCAATCAGTGAGCCCAGGACGGGAAGGGGGTGGGGCCCCAAAAGGGGTGGTGGGGGTGGGGCAAGGGACAGGGTAAGGTTCTCCGGGAGGTGGGCGGGCGGCCGGCGCTTGAAAGCGGCCAATCAGCGCGCTCCGGCTTCATTCGGAGAGAGGCGTGGGGCGTCGCCTCCGCCGCGCGCGCCGGGGGCTGGTTGGGGCCATGAAACAAAAGAAACCCTGAGAGAGGAGCCGCAGCCTCTGCCGCCGCCCGCCCGCCCGCCCGCCGGCCACTGCCCCCACCCCCGGCCACCCCGCCTTCTCCTTCCCTCTCGTCTCCTCTCCCCTGCCACCGTCCCTCCTTCTCCTCCTCCTCCTCCTCGGGTCCCCGGGCGGTGGTGCGCTCTCCGGCTGCCGCTGCCGGCTCCCCTGAGGAAAGGTGTTTGCGCTTTGAGCAGGGCCCGGGCCCGGTCGGTCATGGGGCTCGCCGCCCGCCTCGCCTGACACGGTCTCCCGCCGCCGCCATTGACAGCGCGCTGCTGCCGCCGCCGCCGCCTCCGCCGCGATGCCGAGCGGCAGCTCCGCGGCCCTGGCCCTGGCGGCGGCCCCGGCCCCCCTGCCGCAGCCTCAGCCGCCGCCCCCGCCTCCCCCCCCGCCGCTGCCGCCGCCGCCCCCCGGGGGTCCGGAGCCTGAGCGGGACGGGCTCCTGCTGCGGGAGCGCCTGGCCGCGCTAGGCCTCGACGACCCCCACCAGGCGGACACCACCGACCCGACGCTCCGGGCCGCGGTGGCGGCGGCTCAAGCTCAGGCCCGGAGGATGGTGGGGCTGTCCCCGGAGGAGCGGGCTCACCCCGGCCGGCCCGGGGCCCCGGAGACGGCGGAGCTGGAGCTGGAGCTAGAGGAGGAGGAGGAGGAAGCAGAGGTGGACGGGGACCTGCTGGAGGAGGAGGAGCTGGAAGAGGAGGAGGACGACGAGGAGGAGGACCACGACCGGCAGCCGCTGCTGCTGCTCTCGCCGCCCGCCGCCGCCGCCGCCGCCACCTCCCAGAGCCACCCGATTCCGGGCGGGTCCCTGGGCTCGGTGCTACTCCCTGCCCCGGGCTTCGACGCTCGGGAGGCGGCGGCGGCGGCGGCGGCGGCCGGGGTGCTGTACGGAGGGGACGATCCCCAGGGCATGATGGCGGCGATGCTGTCCCACGCCTACGGCCCCGGCGGCTGCGGGGGGGCGGCGGCGGCGGCGGCGGCGGCCGCGCTGAACGGGGAGCAGGCAGCTCTCCTCCGGAGAAAGAGCGTCAACACCACTGAGTGCGTCCCGGTGCCTAGCTCCGAGCACGTCGCCGAGATCGTCGGTCGCCAGGGTGAGTAGCGGCCGGGCACCGGGGCAGGGTGGGGACAAAGGAGCGGGGAGCAGGGCGGGCGTGGCGAGGGGGAGGAGAGACGGCCCCGGGGCCTCCCCCATGCGAGACCCGCCGGCTCCCCTCTGTGCTTTCGGGGACCAGAGTTTGTTCAGGTCCGGGGGCTGCATCGGGGCGCTCCGGGGCGAGATGCCCGGCTGGCGGGGTGGTCTGGGGAAGGAGGACTTTGGGTGTAGAGTCCAGGTGCCTCTTCAATGTTGCCTAAGGTAAAAGGTAATCAGGTCTATCCCCCCGAAAGTAAAGTGAGTTACAATTTGGCTGGGGTCCGTGACAGGAGGGGTTGAAAGGCGGGTTCAGTGGGAAGTAGACCCGCGGACTCGGGGGACCGTCCAGCTGCAGGTTACAGAGGTTTCCATAAACTTGCTCGTATCAGACAGACCGAGCCTGCAGTTTTCGGTGTTCTTTATGTAGCCTCTTCTGGTAGTGGATTGACCAAAGCAGACATTGCAGAACTAGTTAACTTTGAGAAGGGAATGTTGGTGTGATACATATTTGCTCTTCTCTTCGGAAACTTGCCATTTGAGGAGGAGCTGCCTCTTCCGAGATCTATGTTGGATTGGTGATACTTAAGTGTGTTTCCGAAGTGCATCATACAAACACTCAATACCTTGGTTTGTTTTGGTGGTGGTGTTTTGTTTTGTTTTGTTTAAAACACGATTAAATATATCTATAATGGCAACTGTAATGTGCATTCCAGTTAACAAGGTTCATAAATGTATGTATTTAAACAGTATTCGGTAAATTCTCCTTTTGCCAGCACCTCAGTACTTCAGACAAACTCCTCCCACGTTGCTGAGACAAAGAACCTAGGTCTCACATTCCAGGAGTAGATTTGTGAAGGTATAGGGAACGTGAGGCCCAATCATTTTAATATCATACATCTTTTTGGCAAAGAGCGGATGGTTTTTGTGTAGTCTATATGAATTAAAGGAATAAAAGTCATCCAGTATCACCTACCAGAGTTGGGTACGTTTTTAACTAGATCTTTAGCCTTACCCACTTCTCTTGCTCTGCTTGGCTGACAGCATTGTTGGGGTCATTGAAAAAAGATGGTGGCGCTGCAGCCCAAATGAGCTCATCTTTCCCAAGTGGTCTAAAGTACACATAAATAAAAGGTCTGTTAAAATGGTGGTTTCAAATGTCAAGATTTTCTCATTTCATTCCTTTAGGATTTTAAAAGGCAAAATCATCTGAAATTTAGAGAGATTAAGTGGCTCATTGCAAACTTCCCTGTGCTGTGGTATCGTTGAGAGGTGGTACAGTTAAACTGAAAAAGGAGTCCTACAGTTTTAGCCCGGTGAGACACTTTATTTGAAAGTAGTGGTCATCTAGATTCCAACCCTTCTTTTTACAAAGGGGGAAACTGAGATTTGAAGTGCCTTGTACCAGTAGTAAATCGGTAGAATTTGGATTCAAACCCAGGTTTTCCAACTCAAAATCCACCATACTACCACTACTTTTTTTGTGAAAAATTAAGCATGAGGGATTGTGCTTAGCTCAGAGTGCTGAGAGGGAGGGGGGAAAATTTAGTTTCTATCTTCAGGGAGCTTATAAAACTTGTATGAAAGCTGCTGTGTGCATAAATAACTACAATACAAAGCAGTATATAAGTGTCATTAAAATGGTTCCGCCGAAGTGGGATGGGAGTTGAGGTAAAAGTTCTTAGCCAACTTCACCATGGCTCAGGGTGGTGGTGATGGTCCCCCTGGAATAGGAGCTAGGTCTTAAAGAATAGGGAAGGATTTTGATATCTAGATATAAGACAGGAAAGATGCGAGTACATGTGAAGAGAGATAGGAAAGAATTGCAGAGCCTGTTTAATAAATGTGGACATAGTCTACTTTAACTGTAAAATAGGGCTCTTAAGTCAGTTACTAATAGCTGAGGCTGGAGAGGAAGGTAAATGCAACTGGATCAGAGTTAAATGCTGTGAAGAAGTGGGGGACATTTATATGGTTCCTATTAAGTAATGGACAAAATGTTACCTATTTTTCAGAATATTAGTTTGGAGGTTTTGAACTTAATAATACATACTAATTTTCAGTAGCCTCTCATTAACTGTTTCCCTTTTGTTTTAAAACAGTATAAAGTTGACGTTAATCAGGTTTTCATTTACAGTACTATCTAAAACCCATAAACCAAACTAAATGAGTTAATCCCAGGCTTCTCACTGTACTGAGTATCGAGACGTAGTAAATAAGATTGGAGTTCTAGGTTTTTTTTTCCCCTTGGGTGATGCTAACTGTGGCCATATTTTCCAAACCAAAATCACAGACTTACAAACACATGGTTTGACAAAAGAATACTTCAACAGCATAGCCTTACTGAAAGTGCTCTTTTCTTTAAATCCTTTTCTGGAGTGTATAGTAACCAGAGGTACACTTAATTAACCAGGAAACAAACAGGATCGTGTTTCTTAGGGATGTGGGTACAATTTAAACTTCATACTTATTAATTATTTTCCATTTAGTATTGAAGTCACAACTTTAGGGGGAAATAATAAATTTCATGTTATTCTGTGTCTTGTTTTAGAGTAAAGACTCATTCCCTTTCTCATAGTTTATACCATTTCACTGGCATGAACCTAATTTGGTGTTGTCATTGACCTAAAGAAGCTCCTGTAACAGCTAGGTATTTCTACCCATTTAATTAGAGAACTAGAAGAGATCTGTTATGCTTTTCAAAAACATGTTTCCTTTGAACAGTGTAGTAATTTGTCCCCTGTAACAGGGGTCAGCAAACTATGGCTCTTGAGCCAGCTCTGCCAAATCTGAGCTAAGGGTGATTTTTACATTTACCACCCCTGCCCTCTAGGATGTAAAACAACAACCTCATTTCATATTTCATAGGATCATAGATTTAAATCTGGGTGTCAGAGTCATTCTTTCTCATTTCACAGAGGAAGAGGCTTAAGCTAAAGAGCTTACTTATCTTAGAATATGAACCCAGGTCTTTCAGACTCCCAAGTCCAAAGTTTTGTCTAATATTCATCACTGCTTCTCTTTTTGTTTACTTTTTTTTAAGTGACTAAAGCTAGATGATTTTTTCTATTCTTGGAGTTTTGTGTTTTGTTTTGTTTTTTAATGGAAAAAAATTTTTGTCCTAAAGATCTGTTCCTGCCATTTATTCATTACCAGAAGCCACCATGCTATTTGACATCTCTTAATTGGTTCTGTAAATTATGTCACCAATGGAGACATTTATGACTTCAATTAAGAAGCAGGTCATAGTACAAATGGAATTCAAAGTCACAAAGAGCCTTTCCATGTCAGTAGCCTCTGGGTAATGTCTTTCAAAATTTTAAGAAGAAAAACAAAACTTAAATTTATTCCAACCAATATGTGGGTGTTTGTAAATATTTAATTGGTCTGGGAGTAGTGGTTTTCTCTCATTTTGAAATGAAAAGTAATGTGGACTAATTGAAAGGATAGAAGTGAGAACTCTATCAAATGTAAAAGCTCTATAAAATTGGATTATGAAAAGACATCATGGTACTTAAGTTAGCCGTGGAAAACCATTATCAATATTTGTTTAGTTATGGGGTTGTCCCCTAGTTGCCAATGTTCTCTTTCTTCCAGTTATGTTGAGTACTTGTACATCCATCCCCACCCCATAGCCTTCTGCTTCCAGAGGGCAGGTTCTCCTTTTGTGTTTGCATCCTGAATGCCTACCGCTTTTATATTTGTTGGATTGGATTGTCACTCAGCAAGCATTTATTAAACTCTTAAATATGTGCCAGATGCTATTATTTTTAAGGGAAGGCCCTAACAGCTGGAGGGACTGAGAAAATTAAATGTTGAATGAAGCCAAGGAAACTGAGGCAGAGCTTTCCTAAGCATGAGGCATAGCCATTACAAAGGCATGGAAACAAGAGATGGAATGTAATGTGCTAAGAACAGTAAGTACACCACTATGATTAGATCCTAGTGTGTGAAGAGAAGTAAAGTGTAAAGGAGGAAAGTGCCAAGTTATGAAGAGCTTTAAATGCTAGACAAGATTTTATATTGGATCCTCAAGGGAACAGGGAGCCATTGCAGTTTTCTGGGTAGAGATTGACGTGTTCAGTCAAAATACCATCATTTGCTTAGGTAGATACAGAATTGACTAAAAGAGGACAAGTGGTAGAATTCTGAGCACTAGGTTTCATTTATAATGTTACAGTAATGGTTGAGTCATCTTATTGTCTGGTAACTCAGGGTTTCACTTAAGATATAATCTGCTGTCTACACTAAAGTCAGATCAGTCAGTAAACATCTATAAGCGTCTTCTATGTGCCAAGCATTGTGCTAAGCTCTGGAGATTTCAAGAGAAGCAAAAGACAGTCCCTCCCCTCAAGGAGTTCACAGTCTAACGGGAGACATAATAGGCAAACATATGTACAAACAAGCTGTATACAAGGTAAACAGGAAATAATTATCAAAGGAAAGGCACGAGAATTAAAGAGGGTTGGTTGAGAAGGATTTCCTGTAGAAGATAGGATTTTAGTTGGGAATTAGAAAGGAAGTCAGTTAGGTGGAGATAGGAAAGAAGAGCTTCCAGGCATGGGAGACAGCTACAGAGAATGCCCAGTCTTGTCTGAGAAACAGCCAGGAAGCCAGTGTCACTGGATCAAAGAGCACCTGTCAAGGAGTAAAGTTAGAAGGCTGGAAAGGTAAAGGGATGGATTGGGGAGCAGGTAGGTTATAAGGGACTTTGAATGCCCAAAAGAGGATTTTGTATTCTTTTCATTAATGGCTAGGATGTTTGTAGCGCTTATAGATGGAAGATAGTTCTTTAAATTCTCTTCCTGCTTTATGCTCCACAAATGGAAACATCACTTCTCTGTTGACCCAATGGTATGGTATATGTTGCTGCCATAATTGTTATAATTATGTTCCAAAGTAATTACTTTGAGTTTCTTCCCAATTTCCTGGGGTAGTCCTACTTAAGATTCTCTTTGTGGATCAGCTTTCAATTTTTAGCACAGCTAAACTGTAGTTATTACTACACACTGTTAATAATTATCTTAGCCTATACAATTGGCAGGGTTTAGAATTGGAAGAGACTTTAGAGATAATCTAGTCCAATCCCCTCATTTTACAGATGAAGCCCAGAGAACTTCCAGGTCTTCCTCAAGGACACACTAATAATAAATTACAAAATCTTAGATCCAACCCATACATGAACAAGAATCTTCTTCTGCAACATACCCAACAAGTGATCATCCAGCCTTTGCTTGAAGATTTTCAGTGAAAGGAGAAATCGCTATCTCTTAAGTCAAGCCCATCTTTGAATAACTGCAATCTAAGAAAAAATTTCCTCATGGCAAGCCTGAATTTGCCTGTTTGAGATTCCCACCCATTGCACCTGCTGTGCTTTCTGGGTCCAAGCCTAAACCCTCTTCCACCGGACAGGCCCTCACACACTTGAAAGACAACAATTATGTTCTACTCTGCTTCTCCTCTCCAAGCCACCATGATCTTATCTTCACCAGTTTATATGTTCCCATTTCCTTCAGCTGATCTCAGGGCCATTCATGATCCTAGTTGTCCTCCTTTGGCCACTATTCTAGTTTCTCAGTGGCCTTTCTCAGTGCTGTGAATAGAGCTCTGGGCCTGGAGTCAGAAAGACTTGAGTTCATATGTGGCCTCAGACACTAGCTGTGTGACCCTGGACAAGTCATAAATGTTTGTTTACCTCAGTTTCCTCAACTGTAAGCTGGGGATTATAATTGCACCTAGCTCACAGGATTATTACGAGAATCAAGCAAGATAATCTTTGTAAAAGGCTTATTATTAGCACAGTACCTGGCACATAGCACTTAATAAATGCTTATTTCCTCCCTTTTTAAAATCTGATATATGTAAATAGTTGCAGTATTCCAGATGTGATCTGCAGAATACTGCTGTACTGTTACCTCCTTACTGCAAACTACAATGCATTAGATTTTTTGACTTATATCAGTGTTGCCTAGTTGAGTTTATGTTATATTAAAACCCACGAATCTTTTTAGATACATGCTGCTATCTAGCCAAACATCCCCTAGTTTGTCCATATAAACTTGTATTTATTCATATACCCAAATCTATGATATTATATATGTGAGTATTCCCTCTATTGATGCAGCTCACAACCCAAATATTCAATTTTAACCTTATCCCTATTACATTTTGTTTTTTCAAATTTGGCCCAACATTTTAAGCTTTCAGGATATTTTTAGGCTCTTTCATCCAGTGTTAGCCATTTCTCCTACATTTACCATCTTATAATAATTCCTTTAAGTATCCTATCATAGATGAAAATTTTAAATTTAGATCCTCAGGAGAACCTGGATTAAAATTTAAATTTCTGTGCTATGTTGACCATTTCATATGTGATTGACTGAAGCAATAGTTTCAGTGTGTTCAACTTCATATATGTACATATGTACATTCACTTTTCTGATTTTCTTACTCTAGAATTTTGATGTTTGACAGGGAAACATGAATAGGGCTAACTTTATGGCTTGAATTACATTACTAAAAATCTCATTCTCTGGGAGAAATATTTTTTTAATGAATGCATCATGGTTTTAATATAACTCGTATTCTTAATTTAAGAGCAAGAGGAGGAGGATTAAAAAAGAAGGATGACCTAATGGATAAGATGGTCTGAAAGCTAGGAAGACCTGGGTTCAAGTCTAGCCTCCTAATAAATGTTGATTGATTGACACATGCTAGGTCATGTGATCATCACCCTCATTGCCCTTTAGGCAACTCTCTAAAATTAGAAATTTCTAAAAAAAGGTCTGATCTTTTATTTTAAAGGGAATTTCCTCTCCTCGGAGTTCTTTATGACCTATGAAGTTCGTAAATTTACCTATGGAGTTCGTAGGTCCTATGAAATCATAGTTCTAGTTTCTATTTCAATTTATTCACTATTAATAAAGAGTGTATCGTTTGCAGAAAGGTAATGGTGTGTTAGGTTAATTACTGATTTCAGATACTGTAGTAAGTAAGGCTTGTTGAAATCATAATTGACTGTATCTCATCAACAACATCTTTAAGAAATATACTTCGCTAGAATTTATATATTTAATCTTAATAGATCAGTTTGCACTAGCAAACCATTGGGAAAGACCAAGTGACTGTAACTCTTTTGCAAGTGGGTGGAGATTGTCTTGCCTTTTCTTCCTGCCTTGTTCAGCTAATGAACAATATTATTCACTGGAGAGGAAATGGAAAATAAAAACAATTGCATTTGAAGGGTGTTTTCTTTACCCCCTAGTTACCAGCCATTTGGAAGATTATTCAAGAAGTTCAAGTGTCTTAAAATTCTTCTGCAGAAGATTTGTACCTATTTGTCTGTCCCTGCAACCTTTCTAAGGTGGGGGTACACTTCTTGGTTTGTTCTTTTGAATGTTAATATGCTGTTAATCAGTGGTATCAGACTCCAAAAGGGATGGGGTCCATTAATCTTTATGTAAGGATCCCTTCAAATCTTTTGTGTATTTATTTTGTATAATTTATCACAGTGATACTTACCTTTATAGAAAAGGTAGAAGTTTGCCACCAGAAAATGCTTACTGCTATTTTGGAAAGTAGTAGCTTAAATATTAAATGTCTTGTTCTTTAAGCAAACTGAATGCTTTATGAAAATTGTTCTAATTCAACTAGCAGTTTCTGGAATGTGATTGTTTTAATTTCACAGAAATATACATTGTGAACTTCAGATTTCCTTTATCTTGCCATTCTTGCTTCTGCACAGGCAATATTAGTATAGTGTAAAGAACATTTAACTCCCTATTCCATTAAGTTCTGCCAAATTCCCTGATGTTCGGCAAGTCACTTTAACTTCATTGAGCTTCAGATAGGAAGGAGAAAGTGCCTACCCCATCTACTTTTAAGGGATGTTCTAAGGATCAGTAGAATTGAATCCGAAAGCATTTTTTTGCTATACAAATGTGAGGTAAGGCTCCTAAATTATTTTGAATGGTAAATCTGATTTTTAGTCATTATCCTCAATCTTTTCATCACTATTGCTGCTTTTTTTTTTTTTTACCTTCCAATATCCTTTAGCATTTTCCCCCTACTTGTCACAGGTCTGGCAATTTGTCTGGGTTTAATATTTGAGTAGCTGTTAGATATCTATCACTTTTCTTACTGTTACTGCTTGTAAGGGGAAGAAACAATGTCTGCCTTCTAGGATCTTGTAATTTTAAAGGAAACAAGAATGTGGATTGCAAGTGGATGTTTATCATTATTTAAAACAGAGGAATCAAAACACATGACCACCAGCAACTCCCCAAGTGCCACAGAACCAGATTACAAGTAATTAGGAAATGTTTAAAAATAGAAATGCAATAAAACTTTAGGAAATGTTATATTTTAAAACTGTCCATATGCAACCCACAGTACAATGTAGTACTGCATATAGACTTATAAAGGTACTAATGAAGAAAACTTGAACTTTTGTTTTAGGAAACACCAAATTGGCTCTGTGATAATCTCTTTTGAATCATCTGTTGATAGGAATTTTAAGGAGCAGTACATAACAATTTTCATTGCTTTTGTTTAAAATAAATTTCATTTCTTGTGCTTCCCTACTGGCTATTATGCTTTTTAATTTCCTCTAATGCTATCACTGGTTACCATAGAGATTTGCAAAGATTAACACTGGTGATGATATTTAAGTCTCTGAAAATAGTTTTCTAATGGTAGTGCTGATAATCTTAACTATAATGATGTGAATGAATGCACAAATTAATGCAGCATTGTTATAAAGTAACATATGTACTCTGTTAATTTAGTAACTAATGGGGAAGCTTTTCTTAATAGAAACTCTTTACTGATTATTCTGTGTAAATATAGTAGAATATCTTTTTAATGTTCTTTAATAAATTATTTGTGCATATCTTCTTTCTCTTTACCTCCCCAAATAAACTGTAAGCTCCTTGAGGTTAGTAATTGTGTTTGAGTCTCCAAAGTTCGATGTATAGATAGTAAGCACTTAAATGCTTAAAATCAATTTTGTTGAATGCTAATGCTGGAGTATAAAGGGAATGTATTTCTGTATCATTGAATTTGTGTGGTTATAAGAGTAATATGAATTTACTTCAATATATATGTGGGGCATATGGTCTGACCTTAAGTAAAGCTGTATAACTAAAACCGCATAGTGTAGTGAAATTGGTTTTTGTAATTGAATTTTACTATAGTAAAAAAAATTCTTTAAAAAGTGTTAATTATTTGAGGTTTGGAAGACAGCTGTAAAAGTGTTTTGAACATACTAGTTTAAGGATAGAGGGAAGATTTAGAAAATTAAGCCTACAAATCTTTAAAATTCATTTTTACCAACTATTTTTCTAGTTTGCCTGTTCACAAATATTTTTGGCACAGTGGAAAAGACTGGTGCTGATTGATTCTGAAGGCTGGATTCTGATCCCAGCTCTACTACCTGCTGATGGAGTGACCTTAAACAAATTATTTAACCTCTTTGAGAGGCTAGGTTTCCTCTCTGTAAAATCCCTTCTTACCTACCCTTTCCACCTAATCAAATGAGATAATAATGCAACGCAAAAAAACTCAACAAATATAAGGATTTAATGTGAAAATAAATGGTGAGATATACTTTCTTTTAATTAACATTGTCAGATTGTTTTTGTGCTGTCAGAAAGAGATAGGGTTAGAGACTAAACCTGTGATTTCCTTGACATAGGAAACTCCTTTTACCAATGCCAGTCTGTACTTTTTCTGCATTTTATAATCTCAGAAAATTGGCTACCTAGAGCATTGAAGTTAAGTGACTTGCCCACAATCGCAGCTAGTATAGGTCTAAGTCTGTGGGCAGATGATTGCCCATTAGAATGGCTAGTGTTACTTTCAAGTAGTAACTCAATCCAACAAGCATTTTTTAAGTGCCTGTTAGAAAGTGAACAAACTCTGGATACAAAGACATGTAGTCCCTGTCCTTCAAAAAACCTGGCATATGTGTAGTGGAATAACCATTTTATAAAGTTTGGTATGTCAAACTTGGGGGCTAGGAGGGACAGTTTGGTAGTTTATATGTTGTTTTTTGGGGGGGTTTTTTAATTAAAGGTATTGTTTTGAAATCTTAATTTTCTAGGCAAGGGGATTGAATTAGTTTGAGAGAATCATTGAGATAAGTCAGAGATAAAATGTTTACTGTTGAAAGTGATATTTCTTTAAAATTACATTTTACATATATAAAAGGCATGAAAATACGTTTTTATCTACCCTGGTTAAGATGCATAAATCTACAAATTAGGCTACTTTTCAGGAGTTAAACAAAGATCAGTATAAAATGTTTGCAAAATGAAATTCTGCTTTCCCCTTAATTTCCATGTTTTAATTTGAAAAGTTCCTTGAGGACAGGTGCTACATTCAACCCATTTATATCCCCTACACTTTGTACATAGGTACACAATAAATTAATTTTAGATTGGTTAAGATGGTGGGTAGGTCTCATGGCATTCTGGGCATTAAAATAAAAACAGTAATAATATTATGCCCTGGTTCTCTCCTAAAAATAGACCTCCTTGTAGCACTTACTGAAACTCTGGGATATCTTTTAACTGCCACTCTTCAAAACCACAGAAAATTCATCCAACCCAGAGGAATATATGACTTCAGAACCACAGCTTTCTGGCATTTTCTTCTTTTAATGTATGTTTACTGCAATATCTAATAAAATTGACTCCTGTTTCCCCAGAAGATGTTGACATATTCCTTTTATGTTTCTATGGTGCTTTTATCTTTTTTTCAAAATATAGTCACATTTATTTTCATTTTAGCCTCACAGTAGACTTGTGACTTAGATAAGGCAAGTGATTGTATCCCATTTTACAGATGAACTGCTTAGACTCACATGACAAGCAATTGGCAAAGTCAAGTAAAATCTGGTCTATTGTTACTAGCCCTTTGTTTGCACCAGATAGACAACACTATTAACTTTTAATTCGATAGACTGAAAAATACTTAGTTCTTGAAGTTTCAGTTTAAGAAAACTGATTATGCAGTTTTCTTATGTACATTTTTTTAAAACATGGTTTACTGCTTAATCAGAAATCAATCCTAGTCTGGTTTACTCTTGGTTTTTAGAGTAATGTGGGACAAGTTTCAGTGTGACTTGAATATTACAACTTTAGAGTTAAACTTCCAATTGGGTCCCAACTATTCTGTGGATTTTGTTGTACTTTAATGTAAATTGTTCTGTGGGCTTTTTTTTATTCCCCAAAAAGATTGGGGGGGGGGAGAATAATGAGATATTGTCTCTTAACTAGTTCACATTCATGAGGTTACACAAACTTGCAAAAAACAATTTTTAAAATCTTTTTTATAAAAATTGTGAAGGAATGAGTGTGTAGAAGAAGATTTGCTAACCTAAATTTCAATTCTACCTACGTAATAGGTCCTAGGTATGAGTAGATATGGGGCAGCCAGGATAGAGCACCAGGACTGAAATCAGAAGACTTATCTTCCTGAGCTCAAATCTGGCCTCAGATGACAGTGACTAGCTATGTGACCCTGGGCAAGTCATTTAGCCCTGTTGGCCTCAGTTTCCTCATCTGTAACATGAGCTCAACCAGGAGATGGAAATCACTCCATTATCTTTGTCAAGAAAACCTCAAATGGGGTCCCAGAGGCAGACATAACTAAAAAACAACCAAACAATAAAATTAGTAGATGATGGCCTGCTCCTTTTTTAAGAGGAGATAGTTTGCCCTGAACAACCTAATTCGTTATTGGTAATGCTCAGAACAAGTACTGAAGGTATTATCTATGTGTAGCTAAAAAGAGATGTCATTGACAAAGAATAGAGCAGATAAAGTTTATAGCCTTTTAGAACATCAGTTAGCAAATTCATGAATCAGCCTCCTTTTTACAATTTTATATTGTCAAATGTCATTTGGTTTCTCTTTTGTGATGCTTCTAACTATGTTCAGATATTTGTAAAGAAAAATTTGTTAGCTTTTGAGTATTGTCAATGTTACTGTCAATCTTTTAGATTCATATAGTTTATCACATATAGGATATTTCTAATTTTAAACTCAGACTCACTGTCAAAGACCAATCTGCAAGCATTTATTAAGTGCCTGCTGTGGACTAGATACAGTGATAAGTGCTAGGGATAGAAAAAAGGACCAAAGATACTCTAATAGGGGAGATAATCATGCACACAGCTAATACACAACAAAATAGGTAAGAGAAGACTTGAAGATAATCAACAAAGGGAAGGTATTAGCATTTTGGGATGGGGGTGGTGGGGATATGGTCTGAAAAGCCTTCTTGTGGAAGGTGGGATTTTCCCTGGGACTTAAAGGAAGCCTGAAAAGCTAGGAGGTGGCAATGCTGTGGGAAAATTCCAGGCTTAGGGAATGAATAATGAAAAAGGCCAGAGGCAAGAGTTGCCATCTCTTGTGATAGGTAGTGGAGAGAGAAAGATCAGATATAGGAGTCAGTAAACATTTATTAAGTGCCCACTATGTTCCAGACCCTGAGCTAAGGGATCTGAAAAAAGTTCATAGATAGATCTTGCCCTCAAGGAGTTCACAATCTATTTGGGGGGCCAGGCACGATAGTCATAATCTGAGAAGGTGATAGTTACTAAAATTGATTTCATCTTGTAGAAAGTTGAGTTTCTGGATATAATGAAGTCCATCACCTCCACATCCCACAGAGGGGGACTATACAACCCTTTTAGGGGCATGAAAGGAAAAAAAGCATGAGGGGAATCCTTTTAGAGGAAGAAATAAGAACAGATGGACACAGTTTTGCAACAGTGTACCATAAATAACCTGTAGTAAATTTAAATTATCTGGGAACTAACTCCGTATTACTACATGCTAATAATAGGTTAACCTGCTTATAGCTATACATAGAAGTTCAAGTCATGATTGCTTACTTCCATTTGTGTGTGGGGACATTTATTTTTTGTTTTTAAGTTTTGGAAACTTGAGAAAGGGTGGGTAACTTAGAACTGAATACAGTAAGTATTTTCACTGCATTTGTGAAGTTGTAGCATTTTAATGACAAATCACTTTACCTCTCCGCCTTCCACTTTATAAATGGGAAAACAGTTAACCTGTGATAAACTATTCAAAGTAATTAATTTATTAGGAAGTGCCATTTTAGTATTTAACATTGTATTGAATGCAGTTCTACTTTAGTATTTATATCATTATTTTCTAATTTCTTAACCTTTTCCCCCAGCCCTTCTACTGTATCATATTAGTTGAATTTAAAGTTAAATTTTAGAGGATAGTTGCTCTATAAATATGCTTATTCACTAAGGTAGCAGTAAGAATTTTGAGGTCTTTTGACTTGGTGTGAAAAATACACATTTGACTTTAAAATTCTGTTTTCTTAAGAACTGCTTTATATTTTAATACTTCAGTGGGTTTGTCACCTGCCAGTTTTGCAGTTTGGAGGCAGCTGGTGGTACAGTGCATAGAGAGCTAAAGAGTCAAGGAGATCCGAGTTCAAATTTGGCTCTAGATGCTTATTAGTATGGGACCCTGGAAAATCACTTAACCTCTGTTTGCCTTAGTTTCCTTAGCTATAAAATGAGAATGAAAATAAATAGTACCTACTTTTCAGTGTTGTTGTGAAGATAGAGTGAATTTTTTAAAAAGCTGTTGGCTTACGAGTGTCTCTGATAAGGGCCTCATTTCTAAAATATGTAGAGAATTAAGTCAAACTTAAAAGAATACAAGTCATTCCCCAATTGATAAATGGTCAAAGGATATGAACAGGCAGTTCTCAGATGAAGAAATTAAAGCCATTTATAATCATATGAAAAAAATGCTCAAAATCACTATTGATTAGAGAAATGCAAATCAAAACAGCTCTGAGGTACCACATCACACCTATCAGATTGGCCAACATGTCAAAACAGGAAAATGATAAATGTTGGAGAAGATGTGGGAAAGTTGGAACACTAATGCATTCTTGGTGGAGCTGTGAAACGATCCAACCATTTTGGAGAGCAACTTGGAACTATGCCCAAAGGGCTATAAAACTGTGCATACCCTTTGACCCAGCAATAGCACTTCTAGGGATATATCCCAGAGAGATCATACAAATGGGAAAAGGATCTACATATACAAAAATATTTATAACAGCTCTTTTTGTGGTGGCAAAGAATCGGAAATTGAGGGAGTGCCCATCAATTGGGGAATGGCTGAACAAGTTGTGGCATATGAATGTAATGGAATACTATTGTGCTGTAAGAAATGACGAACAGGCTGACTTCAGAAAAACTTGGAAAGACTTGTATGGTCTGATGCTGAGTGAAGTGAGTAGAACCAGGAGAACGTTGTACACAGTAACAGCCGCCTTGTGTGATGACTAATGTTGATAGAGTTGGCCCTTCTCAGCAGTGCGAGGATTTAAGACATCTCCAAAGGCCTCGTGATGGAAAATGTTATCCAAAGAAAGAACTATGGATTTGGAATGTAGATCGAAGCATGCTGTTTGCTATTTTTTTCTTCTGTTGTGTTTTGTTTCCTCTTTTCTTGTGGTTCCTCCTATTGGTTCCAATTCTTACAACATCACTAATGTGAAAATATGTTTAATAGACATGTATATGTATAGCCTATAACAGATTGCATGTCATCTTGGGGAGGGAGAAGAAAAATTTAAAACTCGAAAGCTTATGACAGTGATTGTTGATAAATCAAAATAACGTAATTTTTAAAAAAGCTGTTGGCACAGTGCATGGCACGGAGTAGGCTTGTCCTACTTATAAATTACTTGTCCTTTCCCTACCCATATACCCCTTCATATCATGTATGACTCTTTTTTGTGCTTTCTCCATAGATCTACTCAGGTAGCTAAATACCTTTCCATAGTTTCGTTGGTTTGTTATTGTTGCTAAACAGTTTTTAAATAAACCGGCACACCTTTGAGCTATATATTCTTTGTTACCAATTTTCCTTTTCCAAACATTACTTTGATGTAACATCTTTACGCAAAAAAAAAGTCCCAAGTAAATGGAGCTATTTAATTTCCACAAAACCATTAAATACATTATGTGAAGTTCAGCCATAGTTACACTGTAACATGGGGCATGATAAAAGCATTTCATAAATTGATAATTATGCCTTCCAAAGAACCTTAAAAATCAATAGCAGAAGCAGTTTGGTTTTATACTGTGATAGCAAATTACAATCAGCAGACTAAGTAAGTTTGTTAATTTTACTAAAGGATGTAAATATTACAGTTCCATGATACGTTTTTAACTGATAGGTTTGTTCTTTGCTTTAATACTTTCTAAAATATCCAACACTGAATAATTTAAGATAATGAACATGGAGTTTTCTTCAAAATAATTGAAATTTCTTAAATTTTCCTCATTGTTATACCAGAAAGCAAGTGAAAATATGTCCCTTTAGATGTGTACTCAAATTGTGAAGCTCAGTTCATTTCCTTATTTAAAAGTTTATTGGGGCGGCTACATGGCACAGTGGATAGAATACTAGCTCTGGAGTCAGGAGGACCTTAGTTCAAATCCAGCCTCAGACACATAACACTCACTAGCTGGGCAAGTCACTCAACCCTAGTTGCCTCACCAGAAAGAAAAAGTTTATTGAATAATGTGGGAATTTATTTTGCTTGACTGTATGTTTATAACAGTAGTTTTGTTATAAACAAACACCAGATATTGACTTCATCTGAACAATTTAAAGCCTTATGGAGAATAATATAATTATAATAATAATTGCTAGCATTTATATAGTACTTTAAGGGTCTGCAAAGCGCTTTAAATATATTCTCATTTGATCCTTACAACAATCGTGTATTATCTCCATTTTACTGATGAGAAGACTGAGACAGAGAGGTTCCTAGGGTCACATAGCTTAGCATCTGAATTCAGACCTTTCCAACTCTAGCTCTCTCTTCACTGCAACCACCTAGCCACCTTTGAATAGACACTGATTTATGAAAGGTTAAGGTTAGTCAGTAGCTAAGCATCAAATGACAGTATGTTGTCAGAGTTAAGGTTAAGTTAAGTTAAAGAGTTAAGAAGGAAAAGGTTACAGTGCTCTAGCTATGGTGGTTTAGAATAATAGAATTGAAAACTGGAATTTCAACCTTCTTATTTTGTAAATGAGGAGGAAATTAGTGAAAGGCAAGGAAGACTAGATCAAAATAATAGAGCTTACTAGAAGTGAAGTGACAGTCAATAAACATTTATTTAGCACCTACCCTGTGCCCGGCACTACACTACCTGAGGATGCAAAGGAGCTCGTGGTGAGTCTAATGGGGGAGACAATGTGCAACATAGGTAAGATAAGTGAGAGATAATAATAACTAGCATTTTAATTATAACTAATAATAGCTAACATTTATATAGTGTTAATATGTGCCAGTCACTATGCTAAGTGCTGTTTACAAATATCTTCTTATTTGATCCTCACAACACCCCATCGAGATAGGTGCTGTTTTCCCATTTTACAGTTGAGAAATCTAAAGTGAACAAAGGTTAAACTTGCCCGAGGTGTATGATACCTGTGGTTTGAACTCTAATCCTCCTGCCTGGAATTAAGGAAGATTTGGAAAGGCTTCCTGAACAGATGGTGGGATTTTAGAAGGAACTTGAAGGAAGCCAAGGGAATTCACATTTCCTGACTTCCAATCTAGTGTTTTTTCTACTGTGCCATTTTAGCTGGCCTTTTTAAAGGACAGATATTGAGAACAGCATGAGCCAAAGATACAGACCTGGGAAAGTGTAATGAACCATTTGTCTGATCTTTAGTTTTATGGGGTAGGGACAAAAAAAAAAGGCAGTTTGTAGCTAGCTTGCAGAGGGTCTTTAGCCCTACGCTAAGGAATTTGGATTTTGATGGACACTTCCTTTAAGGAGAATGAGATTCTAATACCCCAAACTAGCCACTTGACTGCATGAAACCTACTGATGGCTTGCTCTCACTACCAAGAGCAACAATGGGCTTTCAGACTTCGCAGAAATGCTCCTTAACTCTAAGAATGTTAATTCACTCAGCTCCTAGGCCTCATCCTGAGACAAATTAATCTTCTCTGTTGCTCTAGCTGTTAAAGTGGTGAGAGAAGTGAAACCAGAATTTATCAAGCTAATCACATCCATGGCACCTACTCTCTGGTATCTTGCCATCTGCCCTGAAGGTGCTTATCTCTCCCTCTCCCTACCCCGACCTCCACCTCTTGCTCTGGGAATAATGAAAGATTTCCTTAGCTATTGGAAAGGATAGGAACATGTGCTATAACTTCCCCCGCTTCCTTCAAATCTCAGCTAAAATCTCACCTTCTACCAAAAGCCTTTCCCAATCCCACTTAATCCTAGTGCCTTACCTGTGTTAATTTCCTGTTTGTCCTCCATATAGCTTTTTATGTATATATCTGTTTACTTCTTTTCTCCTCCATTGAATTGTCACCTACTTGAGGACAGGAACTACCATTTACCTTTCTTTGTATCCCTAGGGGTAAGTGTCTGACACACAGCAGATGCTTAATTGACCACTAAGAATCCCTAATACACTTTCATTCTCCTCTAGAAGCTTATGTGGCTCCCAGTTATCTGTAGAGTAAAGCCCTTCCCAATCTGATTCCATGCTATCTTTTCTGATTACATACATACACTTCCTCTCACACTGTGCTGTAGCCAAATTGACTTACCATGGTGCTGTACACTGTATCTACTTTGTGCCACACACCATGTCGATTAACACTGGGGGATGCAAAGAAAGGCCAAAAAAAAAAAAGTCCAACCCAAACCCAACCAGTCAAGTCCCTGCTCTTAAGGAGCTCACAGTGTCATGAAAACATGCAAACAGCTATGCACAAACATGATAAATGTAGGATAAATTGGAGATGGGAAGAGGCACTAAGATTAAGAAGGAGACTGGGAAAGGCTTAGTGAATAATGTGGGAGTTTAAATTGAGGCTTGAGGGAAACCAGGAAAAAGCTCCAGGCATAGGGGATAGCCAAAGAAAATGCTCAGGGTTGGAGGGTCTTGTGCTAGGAATATCAAGTAATACAACCACAGTGGATGGAAGAGTAAGTGATGGAGAAGGGCAGAGGAAATAAGGTGAAAGAAGACTGCAAAGGTAGGAAGGGATCCTCCTTGCTTCTTTTCTGAGCCTACGGTAAATAAGACATAGCACCTGCAGGTGAAAGTCTGCATCTCCATAGAAGCTGTTTCCCAGCATGATAAATGCAGCGAATGGGCTGGAACCATTGCTATTCCAAAGGTACTTGGGTTCAGGGGCCTGGACTATCTGCTTTGGGGTTTGAGGGGAGGTGGCAGTGGTGGCTGTGGTGGTGCTATGACTTGCCTGGCACATGCTGTCTTTCCCTAAGAGTGTCTTGCTCTGCTTCCTGATTTAAAAAAAAAAAGGGTTAAGAATCCTTTCCTTAGAAGCAAGATTTATACAGCCTTTACTGTATGCATGGATTTATTGCTGTCTCCTCATCTTTTAGGGATTGCTAACACCCAGGATTCAGAAGAGTCAAATCTAAAGCTCAGCAAGCTCCAAAAGTGTATCAAAAGAAGCTAAAAGGCAAGGCTGAGACTAAATCTTTGGCACTAATATTTCAGAAATGACTGCCATATCTGACTTGGTCTAGTGCTGCCTCATCTTTCCTATACTTCATCCACAGATAGAAGTTATAAAATGACAATGAAGTTCCCGGGACATTTTTATTCTATTTCTTTTCTTCTCTGCTTTTCCTTGATAACCTTATCTAGTTGACTTTCCACTTCTATCCTGGTCTTTTTGCATCATGCAAATCCACTAGTTGATTAAAGCTGCTTCTACTTGTTGATTAAGCCCTGACACTTCACCTGTTTTCTGTTTATCTGGTGTACATGTGGCCTCAATATCATCACTAGAGGGAGGGGGAAGTAGTTCTAACCCTTTCTTTCCCTATGTCTACCTCACCCCACTCCACTCACTTCCCTAGCATCAAGTAATTTCGGTTTTTTTTTTACAGTAGAAAGAAAACTTATACAGTGATGACAGCTCCCACCATGAGTACGAGAACTGTTCTGACACAACTTCTTACCCATAATCTCCAGACTTCCTGTGACTCCCTTAACCTGTAACCTTTCATTGAATTTGGTTCGCTTAGCTTGGCAGCTGTCCCTAGATAGAGAATTGGTTTTCCATACATCAAATATAGCAAACATTTTATCTTAGCCATCATAAGTATTGGTCTTGGAAGAAGGTGAGATAGAAGGAAATTAAGCATTAAACATTCCATGAAGCAGCTGATAGGAAAAAAATAATACAAAAAAAATCCCAGAAGTGAGCTTAATCACTTTTGAAATTCTTTGTTGAGTTAAGATAGCATAAGTGGCAAGAATGCCATTCCTTTTATGTTGATATGTGTGGGCTTTTTTGTTTTGAAATTTTGAATGATCTGGTTCTCTGAATCTGTTGTTAAGTATTAGGACCTGAATGAATCTGTATGCTAATGTTCCAGGTTTCTGACCTTAGAATTCAATGAATGTTATATATGAGGTCCTTATTATATATTATTATTTCAGATACATAGAAAGTTATTTAATATTGATTATAGACTCCCATTTCCCAACCCCCAGTTTGAGCTGGAGGCAGAACAAAAGCATGGCACCATGCCTTTCAGCTCCTGTAGTGTTGTAATAGAAATTTGATGTCATGCTTTACAATCTTTGCTTGCGTTAGTAACCTTTAACTTTTTGTTTTCACATTTTTTTTCTGTGCAGCAGTTTTGATATATAAGAATTGGGACAGGACACACAGTAATTTAGACTCCTCTTTTCTTCATTCCATCTTCTACATGCATATCTGAAAATCTCAACCCCTTCCTTAAAAAAAAAAAAATACCGCTACCATAGATACTTATTGCCTGTAGGATAAAGTACGAACTCTTCTGTTTTCATTCAAAGTCCTTCATACTTTGGCTCCAACCTCTCTTTCCAAACAGTTCTCATGTCCCTCTGTCCCCTCACCCCCACTTTATGTGCCAGCCAAATTGTCCTACTTATCCCATACATGATATTCAGCTGTCATCTTGTCTTTGCACAGATTGCCACCTCCCCAAAAGCTGTCCCTCTTTCCCATTTTCCAGAATCCCTAGCTTTCTTCAAAGCTCAACTCAGATACTTTCAGACCTTCTTGATCTTTGTAGTTCTTAGTGCTCTATGGCTTCCTGCCTACAAAACTACTTTGTATTTACTCTGTATGTGTTTTGTAGTTATTTACCTACATACATGTTTTCTCCTAGGAGGATTTTGTAAGACCTTTAATGGATAGGTAGGGAACTACAGAGTAGGTTGGTTTTGTTTGTTTGTTTTTTGTTTTTTCTTTGTAGCCCCCTGTGCTAGGCACAGGATAAATAAATCCTTATTGAATTGAATCATCTTACTGTAATTATAAGTTGTTGACCTAGTTTTCCTATATGTAATAGAGTTTATAGTGTCTTAACATTGTCATTGTATGAATAAATAAAGCCAAACTAATTTTTAATGAGCAAGACATGAGATTCTTTAACAAATTATTGACCTTAAATTACTCTGCTTATGAGTATTTCAAAGAACTATGTACTCAAGTGGCTGTGTCTTGCCTCCTTATAACATTTACAATTTTCAGGTAGTTTTTGGATCTGCATTTTATAAATTTATGTGTCAGAGTTATTACTGGAATTTTAGAGTTTTTAGCCATCATGAGCTATCTGTACAACAGGATAATCTCTTGGTTGATCCAGATTGTCAGCTTGGACAATGTGGGAGGGGGGGCCACTCATGTTCTGTTGTTTCCATGATTCAGTTATTATAATTGTAACTGCTGAGTGTAAGAATGTTCATTCATCATGGTACACATACCTTATTATTTAGCTATAGGTACTTTCCTAAAAGTAGCCCCTCTTCTAGGACCCTTAGTTTTATAGTGCTGTTGTTCGTTCTCACAAGAATCTCCTTCTGCTTGATCATAGTCCTTAACAGTTATCTCTTCCTATGCATGACAGTGGCCCTCTATCTGATAATAAAGGCCACCTTCCATTACTTGGAGTGACAATCTCTATGTGTTGCATCCTGAATAAAATACAATATTTATATTGTATTTTGTATAGTTGGTGGAGAAAAATGCATTTCATTTTATATTCTCTTTCAGTGGCTATGCACTTGTACAACAGAGGACACAAACTAAAAATTGATTGTTTTTGCCAACTATCTAGTTAAAATAAGTGATAGATACTAAATGATTCCTTGATTTCTGGCAGTTATTAGTATTCAGAATAGGAAAGTGTTAACAGTTTTCCAGTGATTTCCTCTGGTTCCAATACCACAAGTCATTTGGCATTATAAAACATAAAAAAAAAGTGTTGATTATTGGATCCCCTCCCCCTCCCACTAAAGGCTATTTTTTTTCTTTCTCTGACAGGTTGTAAAATTAAAGCACTAAGGGCCAAGACAAATACATATATCAAAACACCTGTTCGTGGTGAAGAACCTATTTTTGTTGTCACTGGACGGAAAGAAGATGTAGCCATGGCCAAAAGGGAAATTCTCTCAGCTGCTGAGCACTTCTCCATGATTCGAGCATCTCGTAATAAAAATGGTCCTGCATTGGGGGGGTTGCCATGCACACCTAACTTGCCAGGTCAGACCACAGTCCAAGTCAGGGTACCTTACCGTGTTGTAGGACTGGTGGTTGGACCCAAAGGAGCAACAATTAAAAGGATTCAGCAGCAGACCCACACATACATAGTTACTCCAAGCAGAGATAAGGAGCCTGTCTTTGAGGTGACAGGTATGCCTGAAAATGTAGACCGAGCACGTGAAGAAATAGAAATGCATATTGCCATGCGTACTGGAAACTACATTGAGCTAAATGAAGAAAATGATTTCCATTACAATGGTACAGATGTGAGCTTTGAAGGGGGCACCCTTAGCTCAGCATGGCTTTCTTCAAATCCAATTCCTCCTAGCCGCACCAGAATGATATCCAATTATCGAAATGATAGTTCCAGTTCTTTGGGAAGTGGTTCTACTGATTCTTACTTTGGAAGCAATAGGTTAGCCGACTTCAGTCCAACAAGCCCATTCAGCACAGGAAACTTTTGGTTTGGAGAAACACTACCATCTGTGGGCTCAGAAGATCTTGCAGTTGATTCTCCTGCCTTTGACTCTTTACCAACATCCTCCCAAACTATCTGGACTCCTTTTGAACCAGTTAACCCACTCTCTGGTTTTGGTGGTGACCCTTCTGGTAACATGAAGACTCAGCGTAGAGGAAGTCAGCCATCAACTCCTCGACTCTCTCCCACATTTCCTGAAGGCATAGAACATCCACTTGCTCGGAGGGTTAGGAGTGACCCACCGAGTACAGGCAACCATGTTGGCCTTCCAATATATATCCCTGCTTTTTCTAATGGTACCAACAGTTACTCCTCTTCCAATGGTGGTTCTACATCTAGTTCACCTCCAGAATCAAGACGAAAGCACGACTGTGTGATTTGCTTTGAGAATGAAGTTATTGCTGCCCTAGTTCCATGTGGCCACAACCTCTTCTGCATGGAATGTGCCAACAAGATCTGTGAAAAGAGAACGCCATCATGTCCAGTTTGCCAGACAGCTGTTACTCAGGCAATCCAAATTCACTCTTAAATATATATATATATATATATATACATAATATTATATCTCTATATGGACTCTTAAAAGCATGGGTATAATGGTACCCCCAGTAAACTTCCTAATGAATTCTTATGACTGTTATCAGGCTTTATTGGGATTAGGCTAAAGTTGTTAGTAAACTTGTATTTTCTAAAAGGCTGCTATGGTAACACTAAACCTAGGTGGTCTCTGTCTCCTAGTTTGGTTTTAATTACTGTTCTAGTAAACAGAGACATAGCTCATGTAAGACTGATTAAAAGTTGAGTTCAACTCGGCTTTCATAACATAGAGATGATAGGCTTTGTAGGCCTATGAGAGAAGTTGTGACTTCCAATATTTGAAGGCATTAAGTCCCGTAGCCTAACCATATTAAAAGTTTATGGAGGGTACTTGGCATTATTGATCTATCAGACACTTCCAGTGCTGCCTTCTTTACACTGCCAGTTTTGAAAAACAGGTTTTTTATTTTACAACAACTTATGCCTAATTCTGCAGGATTGCAAGTAACTTTTTAATGCATAGTTTTGACTTATTGGAATGGATAGGGCTGGTGGCAGTTAAATAGATCACTGTTAATAATTTGGGAAGAAAACTGCTGCATTGACCTTCATCTCGCCCAGAGTTCTTGTGGATGGTGTGATCAAAGGATCAGGAATGGATTTGTCTCAATTGTGAATTCCTACCCATTGTCTCTCTTAATGTAATGTGGAAAAATCTGTTTGGATTTTTCTCATTTCACTAAGAGCTTTGGGGTGCACATATTTTGGCTAATAGTGAGGATGCTAACATTCCATTCATTAGTCCGATCAAGCTATTATTAATTACTTTTAGAGAGTATATAGATCTAAATGTGAAACATTTTTATGTTTGATCCATATTTGTCTTGCACATTATAAATATATTTTATTTTTAGTAATCGAAAGGGGGGGTGGGTGGGAGGGATAACAGTGCCCTAAGCGTGATACACAAAAAGCAGCTGTGACAATTACCTGCAATCAGTTTACTTCATTTCAAACCTATTTCCAATCATAAGGAAAGATTTATTTAAAATGAGCTTTTACATTTCAACCTGTGGATGTCTTTAACTTCATCATCCTCAGTACAACTCCAAATCTGTGTTGGCATCAAAAAGGACAAAACGGTATCCCAACGGATTTTTCTACTAATTATTTTTGAAGCATTATTTTCCCAAGGCGCAAAAGAGCTTTTTTTCTCAGTATAAAAAAAAATGAAATCCTATGTGTATTGAACTAGTAAATAAACAAATTTTATTTTTTATTTCCACTTGAAGAGTTACATTTCGTATAAAAGTTTACAAATAACGGTTTTTATTTTGATTTTTTTCAGTATAAAAGTTGCCTTGATGGCATATTATGATGTAATGCATACCTTTAATGCTAATTGCTTGTAGGATAGTTAAATGTCAGTATTGAAGCCTAATCTTTAGCTGCCGTCTTGTAGATATGAACGAATGTTCACCAAGCATGTATTTTGTATTTTATTGCATCGTACACTGCAACTAATAAGCCAAGGAATCGACATATATTAGGTGCGTGTACCATTTCTATAAACTACAAACTAAGAATGATAAAACTATCAATATAGTTTAGTATTTGCTAATTTTACTACACTTTTTTGTTATGTATATGTAGGGAGGTCATAGGGATTATAAATTCAATTTGAGTAAAGTTTAAAAACCATATATTTTATGATAAAGGGCCTTTAACTGAAGATGGCCAAAGCACTGATATTATATATTTGCTGTAAAGAGAATTATAAGAGTTTTATTTTTCTGATATTAAAAGTTACTTAATAAAGACTTGTTTCCATTAACTTGAATGTATTCTCCTTGCTGTTTTCATCTTGTCATTGGCAGTTTGAAGTAGCATGACACATAATTACCAAATGTAAATTTTCTTGTATGGGTTCTTCCCTTTAAAAAAAAAAAACACTTCAATCCTTTTGTACCATACCTATTTATTTCAGCAGTGATGCTATACCTTTCTTTACTGATACCAAAATTTGGCTATTCCTTTTACTGCCATTTGGGGAGATTTTTTTTAGAGTGAGGTGAACTGATTTTTAAGACCGTTTAATTACATTTTTGAATGATAGTGTTTTTGCACAGTTGTGAGAAAGTTATTATCTACCCTTGTTTACACCTTTCTTAAGCTAATATTCTTTAAAATCCCCAAACTAAATAAAAAGTGTACTTAATTTGCCAAGCACCCACTAAAAGTTTTTGTGGTTGAAAAGTTCTCCTACAGTAAAATTGAATTGGTAATATTGAGAGGAATTGCTGCGTTATTTTTAAAAGCAAAAGAAAAGGTGATTTCAAAATTTTTAAATGTTTATTTTAGAAAAAACAACTTTGAATATGGAAATTGTTATTGGGTGACTGCTGTAAAGTTATTTTATAATAGTTTGACAAATGTTCTTTAGTACATGCCAGAATACAGAACATATATGCCTAGAATATATGGATAGAGTAGACTAAAACCAGCTACTGCTGGTTTTGTTGTTTTAGGATTACCCAGGAAAAGCATAAGACTTACATAATTCCTGGATTTTTTCTAATATTTTCATACCACTTTAGATAGAACAAATTTTTAAAGCTCCTTTTTTGTTCTATCAACTTCTCTTTGCTACATGGTCAAGATTTCATTGTCTTTACATGAACTGTAACATTTTATTCTGGAAACCTCCATTTTACAACTAGAAAATCCAATAAGTCTGATTTTGCATTTCATGGAGGGGAGGGAATCATTTTGAGATTCAGTCAGGTACTGTATACCTAGTCCTTTCACAAAGCTGAGGAACCTAGACCACCACTTAAGAGATAATTAGCAATGCATATACAGAAGGTGACCAAACTTTAAAACACAAAGAACTTTTCTTCCCTTTCTACAAAACAGGAGGAATGGATGCCCTTGCAGTAAAATTGGTCTAGAAATTTTACTTTTACCGTCTAAAGGATTTTTTTATTTAAACTATAATAGCTTACCACTTATACATTGATTTACATTGTGGTTTTGCATACATTTTCTTGTTCCTTTCTCTTAACCAATTCGGGTAAGTAATGCATATATTCCCATTTTACAGATTAGGAAACTGGTCACACAGCTAGTAAAAGAATTGGAATTTGAAACCTCTTTCCAGTGTACTACACTACTTTTTTAAAAAATCCTCTCCACCCCCCCCCCAAAAAAACCCTCAAGATTATTTCATCAAGAACATTGAGCCTTATTTAAAGTAATTCTGTACTGTGAAGCATTTAGGGAAGGGAGGGAAGGATTATTAAGAGCCCAAACAAAGAGAGGGAGACATAACAAATGTTTGTTTCATTATTATTGTACCAACTGATTATTCAGTTGCTGTAAGGGAAGAATAGTGTACAAAGTATGCAGAGGTGAAGAAGCACTTATGAAGTACAATTTCTAACTGCTCTGACTTTTTTGCTTAAGACTCTCACTTGCAAACTATTCATGTTTACTTGTTCTTTACTTCTAAGATTAGGGCCTGCACAATAATGCAAGAAAGAATCCAAATGACAGGACAGGTGGTTATAAAAAGGAGTATTTTA
The DNA here is from genome assembly GCF_003287225.1 of Phascolarctos cinereus. NCBI lineage: Eukaryota > Metazoa > Chordata > Mammalia > Diprotodontia > Phascolarctidae > Phascolarctos > Phascolarctos cinereus. The sequence continues at coordinate 371,615,451 of NW_027555847.1, forward strand.
ATTCTTTCAGTTTTGCATATAAATGTGCCAGATTTATGTCAGTGGTAATGCTTGACTTAACAGTTTAAACCCTTCCTTAAACTATTAATATATCTCATAAAGAATAGGGATGCTTTGTAACCTATGCCTAAAATAAGAAAGATAAAAATAAGCAACCATTTTTTGCTTTTTGCTCTCAATGCCAATCTTTAAAATTAAAACCCCCTAACTCTTAAAAGAAAGTATTTGCTTTGTGACATGCATTGTTCCATGGTAAGACCTTAAAGTATAACATTTCAGTTGTATATAGATTAATATTTTTTTAAAGTTCACTTTTTTTTTTTTGGCTAGGCAGTGGGGTTAAGTGACTTGCCCAGGGTCACACAGCTAGTAAAATTCACTCTTTGTGCAGTGATGCAAATGTTTAGCTCCCAGAGAGGTTAGATTACTTGCCTGTGGTCACACAACTCATGTAACAGCCAAAATTTGAACTTGATTCCCAAGTCCAGGGTCCTTCCCACTATACCATATCACCTGTCAATTTGGAGCTGCATTAAACAATTTAATTCTAATCAAAACTAAGAAACTCCTATGGAAGATAATGTGTTGAGGAATAAGGATTTTGTTAAGAATGTAAAGAATATTAACAACAATGTACCACACAGCTTGGCGTGTTTGCATGAATTTTAATGTATATTAAATAATACCATAGGAGGGGGAAATCTAGCTACATCTCCCCTTACAGACTACACAATCCGCAGAAAAAGGCTTTCCCAGTTTTGGAGGTACACTTAAATCAAGATATTAGGCAAACTGACTAATGTCAATGCATTCAGAATAAGATTACAAGCTGATTTTTTTTAATGGGCTAGAAAACTTATGAATTTAAAGCTGAAATGGAACTGGTAAATGAATTGCAAATATTTCCCCATTTGAATGCAAAGACACCTAAATCTTTTCTAAACAGACAGCCAATATCAGAAAACATATTGTGTCCTACTTTTTACTTGATATTTCTTCTCCAAGAGGTGAGGAATCCCAAGGCACTCAGCACAAGACTAGAATAGGGTAGGGATTTGAGTTGCTCATGTATTATCTGTCCTGAAGTATGGAAACTAGAGATTACAGTTAGAAAAACAAGGATTTTCTGTAGTTTCCAGAGTGGAGTTGGAGAGAAGGTGGGAATAGCTGACAAGCTACCATATGTTTTGGAAATGCTAACCACTGGGAGTTGTCCATAAAGGAAAATTTCCATTTCTGGTGTTTTGGGGTCTCTGGTATTGTGTATAGTTGGTAAGGACACACCTCCCTTGAAGAAGAGTAAAAATAGTTGAAAGTTTTTGGCTTCTAATGCAGAGAGGTAGATACGGTGGTGCTTTTCATTACTTGTTGTTAAGGAATATAATATAGACTTGCTGAAATTAATGAACACCATCCTTGAAAAGCATTTGACTTTATTTTCTTTGACTATGTTGCAAATCATTCTAGGTTAGGTGCTGTAGTTCTAGTGTAGTCACGTAAATAAACTAATGATAAGAATATTAACTTTCTCTTTGCTAAGGGGTTGTGTGGAGAAAACATTCCTGTATATAGCAGAATAAACTCCTAGAAGATACTCGGGGAATCATCCGAGAAGCTGATTTGGGGGGGGGAGTGGGGGCGGGGAGTGAGGCCATAGATTACTAATGGATTGGAATAATCCAATATTGACTAGTTTAATTTGTCCTCCCAGTGTGGTGTCTTCCTACTGATATGCCTTAAATTTAGGTATTTAGTCAAGAAAAAGTTATGTCAGAAAGCTAAATTTAAATTTTCCTGTGTTTGCTTTTAGTCTATTCAATGACATTAAATGCCTTCTGTGTGTGAAAAGTAGTATACAATCTATGCCCTGTAGGAACTCTTCCTACTGTTCTTTTCAGGGGCAGCTAGGTGGCGCAGTGGATAGAGCACTGGCCCTGGAGTCAGGAGGACCTGAGTTCAAATGCGGCCTCAGACACATGATACTTTCTAGCTGTGTGACCCCAGGCAAGTCACTTAACCCCAATTACCTCAAAAAGGGGGGGGGGAGGATTAAAGGCCTACTATTCTTTATCTTCTGGGTGCTGGAAGAGAGAACAAGATCCATCTTTGTTTTTTAAAACTTTATTTCATCTTTAAAATGAATTTGTGTGAGGAAGGTGTGGAAATTCATAAGTAAAGTATTATCTTAAAGAGCAAGAGTTTTTTTGTCTCTTTGGGAGGCTGGTTAAATGAATAAAATAGTATTTTACAAAGGATGCCAATTATATTGAAATAATTACTAAAAAAAAATTAGGTACATAAAACCTCTCCTTTCGAGAGTTATCTGGGGAAGGGTAAATGACTTGCCCATGATCCCTGGTAAGCCTATGTCACAAGACTTAAAAAACCAAATTGAACTACCTACTACCCATATTTATACTGTCCAGGGCCAAATGGGAATCTATACTGTAATAGCTTGTGTACATAGCATGTCATAGTCTGCAAAATACTTTCTTTAGTTTTGTGAGTTAGGGTTGGAGAAACAGGTATAACTGTTCAGAACATTTTTGTCTTTGTATTCACAGCACTTGGCATATGTTAGATATTTAATGCTTATTAAGTGATTCATAAGTTGCCCAGGGAAACAACTAAGTATTGAGCCCAGAATTCCAGCTAAGTTGTCTGACTTAGAAATCCAGGTGTCTTTCCAGAAGTATGTCTGATTTTTAAATATTCCAAAAAATTGCAAACTACTTGAGAGGAGGGAACAGTAGTAGTCTTTAATTTGAGGGCAGGGGGAGGAGTTTAGGGTTTTTGATCCTGTATCTCTAGTACTTTGTGTATGGTTGATAACCGTAGAACAGTGTGGGTCAATTGATATAATATTTCTTTGCCTTATGGACCAAAAAAAAAAATGCATTAGGACAATCAACTCAGCTTGTCCCCTCAAGTTATGGCTAAATTCTGGTCCTTCGAGGTGTTAATAATGTTGAGTTAAATTTAGACTTTTTCTTGGGTTTTCCCAGCACCTTTGGCTCTTTGTTTAATCAGCCTACGAAGACAGGGTCAGTTCAGAGAGGAGGGACACAGTTTAGGTGGGCGACTTTTCTTTTTAGACTTATTAATTTAGGTTGTTTTTGGTAGGCCCATCAGTTTAGAGCTTGAAGGGACTTCAAGTCCAGTGCCCTGTTCACTGTCTCTTCATTAAGTGGTCTTTTAAAAAAGAAAATTGGAACAAGTTACATACCACATTATTTTTCCACCCTGCAAGGGGTAAGCAGAGTGGAGAGAGAGATTCTGTTCTTAAGCAAAATTAAGAATGGAGAAGAAAGGTCTCAAGTATCAACCTTAATACACACTGTTGCCAATGCTACCCTAAAGTCTTCCATTTCACCAAAGTATCCTAGGCATCTCATTGATACCTTTTTGTTTGCTTAAACAAATAAACAAATGTTTATTTGTACTTTTTATATTTTTTACACTCCTCTGACTTTCCAATACTATTCCCCTTTCCCTCCATAAAGCTCTGTTATTGTAACAAAAAGTTGTGCAAGACATTTTCCCATGTTTCTTTTAGTCCCTTATATTTATCTTAGGGCAAAGCAATATTTTGTTTTGTTTATATCTACAGTTTGTTCAACCATTCTCCAATTGAAGTATACCTACATTGTTTAGTTTTTTGCTACTATAAAGAATGTTGCTGTTACCTTTGGCGTTAAGTGAGATTGGTCTTTCTGTCATTCACCTCCAACAGCCTAGTGCCAGTAGTGGGATCTCTGTGTCTAAAGCTATATATATTAGTAAATTTTCTTTTATTGGACCATATTACCACCATGTGCCTCATTTCCCACAGTTCCTCCAACACTGACTCTATTTTTTATCTCTTTTCCAAGCATGAGATGAAATCTGAGTTTTAATTTTCCCAATTCTTTTACTATGAGTGATTTGGAATATTTCCCCATGTAGTTATTGATAGTTTGCATAGCTTTTAAAACTTTTATTTTTTTTTTTACTAATTACCCACTAAACAGTTCCTCTTAAAGGGAGGAAGATTCTACTTTAACAAAACTACCTTTTACACTTAAATTTTGAAATTAGCAGAATTTCTGTCCTACCCTCTAATTCAAACAGACCACCAAAAAAAATTTGCTCAAAATGTTGTGTTCAGGCATGTCTCTAATTGCCTTTTGATCATAAATTTAGCTAGGAAAACTTCTTGGCAAATAAATACTAAAGGTGAGTTAGTAAAAGAGATGAGGTTGTAACACAGGTCTCCTGACTCCATCCTGTACTCGATGTTGTACATTGTGTAGTGGAGATGGTTTTGTCTAGTGGAAATAATGGTATATGCAGAGTCAGGAGAAATGTGAGTTCAAATTCCGTCTCTGGTGCTTACAATCTTTGTGAATAAACATGGGCAAGTCCCAACCCCTTTGAGCCTCTATTTCTTCAGTAAAATAGGGCTTATAATACCTGCTGAATATACATCACAGGGTTGAGGATCAAATGAGATAATGCTTATAAATTGTTTACTGTATAAGTAAATGTCAGCTGTTATTACACTTCACTCCCCTCCTTGAAAAGAAGCCATTTGTTTCTTTGTGTAGCTTGTGTGGACATGTTTGCAGATACAGGAATTGAGTGCTTTCTGCTTTTGGGGTTTTCTATGAGAAGGAATTGTTGGGCAAGTTGGTCTAGGCACCTAGACCTCCATTTCCTTCCAGCTCTGAGATTGTGTAATCTCAGGGCAGAGGTTACAGTATAAATTTGATAGGATTAGATTTTATGTGTGTAGATCCAAGAGAGTGGTATTTGCTAAATTTGAGCCAAATATGATTTAAAAAGTAGAGATTTGTTCTGAGAGATAACAGAAATACTGTCTTACAGTATCTAATAAGTGCCAGGCTTTTATTGCTTTAATGTGAAACTCCAGTTAAGCAATAAATCCTGCCTAAAAGGATTTATAATTTATGAACAATGATAATCCAGCCAGTAATTAATGTGTGTTTTATCCTCATAAGGAAGTAGTCAGGTCGGTCACTTGTCTTACACTAAGAGCTTTGTAGCCACATGTAAATGACCGGCTGAAAGCAGTTCCTTTTTTGACTACTGCTGGGCCTAATGATATTGAGCATCTTTAGTGTTTCAACTGGGGAAGTCCTCCAATGCCTTTTAACAGAAACTCCGTAACCTTTGTCAAGACAATGTAATCTCTCTGGACCCTAGTTTCTTTGTAAAATAATAAGGGGGTGGACTAAATGACCATAATAGTTCAGAGTTGAAAGGGAACTTAGATAGTATGGTGCTGTTCAGGAGTGCTGAACTTGGGGTCTGGAGAGATGTGGGTTTGACACACAAAAATTGACTAACAGCTTTTGCATCAAGGAGTTCAGGAGCCAAGATAGCAGATTAAGCAGTAAATCACAATAACTGTCATATTCACCTCCAAACAACCACAAAATAGTGTCCCCAGACAAATCCTGGAATAGCAGAACCATCAAAAAGTCAAGGTGAAATAATTTTTTAACCCAAGAAACTTGGAAGATCAGCAGGAAAGGTCTGTTTCACTTGCATGAAAGGAGAGTGCAGTCCAGGACAGAAAGCCTCCCAGCAAGCTAGCAGTAAGCCACACCTCAGCAAACCAGCAGGAGATCCTGATCCCAGTGTGCTGACATTAGGACCAGCCACATGCTTCCTTCAGCATAGCCCTGGACAAATAGGCAACTTCCAGTGGCCAAGCCACTGTGCTTCAGCAAAGCCCCAGGCAAACAGGTAGCAGCTACCAGCACAGGGCCACCACCACATGCTTTAGTGTAGCCCCAGGGAAATACAGAAACACCACACTGGCCTCAGCACATGCCAGACACCAGTACTAGGACCCCAGCTCAGCACCAGGTAAGCTGCCAGACCCCTACAGCCTCCAGCAGCACTAGCCACCACCCCACCTCAGCTCAGCACCAGACACAAGGGTCCCCCCTGGGCCTCAGTGCAACATCAGGTAAACAGCCAGGGCCTGCAGCCCCTAGCACAAGATGCCTGAGACAGTGCCTGTTCCACCCCAGGAGCAGCACTCAAATTTAAAAGAAAGGAAAAAGGCTGAAAAAGGTGAGCAAAAAAAATAAATAAAAATCTGATCACAGAAAGTTACAGTGACAGGGAGGATCAAGACACAAACTCAGAAGAAGACAATGTCATAACACCTATGAGCAAAACCCCAACGAAAAACAGGGAGTGGTCTCAAGCCCAGAAAGAACTCATAGAGGAACGCAAAAAGAGCTTAATAATCCTGTAAGAGAGGTAGAAGAAAAATTAGGAAAAGAAATGATGCTTCTAGGTCTGTATCCAAAGAGATCATAAAATCAGGAAAAGACACATATGCAAAAATATTTATAGCAGCTCTTTTTGTGGTGCCAAAGAATTGGAAATTGAGGGGATGTCCATCAATTGGGGAATGGCAGAACAAGTTGTGGTATATGAATGGAGTACTATTGTGCTATAAGAAATGATAAGCAGGCAGACTTCAGAAAAACCTGGAAAGACTTATGTAAACTGATGCAGAGTGAAATGAGCAGAACTAGGAGAACATTGTGCATAGTAACAGCAACATTGTGGGATGACTGACTTTGATAGACTTAGCTCCTCTTCGAAACATGAGATTCTAAGACAACTCCAAAAGACAATGGAAAATGTTATCCACATCCAGAGAAAGAACTTAGGAGTTTGAATACAGATGGAAACATAGTATTTGCTCACTTTTTCTTTTGTTGTTTTGCTTCTTCTTTCTCACAATTCCTCCCATTAGTTCTAATTCTTCTTTACATTATGACTAATGTGAAATATGTTTAATATGAATGTATAAGTAGAGCCTATATCAGATTGCATGCCATCTTGGGGAGGGAGGAGGAGAGAGAGGGGAAAAAATTTTTAAACTCAAAATCTTATGGAAGTAAGAGTTGAAAACTAAAAAGAAATTATTTTAAAAACAGTGATGCAAGAGAATTATGAAAAAAGAGTCAACAGCTTGGAAAAAGAAAACAACTGCTTAAAAAGTAGGATTGGCCAAATGGAAAAGGATGGAAAAGGAGATACAAAAATCCGCTGAAGAAAACAACTTCTCAAAAGTTAGAATTGAGCAAGTGGAAGCTAATGACTCTGAGACATCAAGAATCAAATTCCAAAGAATGAAAAAAATAGAAAATATAAAATACCTCATTGGAAAAAGAAAATCTGACCTGGAAAATAGATCCAGGAGAGACATGTCAGAATCATTCAGTTACTTGAAAGCCATAGTTAAAAGTAGGACCTGGACAGAATCTTTCAAGAAATTATTGAAGAAAACTGCCCTGATATCCTGGAACCAGAAGGCAAAATAGGTTTTGAAAGAATCTGCCAATCACCTCAAGAAAGAGATCCCAAAATAAAAATTCCAAAGAACATTATAGCCAAATTTCAGAACTTCAGGTCATGGGAAAAATACCCTTGGCCAGAAAGAAACAATTCAAATATTGGGAAACCACAATCAGGATTACACAAGATTTAGCAGCAACAACATTAAAGGATAGGAGGTCATGGAACATGCTATTCTAGAAGACTAAGAAGCTAGGACTGCAACCGAAAATCACCTACCCAGTGAAATTAAGCATAATACTTCAAGGGAAAAAATGGTCATTCAATGAACTAGAAGAATTTCAAGCTTTCATAAGGAGCAGACCAGAACTGAACAAAAAAAAAAATGATCTCCAGTATCAAGACCCAAGAGAAGCCTAAAAGTATAAAAAGGGAAAAGAAAACATAAGGGATTCAATACATCCTTCCATGGGAAGATGATGATTGTAATTCTTAAAAATTGTGCTACTCAGAGTGCAGTGGATAGAGCCAGCCCTGGAGTCAGGAGGATCTGAGTTCAAATGTGGCCTCAGACACATAATACTCACTAGCTGTGTGACTCTGGTCAAGTCACTTAACCCTAATTTCCTCACCAAAAAAAAAAAATGTGCCACTAATAGTACAGCTAGAAGGAATATACATAGAGGGTACAGTGGATAAGGTAAATTTGAGGGAATTATATAAAAAAAAATTAAGAGATGAGAAAGAGGAGTACACTAGGTACACTGGGAAAGGAGAGATAGAATGGGGTAAATTATTTCACAAAAGGTGCAAAAAACCTATTATAGTGGAGGGAAAGATGGGAGGGTGGGGTAATGGGCATTGCTTGAACCTTAACTCTAATCAGTATTGGATCAAAGAGGGAATAATATATACAATCAGTTGAATATAGAAATCTATCTTACCAAACAAGGAAGTAGGAGGGGAGAAAAGTAAAGAAAAGGAAGAGGGGGAAACTGACAGAAGAGAGGGCAGACCAGGGAAGTGGTAGACAGAAGCAAAACACTGTTGAGGAAAAGGGTGAAAGGAGAAAGAGGATAAACAGGAAGAAAAATAGGGAAGAGAAATACACAGTTACTAATCATAACTGTGAATGTAAATGGGATGAATTCTACCATAAAATGGAAGTGCATAGCAAAGTGGATCAAAAACCAGAATCCTACAATATGTTGTTTACAAGAAACATACTTGAAGCAGAGAGACACAGAGAGTAAAGCTAAGGAATTGGAGCAGAATCTATTATGCTTTGGCTAAAGTTTTTTTTTTAAAAAGGGGGTAGCAATTGATCTCGGACAAAGCAAAAGCAAAACTAGACCTAATTAAAAGAGATAAAGAAGGAAACTACATCTTGCTAAAAGGTACCATAGACAATGAAGCAACATCAGTATTAAAATAGTCTGTCTGTCAGATCTGTGGAGAAGGAAAGAATCCATGACCAAACAAGAGATGGAGAGCACCGTGGAATGTAAAATAGATAATTTTGATTATATTAAATTTTAAAAGCTTTTGCACAAACAAAACCAATGCAAACAAGATTAGAAGGAAAGCTGGGAAGCAATCTTTACAGCAAGTGTCTCTGATAAAGCCTCATTTCCCAAATATGGAGAGAACCGAGTCAAATTTATAAGAATACAAGCCATTCCCCAATTGATAAATGGTCAAAGGATGTGAATATTTCTTCAGATAAAGAAATCAAAGCTATCTGTAGGCATATAGAAGAGCTGAACTAGTAGAGGGTGAATGAAAAAAAGTATGCTTCCCTTCAGCCACCTTTGGGATCCCTGGCTTCCTTCAAAGCACATTTCATTAGTCGTATCTTATATGGGACCTTTCCTGAGCCTTCAGCTTTTAGTACTCTTTCCCTTTTGAAACTTCTTTTGTGTTTTTATATGCTTCTGTGATTCTCTGTATACTTGCTGTGTGAGGCAGAATGAAGTAGTAAATAGGCCCACCTTGGAGTCTGGAAGGCTTTTCACCACCAATTAACAATCTATTTGTTTCTCTCCCTCCCACCATGGCAGGGTGTGGGAAGGGGGAAAACAATCTGTATCATATGCATAGTCAAGCAAAACAAATTTTCACATTAGACATGTCCAAAATGCATCTCATTCTATATCTTGAGTCCATCATCCCTGTTGGGAATTGGTTAGCATGTATCAGTCATTGGTCCCCTGGAACCCTGGTTGGTCATTGCATTGACCAGAGTTCTTAAGTCTTAGGAAGATTTCTGTTAAAGTCCTTTCTCTGGCACAATGAATGACTGGCTGTATGACCACAGGCAAGTCACAGCTGACCTCTCTCAGTGCCCCACTTACAGACTTTACTGATCTGTGTAGAGAGAGTTTCTACACTAAAAGTTACTTGTGCTGGTAAAAATCACAGGTCTGGGTTCTCTCCTCACCCCATCCCCACCTCCATCCCCATAATATCCTTCCAGTAGAGGGCAAGTTCTTGAAAGCTAAGTAATGCTGCACATATATTAGAGGAGCTTTGGAAAATTAGGTGCACAATACACTATTGCAGGAGCTGTGAAATGATCTGGCTATTCTAGAAAGCTTTTTGAAATTGTGCTTTGTAATAAATGCTTAAATGTTCAGACTTTTTGACCAATCAGTCTCACTGCTAGACATACTCCCAAGAAGGTTTAAAAAAAAATGGGAAGGACCCATATAGCACTTTTTGTAGTGGGAAAAAAAAGAAGATAACTGTCAGCTTATTGGGAAAATCATAAAACTGTGGCACATTAATGCATTGGAATATTACTGCCCTATGTGAAACAACGAATTGAAAATTTTAGAGAAGCACAAGGGAAGGCTTACATGAACAGATACACAGTGACTGCTGTGATGCAATTTGAAAGAACCAAAAAAAAGAAACCGTACCGTAATTAGGATTAAGCTTGGCCCCTGAGAAGAGGGAAGGGACTATGACTGTATAGGACATTGCATAGATTGTCAGATAACATCAGTATATTTTCCCCCTTTTAAAATCTTTGTTAAAGGGGCTATTCCCCTCGATAAGGGAGTACAGAGAAATATATTCAGAAATAACTTGTAAAAACAAAAGACCTTTCTTCACGTACTCATCATCCTGACATCAGGGTTACATGATTATGAATTTGCTTGCTGCAAACAGCCAGGCATGGCCATGTTGATCAGTTACTTTTTTAATCTGGTCACTTAACCCACTTTTGAACCTACTATACTATACTGTTATCACGAAGAGGTTTTGTCGAATGGTTGGTTGGAATCTCACACTGATCGATAGGGACAGAGTAGAATAGTACAAAGAGTGCTTCACTTGGAGTCAGGATAGAGCTGAGTTTGAATCTCACCTCTGAAACAAGTTCCATCTGGGCCTCAGTTTCCCCATCTGTAAAATAAGGATGATACTTGTACTTCACGGTGATGTTGTAAGGCTCAAATAAGATCCTTCACAAATCTTAAAATATTATGTAAATGTCCATTATTGTAATGTATTAGTTTTACCAGCCTGGTAAGCCCATCAAATAAGGAAATGCAGTAATTCTATTATGACCTGCTTTTAGGAAGCTGTGCTGTTACTTAGTGATCACTGCTTCTCTTTCACAAATTGTCCCTTTAATGTAATACTTTTCAGAATTTTTCCAGGAATTGAAGTTAATTAAACATTCACCAGTCTAAAGATTTTATCTTCCCCCCTCTTTGGGAAATTGGAACATTTGCTTTTTTTTAGTCATATAACCTCCAATTGTGTATGATCTTTCAAAAATCACTGACAGTGAACCCCAATTATATCATTCAAAAATATTTTGCTCTATTTTGGTTTTATATTGTATCCCTTGCCCAGCCTCCTTCCAGAGAGCCACCTTTTTTGTATGTAATGTAGCTATACATACATGTATTAATATAGTTTCTCCCTACATGTTCCCCAGGCCTCTACCCAAGGTATTGAAATACAACTGAGATGAAAGCTGTCAAAGAAGATAGAAATCACTGATGTATCCTAACCATAGAATACTTGAGGGTTGTGACTGCCCCAGAAAAAGAGTTTCCCTCTCCCCTCATCAAAAAGAGTAGATCATAAATCACACAAGAGGCAACAGGCACCTAGGGGTAAGATGAAAGTGTAATTTGGCCAGGGCAGGGGTGAATGGAGATCACCTGACTGTGAAAGGCTGTTGCTATGGCCTTGAATTTTTTAGAGAGAATGAGAGTAAGAGGATGGAGATTGAAAGCTGCTCCCTGTCTACTGGGGACCACAATGTGGAAATTCTCATCCTACCATCTTTTACTTAAGTACTAACTCTCTCACAGAGTCTACTTCCTGTTCCTTATTTCTTTAAAACGGTCTATTCTATTTCTGTTTTGGCCAAGTGTTCTCAAAAGTTTCTTTAATTTATCATTCTCTGTGGGGGGGGGGGGTATCTTTGTAGGGGTTAAAAGAAAACAATCCAAGATAGGCTATGGTTGCTCTGGGACACACAAAAAAGGAAATTCTCTTTCCAGATTGTAGGAGTGTCCAGCTTGGACTTTGACATAAACCAAAGGATTCTTTATTGAAAGCATATTATGAACCTTCCCCAAAGCAAAGAATCTCAAATGAATCTGGACCTAGACATCAAATGAACTAAGTAGTGGTATTTGGTGGGAAGGAGACTTGGTATGGAGAAGCTTTCTTTCTAATCTCCTCTGAGGAAGTCGGCCTCTAGAAAAACACTCTTCCTATTTTTTCTTTCTCAGGCAGATTAAAAGACTTTCATAAACTTTTTCCCTGTGTTCCCCCAAAATGTAGGATGGTGACTGAAGGCAAATCAGACTTGCTAGGACCTTTGAAGGGAGAGTTGGGAAAGAGTGGTTCTGCCCACACAAGAGTAGGGGTCATAAGGCAGGAGCAGATAGTTTTCTTCTTCAGCCAACCATCTCCAACTCCAAGCCACAGTTAGAGAAGAGAAAAGAGGAGGGAAAAAATGTTCAGCAAAACTAGTCAACAAACCAGCGAAGTCAGACATTTATAGGCTTTCCCACATGCTTAGTCACCCACCTCTGCAAAGAAGGGAAGGTTGGAAAGTGTCTTAGCTCTTCTCTGGAACCAGGCTTGGTCATTACAATTTTACAACATTCAGTGTTGGTTCTTCGTTGTTGCTCTTTCTCCATTCTCTCATCCTTCACCCTGGTTTCAGACGAAGAGGTGGTCATCCTTCTTTGCAAAGCAAATCCTCTGCATGCCCCACTGGTCCCATCATCTCTCAACTTCTCCAGAAAATTGCAACCACGATTATCCCCATTTTTTCTCTTCTAACTCCTGATATTTTTACTCCTTCCATGCTGCCTACAAACATACCCATATCTCACCTATCTTTGAAAAGAATTCCATCTGCTCTCCTGGCTAGCTACTGTCCTATATCTCTTACCTCTCTGCTGAACTCCTTGAGAAAGCCATCTACAATTGGTATCTCCACTTCCTCCCCTCTCTGTTCCAAATTCTCTGCAATCTGACTTCTCATCATTCAACTGCAATTGCCCTCTCCAAAGTTGTCACTGATCTCTGAATTGCCAAATCCAATCATCTTTTCTCGATCTTCGTCCTCCTTAACCTGTCTTGCAGCATTTGATAGTATGGATTAATCACCATCTCCTCCTAGAAGTTCTCTAGATTTTTGTAACACTGCTCTCTCCTGATTCTCCTATTATCTGTCTGGTCTCCTCAGGCTCCTCTGGTTGTTCTTCATCGATGTTGTTGTTTAGTCCTTTCAATCATGTCCAACTCTTTGTGACCCCACTTGGGGTTTTCTTGGCAAAGATACTGGAATGGTTTACCATTTCCTTCTCCAGCTCATTTTACAAATGAGGAAACTGAGGCAAACAGGGTTAAGTGGCTTGCCCAGAGTCACACAGCTAGTAGTAAGTGTCTGAGGCCAGATTTGAACTCAGAAAGATGAATCTTCCTGGCTCTAAGCCTAGCACTCTCTCCACTGTATTACCTAGCTGCCCCAAATCTATCCTCTATTCATCCACTAAGGTGATTTTTCTAAATCATAGGTCTGTAACCATTTCACCCCCCTGCTCAGTAAACTCCAGTAACTCCCTTCAACTCCAGTATCAAATGTAAACTGTCTGGCATTTAAAATACTTTATTACCTGCCCTCTTCTTTACCTGTCCGGTCTTCTTGCACCTTACTCCTCTCTATGGCCTACCTGCATATACAATAACTATCGTCCTTTCTCTGATCCTTTGCATTGGCTGGAGTGCTCTGCCCCGTCGCTTCCGCCTCTTAGTCTCTCTAACTCAGCTCAAACCTCATCTTCTACAAGAGGCCTTTTCTGGTCCCCTCAAATAACAATGTCATCCCCTCTTAGATTATTTACTCCCTAGAAATTCTGTATGTGCCTAGTTGTTTACATGTTGGGGTTTTTTTCTACTAGAATACATACTCTCTGAGAGCAGGGGCTTTTTTGCCTTTCTTTGTATTCCCAGCACTCAGTGAAGTACCTGCACATTGTTACAGTACTTATAAATGCTTGTTGACTAATCTACTGATTACCTAAAGCCTCAGAATTTCATCTTCATATCTTTCCATTCCTCTGGGCTAGTATAAAGGGCATTTCTCCAGGACCTCCATTCCCACAGTAGTTAGGGGCCTAGAGAACATCAATCACTGTAGGAGGTTCTCCGGACTATGTTTCCCAGAGGTCTGTATTTGAGACTGTAATATGGAAATGTCACCAGATGAAGATTCTGCTGAGGAAATCCTCTACCTGGCAGGAGGTTTAAAGGGGGGCTGCCAGGGGAATGGTTCTCTAAATACTGGAGTTACAACTAAATTATACTCTGCAGCACTGAGGTAAGTAATTTCAACCATTTCCCACTCTGTTATGAGAGATTCCTAGGAAGGAAACTCTTGAGGCCACATTCTAAATATTTACTAATGGGGCCTTGAGTTCTAAAGTGATGGTATTCTTTTCCTGCTATTGTAACTCCCCCGATGGTATAAATGATTGGTATATAATAGTACTCATTGATTACCTTCCTTGTTATTTACATAATTGAATGCCTTAATTAAATGTATTTACTATTGAATCTGTGAAGCTATAGTGGAGAGTGGGAGGAGTTGAGCAGGACACCCCAGCCCCTTGATAAAATAATAGAAGTGGCAGGCAACAAGAAACCACTATATGCTAATGTCTTAAACCAAGGGCAAAGAAGGGTTTTCACTTTGTTACCTCTTTATAATATGTGAAGTTTTTCTTGATGAAATTAGATGGCAGCCAGCCTTTGGTTTAGAAGGATCCTTCAAAACAAATTGAGACATATTCTCTAAATAGTTTAGGTGGCTCTGAGATATATGATCCTTGGTAGCAAAATAGCCAATTATGGGAGGGGGGGAAATTTAGTCTTTAAAAGGATATGGGCCTTGGCCTTTCCTCTTGAGCCTCTATCAAAGAATGACCAGACAGGGGTTAGAGAGAAGGGAAAGGAAATTTTTTTTCCCCTTCCTCATGCCATTAGCCATGGCACCTTTTGGATGATGGGCAGCTATAGAGTTAAGAAAACTGGTAATTAAGAATTAAGCTACCAGAGATGGATAGGCCTAGGGCAAAGGTGTCCAATATGTGGCCTGCAGCACTCCTGTGTGCGGCCCAAACCAGATTAAAATAAGTGGGAAATATCTAACAAAAGAAAATACAATAAAACAAGATTGTATTTTAAAACTAAGTCAACATGCAATCTGCACATATCCTTATATACAGTGGTACCCACTTCTATTTGAATTTGACACCACTAGCCTAGGGAACCCTGCCGAGCAACTTGCCCAGCACTGGAGGCATAAGTTACCTTGGCCATGTGTTCTTTACACTTGTACCTCTCTACTTCTCATGTACTATGCATATACCCCCTCTTCCCACTAATACTGTATGTATTTGTGGAACAGTAAGCCTCAGATTTTTTGCAGTAAATATGTATTACTGTCATTCTTATTAAGTCTTAGTCAATCCCTATGCCATGAGTTAATTGAGTCTACTGTCTAACTTTTAATAAGCACACCAGTAGGGACTTCATACCTTTAGCTTTAAGGGTGTAGCCCAAAAGAGTACCTTGAACCCTGGATAGTAGTGGCCCCCCTGGGAGCCCAACCTGCAACATTCAAAGTGCCAAGTTGGGAAGATTACTCAGAGGGAGGTATTATATATCGTACATGGTCTAGTTAGAGAGAAAGAGTTTTCATTAGATGGAGTTTCTAGGCCATAGAGCTTAAATAGTTGATTGTCCAAAACAGCCACCCTGACCTTGTAGTATCAAGAAGCAACACAGTAACTTTCTCTGTAGAATGAAAATTCTAGCTAATTTATCCTTATAGCAGTCTAAAAACTGATTTTTAATATTTTCTTCCTTTCCTGGCATTCTGTCACTGTCACTGCAGAAGAAGCCAGAGGCCACACAGGAATTACTGCCATCTGTTTCATTGATCACCACAACCAAAGAACGTAGTACCTAATGGCCATGGCACCTGATAGTGATGAGCCTCCATTTTTGGCCTGCCCAGTCCTCAGATAGCACGTATAGACACAGAGATACTGGGATGCAACATTTTATAGTCAGCATGGTAATTCACAAAGCTGCTTGCAGTATTTCATTTTGTTTCGTGAATGAGTAAATGAAAGAAACATTTATTAAGCTCTTATTTTGTGTTAAACACTTTGCTGAGAACTTGGGATTCAAATACGAAAGCAGGACAGACCCTGCTGCCAAGGAGCTCGCTTATATAGGAGCACTTGTCGGCAGGTCAGATGAAAAGTCCCCGAAGTCTTTAGGCCAGGGTGGGCAGGGCTTAATGGCAAGGCCTAGGGGTCCTGAGGATGTAGCCATAAGGCATGGTGGTTAAGTTTAATTATTCAGAGTCCACTTAGAAAACTTTGTATTCCACAAATCCCTTAACGAATGACAATTCAAAGGATGAACAGGCAGTTTTTGGATTGAAGAAATCAAAATTAGATATAGTCATATAAAAAATGCTCTAATGTAATTCTAAATTGAATAGAGAAATGCAAATTAAAATAACTTTGAGATATCATCTTATACTTATCAGACTGGCTAAAATGATAAAAGGAGAAAGTGACAAATGTTAGAGGGGATGTGAAAAATTGGGACACTACACTTTTGGGGGAATTGTGAAATGATCCCACCACTTTGGAGAGCAATCTAGAATTATGCCCGAAGAGTTATAAAACTGTATAACCTTTGACCCAGAAATACCACTACTAGCTCTGTTTCCCAAGGTGTTTAGGGAAAAAGGAAAAGGACTTATATGTTCTAAAATATTTATAGCAGTTTTCCTTGTGGTGCCAAAGAACTGGAAATTGAAGGGATGCCCATCAATTGGGGAATGGCTAAACAAGTTGTGGTATAGGATATATAAGAAATGATGAGCTGGTTGATTTTAGAAAAAAACATGGAAAGACTTACATGAAATAATGAAGACAGAAACGAGCAGAACCAAGAGAACATTGCATACAGTCATAGCAATATTGTTTTAACAACAACTTTGAACAACCAAGCCATTTTGACTATTATAAATATCCAAATTAACTACAAAGGACCTCTAAAGGAAGATGCTATCCACATCCAGAGAAAGATCTAATAAATAGAAATATGTATAGTATGAGTTCACCTCACATATTTATACATAGTTGTATCTAATTGGGGGTGGCAGAAAGTTACGTGATAACTTTATTATATTTAAAAGGAAAAGCAAGTTATGCATAATATATTTGTAGTTTCATGTGCAATTCTCTTTTTCTATTCTACTTTGTTATGCAAATGCTTGTCTTATTTCTTAAGTTCAGGATAAAATAAATTTTTTAAAACTATTTTAAAAAAAGAATGATAACTCTCTTGCCCAAAATAAGATGTCTGGTGTCTTAAACTGTACTTTGATGGATCTAAGATCTCACTGATTCACTGATGCAAGTACTGCCTCCAGGGAGACAGTTTGCAAAGGCATACTATCTCATCCTGCATTGCAAAAGAAGGGAATGTCATGTTCAAACAACAGCAGGTAGGTCTGTGCTTTTGGGGGTTGAGGAGGATGGGGATAGTGGGGAATGGCATAAAGTACAAGAAACACAGGGTAGCTAGGTGGCACAGTGGACAAAGCACCAGCCCTGAAGTCAGGAGGACCTGAGTTCAAATGCGGCCTCAGACCAACCACTTGACACTTCCTAGCTGTGTGACCCTGGGCAAGTCACTTAACCCCAATTGCCTAAAATAAATAAATAAATGAATGAATAAGTAAAATGAAGTACAAGAAACATGGAAATGTAGGAAGGCACTAGGTTATGAAGAAGAACCAGATAAGTCCATGAGGCACATTAAGAATTGTGTTGCTATGGGTTGGGTATGGTTGCTCCCCTATCCTTAATTGGGAAAGGCATTTATTATAAATATCTCTAGAAATGTTTTAACCTTTTTTTTTTTGTCTGTTGCCTTCCTTGCTTTTAATGTAATTGGAAATTTTTAATGTAATTGGAAAGATCTCGTTTATTTAAGTCTCTAACCAAGCTTTTTGTAATCTCATTCCCCCCAGTTACTTTGTTGTGTAAGGCATACCACTTGTAATTTTCTAGCCTTTTCCATAAGATTTTACTAATAAATTTTATTGTAAATGATTATTGCCCTTGGCTACCATATGACTACACGTGACAAAGATAATAATGGGTTTACTGAATGAAGCCGTTTTTAGGCTCCTTTTGCCTTCTAGTTGCAAACACTTGATCAGTTAAATTTCCTAAGATGCAACATGGTCTGGGGGATAAAGGGCGTCATATAAGTATGGCGTCAGTGTCAGGAAGACCTAAAATCAAATCCAGCCTCAGACACTTACTGGCTCTGTGACCCTAAGCAAATCTCCTTGACTTCTACCTGCCTTCAGTTCCCTCATCTAAAAATCGGTGATAATACTTCCCTTCTACCTCTCAGGGTTATTGTGAGGATATAATGAGATAATATTTGTAAAGGGTTTTGCAAACCTAAAAGTGCTATATAAATTCTAGCTATTATTATCATATTATATTTTTATTTTACACATTGCCATGGTCAGAGACCTCATCACTGTATAGCATATTTTCCTTTGCCATAATCTCCCAGTCCCCAGGGTCAGTGACCTCCTCTTGGTGATGAGGTGTGTTACAGTAGACTTTGATCTATCACAAAGACATCTGTAGATGCTTGCAAAATAATATGGGGCTTTTCTTAACCTGATTTTGAGCTGGAAGCAGACTTTCATCTCCATTGTGTGATCTGACCATGGAGGTGACCTTGTTGGCCATGTTGGCAGAGTATAAGCTTGGACATATTCTTTTTTCAAAAAGCCTGTATTGGAGGACCTACCTACCCACCTACCTAAATTGGAAGAGGCTCAGTCTTAGGAGGTTTAGCCACCAGATGATGTTTCATTTTTTTTGGTTTATTTATTCATTTATTTATTTGTTTTAGCTATAACAGCCCCTAAAGACTATCTCCCAAGGTGGATAAAGTTTGAGATCTATATCAGTGAAAAAAATGCTCAGCAGCTTGTCACAGGTCCTTAAAGGAAACTAACTGCCTGAATACTTATGAAGCTCATCCCCTTGAGCTTAGTTTCTTCTGGGGCTTTAAGAAACAGTATTCTTTTTTTAATGTAAATTTTCATTGATATATTTTGTTTTTAACATTATCTACATTTCTCTCTACCTTTCCCCTCCCAGAGAACCATCCTTTATAACAAAAATATTTAAAAAGAAAAAAAAGGTTAAAAAAAATCCAGTTCAGCAAAACTAATCAACACGAAGAAAAAAGTCTGACATTATCTGTAGTATTCCACCTATAGCCCTCCCCCTCTTAAAGTGGTGGCATGGTGGTACCTTCCCATATATCTTCTTTGGGGCTGATCTTGATCATTATACTTTTATAACATTGGGCTTCAATTAATTTGTTGTAAATCATGTGCATTGTTTTCTTCTTTCTGCTTACTTTGCCTTGCTTCATTCTGGTGCTTCTAGGTATTCATTATATTCATCATTTCTTTTTTTGTTTTGTTTTTTTGCTTTTTGGTGAGGCAATTGGGGTTAAGTGACTTCCCCAGGGTCACACAGCTAGTAAGTGTCACGTGTGTGAGGCTGGATTTGAACTCAGGTCTTCTTGACTCCAAGGCTGGAGCTCTATCCATTGCGCCACCTAGTTGCCCCTTCATCACTTCTTAAAGTACAATAATATTAAATTACATTTTTGTAGTAAATACTCTTGTTGAAGACATAACCTCTACTGTTATCGCCAGATTCCAGGACTAAATGATTATCACAAGTCTAAGATACAGATAGATAGATAGACAGTCAGATAGATAGATAGGTAGATAGCATTTGCAATTGGATGGTAGGAGAGGGGTTTGTCATCTTCAGCTGCTGGGAAATAGGTCTGTGGAGAAAGATTGTAAGCAGTGAGGGAACCCTAGAAAAAGACAGAGTGATTGGGAGGATGGGGATACCTTCCTCAGTAAAAGGCAAGTTAGAAGGAGAAGGGGGACTGGGATGGGGGAGGGAGGACGGAAAACAAGTTTGTTTTGAGCAAGTTGAGTTTAAGATGTTTACAGAACATCCAGTTCAATATGTGAAATAGGTCCGCAAAGAGGTTAGGAATAGAGAAGTAGATTTGAGAATCATTAGCATAGAGATGATAATAAATACCATGGGAGCTGATGGGGCTTCTCTGAAGGAGAAAAAAAATTTTAATGTTTCTTTTTAATAATATTTTGTTTTTTCCCAATTGCACATAAAAACAATTTTAGTATTTGTTGTTGTTGTTAGTTTTGAGTTCCAAATTCTATCCCTCTCTCATGTTCCCCCTCCCTGAGACAGTAACAAATCTGATATAGGTTGTACGTGTGCAATCATGTAAAATTTTAATGTTTCTTGAATAGGCTAAATGTTCAATCAGCAACTCAATTTGTCCCCCTTATTTCAAATCCCCTCTCCTTCCCCATTATGAATCCCACTATAGGAAAGGGGTTTGGAATGCCAACTTAATGACAGGCTATTAAGTGTGAATAATTACTGTCAAATTCTCTATCACCTGCTTATCATGAATGTGATATTTCACATAACATCATACACATTTCTCATTTGATTATAGATTCTAGAGTTGGAAGGAACCCTAGAGATCCTCCAGTCCAGGAGTTCTTAACCTGGGGTTTACCAATTTTAAAAAAAAATCATAACCACATTTCAAGACAATTGGGGTTTTTTTTAATTCTACATATTTCATTCTATGTATTTTAAAACATTATTCTGAAGAGTCTGTAGGCTTTATCAGACTGCCAGAGGGGTCTGTGCCACAAAAAAAAGCTAAGAACCTTTGCTCTAATACAGCTCCCTAGAGGAGGTCCAGAGAATTGATAGGATTTGCCCAGGATATGCAGGTAGCAAATAGCAGATGTGGGATTGGAACCAAGATCCTATAGTCCAGAAACAGTGCTTTTTCTGCTATAATAAGCTAGTAAATTTCTCCCCTATAATTTTAGACTGTATCCAGTCATCACAGGAACATGCCAGCCCAGACACATCCAGCCCTGACCTAAGTTAAGGTGATAGTTACTAAGAAGAGCAAGTAGTTCCCCTTAGAGTCAACCCCATCAACCTCAACCTCCACATCCTGCCCTTTTCAATTAAATTCCACAAACATTTATTAAATGTTTATTATGTGCAAGGCATTAGGGGTACAAAGATTTAAAAAGAGTTTAACACTCAAGGAGCTTATTTCTTGGAGCCTATACAAACAGATATATAATTAAGCATAATATAAAGTCAAGTGGGCTAGGGGGAAAAGTGCTCCCAGAAAATTTAAGGAAGGGAATATTTTCTACTGAGAGGATCAAGGAATGCTTCATGGAAGAAGTGGCATCAGAGCTGAGCCTTGAAGGTAAAGAGGAATCTCAGCCAAGGAACAGCTAGTAATCTACTTTGGTTATACTGTAGGGTTTACAAAGGGGATAGAGATGAAATGAGACATAATAAAGCTCTTTGAAAACCTTTAAAAATGCCAGCCATTATTATTAATGTCTTTAAAGTTGGCAGAGCACTTTACAAACATGTCATTGTATCCTCACTACAATCCTGGAAAGTAGGTGCTGTTATTATCTCCATTTTACAGTTGAGGAAACTGAGGCACAAGAGAGGTTAAGTGATTTGCCCAGGGTCACACAGTAAGTGGTCAAAGGACACTTCACAATTTAAGAATTTGAACCAATGACTTCTTGGCTCCAAGTTCAGTTCTCTATCCCGTATGCCTCCTACCTACCTATTATTATAATAGGTACTTGGACCTGTGATTTTATTAGTTTAGAGAATGTCCTTGAGGGGTGCCCATCAACTGAGGAATGGTTGAACAAGTTGTGGTATGTGAATGAAATGGAGTACTGTTGTGCTATAAGAAATGATGAGCAGGCAGACTTCAGAAAAACCTGGAAACACTTGTATGGACTGATGCTGAGTGAAGTGAGCAGAACCAAGAGAACATTGTACCAGTAACAGCCACGTTGTTCAATGACTGACTTTGATAGACTTAGCTCTTCTCAGCAATGCAAGGATCTAAGACAACTCCAAAAGACTTAGGATAGAAAATGCTGTCCACATCCAGGAAAAGAACCATGGAGTCTGAATGCAAATGAAAGCATACTATTTGCTCTCCTTTTCTTTTGTTGTTTTGTTTTATTTCTTCTTTCTTGTGGTTTCTCCCATTAGTTCTAATTCTTCTATACATCATGACTAATGTAAAAATATGCTTAATATAAATGTATAAGTGGAGCCTATATCAGATTGCATACCCTCTTGGGGATGGGGGAGGAGAGGAAGGGGAGAAAATTTAAAACTCAAAATTTTACAGAAGTGAATATTGAAAACTAAAAATAAATTATTTTCTAAAAAAGAGAGAGAAGTTCCTCCACCAACTCAAGTCTCTGCCCCTTCTTTGCAAGACACTAAGAGATGAAGACATTTGCTGGGGGTCACTCAGACAATATATGTCGAAGAGAAGACCTGAACACAAACCTTCATGAAGGGGAGGAATGTGAAATAAGGCTCTTATTGGTCTACCAGAGGTCGGAAGCCAAAGGTTCCCCATCCCTGCCCTAAACTGTTCCCCTCTTTGGGTTTTAGTTTGCTTACCTGTAAAAGTAATTGGTTGGACTGGATAGTTTTATTTTGCTCTTTGTTCTTGAGCACCCTCTGAACCCCTCCTCCCTTTTCAAGGCCCTGGGTTCTGACTTTTCCTCAGTCCCAGGTGTCACAAAGCATCTTACTAAACTCTCACAGGGAGATGTCACTGGCACTCTTCCTCCAACTGTATTTGCATTTTTTTTAAAGTTCTTGAAACTTGCACAAGGGTGTGATTTCAGGTGTCAACAACTGAGACTTGTGGATAGGGGCTTGCTAATCAAATTAGACTCAGGATGAGACCTCTGCCTCCTTCAACTCTTTTTCAAAACAAGTTTCTCAACTTTTATAAAACTTCCTTTTACCATCACCAACTACTACCAAGACTCCGCATTTCCACCTCACTTTCTAAGCCTTCAGTATTTATCTTTTCAAACCTGAAAAGACTTACATGAACTAATGCTGAGTGAAGTGAGCAGAACCAGGAGAACACTGTGCACAATAACAACCACCAACTTTGATAGATTTAGCTTTTCTCAGCAATACAATGACCTAAGACAATTCCAAAAAACTCATGATGGAAAATGCTGTCCACACCCAGAAAAAGAACTATGGAGTCTGAATGCAAACTGAAGCAAACTATTTTCCCTTTTTTTTTCTTTCTCATGGTTTTTACATTTGGTTCTAATTTTTCTTTACAACATGATTAATGTAGAAATATGTTTAATATGATTGTACATGTGTAGCCTATATCAGATTGCATACCATCTTAGGAAGGGGGGGAGGGAAGGAAGGGGGAGGAAATTTAGAATTCAAAATCTTTTAAAAGTGAATGTTGAAAACTAAAGATGTGTATGTGTGTATTTGTGTCTGTGTCTGTGTCTGTCACACACACATACACACACACATTTTCAGTTTTCTTGCTTGGGGAATAAGGTGAAATAGAAACTTTGTAGCTCTATGATTGGCCCAAAGCTGTCCAAAGCCAAGTCAACAAGCATTTATTAAGCAACTGCTGTGTGCCTGGCCCCCTGCTAGGGATACAAAGAGAGACAAAGGTAACCTCCAGGCATACAAGGAAAGGCCAAAACAATCCCTGCCCCTCCAGGGCTTTCAATCAAATGGGGGAGACAACATGCAGATACCTATGTATGAATAAGATACATAGTAGTCAGAAAATATGAGATACAAAGAAAGATCCAAAAGATGGTCTCTGTTCTCAAGGAGCTCACAATCTAATGGGAGAAACAACTGTGCAAACGAGATAAGTAGTAAGTCAATAAACAAGCTCAGTTGGAGATAATCAACACAGAGAAGGCACTAGAATTAAGTGGAGTTGCCATAGGCTTTCTGTAGAAGGTGAGATTTTAGCTAGGCCTTGAAGGAAGCCAGGAACTGGAGATGAGGAGGAAAAGCATTTCATGTATGAGTGACAGCCGCCAGAGATGGAGTATCTTGTTTGAAGAACAGCAAAGAGACAACATCACTGGATCCCTAGATTTGTGTTGTGTGGGGGAGGGGTGGAAGATTTAAAATGTAAGAATACTGGAAAGGGTAAGGGAAGAAGGCAGATTATGAAGGACTTTGAAAAACAAACCAAAGTATTATATTTGATTCTGGAAGTGATAGGAGTCAGTAGAGTTTAATCAGAGAAATGCTGAGAAGGTAAAATTGTTGTTCAGTCATTCCTGACTCTTTGTGACCCCATTTGAGGTTTTCTTGGCAAAGATACTGGAGTGGTTTGCCATTTCCTTCTCCAGCCCATTTTATAGATGAGGAACTGAGGCAAACAGAGTTAAGTGACTTGCCCAAGGTGCAGCTTGTAAGTGTCTGAGGCCAGATTTGAACTCAGGGAGATGAGGCATAGAAGGAGAGCACATTGAAGGGCCAGGAAAGACTATTTGTAGAAAGTAGGATTTTAGTTGAGACTTCAAGGAAGCCAGGAGGTAGAAACCAGGAGGGAGAGAATTCCAGGCATGGAGGACAGCCTGAGAAGACACCAGCTGTCAGGAGATGGAGTGTCTGGTGTGAGGAGCAACTAGGAATCCTAGTTCTCCCTCTTACTGGCCTCTCTTAGCCTCAGTTTGCTCACTTGTAAAATGCGGTTAAAATGCCCATTTTCCTCAGTTTTAAATAGCTTGTTCCTTCTCCTTTGTCACTACTATAATTTTGAGTTGTTATTATTCTTGCCAAGGGCACACAATGCAAGCTAGAGGAATGTAATTCAATCAGAATAATAATTACTCACATTTATGTAGATTTTCCCAGCATTTTACTCAAAGAAATTTATATTTTTCAGGCTTTATACTTTTCACAGTACTTTAACAGCTCTTGTATCACTTGAGGTTCAAAGCAGGTCAGGAGGACAAAAATCGGCATTTAAAAAATTTTATTTTATCAAATGAGGCTTGCATAGCTAGCTAATGGAGGAAAGCCAGAACTAGCTCTCCATGTTTCCAGTCATCAGTGGAAACCTATATAAATGTAGCTTATTTTGATGCTAACTGAATTCCATTTCTTCCAAGGGAGCATTCAGTGCTCCTGGTATGAAGTGACAAAGAAGCAAGCGGGACTGGAAGTGGCCAAGCCAGAGCCCCATTTAGGGAGAACACTCAAAAACAAAACAAAACAAAAAATAATGATGCAATTTGTTGCAACCCTGTCATCTTTCTCAGCTCTGCTCTTGCCTGGGTGTGGGCTTGAGTTTCTTCCAGAGCACAGATGTGCCATTAGTGGAGCATAAGTAAACAATCCAAGAGGTATTTCTGTTGTGTGTGCACTTGGCACATTCCAGGGAAGGATTGCAGCCCAGGAAGCAAACAGCTTGTTGCCTAAGACAAGTGTAGGTGGCATCCTAATTGAACATCTTCAGGTGCCTTGTGGAGTCAGCAGCTTCTACCACAACTCTGAACCTGTCGTGGGAAGGAAGCTCCTTCCTGGGAGACCTTTTTAGGAGGACAGTGGATTGGGTGGTGGGTCTAACTTTGCTGAATAGAGGAGTACAGAATCTTGTACAGAGTCTTAACAGAGTGATTCATATTTGTACTGTTATTGGGCTTTATATATATACTGTCTGAATTTTAAATTTTCTTTTTAATTTTGAACTTAATCATCAATAAATGCTTCAATATACAAACATCATGGGCCAGATTATTGCTGGAACTGAGACTCAAATTAGTCCCTAACACTCTCACTGTACCAGCTGAGACTGGGACTACTGCAAGCAACTAAATCACGTTGCAGATCTGGGGTAACTGGGATTACCTTCCCCCAGGTGGATTGATCAGGGATGGAGCTGTGGGCCCTTTGGGTAAGAGCAGTAGATAAGAAGTTTTTAGAAGTTTGACAAAGCCCAAGGAATCTCCTTCATGGCTGCTTTTTAACCCTCTTTCCAGTATTTTTATTTGTTTTTATCCTCAGTTTATCCAGCTGTTTAATCACCTTGCAAACTGTTTCTACCTGTTGGTGTTGGAGTATGATTTTACTAAAAGGACTGTTTGAATAATCAGGTTACAAGTGATCCAATATATTAGATACAGGATACAGCTAAGTCCATATTACTGCAAATAATGAATCCTGTAAAGTGGCTGCATTATTTAAATTTACACTGCATATTGTGCTGGAGACAGTTACCATATCCTACATATCATTATAACTTCAAATTGTGTTCATTCAAAAAATGTCACTGCTTCATAGAATACTTCATTTGCATTCATTGGCAATAAGCTCACCCATCTCTCACAACAAAGAATAAAATAGTTTTATCATGAAACTATAAACTTTTATTATGTATGGTTTGTTTAACAAAATGAATATTAAACTTGAAAAGGTAGTAAATGGGCTGTATGTGGTGGCCCAGGAGTCTATAACAGGCTGAGTGAGACTAGAGGATATTGACCCGTGGAATTCTGTACTGCAGAGGGCTAAAATGATGATGTGTCAGCATTAAATTTGGCATTAAAATGATGATTGGTCCCTGTTTAAAAAAAAAAATCTGACATCTCTGATTTCTTTTTTTTTTTGGACAGGTTAACTAGGCTGAGAGGTCAGAAGAAGAAAAGTATACTTAGATTTCAGCAAAGCATTTGACAATCTCAAGGAGAGTCAACTGGCGCAGGTCAGAAACCCAGCAGATCAAAGCTTCGGGGCTGATTAGAGTAAACCGAGGCCCATCCAGCTACCAAGGTTCCAGTCATCATCTATATGCAGATAACTCTCTTGCTTAGCCCTAATTTTTCCCTGGCCTCCAGTCTCACATCTCTAACTGGATGAGAGATATCTTAAACTTGGCATGTCCAAAACTGAATTCATTATCTTCTCTTCCTGATTCCTATCCCCAATCCTTCCCTCTTCCTAACTGCCTTTTTACAATTTAGGGCACCACTGTCCCTCCTAGTCACGCAAGCTTACAACCTTGCTGTCATTCTCAATTCCTTACTCTTTCACACACACTCCATCCCATCTCATATCCAGTCAGTTGTCAAATCCTGTTATTTCTGCCTTTGTAATCTCTCATCTATGTCCCCTTCTCAATTCTGAAACTTCAACCACTTCAGGGCAGGCCGTTATCACCTCACTCCTGGACAATAACCTTGCCCCCTCATTTTCCAGATAAGGGAAACCCTGAGACCCAAAAAGGTTAAGTGATTTGGAAGCAAGATTTGAATCCAGGTCCTCTGACTCCAGACTCAGCTTTCTTTCCATTCTATCACACTACCTTAAATCTATACTTGCTTACATCAGATTTTCAGTGGACTCCAAGCTGAGAGAGATAGATAATAAAATGCACTGGCAAAGTCAGATACCACAAGATACCAGGTTAGAGGATGGGGCAAATCTAAAAGTATAAAATTTTTTGTGGATAAATATAAAATCCTTCATTTGGGTTCAAGAAATTATCTGTATAAGTACAGAATAGGGCCGCCAGCTGCTTTGAAAAACAAGGGGGCTTTAGTGAATTGCAGGCTCGATACAAGTCATCAGTATGAAATGGCAGCCAAAAATCTTAATTCAAACCTAGACTACATCAGGAAAGAAAGTATAAGTGGTAAAGGTGTTTGAATCAGCAGGCAACATTAATGAAAGTCACATTTTCATAGCACTTTGTAGTTTACAAATAACTATATACATGATCTCATTTGATTTTTAAACCACCCCATAAAGTACATAATACATGTCATTTTATACCCATTTTATTGATGAGACTTAGAAATGTTGAAGGATTTGATAAGGTATCGGGCTTATCTATTATGTCAGCTAGCTGCATTTTTATCACAACCCATATAGTTGATTGAACTTGAAGAGATTTTTTAAATCATCTAGTCAATCCCATCCTATCAGATGAGTAAAGACACATAAAAATCAGCACCTAGTAAGTGCTGAATTAATATTAGTAGACTTTTATTCTGTGTAGTAGAGGGAGAGGGGATTTGAAGTCTGCCCTCCTCCCTCCCCCACTGATGTATCCATGAAAAGTAAGGGGATAGTATTAATGTTAACAAAGTACAGAGACATATCTATACCTCTCATACCTTTACTAAGTGTGAAAAGTTCTCTTGATTGAATTGGAAGGTGGCCTGGCCATTGACTAGGAAAAAATAAACCATGTCCTTCTTGAAGCTTAGAAGACAAACCTGCTAGCCCTGAGACAGTTTGACTGTTAAACATTTCAGTTCAAAGTGTTAAAGGGGTTAAAAGCATTCAGGGAGTAGCTTTATGGCTGTGACCCCTGTACCTCTACCCAACGCTCAGCCATCTATTACTCAACCAAGAGGAAACATTGTCTTAACTGGGAGCAGGTCAGAGAATAAGGCAGCACATGCAGGGAGTAGAGGCACACATTTTCCAAACACATAAACACAGGCAGAATTCAAGGCAGGGAGCAGC
Source organism: Phascolarctos cinereus (assembly GCF_003287225.1). Classification (NCBI taxonomy): domain Eukaryota; kingdom Metazoa; phylum Chordata; class Mammalia; order Diprotodontia; family Phascolarctidae; genus Phascolarctos; species Phascolarctos cinereus. The sequence goes on from NW_027555847.1 coordinate 371,643,863, forward strand.
TACAAGGAGTTAGTCCTCTGGCAGCACAGAAGAGAGCTGCTATGGATTTAAGAGTCAGCTGAGCCACCTGCTAGCAGGCAGCAATGTGAAGACTGCTCAAGAAGGGAAAGATTGTTTGTTAGGCATGGGGTGCTTTGTCTGCATGTGTTAACCCTGTGTTTTACTACCATTTTACTCTATTTGTGCCCCCTTTCTCATGGATACTATGTATATCAGCAGAAGAGAGTATCCAGGGGGGCGGAGCCAAGATGGCAGAGTGAAAGCAATGACTTGCTTGAGCTCTCCTCCAAACCCCTCCAAATACTCATAAAAAATGGCTCTAAACAAATTCTGAGGCAGTAGAACCCACAAAAAGACAGAGTGAAACAAATTTCCAGCCCATGACAACCTGGATAATTGATCAGAAAGGTGTATCGCCAGGCTGGGAGCGCAGCGCAGCGCAGCATAGGCGCACAGGCTGCAGTGAACCTGGAGCAGGCCTCAGAGGACTGAGTCGTGGGCAGCTGTGGAGATTTCCAGACTCCTCAATCTACCAATGCCAAAGACAACTTAGAAGGTCAGTGGAAAAAGTCTGTTTCTGCGGTGCTGAGACAGGAATGCGGGGTTTCAGCTGCGTTCCCCAAAAGCGTGGCGGGGGGGCAGCAGCTGCTTCCCGAGCTTCCGGTCCACAGACTGAGGGGAAATACAGTGGCTGATCAGAGAGGGATTGCAGGGATCTCTTTGCCAGTGCTGAGGCAGGAATCTCTTGCTTTGCCCGTGTTTGGATCTGGGTCACAGTTCTGGGCAGCGGTGCTGGGGTGAGGAGGAGCGCTGGCGTGGTGGAGCTTGTAGTGGCTGTGGAGCAAAACCCCTCCTCACAGTTACAGGACAGAAAGGAGTACTTGTGGTCACAGGCCAGGAAAGCAGTAAACACCTAGCCCCTTATCATACCACCTTGGAAGAACTGAAAATTTACAGGTCCCTACAAGTATCTCTGAAAACAGCTATACAAACCTCCGAAGCTTGGGACAGTACATTCTCCACGTTTGGATGCAGACTCTTACCTTAACAAAGAGTTTAAAACTCAAGTAATTGTCTGGGATCATGAGCAAGCAGTGCAAAAAGAGTCAGACTATATTATCTTACTTTGGTGACAAAGAAGATCAAAATATACAACCAGAAGAAGACAACAAAGTCAAAGCTCCTACATCCAAAGCCTCCAAGAAAAATATGAATCAGTCCCAGGCCTTGGAAGAGCTCAAAAGGGATTTTGAGAAGCAAGTAAGGAAGTAGAGGAAAAACTGGGAAGAGAAATGAAGTTGCAAGAAAATCATGAAAAACAATCAACAGCTTGCTAAAGGAGACCCAAAAAAATATACTGAAGAAAATAACACCTTAAAAAATAGCCTAACCCAAATGGCAAAAGAGGTCCAAAAAGCCAATGAGGAGAAAAATGCCCTAAAAGAAAATTGGCCAAATGGAAAAGGAAGTCCAAAAGCTTACTGAAGAAAATACTTCCTTAAAAATTAGAATAGAGCAATTGGAAGCTAGTGACTTTATGAGAAATCAAGACACTGTAAAACAAATCCAAAAGAATGAAAAATTAGAAAACAATGTGAAATATCTCATTGGAAAAACAACTGACCTGGAAAATAGATCCAGGAGAGAGAATTTAAAAATTATTGGACTATCTGAAAGCCATGATCAAAAAAAGAGCCTAGACATCATCTTTCAAGAAATTATCAAGGAAAACTGCCCTGATATATAGAACCAGAGGGCAAAATAGAAATTGAAAGAATCCACAGATCTCCTCCTGAAAGAGATCCCCAAAGGAAAACTCCTAGGAATATAGCCAAATTCCAGAGTTCCCAGGTCAAGGAGAAAATATTACAAGCTGCCAGAAGAAACAATTCAAGTATGTGGAAACACAATCAGGATAACACAAGATTTAGCAGCTTCTACATTAAAGGACCACAGGGCATGGAATATAATATTCCAGAGGGCAAAGGAGATAGGATTACAACCAAGAATCACCTACCCAGCAAAACTGAGTATAATCCTTCAGGGGAAAAAATGGTCATTCAGTGAAATAGAGGACTTTCAAGCATTCTTGATGAAAAGACCAGAGCTGAATAGAAAATTTGACTTTCAAATACAGGACTCAAGTGGAACATGAAGAGGTAAACAGGAAAGAGAAATCATAAGAGACTTATTAAGATTGAACTGTTTACATTCCTGCATGGAAAGATGATGTTTATAATTCATGAGACCTTTGTCAGTATTAGGGTAGTTGGAGGGAAAAAATTATATGTATGTATAGATAGATAGATAGATAGATAGATAGATAGATAGATAGATAGATAGATAGAGGCACAGGGTGAGTTGAAGATTAAGGGGTCATATCTGGAGAATAAAATTAAGGGATGAGAGAGGATTATACTCAGAGAAGAAGAAAGGGAGAGGTAGAATGGGGTAAATTATCTCACAAAAATAAAAACAAAAAAAGAAAAGTCTCTTACAGCAGAGGGGAAATGGGGGAAGGTGAGAGGGAATGAGGATTTGGTTTAAGGAGGGAATAACATACACATTCAATTGGGTATGGAAATCTGTCTTACTCTACAGGAAAATGGGGAGAGGGGGACAAGAGAGCAGGGGGATGATAGAAAGGAGGGCAGATTGGGAAAGGGTGTAATCAGAAGTAAAAACTTCTGAGGAGGGACAGGGTCAAAAGAAAGAATAGAATAAATGGGAGGGCAGGATAGGATTAAGGGAAATAGAGTTAGTTTTTCACAACAAGTCTACTGTTTTGCATAACTGCACATGTACAACCTATATTGAGTTGCTTGCCTTTTCAATGAGGGTGGGTGGGAGGGAGGAAGACAGAAAATTTGAAACTTAAAGTTTTAAAAAATATGTTTAAAAAAATGTTTTCACATGCTACTGGGAAATAAGAAATATAGGAAATGGGGTACAGAAGTCTGTCCTGCCCTACAGGAAAATAGAAGCGGAAGGGAATAAGAGAAGGGGAGAGAGATAGAAGAAAGGACAGACTATGGGAAGGGATATTCAGAATGCATGCCATCTTGGGGTGGGGGGAGGGGCGAGATGGAGTGAAAATTTAGAACTCAAAAACTTGTGGAAGTGAATGTTGAAAACTAAAATAAATTTCTATTAAAAAAAAAAGAGTATCCACAAGTTTCTGGGAGGAAGGTTTTATTGCTGTTGTTCTTATTATACTATCTTAGTAAATACCTTTGCTTTGAATTGATTAAGTCTAGCTGACTGCAGTGCAGGCTTCCTGGTAAGGTTGGAATGTGGACCTTCAGAGCATTCTTAGAACCCCAAGGTAGTAGTTTTACTCTGGGGGATCCAATTCATCAGCATAAGTGGGAACTGGGGAAGGAGTAGTTCTCAGAGGGGTACAACACCAGGAATGTTTTAAGATGACAGCACAGGAAAATACTGTTTGTTAGCATCTATAAAGATGGTGATTTTTGCATTAAGTATTGGGTTTGGGTTTTTTTATGCCTACAAAGAAGAGGTATAACCCATTGAACAGAGCATGAAGACTTTGTCTCTGGATTGTGATGTCTTTGTAGTTGGTTAGATATAGAATAAGTATAGAAGAGGAGCCTCAAGGTTTTTATTTCCCCTGGGGTGGAGAGGAAAAATCCAATCAGAATTTAAAATCAACCCAAAGATTGTGATCAATCTGTGAGGGATGGATTCCCTAAGGAAGCTCATAGGTAGCGGGGATGGGGGGGGAGGAGCTGGAATTCACCAGCATCTTCACCAGTGGCAAATGTACCTTTTTCAAAAAACTAATATTAAATTGATGTATTATCCCAAGTGGCTCTAATACATTCACATTGTTTATGTGCTATTTTGTGTATGAAATGAGTTTATTGGGGTTTTTTTTGAAGAATGTTTTACTGTTCCTAAAAACAGAAATCAGTATAGAAGAAATAATACAAAAAAATCATGAACAAATTAGGAACCTCATGAAAGGGGCCAGATGGAACTCTTAAGATCTGCATGTGGCCCTAAGGGAGGATGATAGTATGTCTGTGGGGTACCCATGAAAGCTAGGGATTAAAAGATTAACCCTAAAGAATTTATTTATTTTTATTAACGATATGCATTCAAACAGCACAATTTATGTCAGGCTAATAGTTGGCAGTGCTCACTTTGCGGAGATCTGAGTACTGCCTCTGTCTATCTCTGTCTCTTTTTGTGTCTCTCTGTGTCTGTTTCTATTTCTGTGTTTCGGTCTCTGTCTCTTTCTAACAGCTATCTCCAGATTATGTTCTGTGCACCGAGCAAAAGATTCTGGACCTCCTCCTCTGCCCCTTTCTCTACCACTGCTCTTTAGGGTTTCTGGGTCAATTTTCCTAAGTCATTGTGGTATCTCACCCCAGTGGATATGGACAGGAAGTCAGTCATCCTGCATGAATAATCCAGGAGGATTTGTTGGGGGGTTTTTCCCCCAGGGACTCTCAGTCAGGGCTTCCAAGGCCTATTCCTGGATATTGTATGGTTTAGGGCAGGTTTCATTTCCATACTTTTCTTTTTTCTTTCAGGAACCCCCAGGTAAGGGGAGTTATAAAGGAGCTAGGAGAGGCAAACAAGTGAAGGATGAAAGTAACCTGCTCTGTGATGAGATAGATCACTTGAAACCACCCCAGCAGGAAGTGTATGGCTGTATCAGTCATGACTAACAGGGACCTTTTTATGGTTACCTTAAGACCACTGCCTTGGGTTTTTTCCATAACTGGAACGCAGACAGAATGCAGAGTCCAGAAACATAAATCTACAAACATTTATTGAGCATTTATTATGTTCCCTGATTAGGTGCGTTAAGTCAAACTAAAAATTATAAAACTAACTTCTTTCCCCTAAGAAGTTTGTAGCCTACTTAACAGAAGCTAAGACACAAACACCTAAAGGTACCATAGGGCAGTGCCTTCTCCTGCTTCACCTTTCTAGATCTGTGCCATGAGTGTCCTGGGAAGATACTTGTGAAAAATCCGAGGCCTTGAAGTATTGCTCAAGAAATACGTTCAGAAAATTTGTCACACAGCTTAACTGTGAAGTGGCAAAACCAGGAGGAGACCCTTGGTCTTCCAACTCCTGTGCTCTTCGTGTTTGTCAGGAAGAATGGGGTCCTCAGAGGTGGCCATCTTGACTTAGCCGCAGATTACCTATGGCTGCAAGTAGGACACTACCCTGAGCCTAGTGACCAGAGGGGAGATAGGCTTGTGAGATGTCGGAATAACACTTGACCCTCCTCACCCTGCCTCAGCCAGTTGCTACCAAGGGCAGCCTAGGGACCAGGTTTAGTATCCATTTGTTGGACATTTATTTGTTTCCAGATTTATTATGTTACTCCCTCTCACTGCCACGTCACTATCTATCTCTGTCCCATTGGCTGTTCCCTATAACTCTGCCTCCTGGAATCTTGTTTCCACTAAGAAACTTCAATATGCAGCTCAAGCCACCTTTCTATATGACACCTTTCTTGATCCCACAGTTGCTAGTGCCGCCCCTATGCACCTCTATTTATTTTGTCTATGCCTCTCTCTATATGTTCATTATTTATATAAATATATAATGTACAAAAATATTGGTATGTTTACATCTGTTTAAATTATGTAAATGTATGTATAACTGGCATTTACATGGTGTTTCAAGGTTTGCAAAACACTTTATATATAATATACATATATACACACACATAAATTGTACATATGTAAAGTACATAATTTGTTTCTTGCAACTACCTATAATGCTATTATTATCCCCATTTCACAGATGAAACTGAGACTGAGAAATTTTAAGTAACTAGCCCAGGTTTATAGAATTAGTATCTGAGGCAGGACCCTAATTCCAACAATCTGTTCACTGTACTACCTATCTACCTCCCCTCAAGAGAATATAAACTCCATTTTTGTTCTAGCAACTAGCCCAGTGCCTAATGTGTATTAGGTACTTAATAAGTGCTTTTTGAATTTCATTTAAAGAGAGCCATTTCAAAAACCCAGGAAAGCAGGACTCAAGCTGCAAAGTGACAGATGACCCATACAAATCCTCTGGGCTTAGCACCTTCTGGAGTCCAGCAAACAAAACTTGGGAGCCTGAGGCTTCTGAAGCTGTAACTGGGGCCAGCCTTACCAACAGTCAGCTGCCTGTGGGGGATGACTTTTACTGAATTGAGGAGGAGGGGCATTAAGCAGATCCCTCTCCCTTCTAAAGAATATTTTCCTCACAAAAACCCCACCATAAAGATTATTAATTCCTTTCGGTCTTGAAAGCCTTGGATCTTCTCAAGTCCCCTGTGAAAATGCAGGTGCATCTGAAGAGAAAATCTTTTAATGGACATTAGTTGAAAGCCAGCTGAAAGTGAGGCCTTGCAAAAGTGAGATTTGAAGAGGGAGGCAGTGATGACCTACTTCCCATTAAAGGACACAAAAATTTGGCCTCAAATTTCAGCTCTGCCACTTTCTACCTTTGTGACCTTGAACTAGATACTTGCCCTCTCTTTCCCTGTTTCCTTATCTGTAAAACGAGAGGGTTTTACTAGCTTTGGATAACATCTAAGGTCTTTTTGAGATCAAAATCTATGATCCTGTATTACCAAATAATTTATTAAGATCCCACCCCTTATTCAGTTAGAGCTGAAAGAGCTTGGAGTGATTCTTTTAAACCTTTCCAGAGTGTTAGGAGCAGGGTCACCTCCAACCAAAATAGTGACCTTGACTAGAATTTGTCAGCCAGCATCCTCTGCCTTCATACTTTTCCCTGGCTGTTTGTGGATCTGTTCTCCCGTTTTTCTTCAAAAATGCTGTGGATACCTCTTTCTTAAAGCTAATCAGAGCCTTCTAAATTCAGAAAGAAATAAGCGGGCAAGGGGATAGGGTGGGGAAAAGGATAATGGAGGGACTCTTAGAGGGGGTGAGTAGGTTAAGAAATAGGAAGGCAAGGTAGAGAGTAGAACTAAAGCAGAGTGAGGAGAGATAGGGTAAATAGGGTAAGAAGGATAGTGAGGAAAAATAGGAGGGAGGAACAAGTAATTGTAGCTTAAAATGTGAATGGGAAGAATTTACCCATAAAACAGAAACAGCAGATTAAAATTTGAATTCTGCAACATACTACTTTCGGAAACATTATTAAAATGAGAGATACACACAAAGATAAAATAAAGGGCCAGAATAGAATTTAGTGTATGAAAAAGCAGAGATAGTAATCATGATCTCTGACAAAGTTAAAGTTAAAATAGATTTAATCAAAAGTGAAAAATAGAGAAACAACACTATGTGTCAGCAATATTATTCAATATTGTTTTAGAGTAGACCATTTGAAATACCTAGACACTATAAAATGCCTGAGCATATACCTGCCAAAATAGACACAGGAACTATATGAATATAAACATAAAATACTTTTTATACAGACAAACTCCGATCTAAATAATGAAGTAATATTTATTGTTCATGGGTAGGTAAAGCCAATATATTTTTTAAGATGACACTTTTACCTAACCTATTTATTCAATGTCATCCCAATTAAATTAATAAAAATTATTTTACTGAATTAGAAAAAATAAAAACAAAGATCATTTGGAAGAACAAAGGCCAGGAACTTCAAAGAAACTAGAGGGAAAGATGCAAAGGAAGTAGATTCAGCAGCATCAGACTTCAAACTATATTATAAGGTAAGAGTATTGTTGAAGTGTAAAAAGGATAATTTTGATTATTTTAAATTAAAATTTTCTTGTATAAATAAAACTATATAGCCAAGAATAGAAGGAATGCAGAAAACTGGGGTGGGGGGGAGGTGGGGAACTTTCATAGACAGTCTTTCAGATAGGATGTGATTGGGTTGGAATATTGTTGTAGCTGGTTGATTTAGAAAAACATGAAAAGACTTAGACTTATGAAGGAAGGTGCTGTCCACCCTCAGAGAAACAGATAGTAGGAGCAAATAAGCACAGTATGGTCTTACATATATGTGTGTGTGTGTATATGTGTATATATGTTTATAGATATCTTTGTATATATGTATATATCCATGTTTAATTGCAGCCTTCTTTAGAGTGGTGTGGAGAGGGAGGAGATAAAAATAAACTAAAAAGTGCACAGTAGAGAACAAAAGAAAACCAACCAGAAGCAAAGAAAAGCTGGACAGCTCTGAAAACAATGTGTAACATTTATTATATAGGTTTTCTTGAAATGGAAATTTATTGTTTTATATTGAATCCTCTCTTATGGTGTGCTGTGTACATGGCAATGTTTTTTTTCTTTTCTCATTTTGTATTTAAGTTTAAAATTAAAAAATACAAAAAAGGGGCAGCTAGGTGGCACAGCAGATAGAGCACTGGCCCTGAAGTCAGGAAGACCTGAGTTCAAATCCGGCCTCAGACCAAACACTTGACATTTCCTAGCTGTGTGACCCTGGGCAAGTCACTTAACCCCAATTGCCTAAAAGCAAAAAAACAAAAACAAAAAAAACCCAAAAAATACAAAAAAATAAAGCTGATCAGAGTTTCTTTTAGTAATATCTGTGCTAATTTACACTAAGGTATTAATGGCTTCTCATGGTTTGGTTTTTAAGTGCCATCTTTGGACATTTTCTCTTTCTCTTTTTTCCTTCTCTTTCTTTCTTTGCTTCCTTTTTCCTTTCCTGATACTGAATCTCCCTAACTTGCCTAGGCTAGAAGTCCTATGTGACCACTCATGGCATGATTGGCATGGGAGTGGTTGCTCTCTTTTTCCAACATGGGCCAATTCACCTCTCCCTGGGCAAACTGGTGGCCCTCCACTCCTAGGGACTCATCATTTTTGTGCCAAACTTAGCTCATACATCTGATAGGCTTTAGCCTACTGTAACTTAGAGCTCTGGAATCTGAGGGATCTGCCTGCCTTGGCCTCCCTCAGAATCAGAGATTGCAGACATGCTTCCTCATCTAGCTTTGGATCATTTTCAGTTTAACTGGGGACTATTAGAAGAATGAATCTTAGGGAGAATTCCAAGCACAATAGCAGGCTAATGTCAGAAGAGGGACAGACATTTTTAAATACGATCCTTCTTTATGCCACCAGGACCTGTGGCTAAGGCTCTCTCTGATAGAATTCTTACTCACATTCAACCAACTTTGGGTTTATGCTGGCAGTATTTCTATAATGTTAACATACATCTCTCTTCCACTTCTTCTTGAAAGTCCTGTTTTAGAGGCTTGTAAGCAAATGAACAACCTCAGAAGATCAACTCATTCCTAATAATAAAATGCCAGATTTAGCTCTGTGGTGTCATAGAGAACATATTTCACCAAGATTCCAATAGACTTGAGAGCAAGAACAGAGATCAGGAACTGGGAATTTATCCCAGAGGGATGAGCTAGCTGGGCAATCATATCCAATTCTCTACCCTAGAATATATACATAAGGAATGGCAAACAGGAAGACTACAGAGAAACATGAGAATACATATGAAGTGGTATAGAGTGAAGAAAGCAGGGCCAAAAGAATAATATAAATCTTAATTACAGTGTAAATAAAATCACCATGTGATCCTTCAGTGGAAGGTGTCTTGAGGGCAGGGACCTCACAGGTCATCCATCTCCTCCAAATTTCTCCTTTTTATAAAGGAAGAAGCTGAGGACCAGAAAGGGTGAGCAATTTGCCCAAGTCACAGAGTAGAAAGCATCAGAGGTCCCTCTGCCTCCAGAGCCAGTGTCCTTTTCCACTGTTATCACGATCCACAAATACTTGTTGTGAGCTCCTTGAGGCCACAGACTGTCTTTTGTCTTTCTTTGTATCCCTAAACTCTTAGCACAGTACCTGGCATATAATAAGCACTTAATATGTGCTTATTGACTTAACATGGGCCTTACCCTCAAAGAACTTAAAATCTAGTGGGGGAGACAACATGCAAACAAATACATACAAAGCAAGTTATGTTCAGGATAAATAGGAAATAATTAAAAGAGGTAAAGCACTGAAATTAAGTGAGGATGGGGAAGGCTTCTTACAGGATGTAGGGTTTTAACTGGTACTGAAAGGAAGCCAAGGAGGTCAGTAATAAGAGCAGAGAAGAGAGAGCATTCCAGGCATGAGGGACTGTCTTGTTCATGGAACCTCACGTAGGCTGTGTCACTGGATCTAAGAATATGTAGGAGGTTGCAGAGGAGGCACAGCTAGGTGGCACAGAGGATAGAGCACCAGCCTTGGAGTCAGGAGGACCTGAGTTCAAATCTGGCCTCAGACACTTGACACTTACTAGCTGTGTGACCCTAAGCAAGTCACTTAACCCCAATTGCCTCACCCAAAAAAAAAATTGTTAAAAAAAAAAAGAATATGTGGTAGGAAGTAAAGTATAAAAAATATAAAAGTATAAAAAGGCTGGAAAGGTAGGAGGGGGGTTGGTTACATAGAGCTCTGAATGCCAAGCAGAATATTTGGTACTTGCTCCTGAAGGCAATAGGAAGCCACTGAAGTTTATTGAGTAGGGGGAGACATGGTCAAACTTGTGCTTTAGGAAAATCACTTTAGTGGCTAGAGATGGACAAGAGTGGGGAGGGACTTGAAACAGGCAGACCCACCAGCATGCTATTATGATACCCCAAGTGTGAAGTGACAGGAGCCAATACTAGAGGAGTGGCATTGTCAGAGAAGAGAAGGGAGCATATTGTAGAGGTGTTGTAAAGGTGAAACCAACAGATTTTGGCAGCAGCTTGGATATGAGGAATGAGAAATAGTGAGGAATCCAGGATGGCTCCTAGGTTGTGAGCCTGAGGGACTGAGAGGAGAGTAGTGCCCTCTACACTAATAGGAACGGTAGGAACAGGGAAAGTTTGAGGGGGAAAGATAATGAGTTCCATTTTGGGCATATTGAGTTTAAGATGTCTACTAGATATCTAGTTCAAGATGTCTGAAAGGCATCTTTCATCGAGATATGGGATTGGAGGTCAACAAAGAGATCAGGGCAAGATAGATGGATCTGGGAATCATCAACATAGAGATGGTAATTAAATCCATGAGAGCCGATGTGATCACCAAGTGAATTAGTAGAGGGAGAAGAGAACCAAGACAGAACCCTGAGAGAAACCCATGGTTGGAGGATATGATGTGGAGGAAGATCCAGCGAAGGAGATAGAAAAAGAATGGTCAGGTAGGAGGAGAACCAGGAGAAAGTTGTATCCTGAAAACCTAGAGAGAAGACAGTATCAAAGAGGAGAGAGTGATCAACAGTATCAAAGGCTGCAGAGAGGCCAAGGAGACTGAGGAATGAATAAAGGCCATTGGATTGGGAACTAGGAGATCATTGGTAACTTTGGAGAGAGTAGTTTTGGTGGAATGATGAGGTCAAAAGCCAGATTGTAAGGGGTTAAGGACAGACTAGAGGAGAGAAAGTGGAGGCACCTATTGTAGGTAGGCTTTTCAAGAAGTTTAGCTACAAAAGGCAGAAGAGAGATAGGATAATAGTTAGCAAGGATGGAAGGATTGAGTGAGAGTTTTTTCAGGATAGAAAAATGTCTATGTTTGTGGACAGTAGAGAATGAGCTAGTAGAGAGAGAGAGAGATTGAAAATAAGTGAAATAGGGAGCAAGATGGTGGAGTAAAGGCAGGTATTCACCCAAACTCTCCCCCAAAGCCCTCCAAATACCTTTTAAAATAACTCTAAACAAGTCCTAGAGCAGCAGAACCCACAAAAAGATGGAGTGAAACAATTTTCCAGCCCAAGACAACTTGGAAGGTCAGCAGGAAAGGTCTGCTGCACTAGGGAGAGAGAGGAGTACATTCCACCACAGGCCATACCAGCACAGCCCTGGCCCCAGCAAACTAGGAGCAGGCCTTAGGAGTGACTGAATCAGTAGCAGCAGTGGCAGTGGCTGCTTCCAGAGCTCTCAGCCCACAGATGGTAAGGGGGTCAAACAACTGGTCAAAAGGACATCACAGGGGTCTTTTCGCTAGCACTGAGGCAGGACTCTGTTGCTTTGCCTATACTCAGATCTGGGTCACAGTTCTGGGTGGCAGTCCCACAGTGAGGAGGAGCACTAGTAGCAGAGCTTATGGCCACAGTGAAGCAGGAACCCTTCTCACAGTTCCAGGGCAGAAAAGAGTGTTTGTGGTTGCTCACAAACCAGAGCACAGCCCAGGAGAGTAGTAAACACTTCTTAGATCATATCACCTTAGAAGAACTGAAAACTTGCAGGTCCCTAGAACTATCTCTGAAAACAGCTGCACAAAACCCTTGAAGCTTTAGACAGTATACCCTCCCCCCTGGAAGCAGAGCCCTACTTTAACAAACCATTAAAAGTCAACTAATAGGTTGGGAAAATGAGAAAACAGAAAAAAAACCCTGACTATTGAAAGTTATTAAGGTGTCAAGGAAGATCAAAACACACTCAGAAGAAGACAACAAAATCAAAGCTCCTAATCCAAAGCCTCCAAGAAAAATATGAATTGGTCTCAGGCCACGGAAGAGCTCAAAAAGGATTTTGAAAATCAAGTAAGAGAGGTAGAGGAAAAATTGGGAAGAGAAATGAGAGAGATGCAAGAAAATCAGGAAAAACAAGTCAACAGCATGCTAAAGGAGACACACACACACACACACACACACACACACTAAAAAACAAAAAAAGTACTGAAGAAAATAACACCTTAAAAAACAGACTAAGCCAACTGGTAAAAGAGGTCAAAAAGCCAATGAGGAGAAGAATGCCTTAAAAAGCAGAAATGGCCAAATGTAAAAAGAAGTCTAAAAGCTCACTGAAGAAAATAATTCCTTAAAAATTAAAATGGAGCAAATGGAAGCTAATGACTTTAATAGAAAACAAGAAACAATAAAACAAAACTAAAAGAATGAAAAAATAGAAGACAATGTGAAATATCTCGTTGGAAAAACAACTGACCTGGACAATAGATCCAGGAGAGAGAATTTTAAAATTATTGGACTTCCTGAAAGCCATGATCAAAAAAAGAGCCTAGACATGATCTTTCAAGAAATTATCAAGGAAAAGTGCCCTGATAGTCTAAAATAGAGATTGAAAAAATCCACCAATCCCCTCCTGAATGAGATCCCAAAATGAAAACTCCCAGGAATATTATGGTCAAATTCCAGAGTTTCCAGGTCAAGGAGAAAATAATATAAGTAGCCAGAAAGAAACAATTCAAGTATGGTGGGGCCACAGTCAGGATAACACAAGATTTAGCAACTTCTATACTAAAGGATCAGAGGGCTTGGAATATGATATTCTGGAGGGCAAAGGAGCTAGGATTACTACCATGAATCACCTACCCAGCAAAATTGTGTATAATCCTTCAAGGGAAAAATAGACATTCAATGAGATAGAAGACTTTCAAACATTCCTGATGAAAAGACCAGAGCTGAATAGAAAATTTGACTTTCAAATACAAGACTCAAGAGAAGCATAAAAAGGTAAACAGGACAGGGAAATCATGAAGGACTTAATAATTTTAAACTGTCTATATTCCTACATAGAAAGATAATATTTGTAGCTTGTAAGATCTTTCTCATTATTAGTGTAGTTAGAAGGAGTATATATAGACAGAGGGCACAGGTTGAGTATGAAGGGATGATATCTGAAAAATAAAATGAAGGGGTGAGAAAGGAATGAACTGGGAGAATGAGAAAGGGAGAGGTAGAATGGGATATATTATCTCACATAAAAGAGGCAAGAAAAAGCTTTTACAGTGGAGGGGAACAGGAAGGAGGTGAGGGAGCATGAGTGAACCTTACTCATCAGAATTGGCTCAGAAAGGGAATAACTTACACACTCAATTGGGTATAGAAATCTATCTTACTCTACAGAAATGTAGGAGGGGAAGGGAATAAGAGAAGGAGGGAGGGTGATAGAAGGGAGGGCAGATTTGGGGAGGGATGGTCAGAAACAAAACACTTTTGAGGAGGGACAGGGTGAAAAGGGAGAGAATAGAATAAACTGGGCAGAATAGGATAGAGGGAAACACAATTAGCAATAGTAACTGTGCAAAAAAATTTGAAGCAAGTTTCTCTGATAAAGGCCTCATTTCTCAAACATATAGAGAACTGGGTCAAATTTATAAAAATAAGAGCCATTTCCCAATTGATAAATGATCAAAAGATATGATCAATTCTCAGATGAAGTAATCAAAGCTATTTATAGCCATATGAAAAAATTCTCCAACTCGTTATTGTTTGGAGAAATGCAAATTAAAGCAATTCTGAGATGCTACCTCATAGCTATTAAATTGGCTAATAGGACAGAAAAGGTAAAGGACAAATATTGGGGGGGGATGTGGGGAAAATGAGACTTTAATGCATTGTTGGTGGAATTATGAACTGATTCAACCATTCTGTAGAGCAATTTGGAACTATGCCCAAAGGGCTATAAAACCATTCATACCCTTTCACCTAGCAATACCACTATTAAGTCTATATCCCAAAAGAGATTTAAAAAAAAAAAAGGAAGAGGAGTTATATGTACAAAAATATTTATAGCAGCTCTTTTCTGGAAGTAAAGAATTAGAAGTTGAGAGGAAGCCTATTAATTGGGGAATGGCTAAACAAGTTGTGGTAGGTGATTATGATGGAATACTATTGTACTATGAGAAATGATGAGCAGAATGCTCTCTGAAAAACATGGAGAACTTGCATGGGCTGATGCAAAGTGAAATGTACTGTGTACAAAGGAATGGCAATATTGTAGCATGATCAACTGTGAACGACTTAGCTATTCTCAGCAATACAATGATCTAAAACAACTCTGAAGGACTTATGATGAAAAATTCTATCCATCCTCAGAGAAAGAGCCAATGGTGTCTAAATACAGATTGAAGCAAACTTTTTTTAAACTTTATTTTTCTTGAGGGTTTTTTTTCTCTTTTTTCTCTTCTTTCACAACAAGAAAATTATGGATATATTTCTCATGACTACAAATGTGCAACTTTTATCAAATTGCTTGCCTTCTCAATGAGGGAGGGAAGGAAGGGAGAGAATTTAAAACTCAAAGTTTTAAAAACAAATGTTAAAAATTGTTTTTACATGTAACTGGGGGGAAAATAAAATACTAAATAAAAGCTAAAATAAAAGAAAATAAGTGAAATAATGGAGATGACAGAGGATGGAATGGGATCTCTTGAACAGGTAGAGAGGGCTTAGCCATGGCAAGAAATTAGGCTACTTCATCCTGTGAGACCGGGGTGAAGGAAGAGATAGTGGCAGAAGGCACCTGAGTGATAAGATGTGAGGAAGAAGGAAGAAGATGGAGTTCAAGGCAAATGGTTTCAGTTTTTTTGCTATGAAACGTAAGGCAAGGTTTTCAGCTAAAAGAAAGGGGGTGGGCAGAGAGATGATGCCCTGAGAAATTTGAGGAGGGATGGAAAGGTTTGTGGAGGGTGGAACAGCGAGTTGATAATTGATGTAGGACTAGTTGAGCTATATGGCCCAGTGGATAAAATGCTAGGCTGGAGTCAGGGAAACCTGAGCTCAAATTGCCTTCCACACTTACTAGTTCTATGACCCTGGGCAAGTCACTTAACCTCAGTTTGCCTCAATTTCCTCAATTGAAAAATAGTGATAATAACAGTATCTCCACCTCCCTCCTAGGGTTGTTGTGAAGTTCAAATAAGATAATATTTACAAATTATATTAATAATATGCTAAGTGCCTGACACATTGTAGGAGCTATATAAGTACTTATTCTCCCACTTCCTCCACTCTACCAGTGGTTCTCAATGTATTTTGTTCTGTGAACCCCTTTCAACAACAAAAAATATACATATAATATCCTTTTAGATTTATTCATTATGTGCTTACAATAACTATAACCACTTTTGCCCTCAAAAGCTCCAACTTAAAATTTGCATTATATGATTTTGGTCTACTTGTAATTATTAAAATGATAAAATTATAAACTCTAATTCTAAAATAATTATGAATATTTTATGCAGAACATTCCATAAGAAATAAAAGTAATCCAGCAAGACCTCAAGTGCTTATTATTACCTATAAGATTTCAAATAAAATGTCTCTATTTTACAAATTTTGTTGAACATTAATGTTTTTAATGGAATAAGTAATAACTTGGAAGGTGTTTAACATGATATGATAATTAAAGAAATTTCAATGTTGGACTCTTTAAGTTGAACAAAGGTTTGCAATATTTAACTCAACATCAGACAAGCGCAGTCTTAAATTTGATTGCACATTTAGTTTCTTTCCATATTTTGATTTAAAACAAGAATAAAGTGAAAATGCTCACTCACACAAATATGTGGTGGAAAATGATAGGGTAATTTTGCTACCTCTCTTACAAATGAGAATATGCATATACATCTGACCATCAATCGGGAACCAATTTGCCCTTGAATGTTGAACTGTTACGTTTTGGAAACAATTTGATGACAGATTGAGAAACTATAAGAACACATTGTGTATTGTCAGAAGTGGTCAGAGTTTAATATAATTGCTATGGAAACAACAAAATCTTGGTCTGCATGTTCAATACTATTTTTTAATTACTGTAGAAACAACCTTAGAATGCTTTAAATATGCACGTTTGTTGTCACAGAGGGAAAATATGTAACATAATTGGGCAATCATTTAAATTTATTTAAAGTATCATTGAAGAATTTTTAGCTTGAACTGCTTAGAACATCAGCCCAAGTTCTATATGGTTGAGCAAGAGCACAAGAATGTGACCTTTGGCATCTGGATATCATGGTTATTATAAATAGCAAAACAACTCATTTATACAATTATCCATGAGAAAACTCACATGACCACCCATGTGACCATGGGCTATCTTTTGGCACTCTGCCTTCTTTTTTCTGTCTCTATATAATATCTGGCTAGACCTGGATATGGTACGGAGGTCTACTGCTGTCCTGCTGCTGTCTAAGACTGGCCTTGTAAGTAAGCTCCCCAGAATAAAACCTACTTACTATCACACTGGTGAGGACCCTTCTTTCTTTGGTCTCTTGGTACCTTCTCTTTATGATGAGACAATCCCTCTAAACCAGGGGTGGGGACCTGCAGCCTCGAGGTCACATATGGCCCTCTAGGTCCTCAAGTGTGGCCCTTTGACTGAATCCAAACTTCACAGAACACTGTCTAGACTGTCTGCCACCTGACAACCCCCAAAAGGGTTCAAGAAACACCAAATTAGAATCACTAAGCTATACCATGATGCCTTACATAGCAGGTGCTTGATAGTTGTTAAGGAAATTATTTGAAGGATGAATAGGCTTCAGAAAGGTTGAGGGAGGAGTGGAATTTCATATCTTTAGGGGACAGTAAGTAGATTAGTCTGATAGAATCCATGTCCAACTTTTTCAGGGGTGGAAAGAAGGAATTAGGTCAGAGAAGAAGGCCAACAATGATACCTAAAAGGACTTAGAGGAGGTGGCAGGGAGAGAGATATGGACCCCTGCTCCCTGAGGAATCTGAATGGAGAATTCTGAGTGCCTGCAGATGCTGTAATAAATTGCACAAATCCTCAAAAATAAGAATTGTCTTGTCTGTTTAGGAAGTGAAAGAGGGGAAGGGCCATTCCAGCATTTGTCAGATCACACTACTACATCTTTGAGGAAGGAAGTTGTAATACATTTTAGTGATAGATCCAATGGCTAGCCCCAAAATTTGAGTTTAATTAGCACTAAGTCATCATCTCTGATTATGGTAAGACAGATTCATAAGCCTGTCTGGTCATTCCAGAGATGCTTACCTCTTTTGAGGGGACTGAGTAGTGATAAAACATCTTATTTACACCTCAGCTGGAAGGCCTCAGGGAGGGTGGGGGAGGATGCAATGAGAAAGGGCAAACTGCAGAAGTTTTCATGAGAAATGGGTGCTCAGCTATCCAGAGGGCATAACAACCTTGATATTTCTGCAAGTAGACCATCATTTTTCCCCTTTGGCTTTTTACCCATTCCCCTGCAGGAAAAGCTCACTTTTAAATTCAGCATTTGTGATAATTCAGATAGGGAATGAATTGAGTTATATCTTTGGAGAAAGGATTTGCTGAGGAAATAAATTGCAGAGGGAATGTTTAGCCTACTAATTCAATTTCAATTTTTAGCATACTAATTCAAGATTTAATAAATGATTGCTGTGCAGGACACTATTCTAGAAACTGAGCAAGATAAAACTTTTTGATTACACAGAGGCCCTGTCCACAGGGAGCTTGTAGTCTAGCATATGAATACAACACATGGACAAATAACCATGTAGTTTTGTGCTCTATTAAATGAAATATAAAAGGATCAATGATTTTGTCCCTAGTAGATATGTGTAATAAAGGCAGGAAAGTAAAGCAAGATGGAAAGTGATGCCCACGTGCTCCTTATGGCATTATTTTTCCCTTTGCTCTTACAAAGGAGCAAAAGTAGCATGCTCATTCTAGCCCCTTTATAGGCCTCTTTTTTTGGGGGGGGGGAGGGGAGGCTGGTTCCTGAAATGCATTTTATGGATGCAGAGTCACAATCTCACAGTCAGAGATTATCAATTCAAAGGAATTTTCTAGTACCAAGTCACATAGTTATCTGAGACCAAGGACATTGAGTCTGTGCCAGGAAAAAAGTAGTCACAAAAATAAACTTAACCTTAACTGTCTGCCTGGGTAGGTTGTGGTGGCTCATAGCCTTCCTTTATGCACCAAAAGAGCTTCACTGAGTCCTTACCAGCCTTTCTAGACATTATATCCCTAGCACATAGTAGCAGGAAGCAATACCAGATGACAGCAGATAGCAGACTGGTGACCTCAAGAACATCAGATACGTCCATTAGAAATAAGACCATGCTTGTAGAAGAGAATGGTGTGATGACAATGCTAAAGATGTCAGTAGCTTTGCAGCACCACTGCTTATGATTGCCCCAGTCATGTGAACACCTTGGCTACACATGTCTCTATGTGGGTGCCCTTGCCCCCAAACTCATTCTGTGTATGCCTGATCATGTTCTTTATGGGTGTGTGCCTTCTGTGGGTTCCTTTGTCATTTATGTTATATGTGTATTCCTTTATCTGATTATAGTCTTTGGTCATTCCCTATCTTCCTGTGTCTTACAACCCCTAGCCTTATTTTTTGTCTTCACTATGACCTCTGATGCCGCCCCCATCCCCCACCCAACCTGCCATTTCTTCCCCAGGCCATCACCCTTGTACCAGCTATACTTTCCTCCCTTCCCTGCCTTTGTAGATCCAATTTAGCTCTATACTGTACTATCCTCCCCTCCCAAGTCCTGTGTGCCCTTATCCTGTTGCTGATCATACCTGTCAAGACCTAGCCTTGGATTATTCTCACTATCTTCTGCATTTCCTGCTATCCATAGGCTGCTAAACAAAGATGAAGAAATTATGTCTGGGTGGGTCCGCAACAAATTTATATTACGTAATCTCAACTGGGCTCTCACTATATAGCAAGCCTGTCTTGTTACATTTCCTTAACTGATATTTTTCTGCCACTCACCACTGCAGCTTTTTCTTTAATATATATGTATGTGTGTGTATGTATGTATGTGTACATATATATATTATATCTCTTATTTTTAATTTTTATTTTCAGTTCCAAATTCTCTTCCTCCCTCAGCTCCTTTCCCCCACCCATTGAGAAGGCAAGAAATAAGATACCCATTTATATATGTGAAGTCATGCAAAACATTTCCACATTAACCATCTTGTGGGGGGAAATAACAAGAAAATTAAAGAGAAAAATAGTTATGCTTGAATCTGCACTCTGAGTCCATCATTTCTTTATCTGAAGGTAGATAACAAATTTTAATCATGAGTCCATTGAAATTGTAGTGAGTCATTGTATTAATCAGAATTGCTAAGTCTTTCATAGTTGATTATCATTACAATATTGCTATTATTGTGGAAATTGTTCTACTGGTTCTGTTCCCTTCACTTTGCATAGGTTTGTATAAGTCTTCCCAGGTTTTTCTGAAGTCATCCCCGTTGTTATTTCTTACATCATGATAGTATTCCATCACAATCACTTATTCAGACATTCTCCATCAGGTGAGCATCCCCTCAGTTTCTAATTCTTTGCCACCACAAAAAGAGCTGCTATAAATATTTTTGTGAATATGAGTCCCATTCCTCTTTCTTTAATTTCCACAGTGTATAGACCTAGTAGTGGTACTGCTGCCTGAAAGGATATACACAGACTGAGGCTCTGAGAGGTTAATTGATTTGCCAAAAGTGATATAGCTAGAACCCTAATCATTGGTATTTATGTGGTAATTTAAACTTTGCAAAGCACTTTGCATACATTAACTTCTGCACAAACCTGTGAAATAGTTCTCATTATCTCAGCCCGTAGAGCTTAGGTAAATTATTTCCCATTTCACCTATAAAACTAAGGAAAAGGAGGGTCTCCCTAGAGCAAATACTTAAATGATTCTGAGAAAACACCCCTCTGCACTTCTTCTAAGTGAGGCCTTTCACAATTTTACAACTGAACAACAGCTGAAACATTTTGATCCTTTAAATTGAGTTTCCTCAAATTTTTCAACAAGCTTTTGACTGAATGAGTAAGGTAAGCAGCACTGAAATGCTTCACAGCCCTCTCCATTTCCTTAATTAGTCTCATCTCTATCCTGTGACAAGAAGGTAAAATCTTCATTTTACAGATGAAAAAAGTGAGGCCCAGAGAAATGAAACCACAGCTGTCATCCAGTGAGTCAGTGGAAGAGCCAGCCATGGAATCCAGATGCCTCTGGATACCAAACAACCACCTGAGTTCTTCCCTTGATCATTATCCTTCTAGTACATCAGCATTCCAGTTCGGTCATTGGTATTTGTCCAGCCAAATCTAACAGGTGCTTTGGCCCAGGGCAGAGGATGTAACTTTAAGGAGGTAAGTTCTAGTATAGTCATGTCCCCATAGTTTTTAATCAAGGGCCACATACAGATGTAGGAAATAGTTTACCTGGGCGGCAAATGAATATGAACTCAGTATGCCCTGAGCCATCACATCCGTTCAGGGTCAGAGTTCTGTTGAGAAAATCAATTTGCCTTCTCTGAAGACCTGTATAAACTTGATCAGGCTGTCTCTGATACTCTATATGCATGGGACTATTTCTGTCATACTTTGTTTTGTCAAGAATACCAGGTCATCTGTCAGAATCATAGAATCTAAATGTTGGAAAGGGCCTTAGTTCATCTAATAAAGTTTCTTTTTTTTCATCATCCTAGAAAAAAATCAACTCCCTTTTTCCAGCCTGCAGGAATTGGGCTTAGTTTTCCTGGACACCTCTAGTCCTGAATTGTCCATTTTATAAATATATATCATGTGGCATGAGAGTCTCAGCACACACTCATCTCTACTACTGGGGAAAGATCTGAAAACAAATGCCTCATCATATGGAGAACAAGAACACATAGAATACATACTTTTTAAAGACTTACAGGAAGGGAATTATGTGACCCTGACGACTTCTTGGTGCTACTGGCAACTCTTGTAGACTCTTCTCCAAACCATTTTGAATCCCAGCACCTGAGAAAGGCCTAAAACCTGAATTGGCCAATCAGGAGAAACATTTCAGACTGCTCTGGACTTAATCTACCATAATGCTTTGCATTGCGTTGCTCTCTGAATGAACCCAGAATGCCCCTTTCTGTGTCAACAGCTGAAGCTGACCAAGAGCATTCTTCTGTTTATGACCACAGAGGTGCCTTGACCCAGACACTACCTTGAATAATGGGACTTTTCTTATCTTAGTATTTTATGGACATATACTATGTTGTGTCATGTTAATGGTAAAAGAAACGCAGATATCCTGGATCTATAATTTCAATTGACACTTTGACATTCTCCTATCTTATTGTATTTACAACCTATTCACTTAAGAAATTCCTTTCTCATATCATGGTTAAACATTTGGAGACCATAATTTTGGCTGACATAGGCATCCTGAGCCAGAAAGGGAGGAAGAGTTGAGAGGGAATTGCTCTGAATATATAAAAATTCTCTTTGTCTGTCCGTCTTTGGGTTCATTGTCTCACAATGAGCTCCCAAGTGTCTCTCTATATGCATGTTTTACAAGCTTTGAGAGAAATAAACACTCATATTCAAACTAATTTTGTTTGTCTTTCTAAGAACAAACTTAGTAATGTTAACACTCTCTAAGACTGTATGTTATAAAAGTTGCAGATTTTCATTGGTAGAGGGAGTTTCCTCCCCTGGGAATTCCCTGTGCCAATGAAATCATAAGCCCAGTCCCCATCAAGATATGCCTGGCCTCCTCTAGTCGCTTACTTTATCAACCTTCAGTGGCAGGAAATTCCTTCTTCAGTCCAACCTGAATTTCTTATACTCCATCCTCTTGAGGTCTTAGACTTTCCAGCCAAACATGACCTTAGACATCACAGAATCTAAGGAAAGGACCACAGAGTCATCTAATCTATCCTTATATTTGATGAAAAAGTCCTTCTATGATTTTTTGTTATTGTTTTTGTTATTATTTTTGTTATATATTTTTTGTTATTTTTTTTATATTTTTTGTTATTTTTTATTTTTTTGTTATTATTTTTGTTATATATTGTTGTTGTTTAGTCGCTTTCAGTCATCTCTGATTCTCTGTGACCCCACTTTTTCTTGGCAAAGATACTGGAGGGGTTTGCCATTTCCTTCTCCAGCTCATTTTACAAATGAGGAAACTGAGGCAAACAGGGTTAAGTGATTTGCCCAGGGTGATTTAAACTCAGGAATATGAGTCTTCCTGACTTGAGGCCCAGCACCCTATCTACTTCATCACCTTCCATAATATTCTATTGTTCTATAATATCCTTGACAGGCAAGTCTTTACATAAATACCTCTGGTAAGGGGAACCCAGCACATCTGAAGGCAGGGGTGGGGAACCTGTGGCCTCAAGGCCACTTGTTGCCTTCTAGGTCTTTGTGTGAGGCCCTTTGACTGAGTCCAAGGTTTAGAGAAAAAAATCTTTTTATTGAGGGGATTTGTTCTGTGAAGTTTGGATTCAGTCAAAGGGCCGCACTTGAGGACTTAGAGGGCCATATGTGGCCTCAAGGCTGCAGGTTCCCTACCCCTGTCCTAAGGCATCCCATTCCACATTTGGACAGCCCAGATCATGGAGAAGGAAAGTGTGTGATGTAATAGATAGAGGGGAGGTTCTGGATTCAGGTTCAAAACCTATCTATGGGGGCAGCTAGCTGGCGCAGTGGATAGAGCACCGGCCCTGGATTCAGGAGGACCTGAGTTCAAATCTGGCCTCAGACACATAACACTTACTAGCTGTGTGACCCTGGGCAAGTCACTTAACCCCACTGCCTAGCCAAAAAAAAAAAACCTACCTATGACACAGGAACTGTTTGACCATGGGCACATCATAATCTCTTAATATACCAGACAACTCTCTAAAACAAATTACAGAGGAGTTGTTAATCTGCATCTGGTGGGAAAAGCTCCACCAGAAGCTCACTACACTTTTTCAAATTATGGAGCCCAGAACTGAAACAATACTATAATACTGATGAAGCAGAGTTTAGTGGGACTATTATTTTCCTGTTCCTGAAAGCTAAACCTCCTTAATGCAGCTCAAGGTTGCATTAGATTTTTGCACTGCTGACTCACATTGACCTGACATTCCACTAAAACCCCAAGATCTTTTTTCAGAACAACTGCTACCTTAACCGCATCTCCCCCATACTTGTGAAATTGCTTTTTCATCAGCAAATATAAGACTTTAGTAAAAATAATAGTTAATATTTATATTGTACCTACTATGTGCCATGTTTATACTATGTATAAAGCTGATGAGCATATGTCTAAGTTATTTTTTTATAATAATAATGATGATAGTTAATATTTATATAGGACCAACTATGTGCCAGCCACTGTACTAAGTACTTTACAATTATTATTTCATTTGATCCTCACATCAACCCTAGCAGGTAGCTGCTATTTTTCTCCCCATTTTACAGATGAGGAAAATGAGGCAAAGATTAAAGGGCTTTCCCAGGGTCACAGAGCTAGCAAGTATTTAAGGCCAGATTCAAACTTAGGTCTTCCTGATCCCAGGCCCAGTGTTCTATCTACTGTACTACCTGACTGCCTCAACCTAGCTTCATATTTTTCTCTTTACAAAATCATCTTATTAGATTAAACCCAGTGCTCTAGACTCCCAAGATCCTTTTAGAATGTGACTGTCATACACTATGCTAGCTATCCTCCCTAGCCTCATGTCGTCTATGAAGCTGATAAGCATATGCTTCCTAAGTCATCAATCAAAAGGTAAAACAACATAGAGTCATGCACATCCATTGGGCATTCCACTTCAATTAATGTTGAGCTATTAACGACATCTACTCTTTGAATCCAGCCATCCAAACAATTATGAATCCATCTAATTATGCCATCATCTAATTCATATCTTTATGTCTTTTCCACAAGAATGATATGAGCTATTTATAAAAAAAAAAAACTTTGCTAAAATCTAGATAAATTTTGTCCGCAGAATCCCCATTTATCCACTGGTTTAACTATCCTGTCAAGAAATGAAATGATATTTATCTGGTATGATTTGTTTTTGGTGAAGCCATGATAGTTCTCTGTAATCACACCTTCCTAGATATCTGCAGAATCCCCATTTATCCACTGGTTTAACTATCCTGTCAAGAAATGAAATGATATTTATCTGGTATGATTTGTTTTTGGTGAAGCCATGATAGTTCTCTGTAATCACACCTTCCTAGATATCTGCAGAATCCCCATTTATCCACTGGTTTAACTATCCTGTCAAGAAATGAAATGATATTTATCTGGTATGATTTGTTTTTGGTGAAGCCATGATAGTTCTCTGTAATCACACCTTCCTAGATATTTGCCAACCATCTCTTTAATGATCCATTCTAGAATTTTCCCAGGAATCTAAGTAAGTTTGTTTGCCTCTATGTATGTAATGGAATATTATTGCATCAGGAGCGAGGCAGGGAGGGAGGAGGAGAAAAATTTAAAACTCAAAAGCTTAAGGAAGTGATTGTTGATAAATCAAAATAAATTAATTAAAAAAAGAAAAAAGAAAGAAAATTTTTGCATCGTAAGAAAAAAATTAATGAATTGCTAAGACTAATGGTTAGTTTTTTCAGTCTTCTTTCTTTTTTGAATTCTCTGCAGCATTTCGCACTTTGATCATTTTCTCCTCCTTAAGACTCTCTCTCCTCTCTAGGCTTTTGTAACATTAGCCTCTCCCCTGGTTCTTCTGCTATCTGTTCAACCACTCCTCAGGTTCCTTTGCCAGCTCTTCATCCTTGTCATACCCACTAATTTGGGTGTATCCCAAGGCCTCTCCCTGGACCCTCTCTTCTTCCTGCTATATAATATCTCGCTGAGTGATCAGTGCCCATAGATTCAAGTATCATCTCCACTGTAATGATTCTCAAATCTATCTTTTATATGTAGCCTTATCTTTTCTCCTGTGCTACTGCCTCTCTGACATCTTGAACAGCATGTCCCCTAGTTGGACATCAACCTCAACATAACTCATTATCTTTCTTTCCAAACCATTCTTTCTTCCCAGCTTCTTATTAGTGTTAAGGATGCCACCATCTTCAAATCACCCAGGCTCACAAGCTTGGTGTTATCTTCTGCTCCTCATTCTCACCATCTCTACATATGCAACCTGCTCCTAAATCTTGTCGTTTTTTTGCCTTTACAAAATCCTTCCTCTGTGTTTCCTTCTCTCATTCACACAGCTTACACCCTAGTTCAGGCTCTTACCTGAACTACTTGAGTAGCCTTCTAACAAGTCCTCCCTTTCCAAGCCATCTTCTACTTCAATGCCAAAGTGACTTTTCTAAAGCACAGGTCTATGTCACACACACACACACACACACACACACACACACACACACACACACACACCCCTTGCCTCCAGACACTTAGTAGTAGTAGTGTGACCCTGGGCAAGTCACTCAACCCTGTTTGCCTCAGTTCGTCCTCTGTAAAAGAAGCTGGAGAAGGAAATGGCAAACCACTCAAGTATCTTTGCCAAGAATACCCAAATGGAGTCACAAAGAGTTGGACACAACTGAGAAACAACTGAACAAAAGCAATTACCTCCAGGATCAGATATAAACTCTGGCATTTAAAGCTCTTCATACTCTGGTGTCTTCCTACCTTTCTAGTCTTCTCACACTTTATAGCCCTCTGCACAAACCATGAACCAGCCAAAGTGGTCCCATCTCCAAGCTTTCTCACTGATTCTCCCCAATGCCTGGAATATTCTGCCACTTCACCTCCACCTCTAAATGTTCCTGCAAGTCCTTCAGGACTCGGCTCAAATCCCATTTTCAGGAGGCCTTTCCCTCTCCTCCCAGCTTCCCCTCTACTCTCATTCTCTTTCTTTTATATGCCCAATCATTTACATTGCTGTTTCCCTCATTAGAATGAAAGCTCCTTAAAGACAAGGATTGATTTTGCTTTTCTTTGAATCCCCAGCAGTTAGCAGAGTTCCTGCCACTTAATAAGCGCTTCTTCACTGACTGATGAGTGTATGAACCTATGAAGAGTGAAGTGATCAGAACCACAATATATGTAATGACTACAATAATGTAAACTGAAAATTATACTGAAAGTCACCAAAAGCTGATTGATTATCATTTCTAGCCTTGGTCTAGGAGAATAGTTAATGAAATATATTTTCATCCTCTCATTAGAGAGGTAGGGGACTACATTGGTACATCTACCATCAAAGTAGTTGCTTCATGGGTTGGGTTTTGCATAATTTTTTCTTTGTTACAAGGCAGGATTCAATGTGGGAGCTAGGGAGAGGAATGATTTGCACATGTACAAGGAAATGGTATTAATATAAATGCAAAAGGTATCAATACCTTTAAAAAAAGTAAATCAGACTCTAAATTGTTTTTATTTGTATGGTCATCTGTTCTTCAATTAGTTTTTCTCTGGGTCAGTAGCACTCACTAGAAAAACTACTGCTCATTCTTGTTCTAGTCTATGATTTTTAAACATCTAGTCTTGTTTTGGGGATTAACTAGATGTGTGACTTTTGGTACTTTCCTCACTCTGGGCCTTATTCATATGTAAAGTGAAAGAACTAAATGATCCCTGAGGTTCCTTCCCATTCTGACATTTTGAGATTCTTTGTAAAATAGTAGCAATGCATGGACAACTCCAATTGTTTTACCCTTGGAGACTGGTTTAAAAATAATTTTTTTAATCTTATATGCACAGCTATTTTGCTGAACTGATAAAAGAGTTTGGAAAAGCACAGATGAAAACCAGCTGAGGGTAAATGGCTGGGCCCCTTTAATGAACTAATACAGCTCTACATTTGTCATAACAAACAAGGCTCTCTCCTCATCAGATTCAGCATGCTGTGATTATCTAATAAAACTTCCAGCCTTGGTTCTTATAGAGTCATCACCCTGGAGCCTTCAAGAAAGCAAAGTTTTAAAATAGTTTGTTCTCCCCTCCTCCTTCATTTCCTATGCAGTTACACTTCTCTGGGTGCTTTCATCATGCCCCAGGAACCTCTCCATCCTTCAAGATTAGTTCAGCCCTAGAACTCCCCCCTCATCAATACTCCCTGCCCTTAGGGTTCCTTTCTCCTTCTACGTGGAGGATGGAGAGAGAAAGCTCCTCCTAGAAGACACACTGAAGGAGCATGCCTAGGCCATCTCTTCTTTTCCCACCCAACTGTCTTCCCCTGGAATTCTCCATCATGCCTCAGCACCTGGTACCTTCCCCTACTTAGCTGCCACCCTTGCTTTTCAGCTTCCTTTTATGTGTTGTCTTCCCTCATTAGCTTGTAAGCATCTCGAGGTCAGGGAATGTCTTTTGTCTCTCTTTGTAACCCCAGTGCTTAGTACAGTGTCTGGCATATAGTAGGCACTTACTGTTTATTGACTGACTGGTTAGAAAAGGTAGGAGGCTGGGGGCAGCTAGGTGGTGCAGTGGATAGAGCACCAGCCCTGAAGTCAGGAGGACCTGAGTTCAAATCCGGCCTCAGACCATACACTTGACACTTACTAGCTGTGTGACCCTGGGCAAGGTACTTAACCCCAATTGCCTTAAAAAAAAAAAAAAAGGTAGGAGGCTTCCCAAGCCTTCAAGGTAGGGAGGGAAGTATTCCATTATGGTGACAGTGGTAAGGAATTCCATGCAAAACATTAGGTCTTTGGGGTACACACTGCCTTCCCCCCAACCCAAAGATTTTTCTCTTGTAATAAGAATTTAAAAAGAAAAAAAAAGTTCAATGAAGTCAATCAACACATTAACTGTGTCTGACAGTAAGTATATGCAAGATTCCACACCTGTTAATTTGCCTCCTCTACAATGAAATGAGGAAGGTACATTTTCTCAACTTTTTTCCTAGCTATGTGAGTCTGGGCAAGTCATTTAACCCCAATTGCCTAAAAATAAAAAAAAAAATTAAAAAAAGACCAAAACCTTTTTTCAAGGGCCCAGTTTGGCCATTATGATTTCCCAGTATTCTTTGAGTGTATTATTTTGCTGGTTCTGCTTACTTAGTTTTGAATCAGTTTGTACATCTTCCCATTACTCTCTGAATTGTTCCTATTCAACATTTCTTACAATTATAACTTATTACATTAATGTTCCACAGTCTGTTTAGCCATTCATTTTTACTTTCTTGGGTTTTTCCCCATTTATACCGTTTTGGTCATTGTTTACACTATTTTCCTAGTTCTGATCACTGAACTCCATGTCATGTCATAAATGTTTTCCCATGTTTCTCTCTATATTTTTCATTTCTTATGGCTCAGTGATATTTATTACATTACGTGAAGGTACCACAATATATTTAGTCATTCCCCAGTCAATAGATACTTACTTTGTTCACAGTTCTTTGCTACCACAAAAAGTGCCACTGTGAATATTTTGGTATGTATGGGACCCTTCTCTCTATCTTTGGCCTCTTTTGTATACATATCTAGCAATAGGATCTCTGAGTCCCAAGGCAGAGACATTTTAGTCATTTTTTAAGAATAATTCCGAGTTGGCTCAGGTTCTTAAAATCTAGCCACTGCTCAAATTCCTTAAGACCCTAGCCAATAGCTTACTAATGTTCAGAATCCTTAAGAGTCTGCCCAATATGACGATGTTCTAATAAACCTTGTCTTTGACTAAAAGAAGGCTTGGGTTGAATTCTTTTGAGCAGAATCTGTGTGTTGTGATCTTGGGGTCCCAGCACCCCAACCCCCTAAACCTCAACATTTTGGTGGCCAGTACCGGAAAGCTGCCTAACCCCAAGCTCTTCTCCAGCCAAGACCGGGAGCTATGTAAGCCTCCCCCTGCCCCACCCCTTCTTGCCCTGCAGTTGGGTTTGCTCTCCAAGGACAAGGCTTGGAGCTGTTTTTCAGGCAGACAGTTATGAGGTTGTCTTGCACTCAGCCTGACACTCTCAGGCTCTTGGTCTATGGTTTGGTTTGAAGCCACGGACCTGGGTATACCTTCCACATCATAGAGGACAAGGATGGACACCCTATCTGGAAGCTATGCCCAATTCTGTCAATTCTCTTGGTTCTAGGGAATTGGGAAAACAGCAGGTGCTTTTTGGTTCCCTGAGGCTTACTTACTCCCTTCCTTCTAAACCCCTGAATGGAGGTTACAGGGAAAACTTAGAACAACTAAAAACATCTTAGCAGATTCTGGAAGTTTTGTGATGAATCATTAAGGAGTTTTGAAACACCTTACAACCCTGGTCACTCCCTTCTCCCATTGGCTTCCCTTGAGTCAATAGAGTATCTGTTAATCCCTGTCATAGGAGAAGAGAGTTTCACCCTCATCCCCACCTCTGAATTTGCCCTCTACAGCATGGGCCCCACTGGCAATGGCCTTGGGCCCTGGGGCAACCTTTGTCTAGAAGCATCATCCAGGTTCAGCACATCCTGTTCAGCCTCCAAACTTGGGTAAGCACACTCTTTTAAAGTTGTAGTTTTAACTGTTAATGATGAGATGTTGATTCTCTGTGTAAAGTAATTTGGAAATGCATTTAACAAAACTGAAGTCACCTGATTGGTAATGGGTTTGTTTCAAGTTTCAAATTGGTGAACTTTTTCTATCAGTTATGTCAAGCAACTTTTCATAATTTGGTTACCGCTAAAATAACTTGGCTATTGTTGGTTATTGTTTTAATGTGTAAACTTCCCAAAAGCCTTGTTTGTGTTCTGTCTTGCTGAAAAATTTGCAAGTATATAAAAATAATCTCTAACAATTGGCTTTTTACACCAGGACAAATTTAAATTTGAGATGTAAATCCTGGAAAAGTTTTTCCTAAACTGTGATTAGTGAAACTTGCTATTTGAGGTAGAAGCTCATGGGATTTTATTTTGAGTTGTCTGATGTTTTATCCTGTCATATTTTTGGTTCCTGCTTTATTCTTTTATAGCAAATTTCTATCATCAGAGCAAGTGGTCAGTAAAAGATCAATGCAAGTGTGTGAGATCTTGCTGTTTTGACCTGAATGTGTAGTCATTCAATACCCCCAAACAACTGAAATTAAGTCAGAAATATCTTCAGTTTGGTTTGGGGAGGAGAATTTCAGTGATAATTGAAGTGAAAGTCAGCCTCTAGAAAATTCATTTGTATAACTATTGAACCCTGGGGTGGAAAACTTCTACCTGCAAAAGTGTTACTTAAACTTAAATGTAAATGATTTTAATGGGGCTCTTGTACTTCTCCCTATATCTGGGCCCTGCAGTCTTTTCTGTCAGATTCGAGTCTTCCAGACTACAGGCCATTCACCTACAATTGGTGGCAAACAGTGGGTACCAGTCAGTGTCCCCCCATTGTCCCCTGGATGCAGTCTGTGCTAGGTTCCAGTCAACCTCCTCATCAGGACTCCCTCAAGGCAGGGACAGCTCTATGCCCCTTGCCAGCAGGAAGCAATTTCAAAAGCCAAGACCGTAGTCCCTAACCCCAAAAGAACTTGGGTCCCATTTGTTTGGGGGGGAATGATGGGGATGGTATCTGAACCCCTAAAAGGAAAAGACCATCCCTTTGTGATCTGGACCCCAAAAAGGAAAAACCCTGTACTTTCCCACCTGGCCAAATCTCTGGTAGTCACCTGAGGCTATAATCCTAGCAATTGGCCTTTCATTGTGGCTAAACCCAATCTCTCAATTCTGTTCTGTTACCTCCCAGTTGACCCTGACCACTTCCCACCCTTAATCCTATCTAGACTCCAATCTTCCTTGGCTATGTGGTCCAGATCCCTGATGTTCTGTTTCCTCACAGTCACCCCAGCATTCTGGCCACTCCCATCCAGATCCTCCTTAGACCCTCTTCCTGTCACTCCAAATTACTTGGCCACTCCTAGATCCCTCCCACAGTCTTCCTCTATATAAGGTCCATCTTGTCTCTATTAAGGTGCTCAGATTCTTACAATCTAGCCACTGCTCAGATTCCTTAAGAACCTAGCCAATAGCTCACAAATGTTCAGATTCCTTAAGAGTCTGCCCAATATGAATGTTCTAATGGATGGATGTTCTAATAAACCTTGTCTTTGGCTGAAAAAAAAAGAATTCCAAGTTGCTTAGAATGATTAGACCAATTCAAAGATCTACCAATTGTTTATTAGTATATATTGCCCTAGTACTGTATTAGTATATATAATAGACCTGTCTTCCTGTTGCTCTTTCAAAAGTTATTATTTTCATCTTTTATTAACTTTGCCAAATTGTTAGGTAAGAGATGAAGCCTTAAAATTGTTTTAATCTAAAGCATCTTATTATTAGAGATGTAGGGAAAATCTTTAATGCAATTCTTAGGACTACTATTCTTTTAACAACTATTTGTTTATATATTTTGACCACCTGCTCATTGGGGAATGGATACTGGTCTTAAGTGTTCTTATTAATTCCATAAATGGCTGGTTGGTTGGTTGTTGTCTTTAGTTCTCAAAAAGGACCAAAGTGACATCACCATATCGGAGTCAAAGTATATATAGTGTGCCCGACTGTGGCTGATCAGACCAATATAAGCTTGGAAGGCTCTACCTTAGGTTGGGCACAAGTAGACCACATGAAAATTTGAAGTGGAGATGTCTCCAAATTTGCATATCTCACATTTCTTTTGAGCTACTACAATTCTGCTTTGCTCAAAGAGCATAGCGCCTTCTTTGATGTGGGCATGGCATTCTGGATGGTCCTTTACCAGTGTCTCCCATGTCATGCAATCAATTCCATAGTTCTTCAGAGAGACTTCGAGAGTGTTCTTGTATTGATTCTTCTCAACCTCCATGTGAACGCTTGCTTCATGTGAGTTCTCTGTAAAATAGTCTTTTAGGAAAATGTACATTTATTATATATTAATTCCATAAATATCTTAGTTATCAAAACCTTTAGATATTTGATGCAATGATTTTCCCCCAAAATTTGAGTTTCCCATTCTTATCCTACCTGTATTGATTTTGTTTATAAAGAAACTTTTCAAATTCATGTAATTGGAATTATCCATTTTTTTTCCCATAACTTCCTCTGTCATGGATCATGATGGCCAAAAAAAGTTTTGTCACCAGGGAGCTAGCCTAATGGAGATGTACCTCTCTAGGTATATTAGCTTATCTTCTTCTTAGAAAACAGATTTAGTCTATCCTCAGGGCCATTCCAGAGCTCACACTTCACTGCTATTGCCTTTAAGAACTAAGGGCCACTTATATGCCACAATGAGAAAGGGCTGGGCACATGGTGAGAGAGAAGGATGACAGGGCTCCATTGGAACCCCAAGAATATCAGAAAAAAGTAGGGATGTCTTCCAGCACATTGGGTAGACCGACACCCTATGGTGAAATTTTGAGGAGACATGTACAAGAGGCACACAACATGGATGGGCATGGAATTCAAAAAGATACTTGTACATGTTTTCCTTTAATGTGACCTTTTATATTTAAATCATATATCCTTTCGGAGCTTAAATATGTGGTATAAGGTATTGGTCTAAATTCACTTTTTTTGCCAAATTGCTTTTTGTTTTCCCAGCACTTCTTGTCAATAGAGTTTTTCTCCCAAGGAATTTATGCTCTCAGGTTTATCAAATACTGGTTTATTGAGTTCTATTATCTGATTCTTGCTTATCTAAGCTGTTCCATCGATCTATTTTTTAATTTTTTAACCAGTACCAAATAATTTTAATAATTCGCTTTAAATCTGATCAGTTGTTTATCCACACAAACCCCTCCTTGTGAAAGAGTTAGACCCTCTCCTGTGGGTAAGCTCTGCAAGAGGAAAGAAGGAGAGGACACTGAATATCTGAGGAGAAAAGGGATCTGAAGAAGGATTAAGAAATTCATAGAAAGAGGAGGCTTTGAGCTTTAAATAGAAACTTTGCTGACTTCAGAAATATTTACTAAGAACTAGCTCTGCTAGGGGGGTAGTCAGGCAAGGCCCAAATGTTAGGAAAGCAATTTTTAATGAGCCAGTGAAGGACTTGGGGTGAACCAAGTGAATATTGTACCTTCTGAGATGGGGCAAGAAAGGGACAGCAGAAGAGAATGGCAAGATTACTGTCCTGCCAGGGCTGCAGCTGGAAGGCAAAAAACATCCCTATTGCAGAATGATAATGACAACATATATTTCTATAGCTTAAAAAATTTTAAGCACTTTCTTTAGCAAAACTCTGAGACAAAGGGAGTATCATTATATAAATATCATTATCATAAACCCTACTTTACAGATGAAGAAACTGAGGTTCAGAGAAGTAAATGGGTTATCTAATCCAAACTTAAAAAACCAAACATTTATGATAGATCTATTATGCATAAGGCATTGTTCAAGGCACTATGTGGTAGGTGCTGGTAATACCAAAAAAAAAAAATGAAAAACAGTCCTTGCTTCAAGGAGCTTACATTGGAGGGATAGGGAGTAGAGAAGAATCCAAAATGTAAATAGGTAATTATGTATACAATAATGTGAGAAAGAAAGGAGCACTAGGGGAATCCAGAAAGGCTGAATGAATCTGGGGATTCTATGAAATGGACATAAGGAGAGAGTATAT
This sequence comes from Phascolarctos cinereus, assembly GCF_003287225.1. NCBI lineage: Eukaryota > Metazoa > Chordata > Mammalia > Diprotodontia > Phascolarctidae > Phascolarctos > Phascolarctos cinereus. The sequence continues at coordinate 371,677,838 of NW_027555847.1, forward strand.
TCCAGTCTTGGGGGACAATCTATGCAAATATATGTAGGTGGGATCTAGAAGGTCAAGTTTGGGGAATAGCAAGTAAGCCAGTTTGGCTGAAATGGAATAGAAAGCTATGTTGGAACCGATTATGGAGGTCTTTATATGCCAGACTGGGGTGTTTATCCTATAAGCAATAGGGAGCCATTGAAGGTTCCTGAACAGGGCAATGACAAGGAGTTATACTCTTGGGAAGATTACTTTGGCTGAGTGAACGTGGGGTTAGAGAGAAAGGAAATACTGGCAGTTGGAAGCCTAATTAGGAAGGTATTAACAATTGTTCAGAGAAGAGGTGATGAAGGGATGAAATGAGATAAACCTCCCCTGCTCACACAGAGTGCCTCCTGGGATTAGGGAGGGAGAATCAGGATTACCTCTTCTCAATATGATACAATGTATAGAGTACTAAGGAAAGCCCATTAAGAAGGATAAGGTGAAAGTGGATAAGAAGGGTATGTGAACCAACAAAGAACAAAATGTACCGATGAGAGATTCTTGTCCATTCTCTCCCATAAGTCCTCCCAAGATGATCTCCTTAATATGCTGGAAGCCTTCTTTTTGATCTTTTTACATTTTAAAGTACTGGCATGGCACTTCCATATCCTAGAAGATCATCCCAGCTCCTTTTCTAATTATAGTTTCCTGGATAATATGCATAACTTTTGATGCAGAAGCCTCCTACTGAGCAATAGGTATTCTCTGAAATTTCCATATCTTTAGGCAGACCAGTTTTTCAAAAATGTGGAGCTGAATAGCCCTGGGCCCAAGGTGCTATGTATGTGTGTGTGGTGGGAATGGTGGGGAGGTTGGGGGGTGAGGGGTAGATAGTGGTTTCATACAGGAAAGCCCTCAAGGTTTCACTAGGAGAAAAGCTCTGATAACCTTAAAAAGGCAAAAGCCACACTTTTCATTTCTAGGGTTTGATCTGGCAGCATGCACTCTGGAGGTGGTCAGTCTGAGCATTAGAGTCTGTATCCAAAGAAGACACAATTCTCTGTCTCAATGGGTAGCTTGGTGGGTTGGTTGCCTGAGGCCCATCTATGGAAATGCCAAGCAATTGATTTTCCCTCTCACAATGTCAACATATCTGGAGGAGAAGAGAGGGAAACTGACCACCCGAGCTCCTATTGAAGGAGTTAAGTGACTTTCCCAGAGTTACACAACAAGGCTTGAACCTAGGTCTTCCTGGAATCAAAGCTAGCTCTCTAGCCACTGCGCCATGCTGCTTCTTTGATATTAATACAAATAAAAGTAGGACATACATACATTGCCCTAACATCTACTGCTGCTTGTAGTGTTGGCTTATAGCTCAGCCAGTCAACAGGCATTTATTATTGTCTATTATATGATCAACTATGAAAGTCTTTTCTATTCTTTTTTTTAGAGACTTATCTATTCTGATCAATACAATGATCCAAGATAATTCCAAATGACCAATGATGAAAAATGCTATCCACCTCTAGAGAGAACTGATGAACTCTGAGTACAGATTGAAGCATACTTTTTCCACTCTCTTTGTTTTTCTTGCTTTTTAAAAATTTTTTGCAACATGGCTAATTACAGAATTATGCCTTACTTGTATAATTGATATCATATTGCTTGCCTTCTCAATGAATGAGGAGTAAGGAAAGGAGAAAATTTGGAACTTAAATTTTTAAAAAATGAATTTTAAAATAAAAGTAACAAATTTAAAAAAGGGGGGGGGAACCTAGCATTTATTGTTTACTAGATATCAGATACTATGCTAAGTGCTGGAAATACAAACATGAGCAGAAAGACAGTCCCTGCCCTCAAGGAGCTTACCTTCTAATGGGGAAGACAACACAAAAAAGGAAGCTGAAAAAGGTGAGGGAATAAAGAAACAGATCTGGGGGCATGGTAAGACAGTTCTGAGGTGTCAACCTGGAGAGAAATGAGACATGCTTGGCTTGGGAGCCCTCCTTAAATGGAGGTTCTGGGAGGAATAACCTAAAGAAGAGGCTAGGGGTTGGGAGGAAGGATAATCCTAAGTATGAATTCCAGGGCCCAGAATGAGGCTTCAGGATGAAGAGCTAGAAATCAAGACCACTGATTTAGAACTAGAGAAAGAACTTAGAAGCTACTGAGTCCAAATGCCTTATTTTATATGGGCCTGGTATGACTGGGCATGACTGGGACTTCTACTCTTGCTGTCTGATCTGATTTACCCCATCATGAACTCACATTGATAGCCTTACAGTCCCCAGAGCAGGGTGCACCATACAGCTACAACTAACTACTCTGTCTCTTTCATGGTCCTATGTATGACCTAGGTATAAGGATGATATATGTTTAGGACCCTCCTCTCTAACTCCCTAGCCTCCACTGGTGTGTTTCTTACTTACAAATAACCAGCCACTGCAACAACATTAATTGTTAAACCTAAAACATTTACTTAATAAGGCAAAAGCAAAAATAATCATAACATTCATTAGAAGGCCAAATCAGGAATAATACAACATCACAGTTATTCAAGGCAAGAATAGGAATAATCACCTATATGCCACATACTGCCTTGCCAATGAATACAATGTTCCTAGGGGAGAGTGGGTATACACATGGAGAAACCTAGCAGGGAGGCACCTGAGTAAGGAAACTCATGTGCCTAGGGTCCCTCACAACACTAGACTATCAGCTTTGATGTCCTTGATCCCTTCGGGAACAATCTTCACCACCCAAAGCCCCTTCTCTGCTAGCTGCTCCCTTCCAGCTCTCATCAGTATACCACTGGGCTAAGCAGCTTCTCTTCTACTCTTTTTTTTTTTAATTAAATTTTATTTTCTTTTTATCCTCTTCTACTTTTGAACTGAAAAGCAATGGCAAGCTCTTTTTGTTCATAGCCACACTTAGCAGGACACTGAGAAAAAGTGTTTTACTCTTTCAACAGCAAGAAGTAACCTTAAATGAGAACTGCCTACCTCCTCACATCTGCAAAAAGCAGGGGATTTTTCTTTGTCCAGTCAGCTCCAATCTCTTCTTACAACAAAGCACAGCTCACAGTAAAATAGATGCTAAGTCTATCTTTTTTCCCTTTGTTTCTCTCTCTCAAACCAGACACCTTAGAAGTGTGCACAGCAACTCTGAGAAGTTTCCCCTCTCAGACAGTAAATGGAACTAGAGAGCAATAAATAAGACTGAATAATTCTTCACAAAACATCAGGATTCAATGTTCTTCCAATGAGCTTCCCTCAGCTGCTCCAGCCTTTCTCTAGCCAATCAGCAAAGTAATGCCCTTCTTCCAATAAGCAAGTTCTCAGCCAAGCAACTGACTAGGAAACTGAGATCCAAGGTGGTTAATTTCAGTGCCTTGGTCAAAATCCCAGTTAATTAGTATCAGAGATTAAACTAAAACTCAAAAGTTCCTGACTATTTCTTGATCACCTCTGCAAAAAGTGACCTCTCCTTCCTTGAAATTCTACTAGAACTCATTGCCTATATCTCTCATTTAATCTTATTATTATTAGCTACTTTTAAGGAACATAATAGAATCCTATAATAAGAAGGGATCCTAGAGATTATCTCGGTAATTAGTGATAGAGCTGGAATCAAAACTGGGTCTTTTAACTACAAATTCAGTGCTGTTTCCCCTATATCATACTGCCTTCCTTTTTTGGTCATTTTATCCATCTATCTATCCCTCAAAGTGCTAATCTTCAAATGGGAAAATCAATATGTAAATAACTGGGTGCATAGAAGATAGCACATTGAAGCTAATCTGAGAGGGAAGGCACAATTAGTTGGGGTGAGGTGTAGGATAGGACTCTTGAAGAAGGTGGGACTTAAGCTGAGTCTTGAAGAATGAAAGAAAGTGAAGAGGCAAAGGGGAAGGGACAGAGCATTTCTGGCCAACGCAAAGAGATGGGGAATACAGTGTCACATTCAAGGAACAGCAAGTGGACCATTGTGGTTATATTGTAGAGTGTGTGGGAGGGAAGAAAGCATAAGAAGACTGGAAAGATTATGAAGAGTTTTAAGTGACACACAGACGAGAGTATGTTTGGTCCTGGAGAAAATAAGAAGCCACTTGAGCTCACTGAACAGAGGGTGATATAATCAGACTTTGTTGTTGTTGTTCAGTCATTTCAGTCATATCTGACTCTCCACGACTCCATTTCCTTCTCCAGCTTTGTGATGAGGAAACTGAGACTAACAAGGTTAAGTGACTTGCCCAGGGTCGCACAGCTAGGAAGTATCTGAGGCTGGATTTGCATTCAGATCTTCCTGATTCCAGGACCAGCACTCTATCCACTGTACCACCTACCATGGTCAGATTTACATATTTGAAAAATCACCTTAGCAACTGAGAAGATGGATTGGGGTAGGAAGAGACTTGAGGCAGGGAGAACAGTTAGGAGGCTATTGCAGTAGCCCCACTGAGAGGTGATAAAGGCCTGAACTAGGGTGGTGTCTATGAATAGAAAGAAAGGGGCACATCAAGAGATTTTGTGAAGTAGAAATGACAAGACTTGGGAATGGATTGGAAATGGGGGCGAGGGGTAATGAAGAGTATCCCTCTTCAAGATGACAGATTTGGGAAATACGGAGGCAGAATAGATGCCTTGGCAATTGATTGAATATAAGGGGTAAGGGAAAAGGAAGAGTCAAAGATGACTCCTAAATTATGTACCTGATCGAAATGAAAGATTGTGGCACCTTCACCCGAGAAGCCCAGAGAAGGGACACATTTATTGATATTGAGTTCTCTTTGGGACATTTTTGAGTTTGAGATGACTACAAGATGTCTAAGCAGTGGAAAACATGGAGCTAGTGCTGAGGAGAGCCACTGGCATGGGGTATATAGATTTTGGAGTCATCTGTGTCATGCTGATGAAAATCCTTAGAGAACACCTAGGATAAGGAGACAAAAGGTGGACCATTAATTATCCAGCAAAGGAGACTAGATGGAGCAGTCAGAAGGTAAAGGAGAACCAAGCAAAAGTACCAATATTGCTGGTTATGAGTAGTAATTAAGGGAGAAGAGTGTTTAGAAGGAGGAGGTAGTCAGCAGTATCAAAAGTTGAAGAAAAGTCAAGTAAGGTGAGGACTAAGAAAAGACCATCAGAATTAACAGTGAAGAGATCATAGATCATGTGAACTTAAAACTAGAACTAAAAGAGACCTCTGAGGCCATCTAATTTGACCTCCACATTTTCTAGGTAATGAAACTCAGGCCCAAGGAGGAGGTCTTTGCTAACCTGTAAAGAACAGTTTAAGTCAGAAGCGAGATTACAAGGGGTTGAGAAGTGAGTGGGAGGTGAGAAAGTGAAAGTACCAAGCAGATGGTTCTAGGGATTTGGCAGTAAAACGGAAAAGAAATATAGGACTATAGCTTGAGAGTATGGTAGTATCAAGTAAGTTTGAGGATAGGGTAAACCTGAGAATGTTTCTGTGCAGCAGAGAAAGAACCACTCAGGTGAATGGGGTAGAGAGTCAATCGAGGAAGAATAAACACTTTTACCACATAGCAGTGAGGAACCAATTGAGATAAAAGAATGTGAATATTAAGTGGATATAGTTGGCATGGTGGTATGACTCCCTACAACCAACCAGAGCTCAGTAACTAGGAATTTTAATTTAAGAAGGCAGATAATGGGGGAGGTGTGGGGGAAGAGAGAGAGAGAGAGAGAGAGAGAGAGAGAGAGAGAGAGAGAGAGAGAGAGAGAGAGAGAGAGAGAGAGAGAGAGAGAGAAAGAGAGAGAAAGAGAGAGAGCAACCCAGAGCTGAGTTTTGGCAAGGCAGAAATTGGCAGGACAAGGAGGTAAGGGGATAAAGAGTAAAAGACAATGAAAAGCTAAACTCTAGAATCATGGTTGTAGATAGAGAAAAGTAGATCTAAAGCAAAGAACTGGACATTGAGAGGATGTCCATCAATTGGGGAATAGCTGAACAAGTTGTGGTATATGAATGTAATAGAATACTATTGTGCTATAAGAAATGATCAGCAGGCTGACTTCAGAAAATCCAGGAAAGACTTATGTGAACTGATGCTGAGTGAAGTGAGCAGGACCAGGAGAACATTGTACACAGCAACAGCAAAATTGTGCAATGATTAACTATGACAGATTTAGCTTTTCTCAGCAATACAATGATCCAAGACAATTCCAAAAGACTTATGATGGAAAATGCTATCCACGTCCAGAGAAAGAACTATGGTCTAAATGCAGATCAAAGCGTGCTGTTATCTCTTTTTTGTTGTTGTTGTTGTTGTTTCATTTTCTTTTGTTTTTGTTTTGTTTTTTCTTTCTCATGGTTTCACAATATGACTAATATGGAAATTTAAAAAATATGATTGTGCATGTATAGCTTATATTAGATTGTTTGCCATCTTGGGGAAGGGAGACAGGAAAAAACTTTGGAACTCAAAATTTTACAAAAATGAATGTTGAAGACTATGGGAATTTTAATACTGTTAAAAAAAAAAAAGGAATGGAAGGACTGAAGGTTACAGTGAAGACCAAGAGTAGGTTTAAATGGAATGAAGCAGAGGCAGATTTGTATTTTTACCTTGCAGGCTTTGAGGAACTAATAAAAGCTTTTTGTCAAGTGAATGACATTAGGAAATTATTTTGGCCACTATGTGAAGGATGGATTGGAGGAGGTGAGACTGGAAGCAGGGATACCAGTTAGGAGGCTAATATAATAGCCCAGGTGAGAGGTGATGAGGGAGATTGAACCTGGGTAAATGAGGGAATGGATGGAAGATTACAGAGGTAAAATAAGCAAGACTTAGCAACTGATTGATACTAAGTTATGAAGGAATGGGAAATCAAAGATGACTCTGATGTCTCACCCTTTATAAGATTACCCTCTAGAATGACACTCGTCATTCAGTCTATGTGAGCACTTTCTAAGACAGGGAATTCACACACTGCTTCCCAAGGCGTCCCAATCCATCTGTGGACAGCTCTAATTGATGGAAATGGCAAACCACTCCAGCATCTTTGCCAAGAAAACCCCAACTGGGGTCATGAAGAGTTGGACACAACTGAAAAATGACTGAACAACAACAAAAATTGATAGAAAGCTTTACTTTATATTGAGCTAAAAAATCCCTGGCCTGGTTCAGTCTTCTGAAGCAACAGTCTGGCTCTAGAGGGCAGAAATAGAACAGAGCAAACACTGCTGGGGCTGGGACAGACTTGCCTAAGATGCCTCTACATGGAAGCATGGTATCTTTACCTGGAAGAGTTCATGGACGAGTTGGGTGACTCTTGTCAAGAATGTTGTAGAAAGGACTCCTGCCCCTGGGGAGAGGCTGAACTGAGTGTCCTGTGAGATTCCTTCCAAGATCTAAGGCTGGAAGGGATGTCAGAGGAGAGCTAGTCCAACCCCCTTATTTTACAGATGAGGAAACTGAGACCCAAGGAGGTGATGGATCCATTATAGATGCTTTGAGAGGCAGCATGGTACAGGGTGAAGAGTCCTGGCTTAGGAGTTAGAGGAACTGAATTCAAATCCTGCCTTTGCTACTTACTACCTGTGTGACCTTTGGCAAGTTATTTGAACCTCTCTGGGATGCAGAGTAGGTTAGACTAGCTGACTCCAAGACCCCAGGCAGCTCTAGATCTCTTAAAAGAGTTGTAAAGGAACCACAAACAATGTTCAGTTGAGCCTCTCACCAGTATCCTTGATATCCTGAACTAGGCCAAGAAATTTTAGCTCAATATAAGGAAATGCTTTTTATGCATTAGAGCTATCCAAATATGGACTGGTATACTTTGAGTTCATTTTCTGTCATGGAAGGCATTCAAACAATGACTGCATGTCATGTCTTCTGCAAAATGAAAGGTTGAGACTAGATGGACCTTTCTATCTCTAAATCTATGATCTAGAACTGGAAGGAAAACTCAGAAGTATTGTAGTCCAGTCCTTTTATTTTACAGATAAGGAAACTGAGGTCCCAGAGAAATAACCAACTGTGAGGTTCCAATTGGGAAAAAGCCCTAAAAAAACAGTAACAAGTGAAAAGCCATAAAAATTTAAACTCTGTGAAAGTTGGAAGCCAGAACATGGTGACCTGTTTACAAATCTTAACTTAGATACTAACTCATAACTTTGACACTGTGTCAAAACTTAAGATACTATGACCTAAGAAAGCCAAAACAAGAATATTGTGACCGGAACATGATCAATACACAAACTTACGTTTGAGCATAACTTTGGCTTAACTTCCAAGCTCATTACTAAGCAGAAAACCAAAAATATCCACCAGTCAATAGCGATGCACCCTCTAGCTCCTCCTGCCTTTGTCTGTTTTCTATAATTACCATGGGGATTTTGGGGTTCTTCAGCAGGGATCCACAAAACTGTCTGGCTGCCGCCCCAAACTGAAGATTGCCCCTGTTTGTAAGTATTCCTAATGATTGGTTAAACTACTACCTATAATCAATCTTGAGCTCCTTGGCCTCTTCCTTTGGTATTAAAAAGAACCCTCTACAGTTATGGGGGAGTGTTGAATAAGCAAACACACCAACTATGCCATTTCTTAGGTAGGAGACACAAGAGGGCTTCTAGCACCTCTCTCACTAGCAGGTTAACTTTTGATCTGGTCAGACGGGAAGACAGGAATGGAGTCATCATAAGGGGTTAAATAAGCTTACTTTAGGGGCAGCTAAGTGGTGCAGTGGATAGAGGTCTGGCCTTAGTATCAGGAGGACCTGAGTTCAAATCTGGCCTCAGACACTTGACACTTAGTAGCTGTGTGACCCTGGGCAAGTCACTTAACCCCAATTGCCACACACACACACACACACACACACACAAAAGGAAAGAAAAATAAACAAGCTTACTTTATTCTAGTCTAATCTTCTCATAGGGAGTTTGCTGATAATGGGAGCACCAATTCCTACAGGATACAGCATTCCGTAACAACCCTTCTGGCAGATGCCGGCATGAAGGGGGGGCAACTACCCCTCATCTTGATGGGGTCAATCGATACCAGCACAACTTATGCACTCCCCCTAAATCCCTTCAAGCCTCAATGGGGGCCAGTTGAGGCAAACACAGATTCCTCCTGCCAAGCCTTGATGGGACTGATCAAGGCACATACAGCATTCAGCCTGCACATTCACATCTTTGGGGGTCCCCAGTCACTGACCAGTGCCCATTTGCTTTATAGGGCAACAAAGAAGGCACATTGCCAGCAATAACCTCACAATTTTACATCACTTCATCCCTACATCTATTGCATAAGTGAAATAGAAACTGTTTTGAATCATGATTGTAGAGATTGTTATGGGATGTAGAGATTGTTATGACTATGGGAAGAAAACCCTAAGAAAGAATAACAAAAAATCCACTTTACACACACTAAAATTCACCTTACTTACAGGGAGGTACAAGGTTCCCCAGCCAAGGGAATTCTGGATCTTATACCAACTTATTCAAGGTCACACAGGTAATAATAAATGGAACAGCAGGATTTAAACCTAGATCCTTTGACTTTAAAAGCAATCGATCGACATTTTTATTTATTTATTTTATTTTCTTAGAGAGGCAATCAGGTTAAGTGACTTGCCCAGGGTCACACAGCTAGTAAGTGTCTGAGGCCAGATTTGAACTCAGGTCCTCCTTCCTTCAGGGCTAGTGTTCTATCTACTGCCCCACCTCATTTCCCCCAATTGCCTGTTTGTTATGGGCCAGGTGATGACATGATGACCTGGACCCTGAATTTTCCCATACATTTCAGCAACCCAATCCCTGAATTTTCCCACACATCCGGGTCCCTGGCATCTCTCCCACCTAGATACTTAATAGTCTTTTCAGTGTGGCTCTTTGACCCGGCCCGGACCACAGTAACTCCTTCCACTGTCTACACCTGGCCCACTCCAGGCTATTTACCACTCTTTAATCCCATCCAGATCTTTTCACAGTTCCTTTTTTGTATATAAATATCAATCTGTTAGAAACAGAGCCCCTCGGACCCCCTCAGTAGGTTGGGAAGTTAGTCCAGGTGAGCTGCCACAGCCCATTGCTTTCCCAGTTGCAATGCCTAGTAGAGTCTCGCTCTTAAGAACAAAACTAAGTCCAGAGTGAAAGAAGAATCGTTTATTATGGTTCTTGCAAGAATTGGGAGCACTCACTGGTGGGAGAAGCACACCATACAGAAGTGACAACCAGCTTTTATCCTGTTAGTATGATCCTGCTCCTCCCACCAGAGCTAGGATTGGTCCAGCTCATCGGAGTTACACTCTTCCTGAACTGCCCATCCCATGTTCCTTATTGTCATGTTAATCACTCCTAGTTCATATGTCCCATGTTCAAAAATGGCAGCTATCTCCACCCTCTGGGTGTGTCACTTAATATTCAATATGTTGATTAAGCAAGCACAGTGGAGAAAAGCCTTTGCTTGTCCTTGACCCTGACAAGTTGCAACTGGTTTAATCTCCAGGGCTCTTTCCTAAGGAACTAGTTGTTTTGCAGAATGTCTGGGGCACTTTCTGATTGGTTGAGGGACTATCCTCAAGATCTTGGAATTCCTCAGAATTCCCTTGTTCTGCTGTGGAAGCCTAACTTCTAATGCTTTCTCACAAATCTCACCCCATCAAGCTTCAGATTCACTCTGAATCTAGCCCACTCTATTGACTTTGACTGAAAGAAGGCTTGAGTGCTTGAATTCTTTCTAGGCAGACTTTGTCCTGTACCCCAACATTTGGGGGTTCTTAGCACCCCAAATCACATCATAGGTACTATGCTAAGGATAAAAAAGAGGCAAAAGACAGTTTCTGCCCTCAAGGGGCTTACAATTTAATGGGGGAGACAACATGCAAACAAATATATACAACATAAGTACCCCTATGCTCCTTGAGAGGAAGCTCTGGGATTTGCCCAAATAGGCAGAGGGCATTTATGGTCTGGGCAGTAGGTGGGTATAATAATAATGGCTAACTTACCTGCATTATTTAATCTGAGCCTCACAACAGACCTGTGAAGTAGGTTGTACAGGGATTATTGTCTCTATTTTGCAGATGAGGATACTGAAACATTGTGAATTCAATTAATTTCAAGAGTCAATACTGATAATAAATTGCAGCGTCAGGATTTAAACTCAAGTCTTCTGATTCTTGCTGGGGCAGAAGCTTTGGCTGGGGGTTTGGAGGTCGGGGAAGGTTGGGAAGGAAGATAGGAAAAGATTGTCTGCCCAAACTGCTCCTTGTGGAGGCCAGCAGAGACATCTGCATTCAGAAATAGAGGCGGGGAGATAGAAGCAGGCAGAGGCACAGCCAAGGAGTCAAATTGAAACCAGAGACCAGAGGGCAGGGGAACGTGATGGCCAGCCCAAGGTTAGAAGCAACAGCTGGGATTTCTCCCAGAAGGCTGAGTGCAGCCTTCAGACACTTTCTATGAAGTCTACCTTTCCATGGCAGTGTGGCTTAGGGCTTTCTGTGTATTCCTGCCCTGGGAAGGAGCAGTGGGAGGGACCTAACTACCAGCAGTGGAGCCAGGTTCCCTGAATCCCCATATACAAAAAGAGGCAGCCCTCAAGGAGCTCCGTGCAAGGATGTTGTCAAGGAGACAGCATACAAACAAATATCTATAAAGCAAGCTATGTACAGGCTAAATAGGAAATAACTCAAAGAGAGGAAGCCCTCAAATTAAGAGATTAGCGAAGGCTTTTTGTAAAAGGTGGGATTTTAGTTGGGACTTAAAGAAAGCTGGGGAGGTCAGTATACGTAGCGCAGGGAGAACATTCCAGGCATGAGTAACAGCCAGAGAAAATGCCCAGAGCCAAGAAATGGAGAATCTCTTGGAACTGCCAGGAGGCCAGTGTTACTGGATCAAAGATTACATGTCAGAGGGTAAGGTGTAAGAAAACTAGAAAAGGTCTGAAGGGGCTAGGACTCAGGGGAGGGGAACCTGAGGCCTTGAGGTCACATGTGGCCTCTAGGTCCTCAAGTGCAGCCCTTTGACTGAATCCAAATTTCACAGAACAAATCCCTTTAATAAAAGGATTTGTCCTGTAAAACTGGGACTCAGGCAAAAGGCTACACCCGAGGACCCAGAAGGCCACAAGAGTGTGGCTGGAAGGTTCCCCACCTCTGGGCTAGGTAATGAAGGGCTTTGAATGCCAAACATAGCATTTCATGTTTGCTCCTGGAAGCTATAGGGAGCCGCTGGAGTTTATTAAGTGGGGAGAGAAGGGCTGTGTGTGATGTAGTCAGACCCATGTTTTGGGAAAATTACTTTAATGACTGAAGAATGGATGGAGTGGGAGAGGCTTGAAGCTTGCAGACCCAGCTGAAATAACTTTTATGTACCTAGCTATTTGCACTTGTCTCCTCTATTAGAAGGTGAGCTCCTCGAAGGCAGGGCCCAGGCATTTTCCTTTTTTTGTATTCCCTGGGGTTAGCATTGTGCTTGGCACAAGTTAGTCTTAATTAATGCTTATTGAATAATTGACTAAGAAGGCAATCTCTGCCCTCAAGGAGTTTACAGTGGCTCCAGGGAAACAACTTGTAAGAAACAAGAGGACAATAATTACTGGGTACATTTCAAGGCTTAAAAAAAAGCTTTCCTTCTAAGAGTCCTATGAAATAGATAGTACAAGTATTATTATCTCCATGTAATAAGTGGTGAAAAGGCTGTATGGTATAATGAATATAGTGTAAGCTCCTAAGCCAGGAAGACCTGGATTCCACTCCTCCCACTGATATATACTGTAAGTAATCCTGGACCAGTGTTTTGGTGCCCAAGGTCACATGCTATCGTCAGAAATGAAATTTGAGCTGAGGTGCCTGCTGATTTTGGTCTATTACTCTTTCTGTCCCTGTAACTTTCTGTCTAATAACTGACATTCCTAGAGCCCATTATCTAATCTGAGCCTCAGACAATCCTGTGAGCTAAGGGCCATGGGTAATATTATCTCTATTTTGCAAATGAGGGAAATTGAGTGTTAAGTGATTTGATGCTGGTCTCACTTTTCTAAGTATCTGGTAGATTTGGAACTCCAGGCTTTCTGACTCCAAGGGCATCACTCTCTCCACTCTGTATTAATAGCCTAATGTGTTCCCCACTGCCTTAGAAGCAGAATAGTTTTGCTAAGTAAATTCCTTTTGTTAAATGTTAGACAACCTACAAGTTTTCCATTTTCCTCCTAAGAGTATTTTCCGTTCAAAAGAGAATCCCTAAATAGTGATGTGTGGGACAGTGACCCTAACCCAAATTAAACTCAGAGACTTCTCAAGGTGGAAAGCAAAGGTTACCTTTATTACAATCTCATCAGATAGGTTAATGCTTAACCCAAAAGAAAGAAGCAGCTTTGGTAGAAGCAACTTCAGTAGGGGAAATTTTTTTTTTTTTGAGAAAGAAGAAGGTAATAACAACCCAAATTACATACATCCCTGTTGTTGTTCAGTTGTGTCCAACTCTTTGTGGCCCCATCTGGTTTTCTTGGCAGAGATATTGAGGTGGTTTGCCATTTCCTTCTCCAGCTCATTTTCCAGATTAGGAAACTGAGGCAAACAGGATTAAGTGACTTGCCCAGGGTCACACAGCTAATGTCTGAAGCCTAATTTGAACTCAGGAAGAGGAGTCAGGAAGACTCCAGGACTAGCATTCTGTCCATTGTGCTACCTAGCTACCATATACCTCTGACAAAGGCTTATTCTGTTTATGCATAAGGCTAGAGCTGCAGAACATTTAGGAGTCACCCTCATAGCCTGTTTGGGGACGATGACATAGTGTGGTAGAAGTGGCAATAGATTGGGAGTCAGAAGACATGGCTTTGGGTTCAGGTTCCCTAGTAACTGACTGTGTGGCTTCAGTCCAGTGATTTCCTTTTCCTTGAGATCCTCAGTTTCTTTATCTGTAAAATGAGGAGGTTGAATTTGATAACCTCTCACCTCAGCCTGCTGGAACAAGCAAGAATTTGATCAGCCTCTGAATATGTGTGTGAGAAGGGAGAGAGAGCTTAGGAGGAACTTAGCTACCACCTAGCTCAACCTTTTTATTTAAGAGATAAGGAAACTGAGGAGCAGAGTTGAAATAATTTGCCCAAGGATGTTTATTAATTTATCCAGAGCCAGGACTAGGGTCAGGGTTTCCCACTGCTGTATTAAACCTTGCAAACACAACCCAACACTTATTTTAAAGGCAGAGCCATAATTAGCTGAAACTTCCTGGAGCCATTTTATTTACAGATGACAGAGAGAAGATGTGTGTGTGGGAGTTCACACAGGATAGTCCGACCACAAGTGCAGTCTCACTGAACAGGGCGGCCTGTCCTCTGAAACCTTTGGAAGGACTGAGAAGGGAGTGGTCAGTAGGTTTCCAGATCCAGCTTTCTTTGTGTCTCCTTCTCTTCCTTTGAAGGCTCATTCATCAGTTCTTGCTCATCAATAAGTGTTTTCATAGTTTCCAAATAACCCCCTTGAGAGTTTAGAGATTGTGGGATGTTCCACAATCTTAAGCAACTTACACAGTGATGTCAGTACTTCGTCTTACTTTCTGCACAACTTAGCCAGCACCTATTATCCCTTCTCCTTCCCCCACCAAATTGTCCTGAGTTTGGGATAAAGTCTTTTCCATGTCATTATCATCCTAACAGTCGCTAGGATCCCCCAAAACAGCAGTTCTTTATAGTTCATGACTGTGAACTGACTAAATATGATAACTACTCAGCATTCTATATACCTAAGTAGAGCCATGCCCCAGTTAGTACAAATCAGGAATCTCCTGAAGTGTTCAAAGTTATAATTATGTAAAATGTGGTAATAGGTCCCAGCCCAATAGAAATATGCAGGGCGAATTCAAATAATGACAATTACTTCAAGGGATTTATTATTCACACAAATGGGAAACTAGTGGCATACAATGTATTTATAACAGTTTGTATACTTCAGTGTCATGGAACTTCATCCCATAATTACTTCAGTGTAGTTATGTTATTTCAATGTACCATGATATTTCAGTCTATCAATCAATAAATATTCAAGAAGCACCTACTATGTGCCAGGCATTGTGCTAAGTATTGAGGATACAAAAAGAGGTAAAAGACACTCTCTGCCCTCAAGGAACTCACAATTTAATGGAGAGCCAACAATCAAACAATTATTTCCAAAGCAAGCTATCTACAGGATAAATGGTAAATAATTAGTGGGGGAAGGCACTAGGATTAAGAGGGGTTGCAGAAGGCTTCCTATAGAAGGTAGGATTTTAATTGGGACTTAAATGAAGCCAGGGAGGTCAGTAATCACAGCAGAAGAGAGAGAACATTCCAAGCATGAGGAGCAGCCAGAGACAACGCCCAGAGCCGAGAGACTGAGTGTCTTGTTCGTGGAATAATAGGGAGACCAGTGTCACTAGATTGAAGAGTTCATGTCAGTGGGTAAGATGTCAGAAGACTGGAAAGGTAGGAGGGGATAGGTTATGAGGGTTTTAAATACCAAACAGGATTTTGTGTTTGCTCCTGGACGCAATAGGGAGCCAGTGGAATTTACTGAGTAGGGGGTGACATGGTCAGATCTGCATTTTAGAAAAATCACTTTAGTGGCTGAATGTAGGATAGATTGGAGTAGGGAGAGACTGGAGAGAGGCTGACCAACCAGCAGGGTATTGCAATAATCCAGGCATGAGATGATGAGAGTCTGCACCAGCTGGGTGGCAATGTCAGTGGAGAGAAGGGGGGCATATTCAAGAGATACTGGATCTGGGGGCAGTTAGGTGGCACAGTGGATAGAGCATCAGCCCTGAAGTCAGAAAGACCTGAGTTCAAATCTGGATTCAGACCAAACACTTGACACTTACTAGCTGTCACTTAACCCCAACTGCCAAAAGAGATAGAGAGAGAGAGAGGAGAGAGAGAGAGAGAGAGAGAGAGAGAGAGAGAATGTTGGATCTGCGAGGTGAGTGATTACAAGCAATCCAGGATGACTCCTAGGCTGTGAACCTGAGGGATTGAGAGGATGGTTTTGCCCTCTATGGTAATAGGGAATAAATGGTAATAGGGAGTAGGAGGCAGGGAGGGTTTGGGGGAAAGAGAATGAACTTCATTTTAGACATACTGAATTAAAGATGTCTACATTGACATCAAAAATACACAATCAAATTTTGACACACAATCAAATTTTGACACACATCATAAATGTCAACTTTTTAAAAGAAATGTTTCCTTGACCATTTAAAAATCATTAGTCAACTAAAATACATTAAGCACCTACTATATGCCAGGCACTATTCTAAGCATTTATTATTTCCTCCTTCCTCACTGCCTCACCACCTCATCCATTAGAAACCTCCCTTATAACAAGCTAGGTGGTGAATTGGGCTTGGAATCAGGACTCATCTTCCTGAGTTCAAATATGGTCTAAGACACTAGTTGTGTCACCCTGGGCAAGTCACTTAACCCTGTTTGCCTCAGTTTCCTCATCAGTAAAATAAGCTGGAGAAGGAAATGGCAAACCACTCCAGTATCTTTGCCAAGAAAACTACAAATGGGGTCACAAAGTCAGACACAACAGAAGAGACTGAACGAGAACTTGTAACAAATAAATATACATCAGAGAAAGCAGACTGACACATTGAACATGTCTGAATATGTCTATCTTACCCCACATTTCTAGTCTAAACTTCTCTGCTTCTGGAGATCATACTTCCCCATCAGCCCCTTTAAGTCATGATCCAGCATTGCATTGAGCACAGTCACACAGTTTTTCAGTGTACAATGTTAACATTCATCAGCTTATCTTTTTTTTAATTAATTAATTAATCTTTAGTTTTCAGCGTTCACTTTTATAAGATTATGAGTTCCAATTTTCCCCCTCCCCAAGATGGCCTGCAATCTGATATAGGCTATACATGCACAATCACATTAAACATATTCCCACATTAGTCATGTTGTGAAAGAACAATCAGAACAAAAGGGGAAAACCACGAGAAAGAGAAAACAAAAACAAAAAAAAGAGAGAAAATAGTATGCTCCAATCTGCACTTGGACTCTGTAGTCTTTTTCTGGATGTGGATAGCATTTTCTATCATGAGTCTTTTGGAATTGTCTTAGATCACTGCATTGCCGAGAATAGCTAAGTCTATCACAATTGATCACCACACAATGTTGCTGTTACTATGTACTATGTTCTCCTGGTTCTACTCACCTCGCTCAGCATCAGTTCATTTTTCCAGGTTCATCAGCTTATCCGACCAGGCAAGAGTTTGTACTGAGTGAGAGTGTGAGGGGGGAGTTGAGGCAGAGAGAGAGAATGGCTGCCAAAAGACAGCAAAGACTTGAAGAATCAGAGAAAAAAAGAAAGGAAAAAAAGGCCAATGGAGCCCACAAAGGTGGGGACCCTTCATAGCCATCATTAGTATTAGCAAGCATTTAGTGAGCATGGACCATGCACTAGGCCCTGGCCAGGACCACGGAATACAAACACAGAGGATAGACAATCCTAGCTCTGGAGGAGATACAACATACTTAGAGAAAAGCAAATACAGAACAGGTTCAGAATATTTACATGGTCACTGAAGGAGAAGAACACTAGGAACTATGCAAATCAGGAAGATGATTTGAAAGAGATAGCATTGAGGGGTAGGTAGGTGGTGAAGCAGATAAAGCACCCGCTCTGGAGTCAGGAGGACCTGAGTTCGAATCCAACCTCACACATTTACTAGCTGTGTGACCCTGGACAGGTCACTTAAACCCAACTACTTACACTCCCCCCCGAAAAAAAATTTCCACTACTTCATAAGTGATCTCAATTCACAATCATCCTGGATAAGCCCCTACAATTTGTAAGACTGTGCCCTTGAAAACTCTGGTTCTTGCTCTTTTTCCCAGAATTCACGTGTAATATCTTGAGTCATCAATTTTGCAAATGATTGTCCAAGTCCCAATCAATACAATACTCTGTATTTACTGTCCAGGAAATAGCAAAAGCAATTAATTAAGGTTCTATAGCAGTGTAAATAATGAGACAGTCAAGGCACAGAATCTTTCTTTGTGTTATTCACTAATGAGTGCAACCTCCTACACCTCCCAAGGTGGTGAAGGAAGAAGAAGCTTTCTGGAGACAACTTACATAGAGGTCAACTGTAATTCAAGGAAGAGGGCAAACAACATAAGGGAATTGTCATCTGTTCCCTGTACTCTTTCAGCCTGATCTGGGGAGTAGCTTTTATGGATCTTCAGTGGCCCTCAGGACTAGAGCTGCCTCAGTTCCAGCCCTGGGCTGCCATCTCCTGCATGCAGTGGGTCTTTTAGATTCCAATCAGTCTCCAGAACCTGACTATACTGAGTGTAGATGGAACATGGACAGCTCCTGCTCTGTGGCCCAAACCCCATAACATCAGACTACTTCCAGTTCACTCTCCACCCACCACAGCTTAAGAATACACCAGGATTCCCCTATGTCTCCCTTCTGTCCTTCCCAAGTTTGTACCTTATCATAAAATTACTCCTCAAATTCAGGCTGGAGTCACATTGGGATTCACAGAATCACAGAATTTCAGAGTTGGAAGGGACCAACAACCATCTTGGGTAATGGCTTAGCAGGGGTGGGGAACCTGAGGCCTGAGGCTACATGTGGCCCTCTAGGTCCTCAAGTGAGGTCCTTTGACTGAATCCAAACTTCTCAGAACAAATCCTTTTATTAAGAAGAGGCCATGGGTTCCCCACTTCTGGGCCACAGTGGACAGAGGACTGGACTTAGAATCAGAAAGACATGAGTTTGAATCCTGCCTCAGACACTAGCTGTGTGAACCTGGACAAATTATTTAATGTCCCCTGCCTTCAGTCTCCTCATCTGTAAAATGGAAATAATAACAACTAGAGGGTTGCTGGGAAGCTCAAATGAGATAAGAGATGTCAAGTGCTTTGCAAACCTTAAGGCATACATAATATTATGATATTATTATTGTAAACTCTTATTATTGAGAGGCAGCATGCTACAGAGGGGAAAAAATGGATTCAGAGTCAAGGGACCTGGATTCTGCCACTTACTACCTGTGTGACCCTAAACAAGTCACTTTACCACTGTGGGTCTCAGTTTCCTCATCTGTTAAATGACGGAGTTGGACGTGATGAATTCTGAGGTCTCTTCCAGCTCTAAAACTATGATCCTATGATCTTCTTCTTCAATGGTGTCAGGGATTCTTACTTTGGAGTCTGTTAGTGGGTTGGTTGTAAGGACAGAATCACTTCATGGTGTCATAGCCAGAAACAGGACACTGGGCAGAATGGAGCACAGATGCAGCTTTCCATCTGTCCCTATGCTTGGGCACTGTGAATAGTGCTTTGCAAGGAGGGAGTGCCAGGGAAGTGATACAGGAGAGGAGGCCAGGTCCCCAGCAAGGCTGGCCTTGGCTTGGTGCCTTGGCAAAAAGCAGTAGAGGAGTACCCAGGAGGTGCTAAAAGGCCTGGAATGGTGCTCAAGACTGGAAAACAGCCATGGGTCCAAGTCAGAAAGGCTCATTAAACTGCAATCCAACATCAGCTTTCAAACAGTTAGAGTCAGGACAGTGTCTGGGTACAAAATGGATGCCCATCAAGCTGGGAAGCCCAAGGCTTTCACACTGCGAAAGAGGCCAGATTTCTCATCATTAGCTCCCACAGAGTCAATGCAAGAAAGGATTGGGGGCTCACGCTATACTTCTACCCCCAACATTTCTATCCAGGTAAAATCAAGTTAAAAGGAACATCAAGGGTCTTTCAGTTTTGGAAGATAAAATCAGTCCCTAAAGGGTGTGTGGGGAGGGGATGTGGGGGGGGGGGGTTCCTCTGTGTGTGTGTGTGTGTGTGTGTGTGTGTGTGTGTGTGTGTGTGTGTGTGTTGAAGAGGAGAGGGAGGACAGGCTCTACCATTTTCTTGGTAATAGTTGGGGGATTATTATATGCACAAGAAATTTTTTTTTTCTCTTACCTATTAATGGAGTTAACTCCCTTCTCCCCCACCAACTGCCTGCCTCCCTGAGCCACTGGCCACTTACTACAAGTTGAGGGGAGTCTCAGAAAACACAGGGCCAAGGTGATCACTCTGATGAAATGGCTCTGTCTCCCACTACCCATTCCAACAATTTCTTCAACATTTCTAGCTGAGATCTTCCACGCTGAAAGGATTCTGCCAACCTCACACTCCCTAAGGAGCAGGGATTACAGGGACTACAGGCCATGACTGGCCTCTCCCCACTTTCTCAAATAGGATATGACTCAGAGTCATCATTATGAACACCTATTATTGCAGTTGGCTGAAATACAGGGCTGTCCTTAGAGTCTACTGAATGAATGAAAAAGCATTTTTTAAGTGATTACCATGTACCCCACTACTGCTGGAGCTGGGGATATAAATACAAAAGCAAAGAAGCCCCTGCCTTCAAGAGGTTTACATTCTTTTTTTTAAAATAAAATTTTTGCTGAAATCTTTTGTTTCTACATTGCCTAGATTTAACTGTCTCTGTCCCCTTACCTCCTTCCCAGAGATCCATCCTTTAATACAACTAATTTATTTTAAAGAGAAAAAAAATAAGCAAACATTGAAAGAATCTGACATGCAATATTCCACACCCATGGACCCAGACATCTACAAAGGACCAGGTAGAGGCAAGGGGACCAAGAGGTAGCTTCTCTTATCTCTTCTTTGGGACCAAGCTTACTCTTTATAATTTCACAGACTTCACTTCTGATTGTCTTGTGGTAGTTATTCTATTTAAATTGTTGTCATCTTTATTTCACTTTGTATCAGTTCATTTACATCTTTTCATTCTTCTAGATATCCATCACTTTCATTGTTTCTTAGTCCTATCAATGACCACATATATTGTTTTCAGTTCTTCACTACTACAAAAAAATGCTGCCATAAGTTTTCTGGTATATATACAATCTTGCTTTTTATCAATGACTGCCTCCTGAGGTATACGCCTAGAAAAGAAAACTCTAGATCAAAGGGTATGAACATTTTGTAGCTTCATTTTACACAATTCCAAATTACTTTCCAGAATAGTTGTACCAATTCATAGCTCTATCAATAGTTCATTAGAATGCCTATCTTGCCAAAACAGCACAAAAATTGACTATTCTCTCTCTCTCTCCCTCTCCCTCTCTCTCTCTCTCTCTCTCTCTCTCTCTCTCTCTCTCTCCCTTTGTTATCTTTGCAAACTTCCTGGGTTTGGGATGAAATCTCAGAGTTGTTTTGATTTGCATTTCTCTCAATATTAGTGATTCTTTCATGTGAGAACTAATTATTATTATTCTTTTGAGAGCTGTTTGTTCATAACTTTTGAGTCATTATCTTTCCCCCTAAACCTTCCTCCCCTTACTCCCATTACTAGGGCAACATGTCCTTCCAGTGCCTCAGGCTTACAACACTGGAGTCATCCTGGACTCCTCACTATCTCTTACCCTACCCCAACTCTATCCAAGCTGTTGTCGAGGCCTGTAGAGTTCACCTTTGCAACATCTTTCCAATATGGCCCCTTCTTTCCTCTGACATCTACTTACTCTAGTGAAGGGTCTTTTCACCTCATGCAATGATTATTCCAATAGCCTGCTGGTGGGTCAGCCTGCCTCAAGTCTCTCCCTACTTCAATCCACCCTTTATTCAGCCACTAAAGTGATTTTCCTAAAGTGCAGATTTGACCATGTCACCCCCTACTCAATAAACTCCAGTGGCTCCCTATTGCCTCCAGGAGCAAACACAAAATCCTCTCTGTTTGGCATTTAAAGTCCTTCATAACTTACCCCCTCCTACCTTTTCAGTGTTCTTACACCTTGCCCCCTAATCCAGAGACACTGTCCTCCTGGCTGTTCCATGTACAAGATGCTCCATCTTCACTCCATTCATTTTCTCTGGCTGTCCTCCATTCCTGGAACATTCTCTCTCTTTATCTCTGCCTATTGGTTTCCCTGGATTCCTTTAGGTTCCAACTAAAATCCCATCTTCTACAGAAGCCTTTTCCAACCTCTCAATTCTACTGCCTTTCTTCTATTAATTATTTCCTATTTTCCTATAGATAGCTTGCTTTGTATATAATTGTTTGAATATTGTCTTCCCCATTAGATTGGGAGCTCCTTGAGGACAGGGACTGTCTTTTGCTTCCTTTTTTTTCTTTTAAAAAAATATTTATTTATTTTTAGTTTTCAACACTCACTTTTATAGGATTTTGAGTTCTACACTTCCCCACCCTCCCCAAGAAGGCATGCAATCTGATATAGGCTATACACGTACAATCATATTAAACATATTTCCATATTAGTCATGTTGCGAAAAAAGAATCAGAACAAAAGGGGAAAAGCACAAGAAAGAAAAAAAAAGAGAGAAAAAATTGTATGCTTCAATCTGCATTCAGATTCCATAGTTCTTTCTCTGGATGTGGATAATATTTTCCATCATGAAATTGTCTTAGATCCTTCCTTTGCTCAGAAGAGCTAAATCCAACAAAGTCAGTCATTGCACAGTGTTGCTGTTACTGTGTACAATGTACTCCTGGTTCTGCTCACTTCACTCAGCATCAGTTCATGTAAGTCTTTCCAGATTTTTCTGAAATCTGCAAGCTCACCATTTCTTATGGAACAGTAGTATCTCATTACATTCATATACCACAACTTGTTCAGTCATTCCCCAACTGATGGGCATCCCCTCAATTTCCAATTCTTTGCCACCACAAAAAGAGCTGCTATGAATATTTTTGTACATGTGGGTCCTTTTCCCTTTTTTATGATCTCTTTAGGATGCAGACCTAGTAGTGGTATCAAATGGTATGCACAGTTCCATAGCCCTTTGGGCATAGTTCCAAATTGCCTTCCAGAATGGTTGGATCCATTCACAACTCCACAAACAATGCATTAATGTTTCAATTTTCTCACATCTTCTCCAACATCTACCATTTTCCTATTTTATCATGTTAGCCAACCTGATAGGTATGATGTGGTACCTCAGAGTTGTTTTAATTTGCATTTCTCTAATCAATAGTGATTTAGAGCATTTTTTATATGACTATAGATAGCTTTAATTCTTCATCTGAAAACTGCCTATTCATATTCTTTGACCATTTATCAATTGGGGAATGACTTGTATTCTTATAGATTTGATTCATTTCTCTACATATTTTAGAAATGAAGCCTTTATCAGAGACACTGACTGTAAAAATTGTTTCCCAGCTTTCTACTTCCCTTCTTATCTTAGTTGCATTGGCTTTGTTTATGCAAAAACTTTTTAATTTAACGTAATCAAAATTATCCATTTTGCACTTTATAATGTTCTCTATCTCTTATTTGGTCATAAATTCTTCCCTTCTTCATAAACCTGATAGGTAAACTATTCCTTGCTTTCCTAATTTGCTTATAGCTTCACCTTTTATGTCTAACTCAGATACCCATTTTGACCTTATCTTGGTATACAGAATAAGATGTTGCTCTATTTTTGCTTACTTTTGTATTCTCATCACTTAACACAGTGCCTAACATTTAGCAGGCACTTAATAAATGTTTATTGATTGGTTGATTCTGACCACTTCTTTTGGGGGGGATCACTTTTGGCCTTATGTATTTCTGTTAATTTTCTTAATATCTTGTGTATCAAATCCTTACATAAGATTTGATACAGATTTTTTTTCCCCTTTGACTACTTCCCTTCTTATCCTAGATGTATTAATTTTGTTCGTGCAAAAGCTTTTCAATTTCATGTGATTAAAATCATCTATTTAATCTTTTGTAATTGCCCCTATCCTTGTTTGGCTAAGAATACATCTCCTACCCATAGTTGTGAAAAGCATGTGATCTACTTTTCTTCTAATTACTTTATGGTATGATCTTTAATATTCAGATCACATGTACAATTTGAAATTATTGTGGCATATGGTATAATCTGTTGGTGTGAGCCTCATTTTTATTATCCTCCTTTCCAATTTTTCTAGAAAATCTTATCAATAAAGAAGGACTGTTTTTTTCCCTAAGTAGTTTATATTCTCAGGCTATCTAACATTGGGTTATTGCGTTCCATTATTTCTGATTTTCCCTTGACTGCTCTGTTCCTTTGATCAACTTTTCTGTTTTTTAACCATTAGCAAATAGTTTATATGAGTGCTTCTTTATAATGTAATTTGATGTCTGGAAGTGCTATTTCCTCTTAATTCCTACCTTTTTTTTTGTCATTTCCCTTGATATTCTAGATCTGTTGTTCCTTCAAATGAATTTAGTTATTATTTTATCAAGCTCTGTAAAGTATCCCTTGGGTAGTTTTATTATTATAACATTAACATGTAAATTAATTTTGGTAGTATTGTCATTTTTTATATTGGTACAGCCCAGCCGTAAACATTGAATATCCTCCAGATATTTAAGTTGTTCATTTTTTTAAGGACCATTTTGTAATTGAGTCTGTATAAGTATTAACGGTATTTTGGTAAGCTGACTGCCAGGTATTTCATGCATTTTTGTAGTTATTTTGAATGGGACTGCTCTATTATTAGTCCTCTCCTCCTTCCCCGCTCCCCCAATCAGTTCTGTTGTTCTTAAGGAATACAACCCAAGTTCCAAAGCCCATTGACTGGGGACTCTTTCCTCATTAGTAGAGATCAATGTCCTGTGCCTGCAAAAGGAGTCAGTTAGAGTTGGTGAAAGTGAGAGAGAGAACTCTTCAGTCCTTTGCAGGTCTCTTCAGTTTGTTTTTTTGGGGGAGGGAGAGGAAGTTCTACAGTCACTGTAGGTATTTGGGGCTTCCAGTTTCAATAGAGAAGTCAGAAGATGCCAACCCCACTTCAGACTGCTGAAGGAAGAAACCCTGGGAAGAAGCCCACATAAGAGGAGCTGGCAGTCTCCATCCTATCTCTGTCCCTAGCTTGCTCTGTCCCAGGGAACTTACTGTGGGATGAAATCCGAAACTCTCTCTCGTGGTTAAACTGAGTTACCTTGATCTCAATGGGAGAGCTCCTCCACTCTGTATTGTCTGAGATGGAGAGAGAGAGAGAGAGAGAGAGAGAGAGAGAGAGAGAGAGAGAGAGAGAGAGAGAGAGAGAGAGAGAGAGAGAAAGAGAGAGAGAGAGAGAGAGAGAGAGAGAGCTATAGATAGATAGATAGATATGTATATATATATATATACACATATATACATATTCTCATGAATACTTTCTCTGATTTCTGTTTTCTTACCAACTTGGATAATTTTTTTTAACTTGCTTTATGTGTTCATTATGCAGTTGGGGTGTCTGTTGGGAAGGGAATCAAGCCTTGTATATGAACCTAGGTGTGCTTCTCCCCCTGGTTAATGAAAGGGTGATTGGAAGTTAGCTGGAACCTAAAAACCACAACCCCTAGACTAATAATATTGAAAGGATAGACCAACATAATTCTAGCCTGGTACCCCCCTTCTAAGGAGAACAGGGAGGCCAAGCTTCTGGACCCAAACTTCTACTTCCCTTTCTGACAGAAAATAAAGTCCCCCTCTGAAAAAAGGGAGATGGAGAGGGAGCACAGAAGAAGCTAGAAATACCTATTCTGCCTCCCTTCAAGCCACACAACGACACCCTATGCCACAAGGAGGGGACATCCTTCGCTACATAAAAAAAAAATGTGATTGGTTTTTAGGAGTTTACATTCTGAGGAATGTGGGGTGGGGTGGAGAGGCAAAACACAGTGGGGATGATAGCCAGAGAGGGACACTTTGGTCCAGAAAGATCTAAGGAAGGTAAGTAGAGGTATTGGGGAGTAGATTGACAGGCTTCTTTCAGAAACATTACTGTGATCATACTTCCAGAACTGAAGGTGTAGACAGATAATTTGCCTTTAAACAGAAGTAAGAGTAAATAGGCTCTGAATGAGGACCTGAAGGTCTCTCCCAAGGTAAAATATGTGATCTGAGGTTTAGAACACCTAATTTGGCTTCTCAAAGGCCCTTTTTGAGTCTTTCTTGGGTCCAGGTCACATTGTAGAAAGTCGAGGTTACAGGATATCCCTTGTAGTTAAGTGATGTGTCCGTGTGATAATGATCATAACCTTTCCTTGGCTGCCTCTCTTCTCTCCTCTGAACTCTTTGTTTCTGTCTCTACTATACACTTACCATATGCTAACTTGTAACATCTTTTCTATTAAATTATAAACCCCTTGAGGGCAGAAACTGTGACTCCTTCAGTACCTGTTGTTTCATCCTTTGTTTTCAAAAAGGATCAATGACATCACCAGAGTGATGACTTGCTTGTGAATTGCATTTAAGTGAGGTGGGGTTTTGCAAAGTTGGCAGCTTCCCTCTCTCTTCCAGAGTCATCGAAATCCAGTGGTAGGACAAAAGTCAGGATGACTGGCGATGGCCCAGGATGCAGTGGATGACCTTGGCCTGTATCAATATTTGACCAAGCTCTAAGCGCTCCACAGCACCCGCTTCAGCTGCTTTCACAGCTGTTGAAATATCTTGTTCTCGGGGCAGCTAGGTGGCACAGTGGATATAGAGCACCGGCCCTGGATTCAGGAGGACCTGAGTTCAAATCCATCCTCAGACACATAACACTTACTAGCTGTGTGACCCTGGGCAAGTCACTTAACCCCACTGCCTAGCCAAAAAACAAAAACAAAAAACGACATATATTGTTCTCATCTGCCCATTCCACCTGGGGAAGTCTTCATGTGCTTGGGGAAGACATCCTCCTGTCTAACAGGTTTGAAGTCTGCTGGTTACCCTCAACTTGTTTTAGCCCATCTGCCTGAAATAGGGTGTGGATGTGGCTTGTGCTACTTGGAGCCACAGGTGAGAGTTGGGTGAAGGTGGACCCCAAAGGTGAACGAGCAGCCCTGAAAAGGTTTCAGCAAGCCATCACACACCAACGGTGCTAGTTCTCCCTGAACAACCCATACACTCTGCTTCAGTACCTAGCATAATATTGAATACAAGAGGATTATTGGGTTATCGTGGAATCTAATTAAATAATTATTTCAATAATAGCCCATTATACTTAAGTAGCCCTTCATGCTTTTCAAAGTTTTCACATTCATGGTCCCTTTTTATCTTCACAGCAATCCTATGATGTAATCACTAGACACCCCGAGCTATTCAGGCATGTCAGGTATGTAGGGAAGATGTTATTTTCTCCATTTTTCATATAAGGAAATTGAGTCCTGGTGAAGTCAAGTCCTTTGTCCAAGGCTACAGGTTAATGGCAAAGGTAGCATTAGAACCCACATCTCCCAAAAGTCTTTCTTTATACAATTTGCATCACATTTTGCAGCAGATCACAGGATCACATTGTCTCAGAAATGGAGAGGACCTTCCCTAGTCCAACCCATATCTGACAAGAACCCTCTTTACAACAGTGGCAAACCCAGTGATATTCCCACTAGGTCTGTGCTCCAAAGAGATTGAAGAGTGAAAGAAAGGACTCACATGCATAAAAATATTTGTAGTAGCTCTTTCTTTAGTGGCAAATTACTAGAAACCAAAAGGAATGGCCATGAGTTGGGGAATTAATGGCTGAACAAATTATAGTATATGAATGTAATGGAATACTGTTGTTCTGTAAGAAATAATGAAAGGAGAAGTTTCCGGAAAACCCAAGGAGGCTTGTATGATATGATGAAGAGTGAAGTGGACAGAACCGAGAGAACAATTTATACTATAACAACATTGTAAAAAATGAAGAATTTTGAAAGACTTAAAAATTTCAGTCGATACAATGATCAACCATGATTTCGGAGGATCAGCGATGAAGAGCGCTACCCACCTCCTGATAAGGAAATAGACCCAATACATTTTTGGATATGGCCAATGTTGGAATTTGTTTTGCTTGATTATACCTATTTTTTTTCAAGGGTTTTCCTTTCTTTTTCTTTTTAGTTTTGGAAAGGGAGAGAGGTAGAAAATAGGAAGGATAAAAAACATTCTTGTTAATGGGGAAAAATGTGATAATTTCAGAAAAAGTAGTCCTCCATTTGCCTTTCCTTGATGACACCAATGGCATGTAAGCTACCTGAGAGCAGGGATTGTTTCATTTTCTTTTCTTTCTCCTGTGAGCCCCTAGTACAGTATCAGGTACATAGTGGGAGCTTATTAAGTACATATTGTTTGATTGATAGTGACAAGGAATGGGGAAGTCCATTCCACTTTTAGGTACTGTGCTTGTGACGAAACTTTTCCTTAATTTTTAATAAACTTTAAAAAATTTTAATAAGCTTTTTCCTAAATTTGTCTTTTTGGAATTTCTCCCCACAGCTCCTAAATTCTGCCTTCAGGGGCCAAGTAGAACCAGCCTAATTTTTCTTTCACAAGACAACCATTCCAATACTTGAAGGCATCTGTCATGTCCCTCTTCAAGCTAAATATCCCCAGCTCCTAAACTGAGCCTCCTTTGCATTATCTCAAAGATCCCTTGCTACCCTAGTCATGCTTCTCTGGACTCTCACCAGCTCATCAGTATCTTCTCTAAATGGAAGACAAGCACTCTGGATGTGATCTGACCAGGGCAGAGTGCAGTGGGAGGGTCCTCTCCCTTATCCTAGACACTGCCTCGACTGATGAGCTAAGATTACTTTAATTTCCATGGTTTCCATACCATATTGCTGGCTCAGACTGACCTTGCAGTCCACTAAAATTACCAGCTCTTTTTCAGGTAATCTACTGTCTCTCCCCACACCCCACTCAACCCAGTGCCATCCTCTCCCACCATTCCTGTCACCCTCATTATCTTTTTCATTCAACTAGCATGTTAGTAAAGCCTCTCAGCTTTGTGTGGTCTATACCTTTTGATAGTCATGTCATCTATATCTTTATCCAAGCCATTGATAAAATTGTCAGGTAACATAAGTACAAGTGCACATCTTTGGAACACTCCACAGGATTCTTCCTCCTAAATTGTACTTTATAATTATTTTGTTGGTCATTTCTGGTGACCAACCCCTGTCTCCAAAGCTATCTTATGTCATTTGGCTATTTGGTTATTTTGAGACATAGGGATCAGGTTACTAGATTTCTTACCAGAGACTCCAGGGCAAGTGAGAGAAGAATTAGAACTCCCAGCCTTTAAGGAAACATTTCCTTCCTTTCTCAGCTGTTCAATCTCCCCTGCTTGGATGAATCTATGCTCTTACGGTTACTCTTTCATATCTTCTCCTGTATGAGTCTTTTTGACTTTTAAAGCCCTTCACAATCCAGTCGCAACCTTCCAGATTCATTATATATTAATTTCCTTCTCATATTCTGTAGTCTGGCCAGACTGGTCTTCCCTAATCCTAACACAATACTTCATCTCCTCTCTCCAAACTTCTATGCTTCCGCGTCCTATGCCTGGAATGTACTCCCTCCTCGACTCTGACCTTTGGAATCCCTCTCTTCCTTCATTCACTTCCTTCTACATGAAGCCTTCCCTAAACTTCTATTCAACTGCTAGTGCCCTCACTCTCAAACTACCTTTCATTTAACTATTTTAAATTTATTTGTATGTACATTTATATGTGTGGTTGTTGCCTCCTTCAATAGAATATAAACTCCAATGCATAAGAATTGTTTAATGTTTTCTAGCCTTTGTACCCTCAGGCACCCTCAGTGCCTGTCCATAAGTGTTTAATAAATATTTGCTGATTGATTGATTCTCTTAATATTTTCTGGGTACCAGCATAGCCCCAGGGCCTTCTGATCTATTGTCTCCCACTCTTTTCAGGTAATCAGACCATCTCCTTTTCTGGTCATGCTGGTTGGTGTCATTTTTCAGATAAGTGTCTTGAAATAACAAACCACAAAGCCCTTACACCCATGCTAGGCCTTTCCATTGTCCTTAGGACAACGGCAGTTTCCTCACTGTCATCCTCAAGTCCACGTTCTCACTCACCTCACATATCCAATTTGTTGCCAAGTCTCATTTCTTTTTTCACATCTCTCATCTATGTCCCCTCCTCTCCACCATCCCCTGTCAAGGCCCTCAGCGCCTCTCATCTGGACTATTGCACTAGCCAATCTCCCTGACTTGCCATCTCTCTGCATGCCTGCAGTCCGTCCTCCTCTCTGCTGCCAGTGATTTTCCTCTCTCATTAGAATGTGAGTTCCCTGAGGGCAGGAATTGGTTTTTTGCCTTTCTTGGCATTCCCATTGCTTAGCATAAGGCCTGGCACGCAGTGGGTGAGCTTGTGTGGTTGCCTGACCGCCAGAGGTCCAGCATCCCCTGCAGCAAAAGCATCAGTTTTAAAACCAATATTCTCAGATGCTCACAACTAATTTTTTACAACTATTCCCCTGGGGAAAATCATAGGTTCATACATTTAGAGACCTGAGGGACTTTCAAGGTCATATAACCCAACCCCCTCATTTTACAGATGAGGAAACAGAAGCTGGACAAGTTAAATGACTTGGCCAGGATTACTCAGGTATTAACTTGGCAGAATCAGATTCTGAACGCAGATCTGCTGGCTCCAAATTCCATGCTCTTTCTATTCAGTGCCTATTATTATTATTCCACCTTAAATTTCTCTGACTCCAGCCTTCTTCCCTCCTAGGTTAGTGAAAGGTATGAGATTGCTGGCCTACTCCCCAGTTCTGAGCCGCAGAGGCTCTCCCAAGTACAGCACTAGTAGGGCCAAGGCCCTCCATGCCACTGGCAGGCTCAGGACATAGGCAAGAACAGCAAAAGAAGGGGAAGTTAGACCCCCTAGGCTCCTGAAGTGGGTCGTCTTTGCTTCCAGAGGCCATGCAGCGCATGTAGCCAAAGCAGAGCAGGCTGCAGTCCCCAAATAGAGGCCCACCCCTAGAATCTGAGCCACGGGATCAAAAAGCACTACCCTCTGAAATTGAAGCCCGTAGGAGATTACACAAAATGCATGAGATCAGCCTCTTGCTGAAGTATGTACGAGATAGCTTACAAGTGCGGGCGGCCTTTGAAAGGGCAGGCTCTGATATGTGTGCTCCCCAAAGGCTCTGTCTTCTAACAATCCCAAGGTTCCTTTCCCGCATATCCTACGCCCAGCCATTAGCGGTTATTCCCCTTCTTAGAAGTCCTCCGAAGGGCTCTCCCTCTGACAGAACACAACTAGACTGGGTGCACCTGGTCCTTGGATAAGGTCCCACTGGTTATTCCCGCCTGTCTCCCAAACACCCTCATTAGTACGGCCGGCAGATACAAACTCGCTACCCCTCCTGAGCAGCTGTCAGTGTCTGGTGCCGGAAAAAAAAAAAAAGACTTCCTGGAGCCCATGGTGTCCAGATACTTGATACTGGGTCGCTCATGCCAGCCTGTGTGTCTAATGCTATAAATTCAGCTGATTAGAGCTATTTTTCCAGTGGCCCCCTTTGTGGTCCTTTGACTTTTCCCTCTTCCCCTGCTCAGTGATTTGTTGAACAGATGCTTCCACGCCTTCTTTTTATTTTAAATTGATCGATATGCTTAGTTTCCACACCACAGACAGTTCCTAGTAGACAACCAAATGCACCTCCCCGTGGAGTACATTCCCTGAAAAACCATTTCATCAATCGTTAACAGAAGGGAGGAATGCGCCCTCTAATGGTAGTGCTCCTGTGCTAACCATCCGTTAACAACCCTCGTGTTTTTTCAGGATTTTGTTTCTTCGCCCCATTGGCTTCACACTTACTAGCTGTGTGACCTTGGGCAAGTCACATAACCTCTGTTTGCCTCAGTTTCCTCAACTGTAAAATGGGGATAATAATAATAATAATAATCAAATGAGATAATAAATGAGATAATAGCCAGTAGCTGGCACATAGTGTGACAAAATGCTAGTTAGCCTCCTCCTCCTCATTATCATTATTATGATTATTATTAACAAGTTTCGCTGAACTGTTCATGTTCGCCACTCCTTGTATATACCTAATTATTAACATGTTGTTTCCTTCATTAGAATGAGAACTCCTTAAGGGCAGAGGCTGTTTTTACCCTTTTGTGTGTGTGTGTCCCCAGTGCGAGCATAGTACCTGTCAAACTGTTGTCGTTCAGTTGTGTATGACTCTTCATGACCCTGTGGACCATACTTTCCATGGGATTTTCTTGGCAAAGATACTGGAGTGGTATGCAACTTTCTTCTCCAGTGGATTAAGGCACACAAAGGTTAAGTGACTTGCCCAAGGTCATACAAGCTAGTAAATGTTTGAGGCTGGATTTGAACTCACATCTTCCTGACTCCAGGCCCATCTAGCTGCCAGCCTGGCAAATAGTAAGTGCTTAATAAATGCTTTTTGATTGATTGATTGATTACTTCCAGCTGGGGACAACTGGAGTTTTTGATGAAAGAAGTCACATTTTAGCTGGATCTTGAAGGACAAATAGATTTCTGGAGGGGAAGAGGCATCAGGTGAGGGCATCCCAGGCATTTAGAATAAGGAGGGGAAGGGAGAAATTTTTAAATGCTATTAAAGATGAGTGGGTGGTCCAGTCTGACTGAAGCAGAGAGTCTCTGAAGGGAAATGAGTTAAAAAAAAATAAGGTAGGAAAGCTAGAGAGATACCAAATTGCAAAGGGCTAAGGAGTCTACAATTGATTAGATCGTCTTCCTCATGATTTTTTTATTCTGGCTCTCTCAGATTCATCAGGGCCTCATCCTGCCTTACCCAGAACCTGCCCTTCAGCGAGCTTACAATCGGAAATAAGCAACAGATGCAGGAAGACAGGCACACTGATGAGCAGATTAAGTTGAGAATGAGCACAAGTCTCCTGGAAACAACTTGAAATTATGTGAGAAAAGTCATTGAACACTCAGACCCAGCAGTCCTACTGCTAAGCCATGCCCAGAGTAGTTAAAAGACAGAAGGAAGGGTCCCATGTATATAACATTTATAGCATGATATTTCCAGCACCTAGCAGGTATTCCACAGATAGTAGGCACTGTAATGTTATTGACTGATTAATTGATAGCACTTTTCAGAAGCAAAACAAGTAAGTTTTAATAGGTGTCCCTTCAGTGGTGAATAGCTAAAAAGGGAGTATATGAATGGGGTATGGGTATATGAGGTATATGAACCATGTATGAATGAATCTGCAGTAAGAAATGATGGGGAAGAATTACATGAACTGATGCAGAGTGAAGTAAGCAGGACTAGGAGAAAATATACACAATTTCTACAAAAATGTAAAGGAAAACAATACTAAAAGACAACCAAAGCCAGAGAAATTGTAATGGCCAATCTTGATCCTAGAGAACATCCCTCCTCTTGTTAGAGAATTGGGCAGATAGAGGTACAGAATATTTCATGAGCTGTCTGATAAGATTAACTTGTTGGCTGGTTTGGGCTTAGTTGTTTTTGTTATACAGGAAAGGTTAAATTGGAGAGATTGAATTTGTTGGGAAAAGATTGTAGTCTAAAAAGCAAGTGGCCCCTGCCTACATATGTATAACCTATGACAAATTGTGTGCCTGATCAATAAAGGAGGAAGGGAGAGAAGTTGGCCCATTGAGGCCTCTTCTGGCCCTCTCATTCTATTATTTCTTGTGACCTGCCTAAGGTAGGCAGTGAATACTGCAGGCAGGACTTAAGTGAAGGACTTCTTACTCAGAATCTTTCTCCTCTCTCTTTCAATGGCACCTCGAGCTTCTGTAGGCTCATCCAGGGAGTAGCCTTAGTCACTGACCCTGCCTGTAGACTGCATAGCCAGGGAACAGGGGTGCTGACGATATGCTGATCCTGAAGCTGTGTACCCATTTATTTCATTAATTGTAGTTTCAGTAAAAACTTATCTTGAGCATTTCTCACCAGACGTGAAGAAGTGAGTTATTCCCCTTATTAGTTCAAATGTATCTTTCATGTGCCACTTTATGCATTTAATCACATTCTAAAATCAAGGCATTAAGTGTCTGTATGAAGCACTTTGGAAAAACACTATCACTAATTCAATATAGGTTAATGAGGAAGGGGCTGCTCATCCTCAAAAGGTAACTTTCTGAATAGAAGGTGAAATATGTATCACACCAACATTCCCTCTGTCCCAAAGTAGCTCATTCTGCACTGTTTTTTGGTTAATTAATTGATAGAATAAGCTATGCAAAGAACCCTGAAAATTGCAGGCTACAAGGAAGTTCAGCAAAACATCTATATGTCTCCAAGCTTGGTACTCACGAATGAGTCCTTGGGTTCACTGTTGCCATGTGCCAGAGGTTTCTGCTGCCACATTAGACTAGAGTTCCACAAATACAGCCAGGGCCTTCCAGACACACCAGAAAGCACGTTCACTCCACTTTCAGAAGTGAAGCCTCAAGAATCTCAGCACCCAGGGGGGCAGCATGGTGTAGAGGACAGAGCACTGGATTTGGAATCAGAAGACCTGCTCCGTCACTCAGGACCTGTGTGACCAGGGGCAAATTGCTGATCATCCCTGAGCCTCAGTTTCCTTATCTGTAAAACAAAGTTAGACTCTAAATTACTTCTTTTTTGGGGGGAGGAGGGGAAATCGGGGTTAAGTGACTTGCCTAGGGTCTCCCAACTAATGGGTGTCTGAAGCCAGGTTTTGAACTCAGATCCTCCTGACTCCAGGACCAGTGCTGTATCCACTGTACCACCTAGCTGTCCCTCTAAATTACTTTGAAGGTCTCTTTCAACTCTAAATCTATAATCCCTATGATTGTGCAAAATGAGGCATGGTCTTGGTGTAAATATCATATAGATACAAGTCAAAATAGGTCAGGTAGCTTGCATAGGTCATCTTTGGAAAACGAAATTTCCTCATCATGGGGTGAATCATCCAGAAATAGATCTAGCTGTTTGCAGGGGTTCTGAACGGGGCCACGCAGTTGTGGCTGATTGGTTGATTGGTTGTTGATGGATGTATTTCAGCAGAATTGGTTTCCTTTATCAGCCAGTGGATTTTATTTGATGCATTTAAAAACATTATTCTGAGAAGGGATCCATAAGTTTTATCAAACTGCCTAAGGGGTCCATAATACAAAATAGGTTAAGAACCTCTGAGCTAATGGGGCCTGTTTTAGGTGAAGCAGCCCCAATAAAGGTCAAGTAAGTGAAAGGGGCCAGGTCACAGAGCAGCACCAACCTGAGGTTCCCAGGCCTCATGGCACTAGAGGTATAGTTAGGCAAATGCTCTCAATTATTTTGTCTTAGACAAAACTCTGTTGCAGATGTACCCTCATGTTTACAATCTCATGGTGCTCAAACTGTGCATGCCCATTGATCCAGCAATACTACTACTAGATCTGTATCCCAAAGAGATCATAAAAGGGGGAGAAGGACCCACATGGACAAAAATAGTTACAGCAGCTCTTTTTGTGGTGGCAAAGAATTGGAAATTGAGAGGATGCCCGTCAATTGGGGAACGGCTGAACAAGTTGTGGTATATGAATGTAATGGAATACTATTGTGCTCTAAGAAATAATGAGCAGGTGGACTTCAGAAAAACCTGGAAAGACTTGGTGTATGGGTCTGATGCTGAGTGAAGTGAGCAGAACCAGGAGTCAATCACACACAGTAACAGCCAGATTGTGCGATGATCAACTATGATAGACTTAGCTCTTCTCAGCAATATAAGGATCTAACACAATTCCAAAAAGACTCATGATGGAAAATGTTATCCACATCCAGAGAAATAACCATAGAGTCTGAATGTAGGTTGAAGCTCACTATTTTCACCTTTTTTTGTGTGTGTGGTTTTTCCCTTTTGTTCTGATTCTTCTTTCACAACATGACTAATGTGGAAATACGTTTAACATGATTGCACATGTATAACCTATATCAGACTGCTTGCTCTCTTGAGGATGGGAGGAAAGGAGGAAGAAAAATTTGGAATTCAAAATCTTATTAAAACCAAAAGTTTTTGAAAACTATCTTTACCTGTAATTAGAAAAAATAAAATACTATTTATTAAAATAAAAATAAAATAAAATCTCATGGTTCCCTGGACAGTCATAATTATGTTGTAGTGGAAAGAGTACTGGCTAGGGAGCCAAGAAGACTGACTATGTGAATAAGAGAATTGTCATTTGTTTGACACTGGCAAATTATTTCACTGCTCTCTAGATCCTGTTTTCTTGTTTGTTAAATATTGGAGTTGTATTAGGTAATCTCTCAAGGACTTCAAGGTCTAAAATTTTGTGATTCCTATGATTCTGCATATATTCTTTGGTGTGTAATGGGGGACAGCATATTCAAGACCCCCAAATCCCTGAAGAACAAATTCTTTCACAGTTGGATCTCTATAAAGCTGTGAGGACACCTAGTAGATCTGCTCAGGACATAGGGGCCACCAGCTCCTCACTTTAGTATCTCTACTGGGTGGGGCAGGAAGGGCCCTTCCATTCAGACTGATGCCCATCCTTATCCCCACATTTCTTTTTCCAACCTCCTCATCTTTGTCTAAGTACAACCTTCTCTCCTTTCTTTTTTCCCTCCTTCCCTTTCTTCCCTCATTTCCTTCTTATCCTTCCTCCATGCCTCCAGATCCATAACCTTCCCCATCCCCTCTTTGTCCAGGAATATCCTGCCTCAAACACCTAAGAATTCCAGAGCCACCAGAGGGCGGGAGCCTCAGAGAATCATCATTACTGATGACACTATGCCTCATTTCACCAGAGACATCTCATTAAAATTTGCTTGCCAATCAGAGAGAAGCCTGAAATGGGAACAGGGGTAAGGGAGACCATCCTGGCTTCCAAAAGAATAACAGATCATAACTGCATCCACCCTCCAAAAGACTTGTGGCCATCATTCTTGAAACGTACCTAAAGATAAAGCTTACTCTCCAAACTCTGTAGTTTCCCTAGTAACGAATTATAATTACCATACCTAAAATCATTTTTTAAACTTGTAAATACTTTCAATTTAATGGGGAAATGGATTCCATAAGTTTGCTCCTTACTCTGTAAAGTAGCCCCATTTATTTGTCCTAGATTTGCCAATCTCAAACTTAAAGGAAGCACCCCTTCTGGTGAGTATGAATTGTGATCACCCTCCTGCCCCCCATCTTCTCCCTCCCACCCTCCCCACCCCCACAAAAGACCTCTCCATTTTGTGATTTTATAGACTTTCATACTATTCCAGTAATCTTCTAGCCATTATCTTTCTAGACTGGGGAGTCACCATCATTTCAGCCTGTCCTCAGGACTCAGACCCAAATATCCTGTCCCAGAAGCAAAGGGACCACCCACAGCTTGAGAAACACATGGAGACAGACACCACTAAGCACTCTGGCCATCCCAAGCATTACTGCCTCTCACCGGGCAAAGGGGCTACCCGAAGCTGAGTCTAGCCCACGTGGATTCTGCTGGAACCCAAGGAAAACAAGAAGAAGGGAGAGGAAAAGCCCCCTGCCTGTTTTCCCCTTGGCTCTGCTGCCTGACTTCCTAGATGCGCATCCATATATTCTTAAGACCCAGAAGGTTTGTGGATATAGTTACCATCTTCCCATCATTAACTTACATGTATCTATGTCCCTGGGTAAGAATTTGCCTCTCTTTTGTTATGAAGAGGACTTCCAACAGGCTGCAAGGGAGGACCACTAAACGGAAATCTTCTCAGTGAAAACTGAAGCCTTTGCAAGGTTCCATGTATCATTTAAAGAGTTCAGTGGAGTTCTCTTGGGTTTCTACCTCAAGGATGTAGCTATCTCACTTTGCCCCCTTTTCCTCTTTAGTGAAGTCAAAATCAAGTCAACAAAGATTTAAGGCTTACTGCACCAGGTCCTTTGATAAGCACTAACAGTCTTTGCCTTCAAGCAGCTTGCATTCTAATGGGGGGAGATAACACATAAAGAAACTGAAAAGCTGAGAGGACTGAGGTATAGGTACCCATGTTGGGGCACGGTAGAGAAAGCCTGGAGGGTAGGAATAGAGCTGGAGAGGAATGAAGACATGGCTAGCCTGGGCATCCTCTTTATGTCTGCCTTCCTTTCCAGACTATACTCCTGACCCTGCAGACTTTCTCCAGCATGGAGCCCTTTTTTGCCCCACACTTTTTCAGTTTCTTATTGTTTGTTGTCTTCCCAAATTAGACTATAAGCTCCTTGTGGGCAGTAACTATCTTTTCCCAGTGCTTAGCATAGGGCCTGGCACTTAATAAGTGCTTAATAAATAAGTAAATAAATAAATGCTTGTTGACTTGACTCCATGAGGGCAGGGACAATTTCCTTTTAGTCTTCATGGTTTCAGGGCTTAGTGTGGGGCCATGTTAGTGGCTCAAAAACTTTTATTTTCAAAATTGAATTTCATAGGACCCAGTCCTAAGCCTCAAGTAATTACATTCTAATTGAACAAACAAAACATACACATGAACACGAAAAAATTTTAAGTGACCAGACTATCTATAGAACCAGAGTGTTGGAATAGTGTCGAAAAGTGAGGTCTCTGGGAGCTTTGTTGCAAAGACAGTTTAGGCCAAATGTGCAAAACAAGACACATTTTTGGACAAGGTTAATATGGGAATTTGTTTTGCTTGACAATGCATACTCATTCCAAGGGTGGTTTTATTTTTTTTCCCCCAATTAGGCTGGGAAGGAGGAGTGGAAGAGGAAAAAAATGCTTGCCAATTGAAAAAAAAAACTCCTTAAAGACAATTTAGGGCAAAGGGAGCCATCTGTAAGGAGGAAGGAAAACAAGTCACCCTCCCAAATCCTCTCAAGTTAGCAAGTCTCAGAGGTACTATAAATGTCCCTTCCCTGTCTTAATGACTCTGCCCAATAATTGAGAGGCTGGGTGAACAGTTAATAGCCTCACAGGCACATCTGTCCTTTGATTCAGGATCAAAGCTGATGTGGAATTGTATTAAAGTGTTGTCAGCTTCTGGGGGAAGGCCTGACTTATCCACTGAACAGGCAAGGTTGTGACCTGGGGGATATTCAGGGACAATAATTGAGTGGAAAAAACACTCTCTTCGGGCGTGTCCAATCATGGCAATTAGCCTGGCATGGAATCAGCACAGGGTGGGGAGGATATTAAGCGGCTCACTGAGAGGCGAGGAAGGAAGTCCCGTACGTGAAATATGCTGTAATGGAGGCCCGGCATAGCCACAGACTGCCTCCGGTGGTGTCTCTCCTTGCAGAAGAGGCTCAGGAGCTTGATTTCACCAGAGTCAAGATGATGTGGAAGAAAAGCACTTTTAGAGATGATGGGTCATTCTTGCACATTCTGTAACTGGCTCTGGTCAGCTAACTCCATGGTAAAGTTGGGGGTTCTTTGGCTGGTTGCAGAGGCATTTAAAAAGGCCTATCAATTTCAGCTACTTCCTCTTGTTCTCATTTGGTGACTCCTTCCCTCCTGGCATCCAGTGTAAAACAAAACCAACAAAATATCAAGGCTATAGGGAGAGAGGCTACAGGGCCTTCTCCCCTCCGAGGCTATGGGCCTCACGCCTTAGCCTCTGTGTTTGTGCTTCTCTTTTCCAGGTGAAGGGAGCAGTCCTAGAGGAACCTTTTTCACTTCAAAAGGATCAGAGAGCATCTCAACATCCCAGCACTCCAGAATAAAGAGGGCATTGTCATGTCCTGGCATTCCAGGAGGGGTTTTTCAGTCAACCTAGCAATGATAACCTAGGGAGCAAGGAGTGACCATCGGGACAACTTAAGGAGCTAAAGTTTTCTCATTCAACGAGTATTTATTGCATCCTCACCGTGTGCCTAGCACTGCATTGGATGCTATGGGAGAGAGGTGGTCTCTGCTTTCTAGAACTTCACACTCTAATTGAGGAGATAAGTCTTACATGAAATTGTACTGTTCAAATCTTGAAAGTGAAATATTAAGAGCTAAACTAGGGGGTATGGCTGTTTTGTTCCCCCTCCAAAAAAAATTCATGTTATCACTTTTAAGATCTGATCACTACAACTTAATTGTGTAAAGTATCAATCCAAAAATCATTATGTATTTTGGATCGTTATGTATATTCAATTATATCATTGTACCAATTTATTGCAGCTGGAATCTTACTGCAGGGGTGTGCTAGAGTCAGCTTTATCTGGCTTGCTAAAGCCGACTGTTAAATTTTAACTATGACAATTTATACCTCAGATATTTTTTTTTCTTTTGGCTAGGCAATGGGGTTAAGTGACTTGCCCAGGGTCACACAAGCTAGTCTGCATTATGTGTCTGAGGTCGGATTTGAACTCAAGTCCTCCTGAATCCAGGGCCAGTGCTCTATCCACTGCGCCATCTAGCTGCCCCTATACCTCAAATATTGACAAATACTACAAATAAGGGATTGAGTTATTCTTTTGTTGATTGTCTAGAGTTAGGAAAGTGATGGAGAAAATGTTAATAATGCAGACTAAATGTAAAACTGTGTCACATACATTTTCCCCCCTTTGGGAAACTGGTTATTAAAAACTTACCAGCATAAAAAAATAAACTAGGGGGTACAGAATGTAGGTGTAGGAAGAGAGAGAGAGAGAGAGACAGAGAGAGAGACAGAGAGAGAGAGAGAGAGAGAGAGAGAGAGAAGAGAGAGAGAGAGAGAGATCCTTGTGGCCTGAAACAGCAGGGGACAATTCACTGAAGACAAAAGAACTGAGCTGGGCTTAGAGAAGGATAGCATTAATAATATTTCAGTGTCAGTGGAACATTATGAAAATACACCGAGGAGAAAATAAGGAAGTTCAGAAGGGGACACAAGCAGGAGAGAGCTGGAATTATATGATGAAATTAATATAGACTTAAAAAACAAGTTATGCTTAACAGATTTTTGGCGTCATATAGAAGGCCCCTTTTCTGCTTTTTCTTCGTGTAAGGATATGTTCATATTTATTGCTATTATCAAGTTAATAACAATAAAAAAAGAAAATTAATTTTAATAGCCGATTGCACTCCCCAGTGAAATGTAAGCTCCTTAAAGCAGGAAATTTTGCCTCATTTTCTTCCTGTGCAAAATGAGATGGTTGTACTAGATGCCTGAGGTCCCTTTCCCCTCTAAATCCTGATTCCTCACAAGCCTCACCTTACTGAATCTGAGGCTCAGAAAGGTTAAATGATTGACCCAAGGTCACATAGCTAATAAGTGTTAGAGCTGAGGGCCAGATCACAGAGGATTCTGAGAACCTTGCAGAGCCATCTGCATTTGATTTGCTAGGCAATAAGGAGTCAGTTCGGTTCTTCAGCCAGGGAATGGTATAGTGAAACTGGATGAAGATGGAATAGACTGTTCCAAAAACAATCAAGCAACAGACACTTATTAAGCACCTGCTGTGTTTGAGGCTCCATCCTGGACACTGGGGATATGAAAATGAAATAGCTTTCCCAAGGAGCTTACAGATAAGCCCTGACTTAATGATGGCCAAATGGAAGCCTAGTTTTACTTATTAGTGAGCTTCATGAATTGGAAAGTATCCAAAAATGCCTCTAGACTGAGCCAGGTGGAGCACGTATGGGGAGAAAGAGTGATACTGCTCCTCCTAGCTTCCAAAATCCCAGAACACCTTGCCACCCCATAGGAGCTGGAGTTCCCATGGGCAAGGCTATGGGCCTTGGGCTAAGGGCTATGGGGAGGGGATCGAGAGATAGCTTTACATCCTTTTGCTTCTTCATCCTCTCCCCCTCCCCCACTCCCATCTCATCCAAGAGACAATATAGACAATTTGAAGGCAATAGCAAGAGTGGGGAGATAGGCACGGCATATGCCTCCCTATTAGGCGTAAAAAAAAAAACTCCATAGGGAGAAAATAGTGAGTAATATCACTAAGACAAGGTATTTGTGTGTTCAAGGCACATGGTATAATGGGAAAGAGACTCAGACTTGGGATTCTCTGAGGAGAAAACTGGGTCAGAATAGTCAGATGACCCAGATTTGAATCCTGCTTCTGCTACTTACTGCTTGTGTGACCTTAGGTAAGTCACTTAACCTGAAATCCCACTTTCTACAGGAAGCCTTTCCCAATCCCTCTTAATTCTAATGCCTTCCCTTTGTTGATTGCTTCCAATTTATCCTGTATATAGCTCATTTGTACACAGTTATTTGTATATTGTCTCCTTCCTTAGTGGGTGAGCAAGGGTAGGAACTGTCTTTTATCTTTCTTTGTATGCCCAGCACCTAGCAGTTACACAGTAGGTGCTTAATTAATGTTTATTAATTGATTGACTAAACCTGCTGGACCTCAGGGTTCCTTATTTGTAAAATGAGGGGGCTGGACTGGACTACTCTAGCATCTCCAATGGCCCTTGCTTTTTTAAAAAAGATTGAAAAGGGGAAGAAAAAAAAGCAGTTCA
This sequence comes from Phascolarctos cinereus, assembly GCF_003287225.1. NCBI lineage: Eukaryota > Metazoa > Chordata > Mammalia > Diprotodontia > Phascolarctidae > Phascolarctos > Phascolarctos cinereus. Next base: position 371,719,916 of record NW_027555847.1, read on the forward strand.
GCAAAACTCACCGAACACATTAACTGAGACTAGTATCAAATTTACTGATTCACCCCCATAGTCCTCCACCTCTGCCAGGGAAGGAGGTTTTCTGCTCCAAGCTTTCTGGCACCCTAATCGAGTATTCCTTTTACCACACCCACCCACCTTTTCTACAATCACAGGATAATGAGTTGAAAGGGCTCGTGAGAGAACTGGTCCAATTCCTTCATTTTACAAACAAGGAAACTGAGGCCCACAGAGATTAAGTGAACCTAGGTGGTAAAGAGCAGAGCCAAGATTTGAACCCAATTTCTCAGACTCCAAATCTAGTGCTCTTGACAAAACTGTAATACACTGTCTCCAGCCGCACACCTATCCTCAAACCAGGGGGTAGTCCTGCTCTTTCCCTAACGTTACAGACTTAAAAACAGGATTGGGAAGTTGTTTTGGGGGTTGTTTTTTTTTAACTCCAATCTCCTGATGTGATTGCCAGTGTTCTTCACAAAAGGGATATGCTACTTAATAGAGCAGGAAGCTGACTGCGATTTGGAGGCTTCTCCCCTCAGCCAGGCATGCTGACTAGACCTTCAACATCCATCTATTATGGAAATAATGAGAGCATGAGTAAAAGAGACTCAATTATGAGATACTCAGGAAAGATTCTACTGCATATCTCAGCAAAAAAAAAATCCTACCTAGACAGAAACACAGACATCAACAAAAGTACAACTGAGAGACTTCATTTACTCATTACTCAAAAGGCCAGAATGACAGGGGTGGTTTTTGACATATGGGGTACAGGCCTTTATTGTTTTCCTAATGATCCAGGGTCTAACCACCACGTAAGCCTTCTGGACCAAACTCGGAATCCATCTTACCCTTATCAGGTTTCTTTCAGTAAGTACTACTCACCCCTCCAGGTTCCATACTACGGAGCAGATATCAGGACCCAGAATCTAGGCGTCTATATGTGACCTAAGCTTACCCAAATTCTCAAGCTCCTCTTGTCCAAGCAAGCAGTGTCATGCTCTTTACAAGTATCTCACTTGACCCTCACGACAACTCTGTGAGGCAGATGCTATTACTATCCCCATTTTGCGGTTGGGAAAACTAAGGCAGAGAGATGTTAAATGCCTTGCGCCCAGGGTTCACACAGCTAAATAAGTGTTAAGAGGCTGGATTGGAACTCAGGTCTTCCTGACACCAGGCCCAGTGCTCTATCCACTATACTACCCAGTTCATTGCCTTATACACCTCTGATTTTTTATTTACCTGAAGCATAAGAAATTATGTTCCAGACTGACTTTAATCGTGTGAATCACTGTTTCAAGTATATTTCATATAAATAATATTTGTTGGATTCTGCTACTCTCTTCAGTTTTACAGGTTAAGTTCATCCATATCCTCTTCCACTTTGAGTGGGTTCATCCAATTCATGTTCATACTTATCAGTGTTAACTGTGTATTCCCCTCCTTCCTATCATCTTGAACTTTTCCCTCTCTTTACAAAGAAGGTAGTGAAAGATAAGTTTGCAGAACACTTGATCTAAAACCAACACAGTATGTTTCTGCTCTACTGCTCCTCTTCTTTTCCCCTTGCCTGGCTCCCAATCAGAGATTTTGTATTTCTTTCCTTTTAATTCCCCCTTCCTGTTCACCTCTCTAACATTAGCCTTTGTTGGCTTATAACTAAGCCCTCACTTTTAAACCTCTATCTCCCCCATCTCTGTCTCTGCCTATTTCCCTATTGAAGTGACTGTTATTTCAACACCAGATGATGTGTGTGCTCAACCCTTCTTTGGTTCAGATGAAAGTTAGGTTCATAGGATGCAGTTTTCCCTCAACCCTTCCGGGTTTGTATGTTCTCAAATTCAGGCACTCCCTTTTATTATGTGAAAATAAAGTCCCTCTCCTTCCTCTTTCTTTTTTACTAATATATTTCCCTTTTCTTTCTCATCTTAGAATCATAGACTTAAGAGTTTAAATAGGTCTTACAGGCCAACACGGTTATTTTAGATGAGGAAATGGAGACACAGAAAGATTAAGTGACTTTCCCAGGGTCACAGAGCCAGTATGTCAGAAGAAGGTCTTGAACTCAGGTCTTCCTGACTCTAAGGCTAGTTCAACATCTACTACATCAAGCTGCCTCTCAAACACAGCAAAAGCACCACCAGCAGCAGCACTACATCCTCTATCTTACTTAACTCCCTCTATGACCCCTAAATACATCAGGGTTCTAAGAAGCCATTTATTCTTTCCATTTTAAAATGTAAGCACTTCATCATTGTGCGGTATTCATCCTAAATGCCCAGATGCATTTACTTTTCTTGTTTTCTTCTGAATCCTGTGGTTGCATTTCAAAGATTCTACTCAGCTCTGATCTTTTCTTTGGAAATGCTTGAAAGTCTTCCATTTTTTCCCCTGTAGGAATATACTCAGTTTTTCTAGGTAAGTTATTCTTGGTTGTAAGCCTTTATATTTTATCTTTTGGAATGTTATTCCGAGATCATCTCCTTTCAATCAGTAGCTGCCAAGACTTACATATTACCTGGTTTCTTGGTGCCTTAACTTTTTTTTCTCCATCTTTGGAATATTTTTTTTCTTCAACCTGGAAGCTCCTGACTTTGGCTAAGATGTTCCTGGGGATTTTCATTTTAGGATTTCTTTTAGGATGAGGGGATTCTTCACATGTTCACTTTGCCATCTAGTTCTAATGGATCTGGGCAGTTTTCATTTATAATTACCTGAAATATGGTATGCAGAATTTCTTTTGTTATGCTTTTCAGGTAAACATGATTCTTAGATATGTTTTCTAAGTGTTTTTTTTTAGTAGCAGATTACATATTCTACCTTTTCAATCTATTGATTTTGCTTTAATATTTCTTAACTCATGAAATCATTCTTTAGTTTGGCCCATTCTAATTTTTAGGAAGTCCATTTTGTGGTTTAGAACTGTCCTAATCTAGTCTCCTTCCCATTCCATCTTTCTTAGCTTTTATTTAACATTACATTTAAAATAATCTCTTGGACCATTCTCCCAGATAGTCTTGTAGTCCACACGTCCAGGTCATTCTTTGCTTTGACACCCTACTTGGATTTATGGAGTTAAGTTTCTTCTTCTGGCTTCATCTCTTGGACTTTCTCAATCTATACTGCATTCAGCATTTTCTATTTACTCTTATCTCCAGACTTGTTTCTTGATTGGGAATATGTTTAAGTCTGACCGTACTCTTTCCTAAATCCTTGGATGGTTTTGCCTGGCCTTCCTAAATGAGGGTACTAAGACTAGGCCCTGACCTCTAAAAGAATTATTGAGTTTTGACACAGTTTCCTAATAGGCTGGCTTAGGTTACAGCCTCAGCCTTTTCTCTATATCTCCCTTTTACAGTCCTATATCCAGAGTTGGCTCTATCCCTTTCTGTGATCCTGATAAGCTCCAAACAGATGCTACCAATTACATTGATAGCAGGGTTCCTTAAAACAAATAAAAACCCTCAAGTGCTTTCCTTCCTAGGTGCTGACAGCCCCCTCTCCTGATGTGACTCAGGCATGGGCTTCTTGGATTCAGGAATGGTCCTGGCTCCTGCTATTGTTTGGGCAGGGCTGCTCTGGGTCCGGTCTAGCCCTCTCTCCAATGGTGGGACTGGACTGCTTATGTTGTACGCCTGCTGTCTATCCTGGCTTCTCTTGTTCAGATCCTCTCCAGGTTTTTTTGTTCAGTCTGCAATGAAGATTATAATTGTTTCTCTTTAGCTTCCTTTCTTTGTTTCCTCTGGTGCATTTTGAGTCTGTTGGGAGGTGGTAGAGGAGGATCTAGGCTCCTTCAGGTCCTAGTACACAGCCATCTCGGTCAGAAAACCTGGATGGATGTCACTGACATAAAAAATGTCAAAACATACTAAAATGTAATTTAATTTGTTAAAAATACTTGTCACCGTGCATTTTTAGGGGAAAGCATCATAGGGGAAAGCAACAAAAGAGAGTATACAGGACCTTCAAAAAAGATTCAGGACTGCTCTTTTCCTCAAGGCAATGGAACAATGACAGTACAAAAATGTAAAGATGTAGTGGAAACCTCTTCTTGGCTGTTACTTCTTACACATACATATGCCCACACACTGCACTGGGTTAGGCATGCAGTTGAAGTGAAGTATTAAAGAGAGACGCCACAAAGCTTCATACTGTTTCTATTAGACAGTGAGTTCCTCGAAGGACCATCTTTTGCCTTTCTTTGTATTCCTAGCACCTAGCATGGCATAGAGTAGGCACTTAATGAATGCTTCTTGAGTGATGGGTAAAGAAATAGTAAGGCTAATTACATCTGAATGCCACTGAAATAACCAAACAGTAGAGGAAGAACGAGAAAGTGCAGCTAGGTGGCACAGTGGATAGAGCACCAGCCCTGGAGCCAGGAGGACCTGAGTTCAAATCTGACCTCAGACACCTAACACTCGCTGGCTGTGTGACCCTGGGCAAGTCACTTAATCCCATTGCCTAGCCAAAAAAAAAAAAAGCTTCCCCGCCCCCTCCCCCAAAAAAAAGAATGAGAAAGAAACCTGAACATTGCTGAGGTTAAATTATGTTGCACACCTCCCATTTAGGAAGTCAGGAAATGTTCAATATATTTCAGAAAGACCCTTCTAAATGTTTAAAAAACATTTTGAATGTCATGCTTGTAGAACTCCACAGAATCTTCCACTAAATCCTCCTCTGACACCTCATCATGGTATGGAATTAACCCTGGATTCTTTAGGGTTATATCAATGAAGCATAAGCTCTGGCAGGACAGATATACTGCTGTGGACCAAATGTCTCAATGGAAAAGCAGCAGCCTAAGTGAAATTGGGGGTCTTACCACCATTTGGTTTTCTAATCAGGTCATGAATTTTTTCAGCAACAAAAATTCACCACTAAGATATAGAGGGGTTACAAACCACATAAGGGCAGGGAACATACACTGATGAAAACTCATCTTCAAGTACTGAATTACGAACACACCAGCAACAAATCTTGATATCAGAGGACACTGTTCTAAGTGACACAAGCTGTGGCTATAGTTTTCTTATCGATACCATCTTGGAAAAACAGACATACCCTATAGCTGTCATAGAATAATATAAAGCCAGGAAAAAAGTCTCATCGCCTACTCACTGTAATCTTTCAAACTACAGTTTAAGAGATTATAGACACAGTATCTGTAGCAAGTTCAAAACCTTAGGGTAGAGCAAAAGGAGAAGAAAAAAGAAAAACATTGGTTTTCTCAGCCCTGAGTATTACCTAGTATATTTTAGACCACCCAAAAAAGTTCTTTAATCACAAAAAGAGCTGAAATTGATGTTTCCTTTTATTTCTTCCATTATAATTTGCTGCAATTCAGTAAGTTCATTATTCTCCAAACTCCCTTCAGTATTTAAGGAAAGAAAAAAAAACAAACTAGGAACAAATCCACCATCTAAAGTTAGCAAATATACAGTGGGTCTACGGAGAAGTTAACTTTGGCCGCCAGGAAGGGTGAAACTAGGTTGCGCTCAGCAAGCACTTATTAAGTACCTACTATGTGCCAGGGGTATGTTAAGCACTGGGGATCATGACAAAAGACAAAAAGTCCCTGCTTTTAAGAAGCCTATATTTTATCAATAAGACATTGAGAGGTTCTAATAAGTAGCAATGATAAGTACCCCACAACAAGGAAATTACAAGTCTGGAAGACTTGCTCTACCTTCTCCCTCCAACCTCATCCCCACAAAATAATTATGAAAGCCCAAGAAGTAGAAATTAAGGCAGTGGCTATAATGGCCACACAGAAAAGGCCTTAGGCAAGACTATCTACTTCCCAAAACTATTTGAAAAATCACTTTTCTATATTCCTAATTCTTAAAACTACCATAAGATTGGACCTAGAGTCTTTAATTTGAGATTATTAATAGGCACTAAATTCTTCTTAGGCATAAAGTAGAACCTAAAAGTAGCATCTCCGTTCATAAAAGGATTTGAAAGCACTCTTAGAAACAGAATTTCTATGCTGCACGGGTTTTTAAAAATACCTTGCACAGAGTAGGTGCTTATTATATCGTATTATATAATGTCTGTTGTATTTCATTTTTAAGATGTGTAGCTCACAGGTTTATGTTAACACCCACAAGCTTACCAGTAAGTTGTTTGTTAATAAGGAGATACAAGAAGAGAGATAAGCCTAAAGTAAGAGGTGTTGCCATTTCACAAGGTTTCTAAAGACACAAGCGCTCTGCACCTCTCTGAGATTTGTAAGTCAATCTGAAACAATCTGTTTATAGCCTGCTTTTGTTTGTTAAGTTTACATGGGCTGCTTAAACAAAAGAGTAAAACAAATGGACCTAATGAAATCTGGGAGTGATACTATATTTTATTTCACATTATTTATCTTGTAGACAACCAGGCCAATTTCTGCTACTGCAAAAGTTCACAGAAGATCTTGAACTTCTACACATTAGACATAATTAGAAGTCTTGTATAAAGTATTAACAACCACGGTTGCTTGCTTACTACTGTATTTTTTGCCTGTCATTTAGTAGAAAAATGATTTACCATTGAGTTAATGGACTCGAGTGCAAAAAAAATTTTTTAAAAGCAAACCTAGATTCCAATTTTGTATACTGAGATTTTGAGAGTTTTATTTATACTACTAGCTAGATAAAAAGCATACATATTGTGTCTGTTGTACAGTCAATACAATTGCAACTTTTTCTACTTAAATTCTCTATACAAAGTCATTGCCAACTGATATGGTCATTGATGGCATAGGGCTTAGAATAACCAAAAGGTATAAAAAACGAGTTTGCAGTCTTGCCCCAAGATACAAAAACTGAATTTCAAACAATGTCATTAACATACATGATTTAAACTGTATACGAAAAATCACACATCAAATCAAGTACAAAAATAGTTAAACTACCCATTATGAACAACTGTAATGTTTCCATTATTCTGCACAGTATTTTAACACAGATTTTAGCAGTTTCCAAAATACTAGTTATTCATTATTTAGTTTAAGCATCATCAGCTTTGCAGAACAGTGTGACATTTAAGTGGAGTGATAATACTCCTTTTAGTGTTTTAAAAATACAAAAGTTTTCCCTATGAATTAATGAAGGAAAGCAATTTCCTATCCCAGGCTTTTTTAGTAACCAGACCCAATGCCCAGAAATTTAGGAAGAATATAGCTACTATTCTTCAACGGGCAGAGAAATACCTTTTGTTAATCACAGTTATCAGACAGAGAGCAAAATGTCATTTAAAAGAAGTTTCTGTCTAGTGATAAGGAATTTTCAAATATGTACATACATATTATGTTAGCCTTGGCAAATGTAAAATTGAAGCTGCAAGCTACAATATGAATTAAAATTTTGTCTTCACTTGTTCAAGTTTCAAAGAAATTATTCTGGGGAGAGCTTACATTGAAATTTTTGTGACCAAATATCCTTAAATGCAGAGTCAAGTTGCTCTTAATAATATTAACTCACCCACATGGCACAGTATTTTTGATTAAGATATATGCTTAACAGTAACCACTCACATACAGAATGAGATAGAGGTGAATTACCTTTGAGAACTTTCTCTGCATTTAAACATTAGCAATGTTGAATTTATTCTGTAGAATAACATCTATAGATTATGTATATAGGTTTTGCACACAAAAGGCTCTACTATGTGCTAAGGGTTACATTTTCCAGCACTGGAATGATTCCTTCATATATAGCTAGTGAGGACTTCATCTGGATTGTTTTCCCCTATTTCAAGCTCTGAGTCATGCCTCATACCTGAACAAGTCTCTAAATAGGGGGAAATTTTTAAACTCTCCAGTTTCTGTCTGCTAGGAGCAAGGCAGCAAACACATTTTCCAACCTTTTATGAAAAGATTAAGCAGAACAAAAGTAAAATATATCTTCAGGTTATAAACAGGATTGTATTTTACAGTTCACTATCCTGACACATGGCCACGGCACAGAGACCTCAGTCTAATGGCTGTGGGTCTGCAATAGGCATGGTATGGAGTACTTCATCTAGGAGTTGGAGGGCACGATGTAAATGAATCTCAATCCAGCAAGGTGTTTCTTTGATGCTTTGCCTTGGGTAGTCAGGGCCCCAGCCTTTTACAAAACTCATCCTGAGTATGCATAAGCGGCGCAGGTCATCCACGCCAATCCCAGCAGCCGCTGACAGACCTAACAGGAGAGAAGGGAGTATGTCAGACAGACAGGTTGACATCCCCCCTCCTCCCCACATTCCAAGGTAGGTAAAACAACCAGTTTTTCTTCAGTATCTCCTCAGCATACAATCTCTTTGCCAAAGTGCCAAGAAACAACGGGAGACCTTGACTTGACAAAAAGGTCTGAAAACACTTTGGGCTGAGGTGGCTTGCTGCTCACAAGTGTGTCTACCAATATAAAATATCAAATGACCACAATCTAGAAACACTCCACCTAACTTTGTCTTTAGAAGTGGAGGTAAAGGTATAAGAGACAACTCACATTTAGGCCATAGTAGTACATAGATAATGGGTTGGTTACAAGAACCTTAGTGTCTACATCTATCATAACATAGCCTAGTTTGAAATAAAATATGGGGAGTAAAGAGATTGTTTCTATTTCTGGTTCCACTAGGATTTCTTTGACCTGAGATAACTTCTGTACCTCAATTTCCCAGTAAACAAAGTAGAGAAAGTGTTACTATGTTATTTAATGGGGGTGTTGGGATGAGAATGAGGATGTCGGTAACACTTTTGAGATCTCTGGTGAAAATATTTTATGTCATCAACAATTACATTGATGGTTTTGATGCCTGAAGAATTAAAAAAGCCAAGCTGTCGTCATTAAAAATTAAATGCTAGCTAACACTGAATTTTAAACTAAAGCTACAATGGAGATTATTCTATATCTCATTTTCAAGTCAGAACATATATAATCAATCTGAACCCATCAATATAACAATGAAACTAATGGGAAGAATTTGCATGTACTGTAGAGAAACCTGCAGGGCCACTGCAGTTTTCTTAGCCAGTGTGATTTGCTTACCACACTGAAGAGGTTAAGAACAGGGGTTGAATGAATCACTAGTTATGCCTTCAGACGTGGAAGATGGTGCCACGTGTTTCCATCATAAAAGTCTATAGTCAGCAGTTTAACTCTGCAGTAAAAAATTCCCCATCAGTGTGAAACCTGGCACACAGTTCAATTTTACCCTAAAATTAAAAAAAAGTTCTACACGTTATCAAATACCACCCTCACTCAGTTTTATCTCCATGCTTAGAATAATTTAACAATGAAAAAAACCCTGAGAGGTACCTGATTCTGAAATCAGGTTCCGCTTTCCTACTAAAGTAAAAAACTGCAGCCCACCCTAATAGAGCCTCTGGCCTGGTTTGGTAGGAAGAAGGGAGTAAAAAAAGGTCAACATGATAGCACAGTAACCTTTACCACTGTGACCCCACTCTCCTCTAGAAATTAAGGAAAAATTCAATTACTGTATAAAAGATTTGTAAACAAATTCATGTTACTTTCCTTAAGTAATATAATCCCAATAAGAAAGGCACTCATGACTTAAAGTAATTTACAGGCTGAGTTTATGAGGACAGAATACTAAGCATTAGCCTTTTTTTTTTTAAAGGGCAAATCAAAAGGATACTTACTGATAGCAGGGGCTATTCCACCTACTGATCCTGGTCCAGGGATATTTCCTGCTACTGCTGCGGCCTGAGCAGCTGCTGCAGCTTGTGCAGTGGCAGCTTGCTGTTGCATCTGACGATGGCACTGGCGCAAATCAAATACCTTTTTAAAAAAAAGTATAAATTTTGCATTATTGAAAATAGCAAGAAAAAGTATTATAGACCAAACCTAGTACATCCTTACTATATACACTTTAAATTTGTAGCCCTAATTGTTTGGAACATAATATGTAGAGGCTATATTTAGTCTTTTATCTTGAAAAACTGGTAAAAATTTACATAGGAAAGGTGGTAGCCATTATATGTGTGTGTGTGTGTGTGTGTGTGTGTGTGTGTGTGTGTGTGTGTGTGTGTGTGTCTATGTTTCCACCTTTTGAGTTAGCTCTCACTGCTTTATCTGTTTCCTCCTGGGTGTGCTTATACTAAGAAGAATAGAGGGAAAATGTCTCTCCCCTTCTGTTCTTCATTCCTCTTGGCAGCATTAGACAATATGCTCAGGAAGACCAGTAAAAACGGCAGAGTAAGAAGCAGCAGTCTAGCCCAGCTTTCCCCACAACTATTCCCACAAAGACAAGCACCAGCCCAAGTAAGATGTGATCAGGAAACTGAAGGAGAAACCATACTGGAAAATTTTTCCAGCCTAAGATCATAAAGGTAGGTGACCAGAGGAGGAACTGTAGAGCAGCATCACAGATTCCACCTCCTGGGGTCCAGAGCAGGGAGAAGCCAGAAGTGCTAGACCTCTGACCTCTAAGCTCCTGGGGACCACACACACAAAGGCTGGACCTACAGTTCTATCTCTCTGAACCTGGAAAGGCTTCTAACTAGATGACCAGGGCTATGGCCAGTCACTGTCCACTGAAGCTGTACCCAAAAGCAAGTCTGCAGTTACTCTGCCTAAAACCAAACAGAGACTGGGAGCCTATAACATCCAGATGGGCAGGGATCAGACAGTGCCCTAGATCAGACTACTTGGGGACTGCCGAAAGTTTACAGCTCCCTGACTCAATCTACCTCTGTGATCTTTAAAAAAGACAGACATCAATACAAAGAGGACACAGCAACAAGACTCCAAGCAATACAAACAAGGACCATCTACGGTCATGACATTTCCTCCAGATGTTACTCACCCGAACACAAAGTCCCAATCTGGGAGGTAGTGGAGTACACTAAAAAAATCCCCAAAATAATGAGCTATTACATAGTTCTAGGGACATCTAAGGCACAAACTCAGAAGAGGAGAACAACTCCAAAATGCCTATGTGCAAAGCAGAAAAAAAAAACACAAACAAAAAATCCCAGGTTGGCCAAAAGACAAATTCAAAATCCTAGAAGAAATGAATCAAGTTTAAAAAAAAAAGATATAAATGAAATAAATATGATAGAAGAAATATTAGAAAAGAAATTAAAACTATGTAGTAAAGACTCAGAAGGAGAATTAACAGCTTAGTTCAAGAAGCAGCATGTGTCTGGCAAGTCAAACCACCACCATCACTTTGACCACCATTTTCCCTCAGACTCTAATGAAGACAACCCAGGAACCTAAACCCAAGAGCTCTGAGAAAAGCAAGGTTTCAGTGCCCTCTTGTCATCATCCCAGGAAGCAACCCCTGTGGAGATGCAGCCTTGCAACTATTCCACCAGGGGCTATAGTAACAGCTATTACAGTCAGAAAGCAAAATTCTTGCCACTGCCAAATAGTTCAACATCAGTAATTAATATGATTTTATCAGTGGAAATGACATTAAAGATGATTAACTGCCACCTACTTTGCTACTGTACCCTAAGGACTGTGAGATCTTTCCATCTGACTTGTAGCTGAAACCACCCATGTGTTGTCCCTCCCACTAGCACGTGAGCCCCTTAAGAACAGGCACTATCTTAGGGGCAGCCAGGTGGCGCAGTGGATAGAGCACCAGCCCTGAAGTCAAGAGCACCCGAGTTCAAATCGGGCCTCAGATCAAACACTTGACATTTACTAGCTGTGTGACCCTGGCCAAGTCACTTGACGGCCAACTGCTTTGAAAAAAGAAACAAAAAAATCATGAACCCATTTTGACTTTATTTTGGTATATGGCGTGAGATTTTGGTCTATACCTAGTTTCTGCCATATTCTTTTCCAGTTTTCTGAGCAGTTTTTTTCAAAAAGTGGGTTTTGGGGCTTATCAAATAATAGATTGCTATAGTCATTGACTACTGTGTCTTGCATATTTAACCTATTCCACTGATCCACCTCCCTATTTCTTAGCCAGTACCAAGCAGTTTTGATGACTGCTGCTTTATAATACAATTGAAGACCTGCTAGGCCACCTTCCCCTGCATTTCTTTTCATTAGTTCCCTTGATATTCTGGACCTTTTGTTCTTCCAAATGAATCTTGTTATTATTTTTTCTAACTCTATAAAATAATTTTTTGGTAGTTTTGATTGGTATGGCACTGAATAAGTAAATTAGCTTAGGCAGAATTGTCATTTTTATTATATTAGCTTGGCCTACCCATGAGCAACTGATGTTTTTCCAATTATTTAGATCTGACTTTATTTCTGTGAAAAGTGTTTTATATTTGTGTTCATATAGTTCCCGGGTTTGTTTCAATAGGTTGACTCCTAAATATTTTATAACGTCTACAATAAGTTTAAATGGAATTTCTCTTTCTATCTCTTGCTGTTAGGCTTTGTTGGTAATATATAGAAATGCCAATGATTTATGTGGGTTTATTTTATAGCCTACAACTTTGCTAAAGTTGTCTATTATTTCAAGTAGTTTTTTACTTGATTCTCTAGGTTTCTCTAAGTATACTATCATATCATCTGCAAAGAGTGATAGTTTTGCTTCTTCTTTGCCTATTCTAATACCTTCAATTTCTTTTTCTTCTCTTATTGCTAAGGCTAACGTTTCCAGTACGATATTGAATATTTAGATATAAAGGCTGATACTGTAAGCAAATTGGGAGAGCAAAGAATAGTTTACCTATCAGATCTATGGAGAACAGAAGAATTCATGACCAAACAAGAGATAGAGAGCATTACAAAAAGCAAAATGGATAATTTTGATTACATTAAACTGAAAAGTTTTTGCACAAACAAAGCCAATGCAACTAAGATTAGAAGGAAGGTAGAAAATTGGGAAAGAATTTTTACAATCAGTCTCTCTGATAATTGAGAATTAAGTCAAATTTATAAGAATACAAGCCATTCCCCAACTGATAAATGGTCAAAGGATATGAACAAACAGTTCTCAGATGAAGAAATTAAAGCCACCTGTGGTCATATGAAAAAATGCTCTAAATCATTATTGATTACAGAAAAATGCAAATCAAAACAACTCTGAGGTACCACATCACACCTATCAGACTGGCCAACATGACAAAACAGGAAAATGATAAATGTTGGAGAAGATGTGGGAAAATTGGAACACTAATGCATTGTTGGTGGAGTTGTGAAATGATACAACCATTTTGGAGAACAATTTGGAACTATACCCAACGGGCTATAAAAATGTGCATATACCCTTTGACCCAGCAATAGCAGTTCTAGGGCTATATCCCAGAGAGATCATACAAACAGGAAAAGGACCCACATGTACAAAAATATTCATAGCAGCTCTTTTTGTGGTGGCAAAGAATTGGAAATTGAGGTGATGCCCATCAATTGGGGAATGGCTGAGCAAATTGTGGTATATGAATGTAATGGAACACTATTGTGCTATAAGAAACGATGAACAGGCTGACTTTAGAAAAACCTGGAAAGACTTGTATGGTCTGATGCTGAGTGAAATGAACAAAACCAATAGAACATTGTAGACAAGAACAGCCATGCTGTGAGATGACTAATATTGATAAACTTAACCCTTCTCAGCATTACAAGGATCTAAGACATCCCCAGAGGCCTCGGGATGGAAAATGCTGTCCACATCCAAAGAAAGAACTATGAAAGTTGAAATGCTATTTTTTTTCTCTTCTGTTGAGTTTTGTTTCCTCTTTCTGATGGTTCCTCCTATTAGTTTTAATTTTTACTTACAACACCACTAATGTGAAAATATGTTTAATAGGAATGTAAATGTATAGCCTATATCAGATTTTGAGCTGTCTTGGGGAGGTTGGTGGGGAGGAAGGGGGAGAAAAATTTTAAACTCAAAAGCATATGGAAGTGTTTATTGATAAATCAAAATAAATTAATAAAATAAAAAAAAAAAGAACAGGCACTATCTTAATTTTTCTACTTGTATTCCCACTGCTTAGCACAGTACTTTGCACATACTAAATGCTTGATAAATGCTTTATTCATTCATTCAATCGAGAGGTACAAAATCTTACCCAAGTAACAGATGCCTTGAAATTTAGAACAGACCAAACAGAATATAAAGATTCAATAGGGGGCAGCTAGGTGGCACAGTGAATAGAGCACCAGTCCTGGAGTCAGGAGTACCTGAGTTCAAATTCGGCTTCAGACACATGACACTTACTAGCTGTGTGACTCTGGACAAGTCACTTAACGCCAACTGCCTCGCAAAAAATAAAAAATAAGATTCAATAGGAAATATAAAAGTCGAAAGTTTGAAAAAAGAAGGAAATATAAGATACTTCATCAAAAATGGCCTAGAAAACAGATCAAGGAGAGAGATTATTAAGACCACTGAGTTACACGAAAGCCATGACCAAAAACAAATAAACATACAAAAATCCTTGGACACTGCATTTCAAGAAATTATGGACAAAACTACCAGGACCTAGTACAACAAGAGGACAAAGTGAAATAAAAGAATCCAACAATCAAAACAATAATCAACATAATTCTCAAGTACTAATGACAAAGAATGTCACCTACATGTTGACAAAAGGGAGGTGGAGAAAACATGCAGAATAAGACACATTTTTGGAAATGGGTAATAATGAACTTTGTTTTCACTTGATTCTGCATATTTGATATGAGGATCGTGGTTTTTCCCCCCTCCCTGACAGGGGGAAAAAAAATAAATGCTTGGTAAAATTATGAAAAATTTAAATTTAAAAAAATCTACTGATAACCTTTTGGAAAAAAAAATCCCCAAATGAAAACTCCCAGGAACATTAGAGCTAAAATCCAGAGCTTCTAGGTCAAAGAAAAAATACTGCAAGCAGTCAAAAAGGAAGAGTTCAATTAGTCATGTCAACAAGCACTTATTAAGCACTTACTATGTGCCAGGAATACAAATATGAGCAAAAAGTCAGTCCCTGACATCATGGAGCTTACATTCTAATGCAAAAAGACAAAACATAAAAAGAAAATAAAAGGCAGGAGAGGGAAGGTTCGGAAAGTCAGGAGCAAAGCCCAAAGAGGAATTAAGAAATAAATATATCTGGCTGGGAGGAACAGAGCAATCAGAGGAAAGCACTAAGGATCTTCAGAATAAGAAGGCTGTTGGGGGGGAAAAAAGTCAGGATCAGAGCCCAAACAGGAATGAAGTGAACATACATTCAGGAGAATGTATAAAACACTTGAAAACCTACCTACCAAGATACACATAGGAACTATATGAGTAGAACTACCAAGCACCATTCACAAAAATAAAGACAGAGCAGAATAATTAGAGATATTAATTGCTTTTAATAAACCAGGGAAGGGTGAAGAGAACAAGCATTTACATCAGACCTGCAAAACTTGGCACTATGTAGGGGCCAAAATTAAAATAAGCTAAATTTCTTCAGGCTACACATAGGTTTTTAGTGGCTCACTTTCCAAGTAAAGGTATAATTAATGACTAAACTATTTTGCAAAGAAACCATATTTTAAAAAGAGAAATTTCAATTAATATCAATTAATTACACTTACTACTTAAGATTTTTATCATGAAATCACATTAATGTTAAAAAAAAATTACTTTGCTAAGTGGTACAAATTTTAATACATTTTTTTCAGGTTTTCTTAACTGTTTACATTTAGTTAATGGGACGTATTACATTTCTTGTCAGCAATCAGTTTATCATACTCTAGAATCATGTTTGAAATTGATTTCTTTAGAAATCTGAAAACTAATCTCAGTATCCACCTCATTTTCTGAGTTTACTTTCTTGAAAACCATCGTTCCCACAGAGATTTTTCAATAATCTGGACGCTTTAATTTGTTTTTCATTGGTGTCCAATTTGCTTAAGTCAGGGTATTTCAATTTGAAATGGCAATGAAGATTGTATTCCTTCAGAGGGGCTTTACTTTGTAGCAAACAAGGTACAATATTTTGTCTCTCATGTAAATAAACAAGTATCTATTTGTCCACTTCAGATTAAACATTCTATGTTCTGATTCAATCTTTCATTTCTTTTTATCACCCATTTTAGAAAGTCACCTCAAAAACTACAATGTTAGAACCAAAAAATCTCCACAGCAACTGCTCACATACAAAGAAATACTAAACTGAGTGTCTGACCTTGGAGAGAGCACTAAACACTCACGTAACTTGGAGAGCAACCACGCAGCAAGGGAGGGGAAGAAGCCCATGTGTTGCTGCTGCTCATCGCATAACAAGCATCAGTTGCATTGGCAAGTGGCTGCACTCACTTTGTCCGTGTTCAACTCCAGTAATGATTGAAAAACATAGCAAAAAGACTCTCGCTCCTCTCAGACTAGAGACAGACTGATTTGATGATGGTTGGCTGCTGCGGGTCACAGGACAAACAGCAGAGAGTGCACAGTGGCAATTCACCCTCCAAGTTACATGACAGGCACAACAGTGATGAATGGAAGGCAGGTTAATCGGGGCATGGACAAAGCACTTGTTACATCTTTACCTTCTTTTACATCCTCTACATTTTTCGAGGGCTACCCGAAATCCTTTGGCAGGACATATGTTGTGCAGGCCTGATTTACACAGCACCTACTATATGCCAGGAACTACTGTAAGTGCTTTACAAATATTCTCTCATTTAATCAGTTAATAAACCATGCAAATATAATAAAACACCAAAGTTATTACCTAAATTAATTTACTTATTTGGTGCCATGCCAAACCATAGGACTACTTTACAGAACTAGAAAAAATAATAATGAAATTCATCCGAAGGAACAAAAGGTCAAGAATCTTAAGGGAAATAATAGGAAAAAGTTTCAGCTTTTCAGATTTCAAACTATATTACAAAGAAATAATCACCAAAATGATTTGGAACTGCTTAAAAAAATAGAAAGTTTCATCAATGGAACAGATCAGGTACAGAACATAATGAAGCAAACAAGTCAGATAAATTCAGACCCCAACTACCAGGATAAGGATTCATTATCTGACCAAAACTGCTGGAAAAAACTAGACAGAAGTCTAGTAGAAGTTAGGTTTAAACTAAAACCTATCACCATACACCAAGGTAAGCACCAAATGAATACTTGACCTAAATACATAAGGTCATATATCAAAACCAATTTAGAGGTACAAGGAAGAAATTATCTGAGATCTATGGACAGAGGAATAGCTTATGACCAAACAGGAGATAGAAAGGATCACAGAAGATAAAACTGGATGGTTTGGATTACATACAATTTTTAAATTATTACACAAACAAAACCAAATTCAGCTAAAATTAGAAGGAAAATTGTTTTTGTGGCAACTTTATCTGCTAAGTGTCTCATTTCCAAGATATATAAGGAACCAATTCAAATCTTTAAGAGCCATTCCCTAATAAAGTCAAAAGATAGGCACAGGCAGTTTTCAAGGGAAGAAATCTAAGCTATCAATAGCTATATAAAAAAGTATCCCAAATCATTAATAATTCAAGAAATGCAAATTAAAGAAATTCTCAGACCCCACCTCATCATCAGAACAGCAAAGTCAATTTTAAAAAAAAAAGGAAAATGAGAAATGTTGCAGGGGTTATGGAAAACAGGCATGCTGATGCACTGCTGCTAAGCTGTGAATTTGATACAACCATTCTGGAAAGAAATTTGGAACTATTCAAAGTAAGTTACTAAGCTGTGCTTAACTCTTTGACCTAATGATGATACTACTACTACTACTACTACTACTACTACTACTACTACTACTACTACCACTACTACTACTACTACTACCACTAGGCATTTAACCCAAAGACATATTAAAAAGAAGAAAAAGACACTGTATAAAAATAAAGCAACTCTTTTTTAGTACATGAAGACCTAGAAATTAAGGGGGGAGGGTACCCACCAAACGCAGAATGAACACACTATGGTATATGAAGGTAATAGAATATTTTGCTGTTAAGAAATCATGAAAGGGATGGTTTCAGTGAAACCTAGGGAGACTTGTATGAAATTATGAAGAATGAAGTGAGCAGAACTAGGAGAGTAATTCATACAATAACAATAATATAACATATAAAAACAAACACCCCTGAAAGCCTAAGAATTCTGATCAAAATACTGATCAACCATGATTCCAGAGGAGTGATAATAAAGCATGCCACATACCTCTTGAAAGAGATGATGGATTCAACATGTAGACTAAGACATATTTTGGATATGGCCACTGTGGGAATTTGCTTTGCTCAACTATGCATATTTTTTACAAATGTTCTAATGGTGGGTAAGGATAGGTAAGGGGGCAGGGGGAAACTGACTTATAACTAACTGGGGCAAAAAATAACATTTGATTTTTAAGTTAAAAAAAGGAAGAAATTTTGGTGGTTTTTCTCTTCTCCTACAATAATGAAGACGGATTTATGGTGAGCCATCAGAACTGTCCTGACTAGGCATCTTTACAATAAGTAGCATGCACTTACTAGGTATATGGCTAGGGTTAGGCTAGGAGTCATGGGACAAGGTAAAAGTCATTGATCCAGGGGGCAGCTAGGTGGCACAGTGGATAAAACTCCAGCCTTGGAGTCAGGAGGATCTGAGTTCAAATCTGATCCCAGACACTTGACACTTACTAGCTGTGTGACCTTGGGCAAGTCACTTAACCCCAACTGCCTCACCAACCCCACCACCCCCAAAAAAAGTCATTGTTCCACTATGTACTAAACCTTTAATCCCACTACTTTACCACTTACTAATAAACTACCAAATAATGCTCATTAAAAATTCCCAACTTAGCCAGCTAACCTTCCCTCTCCTTACCCCAACACATACATATAATATCATTTTGATATGCTAGCTCATAATTAAGAGAAGTGTTAGACAGGCATAAATTAACCTTGAAAACAAAAGAAAAATAATTTACTATTTTTTCCAGGCTTATATCAGTTTATGAACCAAAGTGTTAAATGTACACAGAAACTCCTTATTTCCATATCCATGATGGGTAAGTACCTAGGTGATTAACCTTAGCTACAGTATCATCACTTTATCATTGATACATTATTAGGTATGAACCAAAGTAAATTAGATAAAGCACCCTTTCCCATTTGAACTAACAGCTTAAGTTATTCATATATACACAAAATAATTTTCATCTTCCCAAATGTGCAAAATCACAGTCCTCCCCATTGTTTACATCTCTGTTCAAGACATACCTTTTTCTACAAAGCCTTTGCTGATAAACACCAGTGAAATAAAAACTACAAACTTCTATTATGTATTCACATATCAGTTTACTATATAATGTTCACTCTAATTCCATTTATGTCTACTTCATAATGAGGTCGAAGGCAAGTACATTATAATTTTATCAACACAAGAATTTGCACCAGAATTAGATTACAGAACCTCTACAGGGCTAGAATGAAGTATCCAAGATGTTAACAGATACCTTCTACTTGTGTACCTATCAATGGCCTTAATAACTACTAGTTTCTTGTTTTCTCCCCAATTAAAACGTGATTTTAGTGAAAATGAGGGGCAGTAAAACTTACTAAATTTCAACAACTAAAATATGCTGATCCAAAACCCCTGGTAGAGAAAATAAAAATAACACAGATGACTTTACCACACTGCTAACCACACTTGGTTTCACAGGCTGTTGTAAACAATTCCAGGTGCTGTTGTTTTAGACTAATTCTACTATGACATCAATAGCATACAAAGTAATTATAATGATAAAACTTGGTGACTGCAGTGTTGATAATCAAATGCAAGAATCTCGGCAGTGTTTTTCTCCTACAAGAGTTATTTCTGAAGTTTAAAGACATCAAATCCAAAAGCCTGACAATTCTTCCCAGCTACAATGCTGGGGAAAAAGTTAGTTGTTCTCTGCTGTCAAATTTTGATTCATCCATTATATCATAATTTCCATCTGCAAATATTAGAATATATCATCAAAGACATCATTAAAATGCCACATACCCTTATTCAGAATTTTTACTTATAATTTAGGACAATTTAGAAATAACTAATGTTAAACAGATGTTAGCTTGGAGCCAAAAATACTTCTGAGTAGTTTTGAGTTAATAGGCAACTTCATTTGAACTTCCTTTATTCAGAAATGTTTCCAGCCAGCTCTGAAATGTGGATAAAAGTAATCATCTCTATCACAAGTAAGTGCTTCATAAATATCGCCGACTAATATTGGTTGTTTTTCTCCCCAGGGTTTGAATTTAAGTATTTACTTACAAAAGCAGTCTAGTGGTAAATGTTTGACAATGCTTTCATAAATCAGAATGTGAACATTAAGCAAAAAAATCCAAACCTTCAATTAAAAAATGAATTTAAAATAAAATAATGACATTAGGAAGTGTGAAGCATTGCTGGAAATACGAACATACGATCCAACTGGATTCAAACATTTCTTTACTGCCGACTATGCACAAAGCACTGGGACAGACATCACAGATTCAATATTAAAAAGACGACAACCCCTACCCTTAAGGAAGTTACATTCTGCTGATATAGATAAGACATATACATATACAGGTATAATACAAGGTAAGGTGCGATGCCAGGAAATGAGGAATCCAAAGTACTCTAGGATAGGAAAGAAAGAATACTTCATTTGGGAAGGATGTTTAAAACCAGACCACTGGTTCTAGTGCCTGTTTCCCAACTCTAATTTCACTGGTGTTCTTTTCACCTCACTGCCTCCTAAACAAGCAAGCCCCCATGTGCTCAAGTATCCAGAGAATTAGTTATGAAAAGGAAGGAATTTGAGGGTGGGAAGCAAATTATGACTTCCTGCTGGTAGATTCTAAGTCATACTGCACAGTTATTTGTAGTGTAATATGCAGTCTTCATTCACTATTGAAGGGATTATTCATAATACTTGCTGAATTATGTGGTCTAAAAGGTTAAACGACAACATTGGTACCAATAACTTAAAACAAATCAAAGGACAGAGATCAAGAATATGCCTGTGATTTCATTGAGAACTTCCCAGTAAGTATGTCAATCAATGCACCTTTGCAATTTATAGTCTTGGAGTTACCTAGAACACCACGACATTAGGTGATCTGATCATGGTCAAGTCAGTATGTATAAGAGGTAGCACTTGAACTCAGATCTTCCTGGCTTCAAGGCTACCTCACTATCCATTACACTACATTGCCTCTCTGTGAAACAAATGAGGATTTATTTAAATTATCTGGCAATATAGATGCCACTCTCCATACATATACCTCAGGTGCTACTGCCCAAAGACTGTTAACAGATAAAATGCCACTGCTTAGATTTTGTGTACATCCAAGTTACTTTTTTATTTTAGCTAATAAAAGCTGAAGAATATACTGAATACAAACTTGGTGAAGTACGGGAATTTTTTTGCCAGTTTCAAAAAAGTCTAATAAACCAGAAGGAATAGTGCTCTTTTTTACGTTATGCATTTACAATGAAATGCTTCATAAAATGTGTTCACTGCTAAAAAGAAAAGCTTGAGGTCACTGTAAAATGGTCGGTTACAGTTCTCATCAGATATGTTTGTCTTTAGACAAACTGCCACACTCTGGGTATTCAAGTATGATACCTTTGCTAAAACATTAAACAAAATTTCTTCTATGGCAACTCAATAGCAGTTTATACCAATTAAACCTTAACATATAAGATCTAATTACTTCAGAAATGGTCCATCATTAAATAAACCCATAAATTTTAATGGAATGATAGCTTATAATGAGACCCCTGAGAATATGGCTTATAAGGACTACCATTTTTGTACAAGATATGTTTGACTGAATTAATATGGTACCCCAAGTAACTTCCCAGGAACTAAAGGGAAGTCCTTCTCAGTCACTGTTACTCAACATGCATTAAAACCTCACTAAATTCATAAAAATGGTCACAAGCAGGAGAGGTACAAGATAATTTGTTAAAAAATACAAATTATGGGGCAGCTCGGTGGCTGTGAATACGGCACCGGCCCTGGCGTCAGGAGGACCTGAGTTCAAATGCGGCCTTAGACAGTTGACACTCACTAGCTGTGTGACCCTAGACAAGTCACTTAACGCCACTGGCTAGCACCTCCCCCCCAAAATACAAATTATTAAATTACCATTCTTTCATGTGGAATGCATATTATAAATGTCAATTAGGTTCTAATTTGCAAAAATCAGTGAAAATAAGGTAAGTCACAATAGGCCTAAATTACATAGTAGTGCATCAAATATATTCTTTTAACATACAAGAAGAGCTGGACCCAGATGCTAAAGACATGTTGAAGGATTTCTTAAATTTTTGAGCCCTCAGTTTGAAAAGCTACTAATTTTAGACTGGATTCCCATTACTCATAAGATAATAAAAATCTGCAGAGGAAAAAATTTTTAACATTTTTTTTGTTCAGTGAGGACTGTATGTTTTCCTTTTTGCAAATTCCAAATGAGTATAACTTGAATTTGTGAAGTTCCACTGCATTAAAATACTTTTGTGATAAACAAGAGGTTTCACGTTACCCTAAAGTAAAACTTTTATAATAGATTCTCTGTTAAAAGGGTCTGCTACCTAGGGTCTGCTAACTGAAAAAAACACCAATCACTAAATAATTAGTTCATGGTTGTGTCTGCAAAATCCACTAAGAATAAGTTCTCAGAATATTAAGCACAACTTTCTAATAATTCCACATTTATTACAATTAAATACAAAAACCATTTCTTTTTCTATCTACCCCAAATTCTTATAAATGCAGTAATAATCAGTTTTAGAAAGCAAAAAATTCCACAAATTTAAAACACCAACCTTTATATATGCACTTGGATAAATCTTATGAACAGCATCTCCTGGTGCTCGCCCAGCTTCTCTGTCTAAGTAGTAACTCTGCACAAACACTGCATGATCACTGAGGCACCTAACCCAAACATCACCTTCACCTTTACATTCCAATTGCACACCCTTGCCTATGTGCAACCTTAAAAGAGGGAAAAGAAAATTAAATTTTAATGTATTTTCATATTTTACCAAAATCTGTTTTTAACACATTTTAATTAATGCTTCTTTTATCTTATTCTTGAGAAATTATCTCTCTCATATTAACAACCAATGCTTAATTGAGATCAAGATTTTTTTCTTTTTATTTCCTCATTCAGAAATAAACCCCTGTAGCTTAATATAGCTAGCCTTTGAAGGACATTACTGACCCTGCCCAAAAATGTACCCCACCTAGGCCATCTTACCTAGGTGGAATTGTTACCCCATTAAAATAGAAAAAAACCTACAAAAAGAATCCAATCTAGGTGAATTCCAGCCCATTGTGTTCTACTCAGGCTGGGGGTGGTCATGGTGGTACTCAGATTCTTTGTCTAGATTGCCAAAGGCTAGGGGGTGGTCTAGGAGTAAGAGCAACATAATCAAAGCCATTTCCCCCACCCCTTACTAGAATAAGTCCACTTCTCAGGGTAGCTAGGTGGCGCAGTAGATAGAACACTGGCCCTGAAGTCAGGAGGACCTGAGTTCAAATCTGACCTCAGACCAAACACCTGACACTTACTAGCTGTGTGATCCTGGGCAAGTCACTTAACCCCAATTGCCTTAAGAATAATAATAAGAATAATAAGAATAATATTCATTCTCTCATTGTTAACCAATCAGAGTTGATTGCCCCTCTCAGGAACACCCACTCTTCCAAGGGTACATAGAAGGGTACATATAAGTGTCAAGAGGCCTTCCAGGAGGGGTCTTTGGCTTAGAGAGAAGGCCAAATGATCACCTTTTTATTAATTATTCACTAGCCATAATTAATACAATGATTAAATACCCAGAAATAATGTCTCTCAAATTTTTCATATATCCCATCACTTAACCTAATAAATCAAACTAAAGAATTCCAAATTACTTAGCCATTTAATGACAGAACTAAAATTACAGAAACATTTTTTAAAAGTTATGTCCCTGATATCTACCTCACTCATAACAGCCCATATAATCTACACAGAAATGTATGCCTTAGAAAAAACAAGAGTGGATAGAGCACCAGCCCTGGAGTCAGGAGGACCCGAGTTCAAATACGGCCTCCAACACTTAACAGTTACTAGCTGTATGACCCTGGGCAAGTCACTTAACTCCAACTGCCTCATCCAAAAAAAAAAAAAAACCAAGAACAAATTTTATTCTGCCAATATGTTTACATTCATTTTTGCTGTTACCTTGCTCTCTCAATGGCTTCAGTTCTGTGAACGTTGGAGAGCTGACCCAAGCAAAATCTGTCTCCTCCGGATGGGTCCACATATCCATCGACAGTAACAATTGGGCAGCTTGAAGGAACTTTAAATGTCTCTCCTACCTGAACGTCCATTTCAAAGTAAGCAATTGAACACCAATATTCAGGAGCTGTGGGAGAAAGCAAATGGAAGAAAAAAAATTGTGAGCATGAACAAAGAGATATTGGAATGACTTCCACATCCATGAAGTAAGTATAGTTAAAACTCTTCCAGAGAGCTTCTGGACCACTACAAAATCCATTTAAGGAATGAATATTAGCAGTACACAAAAAAGCAGGCATTTTTAGCTCTTGAGATTATAAACAAACCAACAACAAAAAAAAAGGTTTTTTTAAAGTTTTCAGACAAGCATGGTTTTATAAAACTACTGAGTATACATGTGTACGGGGCAACATATCTGTTGTTCTAATAAGTTATGAAAAATGGAGAAGACTCAAGTCCCTATCTCTAGGTATTAAATGAACTAATAGCTAACATACCTAAAATGAAAGGGAGCTAAAGAAATAATTTTTCCATAATGATGCCAATGATTACATGAAAGTGTTTTTCAACTCTTTTTCAGGAGGCCCTGAAAATATGTCTTAGAATAAACTAAGCCTAAGCATTTGTGGAGGGAATGCTGATTTTTATAATAACTGATATGGTATGTGTAATGAATATACTGATAGATTAGACTTTTCAGAATCACCTCTCTGGTGAGAGGGCTCACAATGCAGCATGAACTGATCATTCAAACTTTGACAAGGCTCACAACCACTGGCATCTTTCTGCCTGCATACCTGAATCGAAGTAAATCAAAGATGGCACAACCTGTCCTGTCACAGAACTCTGGTCCTGTGACCCACCAAGTAACGACCCCCAAGGACTTGAGCAATATTGCTCCTACAGGACTCCAGAATTGTTGTATTGTCCTCCATTTGAGAGTTTGTCGTGGGAAACCACTCTGGCCCTGGGAAGGATTGTCTGTAATCCACCTTTCCACTTGTGATTTATGTATATAATCTCTGTCTTCACTTCAGTGAAGTGGAATTCTGATCAGGAGAATTCCCAATTTGCAAATCTGTTCCTCATAATGAAACTAATTTAACAGATACTTGATTACTGGCACTTTGTCTCTATCCTGCTGTTTTGTCATTCTCAGGTTAGAGACTGGCTCAGTAAAATCCTGTTAACACATTCCAAAATTTGGACCTGTCATTAGGGTGTAGAAATCACAGGGTAGAAATTCAAAATTCTTGTTCCAAGATGGCTTTTTCTATCTCTCATTTAATATTCACACGGAATATTACAATCATCCTCCACATTAAGACTGAATTAAACTACTAAAAGCAAATTACTAAAACTACAGATGACCTATCCTTCTTCCTTGCCTCCATTCAAGACTATTATATGAAAAACAGGCATTTTAAAAAATAGTTTGGCAATCAGCAATAGTGTTGGGAGACCCTGAAGGCTACTTTACGGTTAAATGAAAAGTTATGGCTAATGTGGTCATGCCTTTATTGGGTTCTGCTGGTTAACCTCAGTCAACTGCTCGAAGACATTGGGATAACTGATAAGAGGAAAAGGTCTTATGGGAAATCTAGTCAAATTCCTCCCCAATTGTTGGTCAAGACCAGCAGTCTCTTGAACTACTTGAACAATTTTGGAGCAATCTCAATGAGCAGTCCATTTCATCGTAACTGTTAGAAAATCCTTCTTTATAGTGACCTGAAATCTATTTCTCTTTAACATTTGTTTAGGTATGCTCTTTGGGCTCAAAGACAATAAGACTAATTCTTCTAACTAACAGATACTATGTTATATACTATACTCCTATAGCTACCTGAGCAATGGGATCTGTAATCAGACAACCTGGATTTGGATCCTAACAATGTTGCTTGTTGGCTACGTGATCTAGGAAAGTGACTCAGTTTCTCTATGTTTCCTTTTTTTATGGGGGCTGAACTACAGTGAACTAGGTCCCTTTAGGCTCAGGCCTTCTATTACCTAAGTATTAAGCTTTCTCTTATCCAAGATAAAGACTTTCACTCTAATACTACTCCTGTTTAAGTTGTTCAACTGATCTTCACATAAAATAGTTTTTGTCCCTTCTGCATCCTAATCATCCTCCTCAGGAGGCACTCAAGTTTGAAAAGATTCTCCTTAAAATGTGAAGCCTATAACTCATCATATTCCAGATGTAGTCTAACTAGGGAAGAAGACATAAGAACTACCATTCTCCCTATTCTTGAATATCATCTTCTACTAGCCTGTAACAGTTAGCTTTTTTTGATGATAATATCATGCCTATTGACTTATACTGAGCTTAAAACTAACCCCTAAAGCCTCAGATGAACTTCTACGTCATTTCTGCAGTAGATTCCCCCCCAATATGATGTTTTTTTACAGGAAGGAATAAATTTCATTCTTTTGCCAAAATGTAGTAGCCCTTTCTCAGAAAAATGTGATGCCTATACATTAAATCTCATTATAACAAACTTCAAGAGAATGGACTAGAATATTATAGTATTGAACATTGTTTGAAATAAGCAGGTCTTAGTAATCTACTGGTTTTACAGACCTTTACAGTTTGCCAGGATTTGCAGTTTAGGTGATAACACCAATTCAATTCAATTCAATTCAAATATCTACCATGTGGAAAACACTGAGAATACAAGAGCAAAAACAAAACAGTACCTACCCTCAGAGTTTACATTCTACAAGGAAAATACAACCTGAAAAAATTTTTTAATAAATATGAAGTATATAAAGTAATACAAAATAATTTCAAGAGAGTTCTAATAACTGAAGGACAATGAGGAGAAGTAAGGAAAAGTAAGAAGCGGTACCTGAGATAAGCCTTGAAGGAAGCTAAGGCCTTCAATAAGAAGAAGGGAAGGGAATACATTCTAGGGCAATTTGCCCAGATGATATTTGAGCTGAATCCTGAAAAAAGGTTAGAGAGAGAGGAAGAAGACAGAGGTGAAAAGGGAAAGTGTTCCAGGGATAGGGGTCAGCCTGTGATAAGTAGAGAGACCAGAATATCATGTGCAAGGAACAACAAGAAGGCTAGGGTTTGCTAGATCATAAAGTGGAAGGAGGGAGAGACAACTGAGGAGGGGGGCAGAGCACTGATATTAGAATCCCAGAAGCCCAATTCACCACATTAGTGTCCCAAAAAGTTAAGACTGCTAGAAAAGACAGGCAAAAAGCTATTGCTGAGCAAGACTGTTAGTTGTCTCACTCTAGTCCTAAAAAAGAGCTCACTGCTGGCAGTCCCATTCCCTGGTCCTTTGCTGAGTAACAATAACTCCAGCAAATGCAAAGATAACAGAAGATGGGTATTGGGGTGGGGGAAATGGGACATAGACAAAGTATGAAATCTTTCCCAGGGCACAGAAGGCGAAGATATATGCAAATAGAAGTAAACCTACGGATTAATAGACTACAAAACTAAAAGTTCAGAAGAAAATAAGTATGCAACTAATAAAGAAGGAAATTTAGAGCTCTCAAAAAAAAACCTGGGAGAACAAATAGCTTACAAAAGATAGAAAATTTCACCTAAGTAGTGGACAGCCTGTAAAATAGAATGGAGAAAAAACTAAAAAATTCAATAACAGAAAATATTACAGCAAAGTCAAAGACTGAAAAAATTAGAATAAGTTATCAAAAACTGTCCTGAAAAAGACTAGGAAAGAATTTTAAAATCATTGAGTTCCCTGAGAACTGTGACAAAACAAAAACTTGGACACCATGAAAGAACTACAAAGCCAATCCACTTGAAGGAAACTCCAAATTTAAGAAAAGCCACAGTCAAACTCCAGAAGTTCAAAGTCATGGAACAGTGTGAAGCCAGTGTCACTGAATCAAAGAATACGTGGATGGAAATAAGGTGAAAAAACACCAGGAAGGATGTAGGGGCTAGGTTATGAAGGGATTTGAATGCTGAACAGAGGATTTTGCATTTGATCCTGGAGGCCAAAGGGCGCCACTGGAGCTTATAAAGCAGGGTGTATGACATGGTCACATCCACAGTTTAGGAAAATCATTTTGGTGGCTGAATGTGTAATGGATTGAGATGAGAGGGAGAAGAGGCAGGCAGACCCACCAGCAGGCTATTGCAATAATCGTGCATGAGGTGATGAGGACCTGCACTAGAGTGGTGACAATGTCAGAGGAGAGAAGGGGGCTTTGCAGTTTAGGTGATAACACCAATTCAATTCAATTCAATTCAAAGGTTACAAAGGTGAAACTGACAGACCTTGCAAACAGACTGGATATTCAGTGAAGGGGAGAATATGTGAGAGATAGTGAACAGTCATGGATGACTTCCAAATTGTGAGCCTGAGAGACTGGAATGATAGTGTTGACTTCTACAGTAAGGTGGAAAGGAAGTGGGTGGGTGGATGGGTAGAGGCTTTGGGGAAAGAACAATTTCTGTTTTGGACATGTTTAGTTTAAGATGTCCACTGGACATCCACTTTTGAGATGTTTGAAAGGTAGTTAGAGATGCAAGATTAGAGGTCAGCAGAGAGTTTGGGATATGAAAGGTAGATTTGAGAATCATCAGCATAAAGACAGTAATTAAATCCATTGAAACTGATGAGATCACCAAGTGAAGCAGCACAGAGGAAGAAAAGAAGAGGATGCAGGACAGAACACTGAGGGACACCTGTGGTTAGAGGGTTCGATCTGAAAGTGGATCCACCAAAGGAGACAGAGAGAGCAGCCAGATACGAAGGAGGCTAAACAAGAAAGACCGGTGCTCCAAAAACCTAGAGAGAAGAGAGTATCAAGGAAGAGAGAGTGATCAGCAGTGTCAAAGGCTACAGTGAGGTCATGGAGAATGAGGACTGAGAAAAGGCCATTAGATTTGGCAACAAAGAGATTATTGGCACCTTTGGAGAGAGAAGTTTCAGTGAAAGAAGGTCAGAAGACAGATTTAAGAGCTGAGAGGAGAGTGACAGGAGAGAAAGGAGGCACTGACTATAGATGGTCTTTTTGAGACATTTAGCTACAAAGGACAAAAGAGATATGAGACAACAGCAAGGATGGAAAGATCAAATGAGGGTTTTTTAAGGATGTGGGGGACATAGGCACGTTACAGGCAGCACAGAATGAAGAGGGTATTACAAAAAGAAAAAGCAAAGTCAAGATTCAATGATAAAAAGAGGAGGAAGAGGACTGAAATCATATGGTTTAAACTATAGATTATTAGTACTGAGTTCATTTCCTTTCCTCACATTTGTTCTGGTGGAGAGAAGACATAAGATATGCTTTCTTTATATATGTGGCAACCATGATTTCAGAAAAATTTCTTTGAAAATAAATCTTTAAAGAGTTAAACAAGGAAACTTTGTTGCTGTTGTTAATAAGTTTAACAGGGAAATTACATAATGTTTAAGGATAATAAAGATAATGAAACATATATCCTCTCAGAATTCTGTCGTCATGGGGTGGTATATCAAAGATGGAGTCTAATTAGACACAGGACCTAGAATTGATTTGTTATGCTTTGATCAGCTTAAAAGAATAATGAAAAAGATGGAAGAGGTATACATTGGGAAGTGGTGGGAAAGAGACAATGAGGAAAATTACAGAAATGGAGTATGCAAGTAGAAGTCTATACAACAATAAAGCAGGGTGAGGAGCAGTGGGTAACATGTGAATCTTTCATATGGATCAGTCAAAGGAGTTAAGAATACATATACATACATATTCATTAGAGTTCAGTAATAAATTTCATCCATCAGGGAAACAGTAAGATAAGGAGTTACGAGAAGGGAGGATATGGAAGGAATAAGAGGGAAGACAGATCAAGAGAAGGATTACTCAGGTGAAAAACAAACATTTAAAGAGGGGGTGGGGAAACAAAGAGAAGGAAAAATATAAGAGGAAAGAAGGAAATATACATTCATTAAGCATCTACTACATGCTAAGCACTTTACAAATATCTCATTTGTTCCTCCTCAGAGTTAAGTGTTATTATTATCCCCATTTTATAGATGAAGAAACTGAGGCAGACAAATATTAAGTAATTTGCCCCAGTCAGACAGCTAGTAAGTGAGCTTGAACTCAGGTCTCTCTGACTCTAGGCCCAGCACTGTATCCACAGTACCACCTATCTGTCTTATCTCTCTAGCAGAAAACAGGACAGACAAAAATACACAATTAACAGTAACAATTGTAAACGTGAATGGGATGAACTCACTCTGAAAATGGAAGAGGATAGTAGAATGGATCAGAAACTAGAATTCAACAATATGCTATTTACAGGAACCATACTTGAAGCAGAAAGATACACAGAAATGAAAAGGGACTGGAGCACAATCTATTATACTTCAACTAAAGTAAAAAGGGCAGGGTTAGCAATCATGATCCTAGACAAAGCAACAACAATATTAATTAAAAGAGACACAGAGATATTACATTTAACTGCAAAGTACCAAAAACAATGAAATAATATCAACATAAAACACACGCATGGAATGGCATAGCATCTAAATTCTTAAAGGAAAAGTCAAATAATTTACAGGAAGAAAGAGACAGTAAAACCTGCAGTGATGTTTGGTCTCCTCACAGATCTGGAAAAATCTAACCCCAAAATAAACAAACTAAAAACAAAAATAAAACTGAAGAACCTCAACAGAATTTTGGAAAAGCTGGATATGATAGAACTCTAGAGAATATTGAGCGGGACTAGGAAGAAGTATACCTATTTCTCGGTTGTGTATGGTTATCTTCACAAAAACTGATCATGTAATAGCACATAAAAGCCCCACACAAACAAATGCAAAAAAGTAGAAATATTAAATGCAACCTTTACCAACCATAAAACAATAAAATTATATTCAATATAAGGTCTTTGAAACAAAGATTAAAAATTAATTGGAAACTAAATAACTTAACTCTGACAAATGAAGTCAAAAAACAAATACTAGAAACAAACAATAATTTTAATAAAGATGATAAAAACAGTGAGACAACATACCAAAATTCTGGGGATACAGCCACAACATTACTTTAAACACTTTCACCAATAAAAGAAAAAGAGCAGATCAACAAATTGGGCACGCAACTAAAAAACACTAGAAAACTCATAAATTAAAGCTTCCCAATTAAACAACACTAAAATAGAAATCCTGAAAATCAAGAGACATTAACAAAATTGAAAGCAAAAAATATTGAATCAATAAATAAAACTAGGAGCTGTTTAAAACTGATAATCTAATGAAATAGATTAATAATCACAAAACTATAAATTGTGGATTAAAAAGACAGGAAATAAAGTACTTAAATAAACCTATCTTAGAAGAAGTAAAAAAGCCATAAATAAGATTCTTCACCAAGAAACTACCAGAACCAGGTTCTTACAAGCAGATTCTACTAACTATTTAACAATTAATTCCAATATGAAAATATAAATTGTCCAAATTAACAGAACAGGAAATAGAATACTTAAATAGCCCTTTTAGAAAAACAAAACAGCCACAAATGAAACTCCAAAGAAAAAAAGACTAGGACAATATGGATTTAAAAGAGAATTCTATTAAACATTTAAAGACCAATTAATTCCAACACTCCATAAACTGTTTTGGGGAAAAAAACAAAACAAAACAGGAAAAGAAAGGGTACTACTAAATTCTTTCTATGACATAAATATGGTCTTGACACCTAAATCAGGGAGAGTCAAAACAGAGAAAGAAAAACAGTAGACCAATTTCCCTAATGTAAATGTATGCAAAAATTTTAATTAAATATTAGCAAGGAAAGGAATGTAGTCTATCACAAAGATTATATATATTATGTCCAAGCTAGATTTATACTAAGAATTACTGGCAAAACTAATTAACCAAAAAGTAAAAAAAAAATTATATGATTTTATCAATAGATGCAAAAAAAGTTGTGACAAAATAAAATAAAATTACTGTTAACAACACTAGAAAAGGATAGAAATAGAGCTTTCCTTAAAATCCTTAAAATGACAAGTAATGTCTAGCTAAAACCAAAAGCCAGAATTATCCGTAATGAGGATATGCTAGAGCTCTGCCTTTCCAGTACGATTAGAAGTAAAGCAAAGGATGGGGCAGCTAGGTGGTGCAGTGGATAGAGCGCCAGCCCTGGATTCAGGAGGACCTGAGTTCAAATCCAGCCTCAGACACACAATAACACTTACTAGCTGTGTGACCCTGGGCAAGTCACTTAACCCCATTGCCCAACCCAAAAAAAAAAAGTAAAGCAAAGGTATATCACCACTACTACCCAAATATTGTGCTAGAAATGCTAGCTATAGCAATAAGACTAAAAAAAGAAACTGGAAGAATATGCATAGCCAATGAGGCAACACAATTATTGCTTCTTGCAGTTGATAAAATGGTTTACTTAGAGATGCCTAGCTAGTCAACTACAAAACTAAATTAAATAATTAACAACTTCAGCTAAGTTGCAGATTATAAAACAAACCCACACAAATCCAAGAGAAATTACATTTAAATTACACACACAGTAGAAAATACTTGGGAGTCAATATGTCAAAACATACACAGAAACAATATGAACACAATTACAAAACACTCTTTACACAAATAAAAACAGATCTAAATAACTGGAGAAATATAAATTGCTCCTGGGCAGGCCAAGACAATAAAAAAAAACAGTACTATCTATTAGTTTACTTATTCAGACCCATACCAAACAAACTATCAAAGGACTACTTTATAGAACTAGGAAAAAAATGATAAAATTCATCTAAAGGAACAATTGAGCAAGAATGGGGGGAGAGGACAAGTCATTTAAATATTCAGAAACTGTACTAAGCATTAGTGTTACCTTTATTTGATCATTAGCACTGTGAGGTAGTTGCTATTATTATCTCCATTTTACAGTTGAGGAAACTGAGACAAATAGAAGTCCAGTGACTTCCTGAGAATCACACAGCTGGCAAAGGTCTGAGGCCATATTTAAACTCAGGTCTTTTTGATTCCAAGTCCAGTGTAACTACCTCCATTATCTTTCTAATGAGATGACATAATAAAAAGAATATATCAAGTAAATTAAAGAAAAAAAAAGAGGGGAAGGAAGGGAGCCTATCAGTACCAGCTTGCAAACTATATTACAAAGCCATAACCATCAAAATAATCTGGGTAAGAAATAGAGTGGTTTGATCAGTAGAACAGATTAGGTATATGATATACAGAAGCAAATACACACAGTAGCTTTGTGTTTGAAAAACCCAAAGATATCAGCTATTGGGCAAAAATTCACTATTCAACAAAAACTGTTGGGAAAACTAGAAAGCAGTCTGACAGTAACTAAATATATAACAACATCTCATACCGCACAAAAAAGTAAGTTCCAAATGAGTACATAATTTAGACATAAAGGCTGACATCATAAACTCATTTAAAGGTACATAGGAGAAATTAACCATCAGATCTATGGTTAGGCGAAAAGTTCACACCCAAACAAGAGATACAGAGGTTCACAGGAGATAAAAATAAGAATCTTAATTACATAAAATTAAGAAGTTCTTGCACAAACAAAACCACTACAGCTAAAACTAGAAGAGAAGCAGGAAATTGGGGGGGAAAGGGAGGGGAGTTTGGCAATAACTTTCCCTGAAAGGCGTCATTTCTAAAAATACATAGAGAACTTAGCTTTAGCAGAAAAAGAGCCATTACCCAACTGATAAAGGGTCAAAGGAGACAAATATGTGATTTTTCAGAGGAAGAAATTCACACTATCAATAGCCATATGAAGAAAATGTTCTAAATCAGAGGTGTCGAACACATGGTCTAAAACACATCCTGAATGTGGTGGCAAGAACCAGAAATTAAGGGGATTCCTATCAATTGGGGAATGGCTAAACAAGTTGTGGTACATGATTGGATAAAATACTACTGTGCTATAAGAAACGATGAGCAGGTTGATTTTAGAAAAACATAGACTTGCATGAAATAATGAAGAGTGAAACGAACAGAACCAAGAGAATGCTGTATAAAGTAACAGCAATATTGTTCAAAGGATAACTGTGAACTAAGTTATTCTGAGTATTATAAATACCGAAATCAACTTATGAAGGAAGATGCTATAAACCTCCAGAGAAAGAACTGATAAACAGAAGTACACATAGTACAATTTTACATACATACATACATACATGAGAGCAAGAGAAAGAGAGAGAGGGAAAGAAATGGTGGCCTTCTCTAGTGGAGCCATCAGTGGGGAGAGTGGGAGGGAGTCATTTGGGAAACTAAAAAGCAACTCAAAAAAATTTTAATTTAATTTTAAAAATAGAATGCAGCCTGCAACACTTCTGAGTGGCCCCAACCACAGTATACAGTTGAAAAATGAGAGAGAAATAAAGAAGTGAAGCTAACTAGTAAAGGTGGCATAATGTTTTGTTTTTAAAGAAATCTGGTTTGAAAGGGAGTAGTGATATAAGATGACAGCTTGAGGCATGGAAGTGTTAAGCAAAGTTTTCTTAAAGATAAGTGAGATCTGGGAATGTTTATATGCAGTACAGAAGGAACCAGGACATGAGGAAATAATCTGGTAGACTACAATGGCTGCAGAGTATAGACAGACAGAAAGACAGATATATACCAGGTATCTACGTATATCTACACATATTCATATACACACACATACATATATACATACATATAGAAGTCTGGTACCACTCTTTAGCCAGTAATCCTAACCCAAAAGAACAGATTTTATTTGAATAGACCCCTTCAGAGTTGAAAGGGATCTTAAAAGATCATCTAGTTCAACTTCTTTAATATTACTGATGGAAAAAGTGAAGTTCTGGGTAAACTGATCATAAAGCAAATTAGCAGCAGATCCTAGAAGAGATACCACATCTCCTAATTCCACAGTATTCCCAGTACTAGTTTCAATGAGATGAGGTTGACAATAAAAGAAAGCTATAACAAAAAATCAGGTGGTGGAAAATCACCTGACCTCTCTGTACCCCCAGGCCACTCTCTAAATCCCAATATTACAAAGCAGGTGTCTATCTGTATTTGTAAAGAGTTTCCTAAATAGGAGTTCCCTATGCAAATGAAATGACAAGTTCAGTCCAAAACAAAACAAATTAAAAAAATCTGGGAGCCTATTCAAAATCCATTTATGGAAAGGACAGTAACTTTATGGCAAGTCAAATTGATCCTGTGGGACCACCACCAATTCAGCTGCTTGAGAGAAAAAGCAAATCTTCACAAAAATCAGATGCTTTATCTTAGCTTAGATCACTCAGATGAACTTAAGATATCCAGAGAAGTTGGATGCTATGGGTCTAGCTAAAATGGAGAGCTTGACACAGAGGCTGAGTTAGGGAAGTTGTACAACAAATTCCTGTTCAGGATTTGCACCACTCAAAATATTTTCTTGCATCTACACCTCTTCAAAAGGAAACATTTTTATTTTATTTAGTAATAAGTTCTAGTTAGCAATACTGAAATACTGATCCAGATGACAGACGATAGAATATCTCCTCAGTAAAAGTGGGGAACTATATATAGATGCCCAACTTTGCATATGCTGTCAGATTCTGTTGCTGAATGGGTTGGTTTTGCTTAACTCCCTTTGTTATAAGGGAAGGTCTCTGGGATGGGAAGATAATACTGAGAAATAACAGTGGTGAAAGAAAACTTTAACTAAAACTTGATCAATAAAACTTAAAACAAGATAAATTCCAGTTAGTTAAGTTTCTTGAATGTTCAAGCACAACTACTACCTCACATAGCCTAAGAAAGTAAAATGTGTCAGATTCTTTTGCTTTTCAGTAACCACTTCAAAATCTTTCGTTGTTCTTAAACTATAGTCAGTCTCTCCATTCTACTCTGAAAGATGCTCTTCCACTACTGTGACCTTTGTGTCCATGTCACACACATTTACTCATTACAGTTATGTTGCAGAAACCACTCCTCTCTATTCTTTTGAATTTAAAAAAGGCATTCTAAGGGCAGGTAGGTGGCAGAGGGGATAGAGCACCGACCCTGACATCAGGAAAATGTGAGTTCAAATCCAGCATCAGACCAGACACCTGACACTAGCAGTGTGACCCTGGACAAGCCACTTAAACCCAACTGCCTCACCTAAAAAAAAAAAAAAAAGGCAGTCTGAAATGTACCAAGGTCAAGTGACCTTGCATATAGTAACAATTTATGTCAGCTAAGAAACTATTCCTTTACCATAAAGTAAAAAAAATATCCATTTACAGAAGGTAGATGGGTAAAATTTCTTATTTACCTGTGAGCCTCTCAATCATGTAATATATTTGAGGCCTGTTTAAAGTCATAAAGATAACTAAATATATTTAGAAATATACTTACCAGGATGATTAGAAATGGGAGGTTGGAATGCAATCTCATTGTGAACTGGCCCTAGAGAAACAATAACAAAATTCCAACACTATTAATTTCCCCTATAGTCTAAAACTTTGAATAATCCTTTCTTGTGTACAACTCATAGACCTTCTAAAGATATTTAGTGCATCACCTAAGCTAATGACATATTTCCAAGAAATGAATTTGTTTTATTATTGAGTAAATATTTTAAGAGATTTGAATTTCATTCCTTTATATTTTTTCTAATGACTATCACAAAGAATGATCTAAATGATGTAAGTCAGAATATTGATAAACTTAACCCTTCTCAGTAATACAAGGATCTAAGACATCCCCAGAGGCCTCATGATGGAAAATGCTATCCACATCCAAAGAAAGAACTATGAAGTTGAATCACTATCACTTTTTTTTCTCTTCTGTTGAGTTTTGTTTCCTCTTTCTAATGGTTCCTCCTATTGGTTTTAATTTTTACTTACAACTTCACTAATGAAAATATGTTTAATAGGAATGTAAAAAAATATAATAATAACGTAAGTCAGTTCTAAATGTAAGTTTACTGACTGATAAAAGATCAACTGCCAAAGCTTTTAAATATTCACGTTCTTGTTAAATTAATCCTAATCACTCCTCCAGTTCTCACTGATTATTTGGTTGAGGGCTTTGCTAGAAATGTGCTTCTCAATCAAATCTATGCTAGGCACCAAGAATATATCTTGGCAGTCCTTATCTGAAATGCTCATTCTGTGCTGATGATTAGCAGAGGCTTAGCCCCTTGCACTCCAGGATCTTACCATCTAGTTGGTAATACATAGCATATATATGTACATATATACATAAATAATGTGAAAAAGACAAAGACCATTAACAAAACACTAAAATGAGTGGAAATTAATAGTGTTAATAACATATAAGTGTTGATACAGGACATGAATTCAGAACTATTAAAAATAAGCAATGCTTACAAAGAAATGTCAAAAGGTAGTTGTTTAGCAAAACAAAATTATAGGTGTTTTAGTCATTTTTTTTAAAAATCCCATGATTGAGAAGTAAAGGTTAATAAAACATCCTGTATCAAAACAAACAAACAAAATCCCCAAAGCAGCTTACAGTAATGTCCAGGATGGGGTGGCATAGGCGGATGATGCTGAAGATGACCATTTTGGTGGTGAGGTATATTAGGCGTATATGCTGTAGTTCTACTTCCAGTCCAGGTGGTAGTACTGTCTAAAAATTAAGATCCAAAGGGATTAATTTAGATGCTACCTATTTTCTCAAGAATCTGAGAGTTTTAAAGAACAGTAACAACCATGTACGTACTATGATGGTAAGTAGCTGGCTGGGCAGTAAATCCATTCTGCTGCTGTCCTGGCTGAGGTCCTGAAGCTATCTGCAAAAGTCCCTCACTATGGCTGCCTGTCAATATACTGGTAGGCTGACCTGGAGAAACAACAGTTTTTATGTTTACAAGATAAAATATGATTTGTATCACTGATTTTCTATATCGGATAAAAGATTTCTAACACTATAATTCATCTGTTCTTTCAGGATACAAAAAAGTTCTACTAATAATCACCACTATAAAAACAGGCAGAGAAAACCCCTAGAAATCAACCGTTGTTTTGGCTTTTTAATAAAAGAACAAAAATCTGAAATAATCCATAAGTAAAACAATTCCTTGTGTCTGAAGTAGGATAAAAAAGGTAGTTTTACATTACATAACATCTGGAATAACTTATGGTGGCCTATTTATTCAGAATGCTTTAAAAAAAAGCTATTACTATAGTCCAAATGCCATAAAAATCCTCCCAGTCCCTCTGATATCCACCATACCTGATCCATTCTGATAACCCCTCTAGAAGCTCGCCAGCTTGCTCCTTGATCCACACCTGGCCATCTGTTCCAGTTTCCTCAGGACTCTTCTGAATAGAACTCCAAAGTCCCAGGACCAAGAAAACTATGTACTAAGTTGCCAATTTTCACTTTAAAAACTGACAAATTAACTCTTCTAAAATTCTGATTTTGCTTTCTGTTTCAGAGTGGTTGGGTAAACTATGAAAGAATATTAGGAGGATTAAATAATCTGCTGGTACTAGATTAATGGTAATGGCATAGTTTGGGGCTAGCACTAAAGCTGCAGAATGGAATCTAGGGGCAAGTGGGAAGAGAAGAAGTTGAGCTATAGGGAAGAAGCTAAGCTGTTGGAGTTGATGGCCTTAGAGCTGCCAAGAGGCTGTAGCAAGGTTTTGGAGAGAGATAAAGAGAAGAACTATTTCTAATGGGAGATAAGGAAACATACAGAGAAAAAAAAGATCAAGAATATGAATCACGGCTTATTCTCCTACCAAGGGACTGCTAACAGCAGTTGCTATTTAACTACACAACTAAGTCTGACAACACCAGACTATTTTAATGGCTGATATGTGCATTTAAAAGGGAAAAAAAGAACCACCTCTTTTCATTTCATTCTTTTCCAGGAATTTTAGTGTGTTTCTGGGCTTAAAGCAGTCTAGTACTAAAAAGATAATTGTACTCTTCTGTGTCCATTTCATGAAAGTAAGTCATTTCCAGTACAGGTATTTTTCTACCCTAAAGAACCTCACCCTAAATATTTTAATCTAGATGATGGAAGTTATAATGCTGAAGAAGAACTCCTACCAAGATTTTACCTTTCCCTGCCACCAAAAGAATGTACCAGTAGTAATTGGTTTCTCTAAAAGGAAGAAGAGGAATGTCCTCCCCAACAAGAATGTCCTCCTCAGTAAAATAAAATGTTAACCTAAGTGTCTGCTTTTTACATTGAAATTTACTATCTAGTTTATTAAAAGGTTTAAAAAAGTACCGTCCTTGAAACACACATAGTATACACATAACACTAGTAACTTTTTTTGAGGGGGCACTAAAAAAATACTTAAAAGGGCTCAAAACTTGAATCAAGAAAAAAAACCCTACTATTCATAGTTCAATAGCACTTTAATTTTTATAATTTCCTTACCCTCTAGTGTTTTCTACTCAACTAAATCGATGTTCTGTGCAGATGGAGCGAATGAAAGGTCAAAACACAGAACATTCTCCCTCCCCATGCCACAAACCACATTCCCTCAATACCAAAAGATTAAATTCAAAAGGTAAAAAGAGGAAAATATTCTTCCTATAAAATAAAATAATATCACATTTTAACAATCTGAACAAAAAATAAAAATCAGTGTGAAGTTTTTATATCCAACTAGGCAAAAGAAGCTACTTTGTTCCCTTCCAAAGCTCAATTCTTCAGCTATTCCCATTGGAAAGAAAGAGTATATAACAATAATGACATTAACTGAAGTTCACTTGATATTTAGTAGAAACTGAAATGCTTAAAAAGTTTATGTTCAAATAATTAGCAAAACTTTCTCTACTGCTTATTGTCTGGATGCTTTAATTTTACAACATTATTTTTGGGTATATGAAAGAGATAATTTTTTCCCTATCACCTAATTTATTTACATTACAAGTTCTGTCAAAATACCTTTTGTTTTAAGATCCACATGAGCACTTTCTTCATCCCTTATTTGCTATAATTCCTATAATTTTTCTCTTAATATAATTCAACAACTCAATTATGAAGCAAGTGGTTTCAGGGAAAAAAACTATTAAAAAAAAGTTTAAGTCAGCAAAAGTAACTATTTCTCAAATTCTGCATTTTTTTTTTAGTCCTCAACTAGGGCCAAACTGCTCCACATCTGAGTTTTTTATGTTCTAATAACTATAAGAGTAAGACAAATTTCAATGACCTCGTGAAAAGCAAGGACTGCATTTTTGCCTTTCTTGTATCCCCAGTTTTTAGTACAGTGCCTGACACATAGTAGGGGTTTAATAAATGCTAGTTGACCAACAATAACTAATTCAATTTGCAGATTTTCTGAATTAGAGCAGATTGCAAGTGGAGGCAGAATAAGGGATGCTACATAATATATACTGCTTTTAAAAACTTTAGTGCTATTATTCCTTCAATATATAGCAACTCCACCATATAAATGAATTAGTAGACTTGCTAAAGAAGGGAGCAAATTCAGTGTTACTTGAAAACTCACAAGCATAGCATTTTAGCACCTTATTAATTACAAAGATCAATTTTTTTTAACTTTTTATCCTGAATGGGTAAACTGCTGCTATGAGCAATGAGAGAATCACACTCCTGACCAGATGATAGCCTCTAACAAAGGGACACATACTCTGTTTAGATGACGTACTCTTTTCTTGACTCTCTACCTGACTAACAGCAAACCACTGCTGGCAAACAAAAAGTAGTGATGCTAACTGCAGAGCAGTGATAATATAA
Organism: Phascolarctos cinereus; assembly: GCF_003287225.1. Taxonomy (NCBI): domain Eukaryota; kingdom Metazoa; phylum Chordata; class Mammalia; order Diprotodontia; family Phascolarctidae; genus Phascolarctos; species Phascolarctos cinereus. The sequence goes on from NW_027555847.1 coordinate 371,760,763, forward strand.
ACATAACTTAAATTGCTGTGGGCATGCCCTTAGTAATAAGTTGGTCCTATAAATTCTATCGTCATTTATCATTTCCCACTAAGACAGAATCAGTATAAATACATAATTATATATAGAAAGAATTTCATTTTACATTCAATTTCACTAGAATATAACCTATAGAGGAGCTATCTACATTTCAAAAATCTGTCAAAATTATCTAGGTTTTCTTCAAGTGTGTTTTTTAGGGAGAGCTGAGATCCCTGCTAATACATATTACTGAGTAATCATGATTTTTCCCAAATAATAATAAAAAGCAAATTAGATCACTAGATTAGTTCAATGTTACTATTTCTATCATCATAAATAACACCAAAACAGTTAACAACTTTGAACAGTAAAAAAATGTTCTGTAAAAGAACAAATGTTTAAAATCCTGAGACTTCTTAATATCTTGCCTACAACATTACATATTATATTAATAGGGTCATTAACACAAAGCTATAATTCAATATTCAAACCTCAAATATAATCCTACTAATATTTATAAATATCTTTGGCTATATTACAAATTTTAACTTACTTTCCAAGATCAATTCATAGACTAATGAATACTTGTTATGTGGCCAAGCACTTATTAAGGATACCATGACAATTCTTTCACTTTAATTTCTTGGACTTCATGTGGAAAATCTAATTACATAAAAGTGGTCTAGTTTAGGTGATCTTTATTTGCTGATTCCTCATTTTGTATATCACTCACTTGTGGAAGCCACAGGAATGTTGGGAAAGTTAGTGGTGCTGGTAGTGTTAGACTCAGACGGAGCTAACATGGCTGGGTTGGTGTATGTCTCTGAAGATGCACGGTTACTTGGTGGATGCTGTATGGTTTGAATTGAATGTCCTTCAGTGGACAATGATGGCTGTCCCTCAAAGTCATGAACATACTCGTCCTTCACCAACATACTTGATGGAGCTGTATTAAAAGTTAAACAAATGTAAAATCCTATCAAAATAAAATAGCGTAGTAAGCATTAAAAAAAAACTATTAAATTCCTGTGGTGAAAACCCTAATCACAATTAAGAACCACCTTAAACTCAGGGGAGATTACTTATTTAATTATTATTTATTTCTTTGAACATGGGAAGGCATCAGTTAACACCAATGTATAGACTATTTGCCTGATCTGTGGGATACCCTGAAGCTTCTTATTGTCTCAAAGGTATGGCACTGTAAGCTGTGATCTAGCACTACAAAGATAAACACCATTAAAGCAACTTTTAGATTCCTGAGCAACAAAAGAAAATTAGAATTTAACTAATTAATTGACTTGCAACTACCACCATAAGAATAATATGTTTAATTGTTATAATGACACAAGACAAAGTATGGGAAAACATTTTTTCTTCTAACTGAAGACTCCAATTTTTCAAGCCACATTTAGGAAGAGAAATGTACAATTACAGCACTTTGCTTTATTATTTAGTGGAGAAGACAGGTAAGGTTAACACCTGATATTTCATATGTCAAATAAAGTTACAGATGAGTACCTTTTTTTTTCTCTAAACCTAAAGAATTTCAGATATCACTACTGCTGGGGTGTGCTAGAGCCAGGTCAGCCATTGAGCCAAATGTTAAATTGTCAAGGTGAGCACTTACATCTGGGAAATGCCATAAATCAGGGCTTGATTTATTGTTCTGTTGATTGTCTACACTAAAAAGTGATAGAGAATATGTTAATAATGTAGACTAAACTTAAATGTGGTACTTTGAAAAACCAGTTATTAAATATTTACCAGCACACCCTCTGGGAATCATATAGCCCCTATGTAATAGAGAGGTCAAACCAATACTTCTTCCTAAAAGCTAGATAGAAACATGATAAACTTATGGTATTATGAACAATTCAATGAAAAATAGCTCTCTGGATGTTCTTTTTTTAAAAATGGAGCTAAACAAACTACTTGGTTTTTGAATCTTTAGATTACAGTTCCCACACAAATTCAGATTTTTAAAAATTTTCTTTTAAGATGTAAATTTGCCCTACTTTTCTGTATCAAGAATTTTCTCCACACTAAAAACCAAAGAAAGAATGGGAATCTGTATCAGGGAAAAGATCATACAGGAGATCAAAGGATACTGTGAGGGGTGGCAGGTCTGGATGCATTACTACTGTAGAAAACAAGGTATACCCATAGTTGCACTGTCACAATTTTCTAAGAGGAGCAAAGAATGAACTTTTCTTGGTTTAACAAAACTAAAGTAGCACAGTATCTCAGATCTGTCATGTCTTCACCAGATTTCCCCTTTGATAATTATAAATATCACTTAGGTATATTAAAACTATATATAGGCACTAGTGATTCAGCTAGATAGTTCTGCTGAAGCAAGTCATCCAATGAAATCTCAGTGGAGAAGCTAAATGGAATGGAAATATCTTTGTTCAGGTCTGAAAGATTTGTGTGTTCTATGAGGAAAGGAGACACAGAAGGCAACACTTAGAGGACCAACACTAGAGGGAGGCAAAGTACATGGCATACTACCATGAATAACTAGTGAGATACCTAAAAGCTTCCTGCTCCACAAATGAAAAAAGCAAATTGGCGAGTGATGTCTAAGTCCTTCCACTCACTATCATCATAAACACCACAGTGGTGGGTAGGGAGTAGATCTGAAAAATCTAAGGCATATAACCTCAAAGGTATTAAAGTCCTGCATTGCATCTACAATGGGTGACGTGGTAGATGGTTGGCTCCTGGTGAATAAAAAAGTTAGATATCCCTTTGAGGAGACGGAAGGAGTTTTTTCAGAAAATACAAAGATAAAATGCTTAGAGAGGCAGACCGATATAAGTGAACTTTGGTATTAGCAAGACCTGGCTTCAAGTTTCGCCTTCAACACATACTAGCTATGTGAAGATGGTCAAGTTACTTAACCAACAAAGGTAAAGGAAGTTTCCACATCCAGAGTTCTCTGCACCAGAGAAATCAAAGGTACAGCTCTCCCCACAAAATGACAATCATTCACTTACACAGTACATTAAGAATTTTAAAGTACTTTTTCCCCTGTCACAACAATCCTATGAGATAAGTTAGTATACATTATTTCATCATTTAATAATGAGAAAGTGGAGACTCAGAAAAGCAAAACACAGCTAGTAAATGGCAGGAAGGTCTTTAAACCACTTCTGATTCCAACTCCAGATTCCTCCCTTTTCACAAGAGATAACACTGAGCCACCATCAGGACCCTATACAGTTCTGAATTACCCATACTTGCCCAATCTTTCCTAGAATAACAAAACACATTTGCAACATGAATGAATCAAAAAGCAATTACTTACAATGTGCTGGGAATTTTACTAAGTGACATGAGTGCTTCTAGAGGGAGAAGTATAATTCTCATGGATAGAGAAGTTTATTTGTGCAAATTTAACTGATTCATCATTAGCAACAAGCTCAAAAGTAACCAAACTTCAGTTCTTAAAGCAAAACTCACTTGCCAATCATAACAATGACTCAGTGATTCATTCTACAGCCCTAGGGAAAAAATGGCCCATTCATGTTTCAATTGTCCTACCTACAGGTAGGGTATGCTGGTAAAGATCTCTAAAAAAGAAAAATGTGCCCAGGATGCATTTTTAAGTTTAATCAGCCTTATTACCATTTTCTTAAGTCTAGACGCTCAACAAAACAATAAATCAAGCCCTGGTTTATAGCTGGGGGATTTCACAAATGCAAATGCTCATACTGAAAATTTAACAATCTTCTTTCTGGAACCTGTTCCACATGGCTCTAGCACACCCCTGACTATAATAGCTATCTCTTACTTTTTTTTTTAAATAAACTAAAAAAAATCACAGCCCTTAAGACAATAATTATAGATAACCCAAGTAATGTTGTGATTAACTTTCTTGATTAACACTAGCTTTTTCTAAAGCAGAATAAGCACTGCTAAAATGTCTGATTTTAATTAAAATTTTAAATTAAATATGGTGATGAAAATATTACCTGCTATTTTGGAAAACAGAAGCTAAGACATCAATACTATAGATATTTCTAAGTTATTTCTAAGAATGCAATATTCTAGTTGTTTTTTATTGGAAAACTGGTTATTCCCCCTTAAAACTACTACTGCAAAGTTCTTCCAAAAGTAGTATTGTGACTTTCCTTTTAATTCATTAAACTTCAATCCTAAAATCCACCTTCCCTTTGCCTAATAATATCTATGTGTAATTTTTGTCATACTGCTTTAGAGTATCTTTGTACAGGTTCCCAACACTGGCAAATGATTAAGGCTAATTCAAACTTAGATGACAAACAAATAATTTTAAATGATTCAACTCTTTTTTTTTTTCACAACTGATGCATCCAAAATAAATTTAAAGAGTAGGTTCCTGTTAATATTATTAATCAAACTAATGCCAAACTAGAGGAAAATACAGAAAGTAGAAACAATTACTAAAAACAGATTACCTACCAGAACTTTGTAGTGTCAATCCTGAGAGATCTTAATTTGAGAAGGGGAGATGACAGTAGAAGGGAAAAAAGGAGGGAAAAAGATGTTAACACCATGGAACCAGACAGCAAATATGAAAACCCATAATCATGTATTACAATACCAAAACTGAGTACCAAATACACATTCAACTACAAATACAATAAGACAATTTTATTTTGAAAAAAAGTTTTAAAAATTTTGATTGATTCATTTGAAGTAACTAAACATTACATAAGAACTATTTTTTGATTCACAACTAAGATAGCGTTAACTTTATAATCATTAACTTAATTAAAAAGTACTACGCTCTTAAATCTTTTGCTAAATAATTCCATTAGTAAATGATTAGTCTACCTACCAATGCCAGGTGATACAACTCTTTCATAATGATATGGATTCACACAGACACTATCACATTTTAGGTCAAAAGCATACTGACAGTATTTCACATGTTTAAGTTCATTTTTGTGAAGATCAGGCCACCTCCAGAGACGAGCATATATAACATGAGGGAAACCTTTCCGACCAGCCACCTAGGAAGTTTTAAAATAATTTTAAAATGTGCATCATAAATGTAAATTCTGAAACTGTCTAAAATACTGAAATATAAATTCAAGAAGATAATAGGTTCCATTATGCTCCCAGAGAAATTTTAGGCTTAAAAGACTGGCTATGAGAGTCTACCTATAAAATCTGAATGGTAAACAATTCACTGAATGGGAACCAGAGACCATGACATAAAAACATCTAATTATTATCTCATGAAATGAACTGTTTACAAAAACATCTAAGATCATGGTATAAACTCAATATTAAATTCTTTAGTCTATAAGTTAAAGAGGAGGGAAAAGTTTTATAGCTTTCAATATAATGCAAATGCTAGATGCATATCTTTTTTAAAAAATAACATTCTAAGATATTAAGATACATAGTAAAGAAAAACAAGTTGCTTTTATTAAAAAAAAATTTTAATTAGGTTTAATTCATAGTATTAAAGTATCTTCTTTGCATATATTCCTGTAATTTTTAGTCTTTCAGTGGAACAGTATTTGAAATAGGAGAATCAAACAATTTATTCTACAGTAACAAATACGTCTTAGAAAGAACTTATACTAAGAAAATAAAGTATTAACAGGAATAGAAAATCAATCATTCTAAAAGACAAGAGTAAGGTTATAGACTAGGTTGCTGCATGAGACTAACCTGAAGCCTGCCATCCAATGTCCTCTGTATCGTGACACATTTGCTGGGATGGGCGCCATTTGTAGTTATAGCTGTTATTAAAGAATCCAATTCATCCTTCTTCTCCTTCAGCTTCTTTACCAAACTTTCAATTGCTCTTTTTGCAAATGTTTCACTTTCTCCACCTTGTCTATGGCACATCAAACTATGAACAATGCTCAGACAGGCATCATTACTTGTGGGTGTGTTAGTAATAGACATATTGTCCATTTGTTACCGTTTTTTCTTTTGAATCAAATAAGTCCAAAATTCCTAAAGCAATTTTGATAGTGTTCAGGCAGCAAGGAACAAATCCCAATGCTACCCACAGGTAGAACAGTTACAGACATGTGGTATGCACGATGACCTAGGAAAAATATGAGAGAGAACAAGAGAGATTAGTAAAGCTGATTTTATTTGTTTTTAACCAAATATACTGTAACGGTGCAGCCTAAGTTCAACTCCCAATTCATATCTTACAAAATTGGGGGTTTTATTCAGATGAAAGACCCTTAGGCTGCAATTCTAATGTCCTGCTGTTTTTAAAATAATATGTTTAAATATCAGAAAGACAATACCGTCAAGTTGTTACTACTAATTAACTGTATAACTTGTTCAGTTAGTCTTTTGCAGGGGTTGGGTAAACTTAAGTTCATAATAAAAAAATTTAATAAAATATGACTCAAGAACAAAGATTAAATTCAATCATTTTAAAGTCATTAAAATAAGGTTAATAATAATTTGAAGTGCAAGATTTAAACATATTCCAAATAATCAATCATTTAATACCCTTTGAACTAGAGACGACTTATGCCCCAAGGAAGCTACTGGTAAAAAGAAAAATCCCATGTGCTCCAAAATATTTATAGCAGCATTTGCTATAATATCTAAGAATTGGAAACAAAGTAGATGCCTATCAATTGGGAAATGGCAAAACAAATTGAGGTACCTGAATGTAATGGGAGTATTATCATGCTATAAGAAATGAAGTGTGTGATGAATACAAAGAAGCATGGAAAGGCATATATGAACTGATCAAATAAGTAGAGCTAAGAAAACAATATCTATAGTAACTATAACAACATAAATGAAAAGAACCCATGAGAAAGTTATAAATAAATGTAACAAAATTATAAAGATCCAGTAGGATTCAAACTGAGATATTAGAGGACACACCCACTCCTGCCTTCTATCCACAGGCGTTACACATCACACACGTTTTCAAAATTTTTCAATGTATTGACTAGTTGTGCTTCTTCCTTGATAAAAAATACAATTTATCACAGGGGATAGCTCCCTGGGAGGGCCAGAGGGTGAATACTTGGGAAAACTATGATGATGTAAATTTACTTTTAAAAAACAAAAAAAAAAAGATAATCAACCACTTGGCACAAGTTTATCATAACATTATTTCTGCGTGATTTAAATCAAAAAGGAAATTTCACCAGAAAATAAATTATTACCATACCCGTGGTGCAAAGTACTACTTACTACTATCAATACAATAACCATTTCAAAGGGAAAAAAATCTCAAATTCTTCAAAAATTCATTTACATATATTTTGACCTTTGTGCTTAGTGCTTATACTAATACAGAACACAGCCCCTCCAACCTCTGTTTGTTACCACTGATAATAATTATAGGCTTTCCTCTTAGTCTTTTGGTATCTAAAAAGTAACAATGTTATTACTTGGACTGTCCATTTGTTTTCCTTCATTCTTACTACTTGACTGTTCTTTTTATCGGCACACCTTGACTTTAGGATGCCATTTACCTCCTCTTAAATAATTCTGGGCCTAGATCATTACTCATATCTAGTACTTCTCTCAAACATATGGAGATAGATATATGGATTAATGTAATGGGGCATATATCTAGCACAAATCTTCTACGTTATTACAAATTTCTGAAGAGCCACATGCCAAGGCTCCAGGAAATTATTAAGAAGTCATCTGTGAAGAATAACAATTGAAGAGTATCACCATCCTTTGTTTGGAATTTGCATAAGACACCTTCCCAAGACATTAACCAAATACATTTGGTGAACACATTTTCACACTGTTTAATATTTTGTCCAAATGTCAATACTTAGTGGAACAAAGTACTATCTGTAGAAATATCCATCATGGAGAATTATACAACTTTGGCACAAGAGACACCTTGTCAGAGCAAAGTCTTTAAAGCAGCATTTTACTCTGAGCCAAATGCTTTCTCAAGATCAATAAAGAAATACAATGGAAACTATATCTGTCAGTTATGTCACCACAAACATTATGATCTGCTGAGAAATATCAACTGCAAAACTTTCCCAGTCTCTGTCTCTTGTCTTTAGTGACAATGGCTTCAATGGATGGAGGGCTCACTTAAGATTTCATAGAAATAAAAAGCAGGCATACAGGTGTGAAGCAAAAATATGGGCTGCTAGTTGCTAATATCTTCTTGATAGCATTTTTAAAATTTTTGGTAAACAAATAGTCATGATTTTCCCCTTCCTGAACCTTTCAGATCTTCCTCATGACATGCATTTTAAATTGTGGTACCTCCACAGTATTCACTTGCCAGCTTCACCTTCTTATGAGTTATTTCTACTTCAGTCACATAACCACCTCTATACCTGAAGTACTGTGGTTTTACTATTGTTACTGATGGAAAAGGTCACTGAAAAATGCAGGCAGTTTGGTTTTTTACAGATGTTACCATACTCATTTCGGCTTTGTGGCACTCAGGATGACCAAACTTAGCTATCCAAGTTCTATGCTTGTTCATTTTCTCAATTGTTTTTAACAATAAGCACTCATATAGTGCTTTAAGGTTTGCAAAACACTTTACAAATACCATCTTGTTTTATCCTTACAACAATCCTGGGAGGTGTTATCACACCCATTTTACAGATGAAAAAACTGAGGCAGATTTGCCCAGGGCCACACAGCTACTAAGTAACTGAAGCTGGATCTGATCTCAGGTCTTCCTGGCTCTAGGTACAACACTCTATCAATTGCACCACCTAGCTTCCTCTACACAAAATCATTTTTTACCATTCTATGAGACAAAATATTTATATTATTTAGTAGTCATGTAGTCTAAGTTTTAGATAAGTTTGAAAAAGTTTGTCCAAAAGCTGTATAAATAAAAATAAACTCAAACACTGACCCTGAAAAAGAATCAACCAAAAATTAAACTGTGTGCCAGGCACCATGTAAATACTGGAGATACAAAGAGAGGAAAAAAGACCAATCTTCAGCTCAAGGAGCTTCTTGTTTTGTTTATTTTTGGTTTGTATTTCCCATCCCCTGAAGAAAAAAAGTTAAGTATAACAGATATTGTGTACCTGCTAACATATGCAACATTCCACACTCAAAGTTCTCCACCAATCTAACGAAAAAAAGGGTGATAACCAGTCTAAGCAGGTGGATAACATGCAAACAAATTACATACAAATAAGAGAGAGATGGGATAAACTGGAAATAAATCAACAGAGGGGAGAAAGCATTAGCATTAAGGAGGAAGGAAGGCTTCTTACAAAAGGTGAGATTTTAGCTGAGACTTGAAGGAAGCCAGGAAATACAGATGAGAAAGGAGAATTCTAGGCATGAAGGACAGCCGGTGAAAATGCTGAGCTGGAAGATGGAGTATCTTGTTCAAGGTGTCACTGGATCAAAGAATACATTGGGGGAGGAGGTACACATGTGGCCGTATTGAATAAGAAAACCAGAGGGAGACAAGTTATGAAGAGCTTTGAGTGTCAAAAGATTTTATATTTGATTCTGGAGGTGAGAGTGGGAGCCACTGGAATTTACTGAAAAGGGAGATGATATGGTCCAGACCAGTGCTATAGGAAGATCACTTTGACAGCTGAGAGGCAAATGGACTGGAGTGGGGAGAGACTTGAGGAATAAAGACCAACAAAATTATTACCATAGAGAAGAGAATATATGTATCACACTTTTTTCATGGGAGTGGTGGGAAGACTCTGGATGTGTAAAGTTGCATCAGATATGTTATCTATTGACTCTAACTCTTCTTTTTAAAAAATTTTTATTCATTTTGAACTTAAATACAAAAAGACAAAAAATTTCCATGTACACAGCAAAATAAAGAGGATTCAATATAAAACCATGAATTTTCATTTTATAGTTTACTTTTTTGAAAAACTATACGTAATAAATATTACACAACATTTTCAAAGCTATCCTGTTTTTCTGTGCTTCCTTCTAAGTTTTCTTTTATTCTCTGCTGTGCACTTCTTTTTCTCCCTCTCCCCACCCTGCCCTAGAGAATGCTATCATTAGACACAAATGTGTGTGTGGGCAAACCATACGATACATAATTCTATTTGTCAGTTCTTTCTCTGGATATGGATAGCATCTTCCTTCATAGGTCCTTTGCAGTTGATCTGAATACTTTTAACACTCAAAATGACTTATTCAAAGTTGCTCTTAGAACAATATTGTTATCGTGTACAACATTCTCTTGGTTCTGTTCATTTCGCTCTTCATTATTTCGTGCAAGTCTTTTCATGTTTTTCTAAAACCAACCAGTTCATCATTTCCTATAGCACAGTAGTATTCCATCACAATCCTACACCACATTTTGTTTAGTCGTTCTCCAACTGACAGTCATCCCCTCAATTTCCAGGCTTTGCCACCACAAGGAGAGCTACTATAAATATTTTAGAATATAATAAATCCTTTCCCTTTTTCCCTAGTCACCTTGGCAAACAGACTAATAGTGGTATTGTTGGGTCAAAGGGTACACACAGTTTTATAACTCTTTGGGCATAATTCCAGATTGCTCTCCAAAATGGTTGGATTAGTTCACAGTTCCACTAACAGTGTAGTGTCTTAATTTTTCCACACCCCCTCCAACATGTCACTTTTCCCCTCTATTATTTTAGCCAAGCTGTTAAGTCTAAAATGACATCTCAAAGTTATTTTAATTTGCATTTCTCTAATGAATTGTGATTTAGAGCATTTTCTTTCATGAGACTACAATTCTGATTTCTTCATCAAAAAACTTCCTCTTCATATCCTTTAACCATTTACCAATTAGGGAATGATTCATATTCCTAATACATTTGAAAAAGTTTTTTACATACTTAAGACGTGAAACTTTCATCTGAGAAACTATCTATAAAATTTTTCTCTCAATGTTCTGTTTTGCTTCTAATCCTCGCTACACTGATTTCATTTGTCCAAAAACCTTTTTAAGTAATCGAAATTCTCCATTTTACACCTCACAATGCTCTCTATCTCTTGCTTGTTCACAAACTGTTCAATCCACAAGTCTGATAAGTAATGTATTCTAATTTTCTTATATCTCCCTTTATATTTAGGTTATATATCCATTTTGATTTAACTCTTTTTCTTTAGGGGATGGGAAACATATGGAAATGATTCAAGTAAAAAAAAGCATCAACAAAACTTAAAAGAAATTACAAGAAAAGGAGTTTTTGTTCTAAATCATCATCCTTAACTATTTGCTAAGCAAGAATATTAAACATTTTTTGGTTAAGGATAACTTTTGGCCAGAATTTTTGGCCTCACCGCAATAATTCCTTTGCATAAATTTCTCTTAGAAATGTAGAAGAGTTAATCAATTCCATTTTACTCATTTTCAATCTTTCACTTTCAAAAGCTTATTTAACCAGGTCTGTGCTGGAGTTCAGTGACTTCTCTTTTCATCCTCTATTTTTTTTCTAGTGCAGCATTATTACTCTGACCTTTGCTACATGATTTGACTGTACATAAATAATATGTTCCACTGGCCCTAGTCAAGAGGACCTGAGTTCAAATCCAGCCTAGGACACTTGACACTTACTAGCTGTGTGACCCTGGGCAGGTCACTAAACTCCACTGCCTAGCAAAAAAAATAGATACAAAAATAAATACATAAATAAACAGTATGTTCCACAATGATGGCTACATCACAGCTTGTTACTTCTTGCCTTCTCGGGATAGCTGATTTTTGTCATTAGATGCTCCACACTCTAAGTTACTTCCACATCTCTTCTGGGAGAAAGCATAATACAAAAGTATAGAGTTTCACAGTAACTGACAGGCCTTTAGTCACTTTCTTATATTTTAAACAAACATCATTTTACAGAATTTTTGCCATCTTCCACTACACCCACTTTCAAGCTGATGTCAAAATACGTGTTGACTTAATTTGGAGAACCCAATGAAGTTCTTCATATAAATATTCTACCTTAACATACTTCTGCATTATCCCCAACAAATGTTGGCAGTTAAAACAACAATTAAATATCTGAACAGTAGTCTGATTATGATCATTTTAAGGACTGCACGATGTAATGAAGTGCCCCAAGAGATATATCTTACCTTTGGGTATATAATACAACCACTTATGCCAATTCCTTTGATACTCTGAAGAGAATTTCTAAGCTATACTTCACTTGAGAAATGGCTTAGGTGTCTTTTAACTTTACCTATAGCATAATGTTGAAATAGACATGTCAGCAAAAATGAGTTCAAGCCCCACCTCTGAACAATGATGGCTGTTATAAGGGGTGGGCAACCTGTGGGCCTCCAGGCCACATGTGGCCCTCTAGGTTCTCAAGTGTGGCCCTTTAACTGAATCCAAACTTCACAGAACAAATCCCCTTAATAAAAGGATTTGTTCTGTAAAAAATATGGACTCAGTCAAAAAACCAAAAAGGCCAAGGACTGGCCTAGGCAAATAAGGTTAACTCCAGGTTAACTCTATAAATTGCTGAGTGCAAATGTTCATTGGTAGAGTGAAATGTCCTTACTGGGAGTTTAATCACAATCAAGCTTCTTGAAAAAGTCATATTCACTAGTTGCCTCCACTTCCTCTCCTCAGACTCTCTTCTACTAAAACTACTGCAATTTGGCTTCCAACCTCATTACTCAAATGAAACTAATAAATTCCAAATAACCAATGATCTTTTATTTGCCCAATACAATGGCCTCTTTTAAATTTTCATCATTCTTGATTTTGAGGGTCATCATTCTTCTTCCTCCTAGCTACACTCTACTATCTAGATTTGTGTGACACTGTTCTTGCTTGATTCTCCTACCTGACTGCTTGCTGTTACTTTCCTTTGCTGGGAACTTCAACTACAGTATCCCTTTAATTGTGCGTGTATGCCCAAATAGTTGTCCTTCATCTCTCTTCTCTTCTCTTCTCTTTTTATACTTTTCTCAAGTATTCAATTATTTCAATACATTGCCAACGCAGATTACTCCCAGATCTATATATCTACCTTAAGTCTTTCTCATGCATTCAAGTGCCAAAGCATTAACTGCCTACTGATTGAACATTTGGGAATTAGGTGTTCCATAGGCCTCTTAAACTAATAAATATGTCCCAAACAGAATTCATTATCTTTACCTTCAAAATCCAAGCCACTTCTAAACTTTCCCATTTCTGCTGTGGGTACCACCATAGTGAGAAGCTCTCAATCATTATTCACTGTCTTTTCAGACCCAAAGTCACTTCTTATTTGGACTACTATTCCAAAAGTCTGCTAATTGGTTTCCCATCCTCATCTTCCCCCTCTCCAATCCATCCTCCACAATGCTACCGAAAAGTAATTTTCCTAAAGCACAACCTGCTGAAAAATTTCCCAATAGCTCACTATTACCTGTAACATCAAATACAAATCCCTCTGTTTTCCATTTACAGCCCTTCATAATCTGGTCACAACATACCTTACTATATATCACTCTTTCTCCCTCACAAGAACTTTATGGTCCAAATAAACTGACTTCCTTGATGTTTTTTTGCATGTGACACTTCGTCTTCCATTTCTGTATCTTTGCACAAACTATCCCCCATCCCTGGAATGTATGCCCTCCTTTTCTCCATCTCTGAGGATACCCAGCTTCCTGCAAATCTCAGTTCAAGAGCTATATCCTATGTTAAATCATTACCAGGGGCCTAATGTCTCTATCAATCAATCAATAAATCTACTATGTGCCAGACAGTGTGCTGGAAGAACTCCGTTGTATTTGTGCATGTATTTATAAGTGTACATTTTGTCTCCTCCAATAGAAAGTAAACTCTTAGAGAGCAGGAAATGTTTCATTTTCATCTTTTTATTCCCGAAGTCTAAAATACACCTGGGCAGATGCTTAATAAATGTTTGCTGATTGACAGCAATGAATTTAGATAATACTTAAACACAAGAGAATTCAAGTCAAACACAATAGACAATGTTGGTTCCAGATAACCGTAGGTTAAAACACAATTCTTTTCTTTCTATTATGACTACCAGTGGCAATATTTTTGCTTAAATACTTTAGGGAAAGGTGTTATTAAGTTATACCTTATACTTATGTAGTATTTTTTTTAATTTGCAAAGTGATTTACAGACAATGTATCATTTGATTTTCACAACTGTCTGAGCAGATACTAAAGCCCAAGCACCACTTTATGGTTATTTTTGGAGCCCTCCCCACTCATAAGTGTTTCTCTTTTGGTCAGTAACCCCGAAGGTCTTCCCCTCCCAGTCTGATTTTTTTTTTAAATTAAAGGGGCCATCCCTCGACTCACTTCTTAAAGAGGCCTTTCCACTAAGTGGGTATTGCCTCACTCAAAGTGAGAACTTGAAAAGACCTTAGCTTAAAAAGGCCAAGGTCCCCCACTGTATCCTAATCGCCATCTGGCCACTGGACCCAGATGGCTCTGGAGAAGAAAGTGAGGCTGATAACTCTGCCCATCTCTCCCTCACTCAAATCAAATTCAACTGCAAGTCATGTCATCATCTCCCTGATAACATAGTTCTTGTGACAAACAACACAAAAACAATAATAATAATAACAGTTAGCATTTTTGTATCACTTTAAGATTTGCAAAGTGCTTTATATGTTAACTCATTTGAACCTCACAACAACTCTGAGAGGAAGATGCTATTATTGTCCCCATTCTATAGATGAGGAAACAGAGGCTCAGAGGAGACATTAAGTGACTTGCCCAATATGCTGTATGAAATAGGACTGAATCCAAGTCTTCCTTACTCTAAGTCTAGCACTCTACTAGTCCATAGTGGGGAGAATGAGGGGGCCCTTGTGAAGTGATAAGCCAAATCAAAATACATCTTTTTTTTAAAAGGTAAAGTAGCTTTGATTAACAGCCATTTATTACACATTTATGTGTCAGGAACAGTTGCTAAACTCCACATATACAAAGAATGCAAAAATTGTCTCTACCCTCAAAGAGCTTACCTTAGAAAATGGGAGAAACAACCTATAAATAAATAGGCACTTTCAGATACATACAGATGAAAAATAACTTAAAGGGGAAGATTCTAGTCTCTGAGGGTACCAAGAAAGGACTCCTGCAGAAGATGGCACTTAAAGCTAAGTCTTGAAGGAAGCCAAGGATTCTAAGTGGTGGAGGTAAGGTAAGAGAATATTTCAGGCATGGGGTACAGGCAGTATAACAAAGGCAGAGACAGGAGATGGTGTCTTGAGTATCAGCAAGTAGGCCAGAATTACAGAGTATGCAGGACAGTAAAATGTTAGAAAGTTAAGAAGCTAGGTTGTGAAGAGTTTTAAATGCCAAATGAAAGACTTTAATCCTAGAGATCAGAAGAAAGAATTACTGGAATTTATTAAGGGGAAGTGTGGACAGGGAAACATGGTCAAACCTACAATTTAGGAAAATCACTTTGGCAAATGTGTGGAATAAGGATAGGAGATGGGAGAGACATGAGGCAGAGAAATCAAGTGGAAGGCTATTGCAATAGTCCAGGCTAGAGGTGATGATGGCCAGTAGCTCTGTGACAAGAAAGCCACATTTTTGAGAGATACTGTGAAGGCAGAAAAAATGACAAGTTCTGAAAATAGATTAGATATGTGGGATCAGTGAAAAATTAAAGAGGAAACCAAAGTTGCAGACTGGGTGACTGAAATGGCAAGGTGGTGCCCTTAACAGCAACAGCAAAGTTTTAGGAAAGAAGAGTTTGAGGGAATAGATGAGTTCTATTTCCAATATTTTGATTTTAAGAAGTCTAGAATATATAGTTAGTTTCAAATGTCCTTAAGAATCAGCTTAGGGGGGCAGCGAGGTGGCGCAGTGGATAGAGCACAGGCCCTGGATTCAGGAGGACTTGAGTTCAAATACGAACTCAGACACACAACTTGCTAGCTGTGTGACCCTGGGCAAGTCACCTAACCCTGTGGCCTAGCCAAAAAAAAAAAAAAGAAAAGTAAAGAAAAAGAATTAGCTTAGGAAAAGAATTGTAAACAGAAACAAAACTTATGGATTGTTATTTCTTGTGGACATTAGCTATACGGAATTTATTCAAAAAACAAACATTTATTAAGCACCTGCTATGTGCCATTGATTGATTTCTTACTTTTTTTTGGAAATGTCCCATCTCCCCAACTAATTAGAAATCCATTAAGGTTAAGGACCTTTTTTGTACACTTAGTGATTATATGAAATAGATACTCAAATGCTTTGTCATGTATAACTAAATACATATGGCTTTAAATATACAACTTTAACCATTTTCATGGAAATCATTACAATGCTTTATACATTTCCCTTTTCTTAATTGGTCAGGGTCAACATTATGAATAAACTACTGTACTGTATTTATAACAGGATACTTCAATGGACCTTGAAGATACAAAAGCTGATTCAGTTCTTGTGCCTTTTTATAGATTTTTCTCTTCATTTCCTAGCAGAAATTATACTTCATACTGTCCCTGTGCCTTTAACACTCCCCCACTCCTACAATATTAAAACTGTGACCAAAATGAAAGTACATCACAAAACTTCAGAGAGTTAAGTTGCTAGATTTCTAACATTAAACATCATTTAGGGAAAGCTTTTGTTCAGTTTATGTTTTACAAGACAGCTGAGATTAAAGGAGAGGAAGCACTAGATGTTGTAAAGTACCAGTGTTTTCAAGCAAACATTAAAGTGTTTAAAAAAAAAGTTTCATCTTTTGAAACAGATGTAATAAGATCAAGAGTTAGAGCAGGAAAGGAGCTTCAGAAGTCAGCTAATCCAATCCCTTTGTTATTATATAAATGAAGAAACTAGGGCCCAGAGAGGTTAAGGTAACTTGTCCAACAAAAATCACAAAGATAGTGAGAGAAAAGATGGGATTACATCTAAGGATTTAACATGGAAGAAAACTGCCGTTCAGTCATTTTTCAGTTGTGTCCAACTCTTCGTAACCCAATTTGGGGTTTTCCTGGCAAAGATAGTACAGTGGTTTACCATTTCCGTCTCCAGCTCATTTTACAGATGAGGAACTGAGGCAAACAGGGTGAAGTGACTTGCCCAGGGTCACACAAATAGTAAGTGTCTGAGGCCACATTTGAACTCAGGAAGATGAGTCTTCCTGACTCCAGCCCAGTGCTCTTTCCACTGCACCACCTCACTGCTACCACATGACCTTGGACAAATCACTTAATTGCTTAATTGCTTGTCCACTGCTAGGTGTAGCTGCCCTTAAAAACAAACAAACAAACCAGTAACTAAAAGTTCAGAGAGCTAGTTGTTATGAAATTGAAAACAAAGTTCTAAAACTTAAACCAAAACTATAATTTGAAATGAAGTTAACATGAAGAGTGTTTCTCTTATTGGAATTCTAACAGACACTAATTTGAAGATATAGCTTCATGAACATTGGAACTAATACCATAGCTAACACTTTGTATCTTCTTCAGGACCTAACAGGACCTTTATATATACTAGGCCCTTAATACGAGTTGGACACAAAACATTACATACCACATATCTAAAAACAACTGATTTCACTGGATAGCTTAATTATATCACTTATTTCATTCTGCTTAAATAACTAGTTACATCATTTCAACGCATTTTCCCGTCGAATTCTTCTATAAAGAACAACTATAATCTTAGTGCCTAAACCACTCTGATTAAATCTGTGAAAAGGATATACCTGTAGAATTTGTTTGTCCTGATTCCCAGAAGATTTTTATACTAACTACAACTTCCTTACATGCTCCAAACAGATAACATCACAATGGGCTGGATGTCAATCGATCGATCAATAGATATACAGACATATAAAAGTATTGGTAGCTACTAAATTTCTATAATACACACTAGCTAGGTTCTAGAATCATATTAGTACCATGGTCACAGAAATAGGTAAAAGATATTAATATTTTTAAAATGTTCATAACCTCAATCTAAAAATGATTTTAGACATCTCAATTTTTTTTATTAAGGCTGTCACAAACTGTCCTACCACACACAGAAAAAAACAAGTAGCTGCTGTCTTTTTCTTACAACAAACACACAAACAAAAAAAGCTCTATAAAAGTCAGATTTATTTTCAAAGCAATTGTGTATGGGGACAGAAGGTGAAGCATTATTACAGAACTCACACTTACAGTGTTTTAGGACCTAAGGTCATGAGACAGATAATAGCAAATGGGAGTTATCATTCTTTCACCTTCCCAAAGTAACCAAAAATTTAATATTTAGGCGTTCTGAAAATTAACAATTAGTAATCAGAACTCAAAAGAGAGGGAGGGGGAAAGATGATCTAAATGAAAACTCAATATGCCTCCCAGATCACATCTAGAAAACCAGTGAATGACAACTGGACATATACATAGGTTGTTTGTTTTACTTTTCTGTAGTAAATTACAAGAGAAGCCTGAAAGTCTGTTACACCTCCTTGATAATAACTGAGACACATTTGGAAGATACAGATATAGATGTGCAGATACACATATGTAGCTATATAGATATATCAATATATAAAACATATACACAATATAATATATATACACACACACAAATACACACATGTATGTGTATACACACACACAGGTAAAACTAAAAACACTAAAACTAAAGATATTTATTGAATGACACCAGTTACTAGAGAAACTTAATAAAATTCTCAAACACATCTCACCCTCAGTGAGGAGCTACAATTTGCACTGAATACCTAAATGCTACCTTTTACACATGGTTATTAATATCTAAAATGGATGATCTACACATAATTTTAAACACAGTGTTGCTTACGTATCTTTCTAAAAAATCATAGTAATTGTAAAAACATCAAATTTCCCACTCTCTCAGTTTTCTTAAACTCAATTATCAGACTGGGATTGTTTCTTTTTTTTTTTTTAAATCCTTTACACACAGCATGATGCCTGGCACCTTAATAAATGCTTATTGATTGAATATGTTTTACAAGAAAGAAACAGTGTTGGAAGAAAAATAACACAAATCACACCAAAGTTGCAATATTTTTTTACAAGACTCTTGAAAAGAGATTAAAAAGGAATAATGATAACATTTGTTGAATATTTGTGTTGCAACACTATGCTGGGTGGTATAAAAGTAGCAAAGGAAACTAAAATCAATTAGAAAGCTTTCTAACAGTACAGTACAGACCAGGCCTTAAGTTTTTTGGTCTGTAAATGCAAAAATGCATTTAAAATTAAAATAATGGAAAATTTTCTTCAGGTATTTTGCAACTATAACATTGACATAATTCTTAAAACAGACATGAAGGTCTTTGGACAATTATGCTAAAGATAGCTACAAGTGCTTACGAAATACACAAACATCCATTCATTTAATCTAAAACACTTTGCAATACCAAGGTTTCAAGACTTAAAAGTTTTTTTTATCAGCTATAACAATCTATTTTCTCATAGTTTTACATACTTCTACACCACACTAATACTGGAAACAAACTCGAATTTTAGATACCAAATCATAGCCCCTAACAATCAATCTGACAGAACCTCAAGTGCCACTTTACAAATTTCCTATCACCCAAACCATAGAGTTCCTTCAGAAATGATAAAGGGAGTATAAAAAAGTTTCACATTTATCAAATTACTTAAATTTAATGCTGATTTTATCTGACAAATGAAGAACCCCACAATGCATGCTGGTAAACTGCTTCTTTTTCTGATAAAAAAAAAAGATAGCATTCACTCTGAATGCTTTACAGACAAAACTGGTCATTTAAAGTAACTTGAAAAGTGTTACTCATCTTTGTCAAATGACTGTTTTTACTCCCCCCCAGGTGGTTGTGAGGAAAATACTTTGTCAAAACAGATTTAGATTTTGTCATCTCTTAGTATTTTATTTAAACATTTAACAAGTATTAATTGTCTGCTATGTGCACAACACTGAATAACAAAAAATTATTTTTTAAACTGAAAATCATAAAGTTTACTATACAGGCAGGTTAAAGTTTATGTTGCTTTGAGAGTCACGACCAACACTGGGTTGTTTTTTTTTTCTTTTACAATTTGGACCTACATTCCCTCCTCTTAAATTTAAAAAAAATAAATAAAAGGTCAATAAAAATATTCAGTTGACAATAGCTTCTGAATCCTGCCAACAACTCATTAAATAGAAAAACTGAAGAGCAGTATCTAGAATAATGAAGAGATATGCTATGTGTATACTCAATAAGAAGCAAAAATTTCAAACAACACTTACATGTTCATTTTCGAATTGTTAAACAATTAGGTACGAGATGGAGTTAACTGCCTCAGCAACTAGATGTCCAGTTAGAACGGTGTTTAATGACATCACCGTTAATACTGGTATGATCAGAAAGGCAGTTTCCTAGCGGGAAAGCTGGAGTGAGGCTGCAGGAGGACTTAGTTAATGACCTCCTAGTTTATCTAGAAAGAAATAACTTTGGAGGTAAAAATGCATATCCCAAAAACACAGGAGTGGAGAATTCTCTTATTAAGCTAAAAATCATTTGAATTGCCTCTACTTTTCCACGTTAGGTAAGAAACAAATTTTTCACTATTTTACAAAGAAGAACTATTAGGGATGATACTGTATAATTGACAAGTTGTAAGCAACATGTAATGATTTACTAATCCATATGAGGTCCTTCCATTTCAAGCGGAATAACTGGGGGTGGGGGAATGTTCATGCTAAATTTCAACTTAAGTATTTTAGGCAGGGGGAAAAAAATCAGTATATATACACTGATTAACATTTCCTGCAGACAACTAAAATCTTAATGGTTAGAGAATTTGCATTATACTTTGATGGGTAAATTAAATAATGCAACAAGACCAACCACTCTACAAAAGTAGATTCTTTTATGTTTTCTCCTTTTAAAAAGCCTAGGCATTATCTAAGATCTTAAAACGACTTCTGGCTCATAAAAAGTACAAAACTGACTTTAAAAAAAGGAATCATCATGCTGAGACTCAAAGATGCTAACAGGCACAAGTCAGAACCTGTTAACTACATTATCCTCAAGCTCACTCACATGCCCTTTTAAATTGTCTACTTAAAATTACTCACTTTTTTTCTTAAATAGGCGAGTTTCTGCTTAAGCTTTGCTGCAAAAACTAAAAGCATCAGGAATCACACGCAATTTTATTTTTTCAAACGTTGAAGCAGTAAATTTGCTCATTGTTAAAGAACATATTTATTGACGTTCACCCTACCCCCCAAAACGATCAAAATCTTCTGACTAAACCTTTAATAAAATCTTAGACAGTACAGGAAGACACCACCCCACGCTAGACAGACCACTAAACGTACTGCCTTCAAGTATAATGAATCACGGGTGTCTACTGATAAAAACCATCAAAAGAGTCATCCGTTTCAGCTTTTTCCTCACAGCTCTGCAAAGTACACAAAAGATGTTTCTCCAAAGCAGCCCCATTCACAGTACTCCAAAGGCAAAAAGAGTTCAAAAAGTAAAAAAAGAAGAAACTAGAACAAGGCAACTGTGAAGGGGCGGAAGAGGAGAGGGGAGGGAAAAAAAAACAGGACGTGAAACAAACTTAAAACTCTTCCGCAACTTCCAGTGGGAAATTAGGTTTCTCGTTTTCCAACCCAACATGCTTTGCACGGCCAAATAGTACAACTAGCGAACAACAAAGAGTTGTAGGAGCCACAGGGAGGAAGATGTTGGAGGGGGCGCATCGCAACCCAGCATCTGACTCTAATCCCTGACGGGGAAGGTTAGAAAGGAGCCCGGGGAAAAGTGCCCGGAAGGGCCGGGATAGGGAGGGAGGGATGGGGCCGACCGTCTGTTAGCTACCCCCGCACAACCCAGGCGAAGGAGGGGCGGCAAGTGGCCGGCCCAGCCCAGGGCAGTCCGGGGATGTCCGGGACGCCGCTGGGTGTAGCCCCGGCGGGCGGACGGGCGGGGGGAGCCCGCGGAGGCCCGGCCGGCTCCACCTGTGGCCGGGGGAAGGGGGGCCCACGTGTGCCCGAGAGGGATCCCCGGGGAGGGGGCGCCCGGCCGGGAGCGGGGAGGGAGAGGACATGGCGCTGCTGTTACCTGGGTTCCGGCCGCCGCTGGCAGGAGGAGGCGGCGGCGGCGGCGGTCCTCTCCCGCCCCTGGGCTCGGGCGAAGTCTGGGCCGCCGCCGCGGCCTGGCACAGAGTGCGCAGCGGGCTTCCTCCCGGCCGGGCCGCCGCCGCCGCGGCCCCCGGCCTCCCTGCCCCTCCTCGGGGCCGGGCCGCCCTCCCCCTCCTCACGGGTCCGGCCGGCTCGGGCTCCCGGGCGGCCGACCCGCGGCGGGGGGCCTCTCCCAGGACGGCACCGGGCTCCGCTCACCCGCTGCGGCGCCCACCCCTTCCCGCCCCCGGGCGACGGCCGAGCGGAGGGGAGGGCGGCCGGGGCCTCGGGAGGACAGCGAGCGAGAGCGCGGACTCCGCCACCCGGGACGCTCCGTTAAGGCGACGACGACCGGGGCCGTGTTGTTGCTGCCAACTTGTCGAGGGGGGCACTGGGCATGCGCAAACGCAGACCACATCCGGGTAATTTTTTTTTTTAACCAGAGCCTGTGTGGCTTTTTTTTCCCTTCTCCTTTCTCCTCTACCCGCTCCCCCAACCCTCATCCCCACCCCCACCCCCGCCTCCCTCCTCTCTTCGCTCCCCCACCACCAAGCCTCCTCTGTTTCTCCTCCCCCGCTTCTATCTCGGGGATTCTGAGCGCACTGCAGCGCGCAGGCGCATGCTGGTCAGATTGTTCTTTGGAGTCGAACGCCGCCCAGGGCTTCAGGCCTGAAGTAGGGAGGGCAAGTTTAATGAATGGAAGCGGAGGAGGCGCCGAGAGCTGGGACTACTCGCTTTGAGGTTGCTGGCGCTGCCCAACCCAAGAGGGGACACGAGCAGTCCCGCGCTCCCTGCCCTGCACCCGGAGAAGTGGCTGCATTGTTTCCATAGCAGTCTCCCGGCTACTTTTTTTTTTTTGCTTTTTCTGCAGTGGAGAAAAGAGAACTCATCAAAGACACTTCTTGCAACAACGCACTGTGAGAAATGATTTGGGGGGGGCAGTCAGGAAAATAGCCCTTTACCCCTTTCCCAACCCGACCCAAACTTCTAAATCCATAGACTCAGAAATGTCCAATCGGAACTATCTGAATTCCAAGATTCCCCACTCCCCCACTATGAAAAGAGGAGGCAAAGTTCAATAAATGACAACAAAGTGGTGACTAGAAGCTCCTTGAGGCTCCGTAATCTGGAGACACACAGACATATAGCTAATGTAATATAACATATAAAATAGATATTACTTGGCTTCAAGTATGCATAATACATATAGACATGTATGACTGGAAGCTTATATATAAGGTTGTGTACGCATATATGTGTTACATGCATGCACATCTGTGTGATATATGTATCATACATCTATTGCCATACCCATCTAAAAGCTTCCAGGCATGTATGTGTATGTGTATCATGCATATATGTATACCCCTCATCCCCTCCACAATTATTACATGCCACTGTGTGCTAAGTACGGCGTTGGAGATACAAAAATAAAATTAATAGTCCCTTACCTTTAAGATGCATATGCTTATCAGAGATTTACCATTTATACAAATAAGTAGAAGAGAATCCTTATATGTTCCTTGGTACCTAGTACAGGCTTTGCACAGACTTGAATCAAGAAAAAATGAGAAGGGTCCCTCCCGACCCCCAGAACTATGGGTAGAATTCAGCTGAAAAAAATATGTTCAAATGTAACTTTTGGTACTACTGTATGTAACGCTTAAAATCAGCGGCCTCGGGGCAGCCTAGGTGGTGTAGTGGGTAGAGCACCGGGTCTGGATTCAGGAGGACTTGAGTTCAAATTCGACCTCAGACACATAACACTTACTAGCTGTGTGACCGTGGGCAAGTCACTTAACCCCATTGCCTAGTCAAAAAAAAAAATCACCAGCCTCAATTTCTTCTTTTGTTAAATGAGGGGATTTGAATTGGGTTGACTTCTGAGTTCCTTCAGTTCAAGCACAAAATGTGTAGGGCATGAGTGATGGGTTCCAGCAGCATTTTTAGAGGGAACTTCCTTATCAATGTCATAACAGATCTATTTGAGTTAATAAAATCTGGGAGAAAGTAAAAGCAAGTAAGTGTCTCGTTTCAAATTGATCACTGATAAAGCAGTAGTTGTCTTTATAACCAAATACCCACAACCCCCCACCAAAGCAGGAGGTAGATGTTACAAAATAAGCAACTGAGCTTCAGAGGATCCCTTAAAAAATTTTTTTATTGAGCTTTTTCTGTCTTTTTTTGAAAAAGAACATATAGAAACTAGTGTTCATTTCCCATCAGTCACCCCACAAAAAAAAAGTTTAAACCAGACACTTTCCAAAAGTTCAGCTATCTGACATAAAGATTTCCATTCAGATCCTCTCTTAGATATTTAATGTAGTGTCCCTGAGCATCAGTTTCCTCATCTGCAAAATGGGGGGGGTGATAATAGCACCCACTCCCCAGGGTTGTGAGGATGAAATGAGATCATACGTAAAGAGCTTTGCAAACTTTAACAGGTTATATAAATACTACCTCTTTTTAGGTGTCCATGAGATGTGGAGGCTTTTTTAAATGTTAGAATAGATTTCAACTCAACTACTCTCTCCATATGTACAAGTGTATGTATTATATATGTATATAACATAGATATGGAAACATTTACTAGGCCCCTACTGTGTGCATAGAAAAAAGTTTAGATAAGATTTGGTCTCTGCCCTTATAAAGTATGTATATTATGGCCACAGATATTTTAAATATGCTGAGCCCATGTGAATGGTGCTTCAAAAGAAGCTGTGTATCATGGAAAGTGAATAAAGCCAAAATAAAATTAAAAAAAGAAAAAAGAAAGTGAATAAAGCTAATGCAAATTTGGGAAGCCGAGGCTTTTCTAAAATTGTAGTTTAAATAATATACCTTTTCTATGAGGGCTAGAATGGAGAATTAGAACAGCTATAGTGTGATCCCTGGTCCCTAGGAAAAATGATGGGGATTAGGAAGGGAATAAATCAGCCCCACTAGCATAGCAGGTGATTTAGGGCAGAGGGGATCACCAGATGAGGTTGGTTCACTCTCTCATATTGGACTTCCTAATTCTTAACGTCATTCAAATTCTGAGATTTAGAGAGGCTTTGGAGTAGAGTGGTATGTGCAATGGAGGTGGAGGCAGAACACCTGTATTTAAGCCTTGTCTCAGCCACTTATTAACAGTGAGTCCTTGGCCAAGTTACTTAATTTTTCTGAGCCTTAGTTTCCCCACATGTAAAATGGGGATAATCACCATACCTGCTCTTTCAGCCTCATAGGTTTGCCATGGTAATAAAAATGAGAGACTACATGGGAAAACATCTGATAAACTGTGAAGAGCTATGCCAGTGTGAATTGCTCTTATTATTTGAGGTTACTTCCCCTAAAATAGGGATAACAATACCAGTTTACCTCAAAATCCAAGGTGAATAGCAAAATCACTATGAAGCATTTTATAAATAGGGAAGGGGAAAGGAAAGGAAGCATTCATGTAGTGCTTACTATGTGCCAGCCATTGTGCTAAGTGCTTTTACATATATCTTATTTGATCTTCCAAACAACCCTGGGAGGTAGGTGCAATTATTATCCCCATTTTACATTTGAGGAAACTGAGGCAAAGATTAAATGACTTGCCCAGAGTTACACAACTAGTGTCTGAGGCCGACTTAAATAATTGCAGGATAATAGAGTTTTAGAGTTGGATATAAATTGACCTTAGTGATAATCTAATTTCATATCTTTTTACAAGTTTAACTAATATTAATTAAAGGTCATACAACCAAAAGCAGGATGAGGACTAAAATCCAGATCCCCAAGTCTCTCAGTTCAAGGTTCCCTCTACTGCACCATACTGCCTCTCATTTATTCAATATTGGTAACTTGTTAAAATATCAAGAGTAATGAAATAAAAAAGAGATACTAAGATAGTACCAAGTAGGGAGGTGGGATCTACAGTAAGGATGTGAAATGTAATATACATTGTATGATCCAGTCCTATTTCCTTCTCTTTGCTTACTTTCTGTTTATTTGTTTCAAGGAAGACTATCACGATTTAACAGGATAAGAGGAACATTACTGTGCTATAAACAAAAGGCAGCAATAAAACTTTTTTAAAAAGATTGTTGTCAAACTTGGGGTGAGGTACATACATAATGCCAGAGAGACTGGGATAAGTATTCTTAAAAACACAAATGTTTCAACCGCTGATTAATTTCACATTTAGTGTACTGAAGTCTTCTCTTCTTTCTGGTTAAATATTCAAAATAAGAGAGAAATGAGTAGTTTAAATGGTACCCCAGCTACTCCTGAGAAGACTAGATCAGTTCTGACCTAGGCCTTGGGACCCAAAGTCCTGATTGAGGCAGAGATAATTCTCAAATGGTCCATTTTAGGTTGGCACAGCCCTGAAATAATAATAATAATAATAGGTAGCATTTATAGGTAGCATTTAAAGGTTTGCAAGATATTTTACATATATTGTCTCATTTGATCCTCAACCCAGGTTTCGACCAGTTCAGTAGAACCAGGTTTGAGGATGCCCCTGGGAAACCTGAGAATGAAACAAACTCAAATCCTGGGTAAATAATGGATATGACCCAGTTTCTTAAGAGACCTCTAGATCAGTCCCTCCCTAAGGAAAAGGACTAGGCTTGTAGATCATTGTCTTCCCCAACAATGCCTTGCATATGGCAGACCTACAAGAAATATTGTTGAATTTAATTTATAGACACTTATGTAAGAAATCATGAAAATTAAAGCTCATATTTATAATAGCACTTTAAAATTTACAAAATGCTTTTCTCACAGCAAGCCAATGAAGTAGGAAGAAAGTAAACTGAGTGTCTTATTTGATTTCATCCCGGAAAGATGAGAGGAGTTCATACCAAAATTCAGAAACCCACAATCTCTGAGTGACTTAGGAAGCATGGATAATCTCACAAAAAGTGCAAAACTGCATTCCAGTGGAGTGGTTAACAAATGATTTTCAATAAACTAAATTTTCTTCAGAATACAAAGAAATGAGAGATGGGGAGGATAATTTTGCCCTTCTCTTTTCTAGAAGCAAGTCCCAAAGCAGCCTAACCTACACACCTTTCCACTGAACAAGTACGCTTTTTGATAATCTCACTGTCATAGGCATAAAAAAAAACATTGCAGCTGCTAGAGAACATGATTTTATTAAAAAACAAAACAAAACAAAAAGCCAGGACTGGCATGTGTTATTTCATCATCCCAGTGACAAAAATATTTCCTAAAGAATATTTGTGGTTGGGATTTTTTTTTTTAGCATTCAGTTTTGAGAGAGAAAAAACTTTACAGCACTAAATTCTGTTTGGTTTTTTTTTTTCAAAAGACTGATGATCTTTAAGGCTGTACTTAGACAAAAAAAATTACAGTTACTATCTAGAAAGTTTCTGGGTCAATCAAGCATGGCCTTTTAAATAATTAAATTGGCTTGAAGTTGGAAAAACTATGACACCAGGATTTTATAGACACACAATATTATACTCCTTCATATGAAGGCAATGTTTGAAGAATAGTATTTTCTAAATACTTTGGAGAAGAAAAAAAAAGTACACAATACAAAAAAACCCCCGCTCCCCAAAAAGTATCTGCTTTCCTTTTGGATTTCCCTCCCTACTGCACTCACAAAATGATTTTTTTTAGTTGCCATGAGAAAAACTTACCCCTTGATTTCTCCACCTTTCCCTCTCTTTCCCCCCACTGTTGATTGGGAATTTCTCTCCTTCCCTTTTCCCTTTCCCCATTCACTTTCCTTTGCCTGACATTTCTGACAAGCTTTATCCAGCTGCTGCCTTTTCACTGTGGCAGGGGTAGAGAGCCTGCTGTCCTAGCACTTCCTTCATTCCTGTCAGACTTCCTGAGCCCTTGTGAAATTAGTCAGAACCCTGATTCTACCACAGCATAGTCATCTCTTCTAACAACAAAGAAGAGAATCCACAGGCTAAGAGAAGAGCCCAGTAGAAGAAAATCACTCAGTGCTTAAGGCCTTCAAGACCCTCTTTCCCCATTTCCCTGGTAAAACTGAGCTTCTTCCTCCTCCAGTTAACTTGGCACCCAAATACATGCATTTTAAAATGCAAAGGAAAGGAATGTCACATAACCACCCACTGTGTCACTGCTTCCTGAGCCTGCTAGTTGCTGTGGCTTCTCTGGAGCCTGGTTCTCTTGCTAACTAGGATCTGGCTTGAAAATCATACAAATCTTGCTCAAGGAAGATGTCCTGGCTGGATACAAGTCCCAGATTTTTCATCTCCAGGTGTGTATTGTGGCAGACATCATGGGCACAGTTATGACTAGCAATTTCTTTTTACCTCAGTGGAGCCCAAGGAGTTCAAAAGTTCATATGAAAACCCTCCATTCAAAAGTTGCCACAGGGGACCTTAGTTAAAAATGTGGGTCTTGACTCCCAATCCTGCTTTCAGACCATTAAGGCCATGCTCAGTCTGGAAAAGAGCCTGCTGTTGGAGTCAGGTAGCAGTGGTGCCCAGGTGATGGTGGGGTGAAGGGGAGCTTATCATGTGACCTTTCCTTTTCTTTTTAAAAAAATTTAAATGTTTTATTAAAGTCTTGACATTGAATGTCAGTTCAGCCTACAAAACTTAGTAATCTTCAATGCCACCTTGAAAAAACTGGCACTGAAGTTTTCAGTGGAAGGAGAAGACCCTAACTAACTCTTTTAGGACTGTCAGGTAGGTCCTCAGGTAGGAGACTATCATCGGGTTTATCCTCTTAATACTGGAATTCCCAACTCTTCTTCTTTCATGTTTCCCAATCTTAACCATCCCACAAAGTCGAGCTGAAAGCCTGCTCCCTCAGAGGGTCATTGTGAGGAATGTACTTTGCAAACCTTAACATAAAGTGAGTTATTATTATTACCTTTCTCATAGTAATAGCTCACATTTATATAATGCTGTAAAATTTGGGAAGTACTTTATTTACAATCATGGGTTCTTAACCTGAGGGTCTGTGAACTTTTTTTTTCTTGCATTTTGATAACTACTTCAATATAATTGATTTCCTTCATAATCCTACAGTGTTTTACTTTATGCATTGAAAACTCCAAGCTGCTGCTGGTTTCCATGATACACTCAGAAAAGTTAAGAATCCCTGATCTATCTTATCTCTTTTGATCATCACAACGACGGGCAGGTATTTGTTGCTGTTCAGTCATTTCAGTCGTGTCCAACTCTTTGTGACCTCATTTGGGGCTTTCTTGCAGAGATACTGGAG
This sequence comes from Phascolarctos cinereus, assembly GCF_003287225.1. Classification (NCBI taxonomy): domain Eukaryota; kingdom Metazoa; phylum Chordata; class Mammalia; order Diprotodontia; family Phascolarctidae; genus Phascolarctos; species Phascolarctos cinereus. The sequence goes on from NW_027555847.1 coordinate 371,790,002, forward strand.
TGGTTTGCCATTTCCTTCTCCAGCTCATTTTACGGATGAGGAAACTGAAGTGTACAGGGTTAAGTGACTTGCCTAAGGTCACACATAAGTGTCTGAGGCTGGATTTGAACTCGGGTCTTCCTAACTCCAGGTCTCATATCTATCTATTGTGCCACTTAGCTTCCCCTAGGCAGGTATTTCTTACTATTAATTCCATTTTAGAGATGAGGAAACAGATTCAGAAAGGCTAAGTGAGTTATCCATGGTCATAAGTAGTAAGTATTAGAAGTAGGATTTGAACCCAAGCCAACCAGTACATCCTCCAAATGTAGCATTATCCTAGGTAACACACCTCTTCTCCAAGGTTTCTATGGAACTCTAATTACTCCAGTACTCAGTGATCTCCCCCTTTGCTGTACTTCTACAATGCTTAAAAAATCTGTCCCACACATTGGAGCACTTCATCATAAACAGCATGATAGTAATTCATATGTTCTTTCTATGGACATCAGTGTGGTGCTAGGAAGTGAGTAATGAGGTAGGCATCTTGGGCCCTCGGTTCAAATCCAGACTGTCATTTACCACCTGTGTGACCTTGAAAAGCTAGCTAACCCTTTGGGTTTCGGTTTCCTCACATGTAACATGAAGGTGTTAGACCAGAGGACACCTTAAAAAAAGATCATCTAGTTAGTTTCTTTTTCCACTTAAAATGTTTCCAATTTATCTCTTAATGCTACTCAACATAGCTCAGTAACTCTTAGCCCTCTAAGAGAACTAGGGACCAAGTCCAATAAGGACACTTGTTCCTCATAGCACAAGTCAGCCTTTTAAAGGCATCATACCAAGACAATTCTGATGGACCTATCATGAAAAATGCTGTCTGCCTCCAGAGAATAAACTGATGAAGTCTGAATGCAGATCAAAGCATACTGGGGTTTTTTTAAACTTTATTTTTCTTGTTTGGTTTTTGTTAGTATTTTCTTTCACAACATGAATAATATGGAAATATGTTTTGCGTAATGGCACATATGTAACCTTTATCAAATTGCTTGCCTTCTCAATGAGGGGGTAGAGATAGGAGAGAATTTGGAACTCAAAATTATAAAAAATGAAGGTCAAAAATTGTTTTTACATGTAATTGGGGGAAAAAAGTTTTGAAAATAAAAAAATAAAAGGCAGCATAGTGCAGTGGAAAGGGGACCGGACGTGGAGTCAGATAACCTAAGTCTGAATCCCGGCTGTGGAACTTTGGGGGGAGTCACATAATCTCTCTGCACCTCACATTCTTCATTTGTAAAACAAGGAGGTTTGACTAGATGGTCTCTAAGATCATTTTTTCCAGTTCTAGATCCATAATCTTATGAATACTGTGGCCTTTTGGCTCTGTTCTCTAGAAACATAAGACAGGACCTTGTTTTCCTTTAAGCCTGTACTCGACATGGCTTTGGTAAAACACTGAGCTTGAACTTGCCCCATGGACCAGTTTGTACAGGTCATTAGTGCTTACTACTGCCATGGTCATGGTCTATAAAGAAAGACTGGGAAAGGAGTAGGGGCAGGGTAAATTTAGGAGTTGGGGGGGGGAGAGAGAGAGTAATCCAATTCTGAAAGACAAACAGGATAAAAGAAAAGAGAATTTGAGAATCTGCAAAGAATATGATAGTAAGATTACCTGATTCCTATATAATGAAGACAACGAGGGAAGGTTTGATGCAGATTTGTGTAAGTTTTTATTTATTGCTTTTGTAAATGGATTATTTGAATCGAAAGAATCCAAGTTTGAATCCCAACTTTGCCACGCCTTTATTTTGTTGCCACTGACAAGTGATTTTCTCTCTCTGGGCTTCAGTTGCCTTGTCTGTTAAAGAAGGAAGTTGGACTCTTTCCCTACCTTCCCCCTTCTTTCTTCATAGTTCCTAAAGTTCCTTCCATCAATGATATTCTTTGATTATGACATCTATAGAGACATATATGTGATTCCTGGTTCTTTCCATCAGTTATATTCTATGATTATGATTCTGTCTACCTTGTAGATAAGCATGAAAATAATGAAAGATTATAGCATCAGTTAATAAGCATATATTAAAGAAGGAAATAAGCATTTATTAAACACCTACTATGTGCCACTTTACAAATATCTCATTTTGTCCTCACAACAACCCTAAGAGGTAGGTGCTATTATTATCCCAATTTTACAGTTGACAGAGGTTAAGTGACTTTCCCAGGGTCACCCAGCTAGTGTCTGGAACTGTATTTGAACTCAGGTCTTCTTAACTCCAGGCCCAGTGCTCTAACCAGTGAACCACTTTTTTGTGCCTCTTTTTTTTTTCATCTGTAAAAGGAGGTTGTACTAGATTACTAATAGTAGGTGTGGATTAAGAGCTAATATATATTGTATATAATATACCCAGTATATTATATACAATATATAATAATTTAGAGCTGAAAGGGACCTTAGAGATCACCTGGATCAGTGATTTTCAAAGAGTGGTCTGAGGACTCCTAGAGACTCTTTCATGGTGTCCACGAGGTCAAGAGGTCAACTATCTTCATAATAATAATGAGACAATTTTCATTTCTAATATGATAAATATTGATAGCTATAACCCACATGAATGAAACCTATTGGGGGGGTCCTCAATTATTTTTAAGAGTGTAAAGGGATCCTGAGACCGAAAAAAGTTTGAGAACCGCTGGCCTAGATCATCTCTTTCATTTTACAGATGACTTACTGTCATTCAGGTACTAATGAGCAAGGCCAGTCCCAAAGTCCCTTTCCAATATACCTCTCTCGCTACCCTCAGATGGTACCTTTCCATCCTTTCCTCTCTAAAATTCACAATTCACAATTATCCATTGAAAGCCTTATGAAAAAAAGAAAATCTTACTTACCTCCATAATAGCTTGTGGTTCAGTTATATCTGACTTTGTGACATTTTGGGGGGTTTTCTTGGCAAAGATACTGAAGTGGTTTGTCAGAGAGCCAGTTTATGTAATTCAGACAGTTTTTTTTTTTGGGGGGGGTCTCAGCAATCAACTTCATAATCTATGTACAGCAATAAGTAAACTAGAGCCTGAGTAGTCACAACACTAATTAGAGATGTTCACATCCTGGAAGGTTTGTTCCGGGACTTTGAGTGGAACCATACTCCTTTGTTTCTTCTTCATAGACTTTATACCTCTTAGTATTTACTTCTTGTGCTCCCATGATCTGATAACTTTCATTACCAAGGCATTGACAGGAAGTGTATTAGTCAATAGAACACTAAACTTGGGAGTCACAAGAGACTGGATTTGAATTCCATCTCAGATACTTGCTAGCTGTGTGACCATGAGCAAGTTCATAACTTCTCTGATTCCCAGTTATCTCATCTGTAATAACAGCACCTACTGTATAGTGTTGTGAGTCCATTAAGATAATTTTTGACTTACTGGCTGTGTGACCCTGGGCATTCATTAATCATGATTGCCTCACCAAAAAGCAAAAACAAAGAGAAAAAAAAGATAATTTTTGTAAAGTGCTTCATAAATGTTATATAACCATAGAGGCAGCGAGGTGATACAATGAAGAGAGTTCTGGATCCGGAGTCTGGAGGGACCTAGGTTTGAATCCACCCAAGTCACCTGAGGTTAAGTGACTTGCCCAGTAGGTGAATCAGCTAGTAAGTAGCTGAGGCCAAATTTGAACTTGGGTCCTCCTGACTTCCGGGCCAGTGTCTATCCACTGTGCCACCTAGATGCCCCCAAATGAGATTTTGTAAAACATTTTACAAGCCTTAAAGCTTAACAGAATTACTAGCTATCATCATCATCATCTGAGTTACTCAGTGATTTCTAAACCATGTAACAAAATGGTAATAACTAAAAGTGGTGACCCCTGAAGTCTCCTCCAGCTATGATCCGATGATCCCTGTCATCCTTCCAGATTTGAACCTATAAATTTTATATCTCAAATAGGTGGTTTAACATATTGGCTAACAGAAGTTAATAATGCCATGCCCAAGAACAAAGAACCAAATTTGCGGTTTTTTGCTATACGTGATTGTATCAACATTTTAAGGTAGGTGGACATGGCAACAATAATACATGTTATGCATTGCTTCAAAACGCACCTAAAAATGGCCTCCAGCAACCAACTTCTCTTCGTTCCAGAGGATTACAGTTCTTTAAAAAAAATCCAGATATGAGCCAGTCAGAAATCTCTAGTCCCCCACCCCCATAACCATCTGTGAATAAATTTAGAGCAGATGGGGAAATTAAAGAGCAGGACAATGCTTACATCTGTTAACGAATTAATATGGTGAAGTCAAGTAAGTAAAATATATTACTTGCCATTGACAGAATATTTACAACATATGAGATGAGGTAAAAAGCACCAGAGAGCAAAGAATCCCATTCTCTAGGACCTGATGACCTAAGTTAGCCTTCCTCAACCCCTCTTAATTCCATTGCCTTCCCTTGGTCAATTTTTTCCTATTTATCCTGTATACAGTTTGCTTTGCATAGATTTGTTTGCATGTTCTCTCCCCTATTAGACTGTAAGCTCCTTATTGGCAGGGACTATCTTTTGCCTCTTTTTGTATCCCCAGCATTTAGCAGAGTGCCTGTCACATGACAGGAGTTTAATAAATGTTTATTATTGATCTGTGATTTACTTATTAACATTCTCAGGTTCTCTTAGGTTTACATTTGGCGCTTAGGTGCTACTTTGCAGAGTGCATTGTAAACATGAACATCCTAAAGAAATGTGAAGGAATATCTTTTTTTTTTTTACTCATAGGATCACATTGAGAGATTGAGAACTGCAAGATGGTTCAGTGGAAAGACATCCCTGGCTTTGTAGTCAGAATACCTGAGTTCAGATCCTGCCTTGGATGCTTATTTATATCTGTGACCTTGGGCAAATGACTTAAATCTCTCCAACTCTCAGTTTTGTCTGTAAAATGACAGTGACCAGGCCTTTGAGGTCCCTTCTAACTCTATATCGATGATTTTGTGATCACATGTTGTCTCCCCAAGTAAATTCAAGTACTTTTAGAACAGAAACTATGTTTTTGTACCTAAGACACCTACTATATGGAGTGCCAGCCAGTGAAAATGTACTAGAGCAGGTAAATACTATATGAGAGGGAAAAGGAAAAACCCAGCAATTCTTGACCATAGTAAATAGAGTCTCATGCTGAATGGCTTTTGAGATAATTTGGGGGAAGGGACTCATTTAATGAAATATTTATGCCAAGTTAAAAGACCACAGGCCAATCCAGAAGCTCCCCTGCTAGCACAGTGGCACTTTATGTCTATGGTTTTGCAAATTTAAAAAACAAAAACAAAAACATTTTGCAACATTACATTTCCACTATTTTCTTAAAACTAGAAGAGTTCTAGAATCAACATCCCGCCCACATGAGTGGGGCAATAATCTTTCTCCATCAAACGAGATAATATTTGTAAAGTGCTTAGCACAGTGTCCGTCACATAGTGAGGGCCATATAAATGCTTATTTCCTTCCCCTTCCCCTTCCCCTTCCCCTTCCCCTTCTCCCCATCACCAGGAATGTTGGTGGAAAAGTGAGTAGGGGTAGTCTGATGTCTTGGTTCTCTTGGATGTCCCCCCGCAGTTCCATGAGAGTTAAGAAGGTTCCTGGTTACCTCCAGAAATGTGGAGAAAACAGGCACCAATTTCTAAGGATGTAGGGGAGGGAATCTGCAAACATTGGGACAATATCCTATTAGCTGGCATATTTGCCTTGATATGTGAGACTGAAGGAAGGACACCCAGGGCAGGATTGTTTGGGGTAAGATAGGAGATAATATAAAAAATGCTGTTATGGATTGGAGATTAGTTGTCCTTGGATTGGCTTGGAATGCTTAAATCCAGAATCTTCAGTGTGGTCTGCAGGCTCAATTGTTCCGTGGCTCCAGCAGACCCTTCCTGTAGTCTACAAAGCCAGTGTTCTTTCTGTTTTACCATGCTGTCACTCATCCCCTCTTGCAGTTCCCAATTTCTTGTCCCTCCTCTAACTTTCTCTTCTTCCCTCTTAGGAACCCTCTTGTCTTGCACAAGACCATCCCAGGAGATACTATGATGAGGACAATGCCTGTATTTTTCTCTTTAGCTCTCCTTGGGGGAAGGGAGGAGCAGAATATCTCTTTTGATGGGGGCTGAGGGCTGGGGGCTGGTTCAGCATCAGGGCAACATACTGCATGCAACATCTCTAGCTAATGGAGCTTTAAGCAAAACCTGCTAGCCAGCTGTGCTGAATGGGGCTGCCCACTGCAGGACGGATAGGGATGGGCTACTGATTTCCACTGGATCCTGTGTATCCTTTGGCAAACATCTCTACCCATGTAAGTCATTTCCAGCACCTTGTAATCTGAACCCAAGCAATGATCTGCTGGTGTCTGTCAGGCTTGTACAGCTGTCGCTGATACTGGTAAACCAAAAAGAGTGACCTCGGGTGAGGGAGGCAGGGATCCATCTTGGTCCAGTTTGGGGAGGGTTTGTATTCAACACAGAATGGATAACACAAATGAGATACTGACAATCTCCATTCTGGTAATGCTAAACTAAACGTTATCTGGCTCTACCTGGGCCTGGCAAGGCTGAAGTTCCTAGTAGGTGGGGAAGAGAAGGAAGATTTGTATAGCTGGGGCATTTAATCCCCTGCCATTTCCCCTTTTACTTGTATGTAAGCAAATTCAATCTCCGTACCTGCCACGTCTGCCGAGTATATAATTAGAATGCTGATATCTGAGCAGCAGGGTATCTCAGCCAGCTTTATTCAGAGGAAGGTATTTTTAACGTTGGATAAGCTTGGAGATATATCTGAGACCCCTGATTTCCTTTCTTATTATATGCCTCTCCACACACCCACCCCCATCATAATTCCTTAAATAAAGAGGATACCTCATTATCAGTTGGGTAGCTAGGTATCACAGTGGATAAAGGACTGTGCTTGGAATCAGGAAGACTTATCTTCCTGAGTTCAAATCTGACCTCAGACACATACTAGCTGTGTGAACCTGGGCAAGTCCCTTACCCCTGTCTGCCTCAGTTTCCTCATCTGCAAAATGTGCTGGAGAAGATGGTAAACCACTCCATTATCTTTGCCAAGAAAACCCCAAATAGGGTCACAAAGAGTTGGACACAACTGAAATGTCTCAACAATATTAGGCTGTCATAGCCTTTTATAGAAGCAGGGAGAAAATGTATTATTTTGTCCTTTTAAAGAAAAATCTTGATATGTAGGGTTTGTGGGTTTGTTTGTTTGGGGGTTTTTTTTGCCTATTTCTTAACCTGTAAAATGAAGATATTAAGCTAGAAGATCTCAAAGGTCCTTTTCTACTCTAAAAATCCTGACATTCTTTCCCCCCCCAAACTGCCTTTTACTTATGTTTATTTATAAATTTATTTTCCAGACTCTTTCCCTCCCTCCTTCCTTCCCCATCCTGAATCCTATGATTCTTTTTTGTTTGTTTTTGTTTGGTTTTGCTTTTTGGTGAGGCAATTGGGGTTAAGTGACTTGCCCAGGGTCACACAGCTAGTAAATGGAAAATCCTGTGAATGTTAACAAACCATTTTTGTCCTTATACAGAAACATAATTTGTCATCCAGGAAGGAATTAGTTTAGCTAAATGCCACTTGTTTCAAATGAATTATGGATAGAAGTCAAGGAATCCACTGTCATTTGCTGTAGTCCTCACCAGGAAATAATAACCAAAATTAAAATTTGTAGTTAGAAAGCACATGTTTTGACAGTTCAAAGTAATGTGACTTGAGGGCCTCAGATCATGGTTGAACTCCTAGTTCTCTGAATATTTCAGTAAAGCAAGTGGGCCACCACTTCCACCTCCTTAGCCTCAACAACCTGGTGTGTCCCAGCCACCTTCCACACCTTCACTCTGATTGTTGTCTCCCATTTAGCTGTCTTCTCCTATCCTACCATTTATTGATAGCCTACCTTTCCTTCAAGATCAAGTTCCCCCTAAGAGGAAGAATGTCCTTCTTGTTCAATGCTTTAAGTATGAGAAAAGAGGAAGTAGGAGAATTTATCTACAAGCACAAAGTAAGGCTAGGGAATTGTGAAAAATGTAGTGGCAAAGTCAGGCTTTCCTAAAGAAATAAGAAAGTCCTTCTATCCCACTTCAAGCATGATTCCCATTTATCTTGTTTCAGCTAGCAAAGTGCTAAATTCTAAGAATTAGCAACATTTTTCCTTTATTATTCCTGTAAAAGAACTACCTGAGGGAATGATAGATCTAGAAAGGAACTAGTTCTTACCCCTGTGATCTTATGCCTAGGACAAGAAAAAAAAATTCCCTCAGAAGAGATATTTGTAAAGTGCTTAGCATGATGCCTGGCATAGAGGAGGCGCTTAATAAATGCTTGCTCCCCTCTCCTTCCCTTCCCCTCTCTCCCTACCCATATGTGCTCATCATGGGCCTATCTGAAGCTATTTGAGCAAAGCTGGATGACAAATCCTAGAATGATTTAAAGGGAATTCAAAGAAAATACCATCACATTGCACGCGGTAGCTGAAAGATAGACTAAAGTTATTTGCATTGGGAATAAGAGGTAATGGGCCCAGGACTTAAGCATCTTGGTAAAGCAATGTTAGCAAAGTCACTAATGATGCAGACATTTTGACAAATAAAGATTTGAGGCATATTAAGAGGGTTGCAGTGGGCACTTCTTGGGCACTTTGCTGAGGCTATAATATACCTAATAAAGGTGCATCTCTTTATTTAGGCTGGCAGGAAAGTATGGAATCCTAAAACCTGAAGAAGGTTAAGTGTTTAAGGTGTGTGTGTTAGGGTGGGGGGGGAGAGAGAGACACGGACATTTCACTTTACAGAGAAAGTTAAAAACACCTCTCCCATTCAGCCCTTTCTTTCTACTCACTGAGCTACCAACCCAATTTGGGTTCTCATGGCTTAACTGGAGTATTCCAGCAATCTCTTAATTAGTCTGCTTTTGCCCTCTCCTTTCTCATCATCTATTATTTACACAGCTGCCAAAATAATCTTCCCAAAGCAATCCGTCACTCCCCTATGCGAGTCTTCGATGGATCCCTATTACCTCTAGGATAAAATACAGTCCTCTGCAATCTGATATCGGCCTTTCTTTCTTTCTTTCTTTTTTTTTTTTTTTTTTTGGTAAGGCAACTGGGGTTAAGTGTTTGCCCAGTCACCCAGCTAGTGAGTGTTATGTCTGAGGCCTCATTTGAACTCAGGTCCTCCTGACTCCAGAATACCACCTAGCTGCCACTAGACTTCCTTTCTTGGCCTCATGCACTGTTCACTTCAGCCAACCTAGCCTACTTTGTTTCTTTTTTTTTGGGTGGGGCAATCAAGGTTAAGTGACTTGCCCAGGGTCACACAGGTAGTGAGTGTCTAAGGCCCCATTTGAACTCGTCTTCCTCACTCCAGGGTGGTGCTATAGCCACTGGGCCACCTAGTTGCCCCTATTTTATTTCATGAATGCAGAATTTCATTTCTTACCTATGTGCCTTTGTCCAAGCTGTCTCACGTGTCTGGAATGCGTTAGCTCTTCTCCACCTCTTAAAATCCTTTTCTTCAAAACTCAGCTTGGGGAGCCGCTGGGACAGAATCCTTTCCCAGTCTCGCTATTCATTAGTACCTGCTGATGCCTCAAGTCATCTCAAACTTATGTATTTACATGTCCCATCTCCTAGCAGAATGTGACCTTCTCGAGGGCAGGGGCCATTTTCCCTCTATATCCCCAGCACCTAGCAAGGGAATAGGCTATTTAGTGATGTTTGTTGAGTTTTAAATAGACATGGTATTCATTGCCCCAAATTAGTTGGGCGAGTAAGAAATGCAAATAGTTTCAAGGAGTTGCAATAAATTTGTGGAATACAATCACAGATTATTAATGGGAAGTCAGAGATGTTCTGGGAGCATTTCTGAGCAACAGATTTTGAAAAGAAACTACAGGGCTCACCTTTGCTGCCAGTGTTAAAAGCATAAGACCAGGGCACTGAATGAACCATTAGGTTTCTTATGGAGGGAGAATACAATCACATAAAGTACCCAACACAAGCCTGACTGTCCTGTGTCTATAGGGACATGGTTAATTTCAAGTGGAATCCTAAAGATCATCTTGGGAATAACCACATCCTAGGAAACCCAACAGATGATTCTCTTCTCACAAACACTAGTACAGCACAATTCTGCATGCATGGCTGCAGCGGGTCACAGAACTCTGGAATGCTCATAAATGGTGCCAGGTCATATGAACAACAGCTTTAATAGAGTATGTTGTCAATAAAAGTAGCTGTTTTACTTAATATATGTTGTTCAGTTATTTTGCAGTCATGTCCGACTCTTCGTGACCCCATTTGGGGTTTTCCTGGCAAAGATATGGGAGTGGTTTCTCCAGCTCATTTTACAGATGAGAAAACTGAAGCAAATGGGGTTAAGTGACTTGCCCAGGGTCACAAAACTAAGTATCTAAGACCACATCTGAACTCAGGAAGATGAAATCTTGATGCCAGGCCAGGTACTCTATCCACTGTGTCACCTAGCTGCCCAAGCTAGCATAATGAGATTTCTAAAACTGTCAGCCAATAACAGCCCATCTTACAGAGCTTAGCCTATATACTCAATAGGTACTGTAGTTGTTGAGTTTAATTTGGAAACCAATATGCTCTTCAGATCTAGGGTGGTTCTACAGCCTATGAGGTTAATAACTTGGAATGGAATAGGCCCAGGAAGAAACCCATTCTAGGGAAATCTTACCAGGATTCTTTGGGTTCCTGACTGATCAAATTGGGGATCCCAGAACTGAGGATGCTCCCCAAGTAAGCCCACAGACCCATGATGCTGCAAATACTATGCACCTCAATGTGGGAACCAATTACCAGTATGAATTATGAATCTTAAATTTAAGTCAATAAAAGATGCTAAGCATACTGGCAAAAGTGGGTAGAGGTGACTGCAAATATTAAACAATGCAAATTCCAATATTTAATTCCTTGCAACACTGGAAGAAAAGAGGACTCAATCAACAACCATTTATTAAGCAATTATGTTTTAGGCTAGGGATTCTTAAACTTTTTGTGTCACGGACACAATTTTTTAAATGCACAAAATACATTAGAAAAGAAACAAATTATATTAAAATACAATTATAAGAACACACACAAAAAAAACCAAGTTTACAGACTCCAGGTTAAGAACCCTGGTCCTAGATTACAAAAACAAAAATTCACAGTCCTTGCTCTCAAAGAGCTTACAATTTATTTTGGAGAAAACAACACGTACATCCAGGTATATACAAAGCAATTGATTTTATTAAGAAACCAGGAGCTGGGGTAGAAAGCATCAAGAAAGTTTTCATGTGGAAGGTGGCATCTGAACTAACTCTTAAAGGAAATTAGGATTTCTAAGAGGCAGAGAGAAGGAAGGAGTGCGTTCTAGCCAAGGGGGACACAGAGACAGACATAGATGGCCATGTATAAGATACAGTAGGCATGAAGGGGAGTATAGGGTAATAAGGTTGGAAAGGTATGTTGGGGCAAGGTTGTGAATAGCTTTTAATGCCCAATAGAGAAGAGTTTATATTCAAGTCTAAAGGCAACCAGGAGTCTGGAATTTACTGAACAGAGTAACACTGTCAGTAACTTGGATAGCTATGTGGAAGATGTAGGTAGCCTGGTGACAGAAGGTTCCCCCAGTACAAAAATATATCTTCCCCTCATTAGAGATTTATTTGGAATAAGAGGGAAAAGGAAAAGTAGGACGGAGATAGTAAAGACCAAGGAAGAAATTTTCAATTTCATAATTCTGTCTTGGTTCTTGCTAGCAATTTAAATGAATCAGTGAAAATCCTTTCCAGGTTAGGAAAGCCTATGTGTCACCTTAGTAGAATGGGCTCTTATGGTCCATTCAATTCTGCCACCAGCCACCCACCCACCACTCAACTCCCCAGGAGGTCATAAATACAGAAGAGCCACAGGTCAGCTGGCCAACCCTCATGGGAGGATCATATGCCTGCCTCCTTTTTTTATTTTTATCTTTAGATTCCCCTGGGACGCTCTAAAACCTATTCACCAGAATATTAGCACCTCCTGTATAAGTTATATATTTAAATAAACATCTACAATTAATACACTAAAGAAACCTGTGAGTCAATCTCAGTTACCATCAGTATGAAGTTTCTTATGGAAACTTAATGTTGCTATGTAACCTGCCTCAGAAAAGTGGTGAGCAAAGTCCATATTTTTAAAAGATTCACTGGATGACGTGTTACAAAGAGGAACACAAGGTCAAAAAAACAATACAAACAGTGACTGAAAATGAACCAGACTTTTGTTGCCTCCTGCTGCTATCAGGTAATAAAACTGATTAACATGACGATAAATCTATTTTCAGGGAATGTAGTGGAAAGGAGAGAAAAGTGACTTCTCTCTCTTCTTTAGGACAGAACTTGAGCATTACAATGACACAACATCTAGTTTCATTTTTGTTTTTTCTATTTACATCGTTGTAGTAACCACAGAGATCATGTGCCTGGTTCTGTTTACTTCACTTTGCATCAATTCAGATTAAGTCTTTCCAAGCTTCTTCATAGTCACTGTTTGTTACACATAGAAGAAACATTCTATTACATTCATGTGCCATAATTTGTATAATGATTTCCCAATGGAAGGGCATCTACTTTATTTCCAGTTCTTTGCTATGAATGCTATGAATATTTTGGTGTATATTGCAACCCACTTATTTCAAGTAGTATTTGACTATGTGAAGTATGCAAGTCCAAACAAATAATTCCTACGGTCTCTTGTAGTTTCTTTATAATAGAGATTGATCCAGATATTAATTCTAAAACCATATAAGTTAGCAGTTTTGATTACATTCAGGTTAAACAGAAACCAAGTTAAATAAGCACTTCAGCTAAAATATAGCATTTTTGAATTCTTATATTCATCCTCAAGTGCTTTCTAAGATTCTTCTTACACCTCTTCTCTTTTTTCTGCTTAATCCATTGTTAGCAGAAAACAGAATTTTCTCTGCATTTAGGTAATGACAGCAAAAAAATTGAGCTGGTAGGGGAAGAGTACTAGATCAAACTCAAAGGAACAGTTAAACTACAGTAAATATTTATCTAATCAGTCTATCATTTATTCAAATTGGGACTTTAAGGAGGCTGCTGGTGTTAAGAGCCACTCTGTGCAATACCATTAAGGCCATACAAAGGTCAATTCAGCAATGTAGCCCTACCCCTCCTGGGATTATTGGGCCCAAAATAATTTCAGATAGAAATCTGGAGAGTAGGCTCAGTTACAAATTGGCACATGAAAACATACTCAGGTAATGCTGATAGTTTTTTTCTTTGGAATGTCAATCACCATAAAATCCTCTGCTAGAGTCACTTCTTGGAAATCTAACACAGATTCTGCTTGCTTTTTCAATTCTCTAATATCATCTGCTTCTCCCTCTCCAGACACGAGATGTGGTTTATACCTCTGACTGAAGTGAGTGAGAACCAGTTTCTTGACTCTGCACAACTTGGCAAACTCTGCCGCCATACGTGGGGTGCTATGACCGTATTCTTTCGCTTTGTCCATGTGAGTGTCATCCAGGGTGGCCTCATGAACCAAAAGATCTGCCTCGAAGCACAGTTTCACTCCTTCATCACCTACAACCCCAGAGCAGTCACCCAAAATGCATACTTTTCTTCCAGGAATAGGCTTTTCTAAGACATCTTGGGGAGAAACTTGAACTCCATTTTCCAAAACGACAGTAACTCCATTTTTCAGTTTCCCATAGGCAGGACCTGGCGGGACACCTAATGATGAAGGCAGATGTGATTAAATCACAGGAATGGTATTTACAGCTTTTTAAGAATGTTCCACTCTATCATCATCACAAAAATCAAAGAGAAAAGGCATCTGATTCTTCTTACAATTGTGTAACCATTAAAAAAAAAAAGTATGAAAAACCAGGATTAACTCTATAGTTTAAGAAGCTCAGTTTTGGCTGTTGGTGTTAATGGTATCTTTTTGATGAAGCTGTTCTTCATCCACATTTTAGATGATTTTTAAGCTTCTAAGTCCTACCTGGGATCTCATCACAGCAACCATAGCAGCCTTGTTTCCACACTCTGCATAGGAAGGAGCACAGAATGCGGCACTGCATATCTACCACTTAATCTCTGGATTAAGCTGTTCAGGTAATGCTACATAACCTACACCTAGATGAGGCACATCCAGTGACCTGGAGAACTCACAAAAATAACAGATAAAATAATTCTCTTGTGTGACTTGACCGAACACAGTCAAGAGGCTATCTTTTCCCAATGGAAGGGCATCCACTTTATTTCCAGCTCTTCGCTATGAATGCTATGAATATTTTGACGTATATTGCAACCCACTTATTTCAAGTAATATTTGACTATGTGAAGTACGCATCCCCATTTAAGTTATAGCCATCCAACAAACTGAATGGGCTGCTGAATAAAAAGCATAACTCAACATTCTTTTGTTGATATGTAAAACCAAGCATCACTATAAAGGCCACTGTTATACCAAACTGTTATGGAAGGCCAATGATCATTCTTAATGTTGCTATGGAACTAATTCCTTCTGTAACTTCCATTTCACCTAGCATTGTGCTGTTTAGAGACTACTTAATGAAGTTAGGTGAGGTATGCCTATAATAACTATAAACATATACAGCACAAATACTATTTAAAAACCAGGGTGGTAAATCTGTACAGTCTTTTGGCAGCCTCATCTAAATAAACAAAAACTGGGATGCAGTTCTGATAATGTGTTCCCATAATTATATAGTCTGCTGCTCCAAAGGGACTCTTGGCTTGCAAAAAAAAAAAAGTTCCATAGCTCTGCATCTACAGTAACAATACCCCCCTCTCCCCACAGCCCTCCAATGTTTACACATGTTTGGCTTTTGCTCTGGCAAGTACTTTTGGCCTTCTGGAATTAAGTCTTTAATCAATAAGCAAACTTCCAGTAAAGAATTTAAGTAGACACGATTTTTCTTGAATACTTGGATGGCAGATAAGACGGGATGGTTCACAACTGCACTGCCATTTAAATACTTTCAGCAGCATCAAAGACCACCTCACACAATAAAGGGCAACAATTTCACTTACCAAGGTCCTTTAGTTTCTGTGCATTGAGTCTACCTGGACGTTCCTTTTCTGCAACTGAAAAACCAAAGGATGGAATGCGATGGAAGAGGCGAAATGCTTTTACAAGAAACTGCTCATCATTGACCAGTACATAAGAGCCTTCAACTGAGTCTAAGAGGATTGTTCTCCCTTGTATCTCTTTGGGAGGGCTATCAGCTCCATCTAGGTAAGAGAAGTCTTTTAATTCTCCAGCAGGGCACTGATCTTCTGTGGGCACCAACTCATGGACAACGTAGGGGAAGGTCAACTCTGAGCGAGAGAGTTCCATAGTCTTCCAGATGAAGTTACGAAGCCCTACAGGCCCAAAGATTTCCATAGGTGGTTTGGAAGCAGTGGGACTGCTCTGGAGACTGATAGTACAAAGAAGACCAGGAAGGCCAAAGAAGTGATCCCCATGAAGATGAGTTATGAAGATCTTTGTAATTCTCCCTTTTAAAATGGAAAAGAAAAATAGGATCATAATTTTATTTAGGAGGGACCAAAACAAAATGACTTGGAAGATGAAAAGCATAAAGAGCAGTAGTGTATAATTAAGGGTTCTATTTCCCATGATCTCATTCACTGAAGTTAACCAAGTGATTCAAGGATCTTTTTTGTAATAATTATACCATACAGCACGGAGTAGTGGATGGGGTGCTTGGAGTCCAGAAGGTATGGGTCCAAGCTCTGTTCCCAACCCTTAACTAGCTCTGTGAAGATGGGCAAATCACTTAACCCCCGGGCTTCAACAGATCTCTAACCCTGTAAGTGACAGATGGGTTTCAATTTGCCTTGGTGGAAGAAGTTCCCACACCAATGAAATTTCATACTACTGACAATTTATTTATTTTCTTTTTTTCCCCCCTATAAATTCTTTTTTAAATAATTTTTTTCAATTGTCAAGCATTTATTCTTTCTCACTCCCATATCCCCAACCCCCAGAGGGAGGCAGGGAGAAAGAAGGGAATTTTTTGCTCTAGTTTTCAAAGTTCTATCTTTTTTCTTTTTTTTTGCTTTTTGGTGAGGCAGTTGGGGTTAAGTGACTTGCCCGTGGTCACATAGGTAGTAAGTATCAAGTGTCTGAGGCTGGATTTGAACTCAGGTCCCATATTTTTTTTTTCAAAACATAAAATCTATCTGTGACCTAACATGGTTCAAAACAGCTTTCTGAGGCAATTGGAGTTAAGTGACTTGCCCAGGGTCACACTGCTAGTAAGTGTCTGAGGCCACATTTGAAATCAGGTCCTCCTGACTCCAAGGCTGGAAGCGCTATCCTCTGCGCCACCTAGCTGCCTCAGAACAGCTTTTTTTCAAATGAACACTCCAAATACAATACTTTAGTCTGTAATCTGAATCAATTTGTTCTCTAGATGAATCTTTATGAAACTGCTCCACCACCAGTAGCCAAACACTGGAAATGGGGGGAAGGAGGACATCTACTCTAAGGGAATATAGGTAAACTGGGACCTTTGGCACAAATACTAGTGCTGTATCACTTCCTTTGATTCCCTTTATTTATACTTTTCTTCTCTGGGATATCTATTTTCCCTTTCTCTTTCCTAGGCCTGGACACGTCTAAACACGATTTGATCCTTCTGGAGGCAAACGAAGCTTCTGAGGAGGTTGATAAGACCTGGTCTGAACCTGGCCTCCGCGATGACATGATCAGACTCTTCTTTTTTCTCCATTTTCTCATACAACAACAATAGCTGAACTTAGGGTCACTGACTAGGTACCCAAAACTAGGAAACCCTTCTCTACCAAGTGAAGAACTATTTCCCACAGTGTTATCAAATAGTTTTACTGAAGATGTAACATTCCACTGTAGACATAGAGAGAAGGTCTAAAGAGAAAGATAATTACCAAAGGGAAGGAAATAGGCATATGACAGATCACAAAAAAATCAGGACTTTCATTTGGAAAGATTAAATATGGGTGAGCATACAATTAGCCTAAAATCATGAGAGGGACAGGAATAATGAATCTGAACTTTGTCAACAGAGGTAGAAGAAAACTTTGAAGGAGGTAAATTTAAGACAAATAAGTTTCTAAAGTGAGTAGTAAATTTAGGCAAATTGTTACCTGAAAGGTGGTACAAGGTGAAACAGGTGGGGACAAATTAATGGGCAGCAGGTCCATAATGGGGTATGAAGAAGAACTGGAAGGTTGGGTCATAGGCTTCTAATCTCTTAGGCAGACCATGGAAAACAATGATACCTTCCCACCAAATATCCTTGATGCCTTTGTCAACAAGAGTATGAGTCTCAGAGTGGCCTTTCTTATGTTCTCACATCAGAAAGGTTTTTCTACTCTTCAGACAGAATAAGTCTTCTGGAGAGTAGCAGGTACAACAGCATAAAGCAAAGCATTCCTTTATACAAATCTTAAATCCGTAAGGCAAAAACTCATTTCTAGCCAGAAAGGTATCATACTGTAGTGGAAAAAAGGTCTGGATTTGAAGTCAGAAAACTTGGCTTTGAATTCATTAGGGTCCTGTGTGCACATCACTTAACCTCTCAATTTCCTCAACTGTGAAATGTGGATACTACTACTTACACAGAGGGTTGTTTGGGGAAAGCACTCTGTATATATTAAAACATCATACAAGGCAGCTGTGGCATAGTAAAACTATACTAGTTCTAGAATCAAAGACCTAGGTTCAAATCTAGATTTGGTCACTTATTAGCTGTGTGACTTTGGGCAAACGGCTTAATTTATATATATTTCCTCAATTTCCTCAGCTGTGCCATGGGGATAATAATATCTGTGTCACCTACCTCAAAGGCCTATGGTGAGGGATCAAAGGAATTAACAGACTTAATTCTGCCCATAAACTGGAAAGTACTATGTGAGCTGTTATTAGAAAATACCATTCAACAAAGATTCAGAAGGCTCAGATACTGGGTATCAAATCCTAATAATTCAGAATTTGAGAAAAACATTTAATAACAGTGACTACTGATGTGTAATTAATAGTAAACAAGTTAGAGATTTATCACTTGAATTACCTGGTAAATGGGAACAATAATCTGAGCATCTACCTAACTTAAAGGGATCCTTTGGGTACAGGAAATCTATATATTTTGAGCTCCTTTGGAAGAAGGTACACTACAGCTGCCCAACAGCCTCTGATCACAATCTTTTCCTTGCAGCCTCTGGGCATCTGTAAATCTGATTTTTAAAAGCTGATGACCCTCCCAGAAAGGCTGGAGGCAGTGAGGAGAGCTTTGTTCAGGTACTCAAAAGCCCCAAGAAGTGGCCCAAAATGTCTCAGAAACAGAGAGAGAGCAGGACACAGCTTAGCACTAATAGAGCCGGTGTTGCTTATAGAGGGATATGGGTGACTGTGGGGCAGATGCCCAAAGGGTGAAATGATATCACATTCCTATAATTTGCCTGCTAGAGTTCCTTGCCAACACTTTCTTGGTGCAACACCATTACTTCCCCCTCCTCCCCCAAAATATCTCAGCTAAGGATCCTCACCATAAATATAAATTTCAAGCATTAGTTAACTTTTGTCAGGCATATAAAGTACTTGAAGAGTAATGATATCAACCAGATTTACTGTATTTACTGAATACCTACTTCCTAAGGACACTGTACTTAGTACTGAAAAGGCACGACTAGTTTCTGCTGTAAAGAAGATCAGGATCTATTTGTGGAGACAGGATTCACACAGAGAACAATGCATGGCAGCATATAATTAAGAGTAACGTCTTTGCTTCAGCATGGAAGGGCTGTAGGAGTTCAGAAGACAGGGAGATCAGAGAAGACTAAAATGCACAGAGAAGGCTTCACAGATGAGTTGTTGGGACTTGAACTGGACCTTGAAGGATGCATAATTTGTTTAGGCTGAGTGTAGAAGGCATTACAGGCAGAAAAAATAATGTAAACAAAGGCAGAGAGGGAAGGTAGACTGAGTCTGGTGTATTGAAAGAATGGGGAAATCAATCTGACAAAAATGGAAGGTGCCACACTTGTCAAATCAGGGACAAAGCACTCACCTAAATGTATAAGTCCTTCCATGATCTGGGCCCTAACTGACCTTTCTAGCCTTCCCTGTCATCACTATTCTACATGCATCTCAGCTGCAAACAACTCTGGCCTTTTCCCCCCTCCACACCTTTGTTCATCAAAAAACAGGCATTTATCTGTTAAACACCTGTTATATGCTAGAACTGGGGAAACAAAGAATGAAACAATCCCAATTTGAAAAAAACTTAATTCTAATGGGAGAGACAACAATTACGTACATAAGTACATACAGATGTATGTACTTATACAGTGAAATACAATGAAAATACAAATAAAGGTAAAGTAGTTACAGGGTAGATGACAAAGGAGGAAAGGGGCAGGAAGAGGGAATGGGGAAAGGTTTCATGTAGGTGGTGTCTGAACTGCAACCTGAAGGAGAGGCAGAAGAAAGGAAGGAGTACATTCCAAGGATGTAAGATAGCTGCCACAAGGCAGAAGAGAGGAGAGATG
Organism: Phascolarctos cinereus; assembly: GCF_003287225.1. Lineage (NCBI taxonomy): Eukaryota > Metazoa > Chordata > Mammalia > Diprotodontia > Phascolarctidae > Phascolarctos > Phascolarctos cinereus. The sequence goes on from NW_027555847.1 coordinate 371,809,622, forward strand.
AAAGGCTGTGTGTGAGGAATGGAGAGGTGGCTGGTCTGGCTGGACTGTCGAGTATGAAAGTAATATATAAAGAACCTGGAAATATCACTTGGGGCCAGGCTGTGTAGGACTGAACAGAGGAATTTATATTTTATCCTAAAGGCAATAGGGGGCTGGGACAGTTGATTGAGTTGGGGGATGACACAGGTAGACTATGTAGCTGGGGAAAATATCTTAGCTTTCGGTGGGCAGCCTGCTCTTCTCTATTCATCAAATACCACCACAGTGTGGCTGTACGGGCTACTTTTCCAGATGGACAAGGTAGTTCAAGATACAAATTCAGAAGAAGGCAACAACTTGAAAACACCAACTAGTAAAACCTCAAAGAAAAATGCAGATTGGATACAACCTCAAAAAAATTCTTAGAAGAGCTAAAGAAAACAAATTCTTAAAAAAGCAAAAAAAAATTCTTTAAATTCAAATAAAAGCAGTAGAGGAAAAAATGGGAAAAGAAATGAAAGCAATGAAAGAAAATTATAAAGAAAATTAGTTTGGTAAAACAAAGTACAAAAAATACTGAAGAAAATGACTCCTTAAGAATCAGAATTGGCCAAACAGTTAAAAGATGTACAAAATCTTACTAAAGAAAATAACTCCTCAGGGGCAGCTAGGTGGCGAAGTGGATAGAGCACAGGCCCTGGAGTCAAGAGAACCTGAGTTAAAATCTGGCCTCAGACATTTAACACTTACTATCTGTGGGATCCTGGACAAGTCACTTAACCCCAAACACCTCACCAAAAAACAAACAAAAAAAAATCACTCCCTAAAAAATTAGAATTGGTCAAGCAGAAACTAATGATTCCATGAGACATCAAGAAACAATAAAACTAAGTAAAAGACCTTAAAAATAGAAGAAAATATGAAATATTTCATAGGGGAAAAACACTGACCTGGAAAAAAGAACAAGGAGGGATAATTTAGGAATTATTAGATTACCTGAAAGCCAGGATTTAAAAAAGAGCCCAGATATCATATTTCTTTTTTTTTTTTACATACATTCTTATTAAACATATTTTCAGATTAGTGATGTTGTAAGTAAAAAATCAGAACCAAAAGGAGGAACCACCAGAAAGAGGAAATAAAACTCAACAGAAGAGAAAAAAATAGCAAATAGTATGCTTCGATCTGCATTCAAATTCCATAGTTCTTTCTTTGGATGTGGATAGCATTTTCCATCACAAGGCTTTTGGAGATGTCTTAAATCCTTATATTGCTGAAAAGGGCTAAGTTTATCAATATTAATCATCTCACAATGTGGCTGTTATTATGTACAACGTTCTCTTGGTTCTGCTTACTTCACTCAGCATCAGACCATACAAGTCTTTCCAGGTTTTTCTGAAGTCAGCCTGTTCATCATTTCTTATAGCACAATAGTATTCCATTACATTCATATACCACAGCTTGCTCAGCCATTCCCCAATTGATGGGCATCCTCTCAATTTCCAATTCTTTGCCACCACAAAAGAGCTGCTAGTGAATATTTTTGTACACGTGGGTCCTTTTCCCATTTGTTTGACCTCTTTGGGATATAGCCCTAGAAGTACTATTGCTGGGTCAAAGGGTATGCACATTTTTATAGCCCTTTAGGCATTGCTCCAAATTGTTCTCCAAAATGGCTGAATCATTTCACAACTCCACCAACAATGCATTAGCGTTCCAATTTTCCCACATCCTCTCCAACATTTATCATTTTCCTGTTTTGTCATGTTGGCCAATCTGATAGGTATGATGTGGTACCTCAGAGTTGTTTTGATGTGCATTTCTCTAATCAATAATGATTTAGAGCATTTTTTCATATGACTATGGATGACTTTAATTTCTTCATCTGAGAACTGCCTGTTCATATCCTTTGACTATTTATCAGTTGGGGATAGACATCATATTTCAAGAAATTACAAAAGAGGGGACAGCTAGGTGGCGCAGTGGATAGAGCACCGGCCCTGAATTCAGGAGGACCTGAGTTCAAATCCGGCCTCCAACACATAACACTTACTAGCTGTGTGACCCTGGGCAAGTCACTTAACTCCACTGCCTAGCCAAAAAAAAAAGAAAAGAAATTACAAAAGAAAACTGTCCATATATCTTAGAACCAGAAGGCAAAGTAGAAACTGAAAGAATTCTACAACCACCTTCTGAAAGAAATCCCTAAATAAAAACTCTCAGGAAAGTCACAAACAATTTTCAGAGCTCCCAGGTCTAGACAGAATACTGTAAGCATCCAAAAACAGTGAATTAATAAATAAAACTAGAAATTAGTTTTATGAAAAAAATAAAATAAAAGAGATAAAATAGTGGCTCATTTTTTTTAAAGGTAGAAAATCAAATTTCTTGTATCAAAAATGAAAAGGGAAAATGCACAACCAATGAAGACGAAATTAAAGCAATTATTAGGAGCTATTTTGCCCAACTATGTGCCAAACAAAACTGACAATCTAGGCGAAATGGATGAATATGTTGTTGGTTCATTTCAATTGTCAGACTCTTTGTGACCCCATTTAAAGATTCTTGGCAAAGATACTGGAGTAGCTTGCCATTTCTTCTCCAGCTCATTTTACAGATGAGGAAACTGAGGCTAACAGGGTGAAGTGACTTGCCCAGGGTCACAAAGCTAGTAAGTGTCTGATGCCAGATTTTAATTCAGGGAGATGAGTCTTCATGACTTCAGGCTCAGCACTTTATCCACTGCGCCACCTAGCTGCCCCAGATGAATATCTACAAAAATATAAACTACTCATTTTAATAGAACTGGAAATAGAATACTTTAACCCTACCATAAAAAGCCATAAAGAAGTTCCCTAAGAAAAAAAAATACCCAAGGACCAGGTGGATTTACAAGCAAATTGTACCAAACATTTAAAGAACGATTAAATTCAAAATTATATAAACTGTTTGAAAAAGTAGATAAAGAAGGAATTCTACCAATTTACTTTATGATACAAATATAGTTTTTCTTTTTTCTTTTTTGACTAGGCAATGGGGTTAAGTGACTTGCCCAGGGTCACACAGCTAGTAAGTGTTATGTGCCTGAGGCCAGATTTGAACCCCCGTCCTTCTGACTCCAGGGCTGGAAGCTCTATCCACTGCGCCACCTAGCTGCCCCACAAATATAGTTTTGACAACTAAATCAGCGAAAAGAGCAAAAGAGAACTACAAACCAATTTCCCTAACGAATATTTGATTCAGAAATCTAAATAAAATACTAGCAAGGAGATTACAGCAATATATCACAAAGACCTATGCTATGACTAAGTGGGATTTATATCAGGAATGCAGGGCTGATTCAATATTAGGAAAACTATAAGCATAACTAACCATATCAATAACAAAACCAAAAATACGATTAATCAATAGATACAGAAAAAGATTTTGACAAACTATTCATCTTTTCTCACCTTTTAAAAATTTTATTTAGTATTTTATTTTTCCCCAGTTATATGTAAAAATAATTTTTAGCGATTGTTTTTTAAAAGTTAAAATTTCAAATTCTCTCCCTTCCTTCTTCCCAATCCCATTAAGAAGGCAAGCAATTGGATATAGGTTATACATTTGTAGTCATGAAAATATCACATGCATATTAGTCACGTTATGAAAGAAAACAAAGAACAAAAAACAAAACCTCAAGAAAATAAAGTAACAAGTATGTTTCAATCTATATTCAGACACCATCAGTTCTATCTTTGGGGACAGATAGCATTTTTCATCATAAGTCCTTCAGAGTTGTCTTGGATCATACAATACCTAATCCTTTTAAAAACACTAGCAAGCATAGCAATAAATGGAGCCTTTCTTATAGTAAGTGGCATCTATCTAAAAATAAGAGCAATCATTACCTATAATGAGGACAAATTGGAAGCCTTTCCAATACTTTGTTGGAAATGCTCGCTATAGCGATAAGACAAGAAAAAGAAATTGAAGGAATAAGCATAAGCAACAAGGAAACAAAATTATCACTTTTTGTAGAAGACATAATATACTCAGAAAATCCAAGAGAAATGACTAAAAAAAAACTAAGTGAAACAATTAACGACTTTAGCAAAGTTGCATGATATAAAACAAACCCACGCATTTCCATACATTACCAATAAACCCTACCAGGAAGAGATGTAAAATAACTGTAGACAGTACAAATTACTTGGGAATCCACTTGCCAAGACACACAGAGCAATCATGTGAACACAATTACAAAACACTCTTGACACAAATAAAGACAGATCTAAAAAACTGGAGACATATTAAATGCTTGTGGGTAAGCTCAGACAATATAACAAAAATGACAATTCTACCTAAGTTAACATACTAATTCAGTACCATACAGATCAAATCATCAAAGAATTACTTTATGGAGCTAGAGAAAATAATAAAATTCATCTGGAGGACAAAAGGTCAAGAATGCCAAGGGAACCAATGAGAAAAAAATGGGAAGGCAGCTTACCAGTACTATATCTCACACAATATTACAAAGGGGTAATTATCAAAACAATTTGGTACTCTATAAGAAATAGAAAAAGAATCAAGGGAGGCAGCTAGGTGGCTGCAGGCCGGCCTTGGAGTCAGGAGGACCTGAGTTCAAATTCAGCCTCAGACCAAACACTTGACACTTACTAGCTGTGTGACCCTGGGCAAGTCACTTAACCCTGATTCCCAAGAAAGAAAGAAAAAGAAAGGAAGGAAGGAAGGAAGGAAGGAAGGAAGGAAGGAAGGAAGGAAGGAAGGAAGGAAGGAAGGATGGAAGGAAGGAAGGAAGGAAGGAAGGAAGGAAGGAAAGGAAGGAAGGAAGGAAGGAAGGAAGGAAGGAAGGAAGGAAGGAAGGAAGGAAGGAAGGAAGGAAGGAAGGAAGGAAGGAAGGAAGGAAGGAAGGAAAGGAAGGAAGGAAGGAAGGAAGGAAGGAAGGAAGGAAGGAAGGAAGGAAGGAAGGAAGGAAGGAAGGAAGGAAGGAAGGAAGGAAGGAAGGAAAGGAAGGAAGGAAGGAAGGAAGGAAGGAAGGAAGGAAGGAAGAAGAAAGAAAGAAAGAAAGAAAGAAAGAAAGAAAGAAAGAAAGAAAGAAAGAAAGAAAGAAAGAAAGAAAGAGAAATGAGGCAGAGACCAACATCTCATACTGTATACCAAGATAGGCTCAAAATGGGTAGTGATTTGGACATAAAGGTTGATATCATAAGTAAATTAGGGGAGCATAGAAGAAATTACCTGTCAGATCCATGGCTACAAGAAGAGTTAATGACCAAACAAGAGGCAGAGAGATTCATGGGACATAAAATAGACAATTTTAATTACATAAAATTAAAATGTTTCTGTACGAATATTAGCCAAAATTGAAGAAAAACAGGAAACTGGGGGGAAAGTTGTAGCAAGTTTCTTTGATTAAGGTCTCATTTTTCACATATATAGAGAACTAAGCCAAATTTATAAAAATTGGCAGCCATTCTCCAATTGATAAACGGTCAAAGGATATGAAGTGGCAGTTTTCAGAAGAAGAAATCAAAGCTATCATTAGTCACATGAAAAATGCTCTAAATCACTAGTAATTAGTGAGAAATGATTCTTTTTCTCTTATATTAATAACCAATTATTAAATTAGGATTGAGGTTTTCCCTTCCCATTTCCTCAATCAGAAACAAGCCCCTGGAGGTTATTCAGCCAGTCTCTGAAGGACACTGCTGATAAAAGAGATTGCCCAAATCCTCAGGGTACATGCTTCTTGTGGGTGGGGCCCCCTCTGACCTTACAAACAGAATCTGGTCCAGGGGAGTTCTTGCCCTTGGGAAATAAGCCCTTGTACTTGGAATTTTCCATGAGAATTTAGGGTGGGGGCAGCTAGATGGCTCAGTGGATAGAGCATCGGCCCTGGATTCAGGAGGACCTGAGTTCAAATCTAGCCTCAGACACATAACACTTACTAGCTGTGTGACCCTGGGCAAGTCACTTAACCCCATTGCCTAGCAAAAAGAAAAAAAATACAAGAATTTAGGGTGACCCCGCTTATGACGAAGAAAACCAAGCAGAGTGTTCTGAGTAGAGATGGATTCTTTTGTCTAGATTGCTGGAGGGAGCTGAATCTCACCATTAGGTCATGTCCTCAACAGGAAGAGCTGAAGACTTTTTGCCCACTTCCTCATTAATGTGTCCACCCCCTCATTGCTTGTTAACCAATCAGAGTTGATTTCTACCCTCTGGTACAACCTGTTTTCCAAAGGCTTGTAAGTATTCAATATAGGGGCGGGGGGAAGGGAGGTGTCTGGTTTCTGAGGGGGCTACTGACCTTGATTTATTACTTCCTAGACATAATTAATAAATTGATTAGTAATTACCCAGAAACTCTGTCTCTCAGACTTCTCATTCATCATATTAGCGAAATGCAAATTAAAATAACTCAAGTACCACTTTAAACCCTTCAGAATGGCTAAGATGGCGGAAAAATAAACAACAAGGAAACAAAATTATCGCTTTTTACAGAAAAGACGATACTACTCCTAGACGACTCTAGACGACAGAAAAGTAAAAAGACAGTTTTTTGTCATTTATAAAATGACAGCTGGAGTGGATGTAGGAACATAGGGACAGTAAGGCACTACTGATGGTGCTGTGAACTAAGTAATCCAGCCATTCTGGAGAACAGTATAGAACTATGCCCAAAGGGCAATAAAACTATGCATACCCTTTGATGCAGCAACACTGCTACTAGGTCTATGCCTCAAGGACATCAAAGAAATGGGAAAAGGACCTATACATAACAAAAATTTATAGCAGCAATTTTTCTGATGGAAAAGAATTGGAAACTGAATGGCTGAATAAGTTGTAGCATACGATTGTGATGTACTACTATGCTGAAAGAAATTATGAAGGGATGGTTTCAGAAAAACGTGGGAAAACATGCATGAACTGATGCAAAGTGAGCAGAACCAGGAGAACAACTAACACATTACTAAGCAATACTGTAAGGAAAATCAATTGTAAAAGACTTAGCTACTCTAATCAATACAATGATCCACCCCAACTCCAAAGGACTCCTTTAGTAGAGAACTGATGGCCCTAGAGTGTAGAATGAAGTTTTTTTTTCCTTTTCACTATTTTTCTTGTGGAGTTTTTTTTGGGGGGGAGGGATAGCTAATGTGGAAATGTTTTACATGACTGTATATGTATAATGGATATATATTTCTTGCCTTCTCAATGGATGAGGGAGGAGTTAGAAAGAGGGAGTAAATGTAGAGCTAAAAAAAATTAAATTAAAATTTTCACCCATCAAAATCATATTCACTCTTTAAAGCCCAGTAAAAATCCTACTTTCCTTATGAAGACTTCCCCAACTGCCTCAGATGCGGGCATTTTTATGCCTCTTGACATTTTTATTATTCTCATTACACTGATCAAAAACCAACATAATATTGTACTTATTCCAGAAAATTCCATGGTCTTTCTTACACATCTTCCTATCCCCAAGTAACTGGGCAATGTGTCTTGCAGATAATAAACACTCAATAAGTATTTGATGAATGAGAGAGAAATCTGAATCTGAAAGATGAGTCCAGATTAAAGGATCTTGAAAAGCAAGCAAAATGATGGAATTTCAAGAGATTCTCATGAATAAGAAAAGCACCCAAGGTACACCGACTAACCTGCCTTAAGTTGGCTTTTCATGAACTGTGTTTGTGTCCCTTCCCCACAATCAAAGAGCCAACAGGCACCTTCACATCGGAGAGCCACGGCAGAGGCTCCCCTGGTGGGCGATGGGTACGCAGAGCCTGTTCCTAGGAAGGTTACATCCATGGACATCTTCCACCCTGAAACAACAAAAGAGAATCCTGAGATCACTGTACATCATAAATCACAAACTTGGAAATCCTGTAGACATTATTGCTCGAGGGTGAATGACATTCTGGATGCTAGTCCCCTTGGTTAGGCTACCCAAAGTCTATTGTAGTGTTCTACACAAATATAGGGTAGATTTGAACAGCTCCCAAAATGCCTTTTACCACCAACTTCTAAATCACACAGTACTGACAAATTATTTTTCTACATTTTTTTTATTTATTTTGTTCAGTGTTTCCTAATTACATGTAAAAATTTTTTTATCATTTTAAAAAAACTTTAAGTTCCAAATTCTCTCCATCCCTCCCCTCTGCCTTCCTTGAGAAGGCAAGCGATTTGATACCAATTATACCTGTGAAGTCATGCAAAACACATTTCTGTATTAGCCATGTTGCAAAAGAAAACAGACAAAAAACCCTCAAGAAAAAAGAAAATTTAAAAAGTATGCTTCAATCTGCATTCAGAGTTCATCAGTCCTGTCTCTGAAGGTAGATAGCATTTTTCATCATGGGTCCTTTGGAATTCTGACTTAAATTTTTAAAAAAACAATTAATTAAAAACATGTCAGAATTCAGTTTAGGAGATAAGACATTAAAATAATGCTCAGCAAACTCTGGGTGACTCTGAAGCCATACTGAGCTCTTCTCCTCCAAATTTCTTTATGGCTCTTAATCCTGTGTTGTTGTTTAGTCATTTTTTCAGTTGTGTCTGACTCTTGATGAGCCCATTTGGGGTTTTCTTGGCAAAAATGCTGGAATGGTTTGCCATTTCCTTCTCCAGCTCATTTGACAGATGAGGAAACTGAGACCAAGAGTCTTCTTGATTCCAGGCCTAGCACTCTATCCACTTCGACATCTAGCTGCCCTCTTAATCCTACACTTCTTTACTATTTAACTGCTTCATGAACACATAGCTTTGTTCCCCAACTAAATCTAAATCCCAGGAGACCATATATTTTTGCTTCTTTTGAATTCCCAATTCCCAATACCCCCATTTCAAGAACTAGTAGGAACTCAAACTTCTAATGAATAGTAACTCATGTTTACACAGCCCTTAAAGTTTACAAAATGCTTTCCTCACAACAGGCAGATAACAAAATATTATTATCCACTTAACAAATGAGGTTATTAGGGGGTCAGAGTGGTAAAGAGAGCAGCCACTGGTAATCCGAACTGGGACTTGAGTCCAGATCAAAGGGACATGGATTTAGAGGTAGAAGGGATCTTAAACACCATCAACTCCAACCTCCACTTTTTACAAATGAAGAAACTGAGGCTCAGGAAGAATAAGTAAACTGCTCAGGGTCACAAAGCTTATGTCTACCCAGAATTTGAACCCAGTACTTCCTGACTCCAACTCCAATGACCTATCATACCTAGTAGTTCTCAAACTATGGTCTAAAACTCCCAGGGGGTCCCTGAGACCCTCTTGTAGGTCTGCAAAGTCAAAAATATTTTCATAATAATACTAAGGTGCTATTTGCCTCTTAAAATACCCCTACTTTTTTCAACTATTTATCTGTGTGAGGCCAGATTTTCTTCATATACTTCAACTAAAACAACACATCACAACAGACTGAATGCAGAAACAGGTATGAAAGTCTAGCTGTCTTCTATTTAGTCAGAATTAATGAGATGTGCAAAAATATGTAAAAGAGCAACTCCTCTCACTGATTTTTTGTTTTGGAAAATATCTTTCATAAAAATGTTATTTATGTTAACATGTAATCAGTTATTGCTATTTTTAAATGAATTAATACATGTTTTTAAAATTATTGGTTTTAATTTCTCATATGGTAAATGTCACCAGATTAAACCCACGTAAACCAAGCTCTTTGTAATCCTCAACAAGTTTTAAGATTGGAAAGGGATGCTGAGACCAAAAGTTTGAGAATTGCTGCACTATACTCCCTCTCTTCCGACTCCTAATCCAGTGTGTTTTTCATCCTTAATAGCTGGGATTTAGGCCAAGTGGAAAAGTTGAAAATAAACCAAACTTCCATAAACATACTGGAGGCAAATTGTATAAATTATCTTAAACTTGTTGTTCAGTTATTTCAGTCTCATCTGACTCTTTATGACCCCACCTGGAATTTTCTTGTCAAAGATACTGGAGTGGTTTGCCATTTCCTTCTCCACTCCTTTTTACAGATGAGGAAACTGAGACAAACAGGGTTAAGTGACTTGTCCAGGACCACATAGCTAGCAAATGTTTGAGGCCAGATTTGAGCTCAGGAAGATGAGTCTTCCTGACTCCAGGCCCAGCACTCTGTGCAATATGGTGCCACCTAGCTGCCCAAGCTTAAACTAAGTTATTATTAACTATTAATATTTTAACCAGGCAGCTAGATGGTACAGTAGGTAGAGTGCTGGGCCTAGAGTCAGGAAGACCCAAGTTCAAATCAGGCCTCAGATACTTACTAGCTGTGTGACGCTGGGCAAGTCCCTTCATCCAGTTTGCCTCAGTTTCTTCATCTGTGAAAATGAACTGGAGAAGAAAATGGCAAACCACTCTAGTGGTTACATTCATATACCACAGTGGTTACATTCATATACCACAACTTGCTCAGTAGTGGCAGAGGTTCTTAACCTCTTTTATGTTATAGAACCCTTTGTCAGCCTGGCAAGATCTGTAGACCCCCACTATCTCAGAATAATGTTTGTAAATGTATAAAATAAGGTACATAGTATTGTACAGGAAATTGATCACATTGAAATTCAGTTATTGAAATATATTTTTTAAAAACCTAGGAAGACATAGGATGAACTAATGAAATGAGTAGAATCAGGAGAACAGTGCACACAACTGAAAACTGAATGGACAAGAACAACATATTAAAGCTGAGAACAGAGGCATGAATAATAATTTTAAAAGTAGGTATTATGATGTATTACACAATATGTGCATATAAACTTCTGGGAATACAATATTTCCAACAAAACACTGAAACAACACTGTGAAAATCCTCTCAGAAGTTGTGAAGCAATCCTGCTTCTTAACTTCCCCTCTTCCAATCCCAATAATACCCCAACCTTCCTTTTGCGCCACTTCACTTTGGGAATATCTACCAACATAAGCAAGAAGTACACAGGTAAACGGGAGTCAGGAGAACTGGGTCTCAGTCCCTTTTATTACCAAAAAGATGTGTGACCTCAAGAAAATCACTAAACTTTTCTGGATCTCCTCATACATGCCCTAGCCCTACTTGCCTGACCTTGGGTGAAATCAATTCTCTCCAGGGCTCTAAGCAACTTTTCCGGGGTATAGGGAGAGGTTGCTACTTTTCTTTTAATTTCTACTTACCAAGCAGTTATTTTCTTTCCTTCTTACCTACTGTTGTTTAAAAAAAAATACAAAGCCCTTTTTACACATATGCAGAGTCAAGCAAAGCAAATTCCCACATTGGCCACATCCTAAAACTACCTGGAGTCCTTCCCCTTTGCTAGGCGGTAGATAGCATAGAGGTGCACCTAGGTGGCACAGTGGATAGAGCACTAGGCTTGGAATCAGGAGAGTTCAAATCTGGCCTCAGACACTAGCTGTGTGACCCGGGCAAGTCACTTAACCCTGTTTGCCTCAGTTCCTCATCAGTAAAAGGAGCTGGAAAAGGAAATGGCAAACCATTCCTAGTGGAATATTTCGCTGCCAAGAAAGCCCCAAACGGGGGCAATAAGAGTCCAAAATGACTGAAACAACCCAACAAAAATGGATAGCATTAAGCGTCCTTCCAAAACAGAGATTTTTAACCTGGGGTGAGTGAGTTTAGTGTTGTGTTGTTTTTCTAATTTCTTTCTTTCTTGAATGCCCATAGCAATACAATTTAATTTTTTTCTCTTTTAAAAAAATTATTTATTTTAACATTTTAAATATTTTATATAAATTTTATATCTTACATGATATAAACATATAAAATATATATTATTTTATAAATTTATAACATTAAAAAAATTTTTAAGGTCTAATTTCTATCTCTCCCCCACCCATTGAGAAGGTAAGCAATATAGCAATTACACATATGAAATTAAGCAAAATATATTTTCATATTGCAAAAAGAAAAAAGCAAAAAAAAGTGAAAAAAATGTACTTCAATCTGCACTCAGAGCCCATCAGTTCTCTCTCTAGAAGTGGACAGCATTTTTTATCATGGCTAAATTATTCAAAGGTGATCACTGTACAATATTGCTGTTATTGTGTGCACTGTTCTCCTGGTTCTGCTCATTTCATTAGTCGATTCATCCTATGTCTTCCTATGCTTTTAAAAATATATATTTCAATAACTGAATTTCAATGTGATCAATTTCCTCTACCATACTATGTACCTTATTTTATACATTTACAAACATTATTCTGAGATGGGGGGGGGGTCTACAGATTTCACCAGACTGACAAAGGGTTCCATAACATAAAAGAGGTTAAGAACCTCTGCCACTACTGAACAAGCTGTGGTAAAGAAATGCATGAACAGGCTGACTTTAGAAAAACCTGGAAAGATTCGTGTGGTCTGATGCTGAGTGAAGTGAGAACCAGGTGAACATCGTACACAATAACACCATGTTGTGCGATGACTAATATTGATAAACTTAACCCTTCCCAGCATTACCAGGATCTAAGATATCTCCAAACGCCTCATGATGGAAAATGCTATCCACATCCAAAGAAAGAACTATGGAATTTGATTGCAGATCGAAGCATACTATTTGTTATTTTTTTTCTCTTCTGTTGAGTTTTGTTTCCTCTTTCTAGTGGTTCCTCTTACTGGTTCTAATTTTTACTTACAGCATCGCTAATCTGAAAATATGTTTAACAAGAATGTATATGTATATAGCCTATATCAGATTGGGTGAAGTCTTGGGGAGGGTAGTGGGGAGGAAGGGGGAGAAAAATTTTAAACTCAAAAGCATATGGAAGTGATTGTTGATAAATCAAAATAAATTAATTTTAAAAATGCAAAAAAGAAAAAAAGAAAACTGTCCAATAAAACCAACCAACACATGGGGGGGGGGGGAAAGAGCCTCTGCCACCAAAACTACAAATAGCAGCAAAAGTGTAAGCCTGAATCGGGATGGGGGTGGGAGAGGTTCCATAACAGCAACATGAAAAATCACATATCCTGTCCTTATCCCTAAAAGGAAGGAACTGAACTATCAGTTTCTAACTGCTATGGTTTTATGCAAGACTTTTGTGTTTTTTGAACTTAAGGAACACAAGTTCTTACTACCCAGACTTTTGGCTTCGTGGGAATCTTCTAGTTAGTTGCACTCTCCCATTTTACAGATGAGAAAACTGAGGAAGTAACTCATCCAACCCAGGTCATTTGGGAGGCGGGGCGATCGTGTCACGAACCCACTGGGATCCCAGTACCCCCTACCCCGCCCCTTCGCCCTGGCCAAGTCATTCAGCAAGCGAACGTGGCAAGGCGGCTCCTGCAGAGGTGCCTCCCGGGGCAAGCCTGCGGGGGGGGTCCGAGGGATGGTACGTGGGCCGCCGCGAGCAGACATCCCGTAGAGAGAGCAGAAGAGCGCAGGCGCGGGGGCGCGGGCCACAGCCTGGGCCGGACCCTAATAGCCAGGGGGCGGGGCGAGGAGGGTCAGCCCGGACCTAGGGACGTAGGCTCTGAGGCTCTACTCACCTATTCTCGGGGCAGCTCCAAGGGTGGAGTAAGAAGACGTAGAGAAGCGGCTGCTCCTGGGGGCCAGACAGGAGGCGGATGATGACTATAACCACAGATCCAGGTTCTCGACGTTGAAGACAACCACGCGGCGAGCTGGGGGGCGTGAAATAAGCAGCGGGCGGAAATGTGTCTCCGGCTTCTCTGCCCCCCGCGATCACTTCCGTGTCCTGCCTGGGAAGCTGGGCTGCCTCGGCTTCTCGGTGATACTCTCGGCTGCCCCACGCGCTTTGGTGACACGCACGCTCAGTTCCGGACTGGCCTCGGACCACATGTCCCGAGTGGCCTCCGCCCCCGCAGCGCTTTCCCTCCAAAAATCCACATAAAACAGAATCTTACATGCATTGTGCCGACGGGTTAAGGTCTGGTCATGGAAGATGGCGAAGTTGCAAACCTTCCCCACCCCAACTTTTCTGGCTATACCTTCGGCGGACCCTGGCGAGACCCACGGGAGGTCCCAGCTGAGCCCCTGACATCAAAGAGTCTGACCTGCCACTTTCAAACCCAAACCAAGCAAACTAACGTAAAACACGTTTATTAATGCCTTTTGTTTTGTTGACTTCCCTATTTCACAGAGAGGCAGATTAAGGAATTAATTTGGAATTAATTCCAATTAATTGGAAAGAATTGTCCAGAGGGGCAATTAAGTGCCAGAGCTGAAGTCTCCAAGTTTGGAGACCAGTGCTTTTTCCTACTAAGAAAACTCCCTTATCCGTTTCCCCCTCCCCTTTTTTTTTCTAAATACCCTCCTTTTCTGATTCTTGGTTCTGGCAGTTGTGACTTGGGTTTGCTTTTGTTTTGTTTTTAAGTTGGAATGAACTCCGCAAAGTACACAGCAGGATTTAAGACAGAAAAAAAAAACTGCTGAAAGTAAGAAAAGGAGATAATTTATAAAACCAAGTTATGCTTTAAAAAAAATATTTGTAATTTTTTTTCAATTTTCAACTTAAACACCCCCACAAATGGTTTCCCTACACACTGCTAAGCACGAGAGGATTCTATATGAAATCTTGCATCTCCATTTTATAACGCTTTCATATACACATATATATGTGTGTATGCATATACATATGCATATACATATGCATATATATGTGTGTATGCATATACATATGCATATACGCATACATATACATATGTATATACTTACTGTCGACCTGAAAGTTGGTTAAAGAGACAACAAGCTAGGTGATAAGTAAATTCATATTGTTTTATTCCCTTAATTTAGTGCATGTACATGGGGTCACATCTTTAACTCTGACCAACTCAAGCAATTTTAGGAGGACATTTAAACCCTGACTTAAGAAGTCTGTGTTACTCAAAATATATATATATATATATATATATATATATAATATATATATATGTATATAGCCTCCATATGTTTTTAACATACAGCATGAGAAAGGAAGTTTCTTAGTTGAATAGGTGGTAAATACAATAAAATAGGAAAATGTTAAAGTGTCAATTGAAATTATAAATCCAGGATATCTGTGTTTCCCCTACATAACATATGTCCATAGGATACAAAGATAAGAAAAATCCCACTTTTCAAGAGAGTGTCTGGTCCCAGGTATCCTGTCCTTAGTGATCACAAACAGGAAGAATACTGGTCAGTTCCAGCTGGTCCCACAATTGCTGACACAGGAAGGGGCATTTTTAGTTCACTTAGAAAGAAAAGATTAATTCAGGTTTTTGGCCCTTACTGGGGCTCAATTGATCTTAAATGATTATTATTTCCTCCTTTTGGTCAAAGGTAAGCTAAAGGCTTCACCTGTAGACCAAAGAAAGTTGTGGGAAAAACCTTCTTCTTCCTCAGGGGGTGGGAAGAGATGTCCACTTGGAACGGGCATCTTCAGATGAGCTCGGAGTCCACATTCAGAAGCTGGCATTATGGGAGTAGTCTTATAGACCTGATAGAGGCTCTTTAGAAGATGTATGAGTTGATAATTGAGAGAAAACAGCATAACATAGGTCCTTAGTAAAAGGCACACATAGATGGTTCAGTTTTCCCAGCCTCGCAGGGCTAGGTTCAAAGAATACAACAAAGTTTTCTCATAATTCACAAAATTGCATAATTATATCAAGTCAGGTACAGATTAAACTAGTAAGAGAGCTCACAATAGACTAGTTTTGAGAAGAGAGATTTACATGTCACCAAGATAACCAAGAAAACCTTAAACATGAACCATATAAATCAATACAATCATTATTACCAATGTTAACTAACGTTAAGTTCCTTGCTCATGTACAATAGGTTTTATTCTTAAGCAGTTCAAAAAGGGAGTTCTGTTTCTCTGATTTAGATCTAGAAGTTCCCACATAATTCTGATTTAGTATAAATTAGTAGAGTCACTTAAATTTGGTTTTCCATTTTTGAAACTACAGTTTATATATCATCTGCTGCTTCAGTTCTTACCTAAATCCTGTACCTGGTATAAGAATCTTTCAAAATGTGAGGATCCAACCATAAAATGAGCTCTCCTGCCTTTTAAAATTATCAGACAGGTACTTTAATAAAGAAGAAATAATTTCACTTACTTTTATGACTATCCTGTAGAATTTTTGGTGTAAAAATCTAAATTTGAGATCTTATTACCTAAACATGCTTAAAACTTGGATTTTTATGATAGATACATTTTGGAAGCCAATCATATACATCTGTATATAATTCTTAGAGGAATCAGTCTAATCCTGTTGTTTTCCTCAAAATTTGCTATACTACTTAATTAGACATCTATCACATTTCCTCTTTGTCTTATTACTTTGTCTAAACAATACATAAATTTTTTTTATGCATTACTTTCAAAACAGTCCTGTTTGTCTAAGCTTCCTTCTACTGTCTTCTGTGCATTCTGAGGCAAGTTGGTGGAGCAGTGGGTGGAGAGCTGGGCCTGAAATCTGGAACACTTAGTTCAAATTTAGCCTTACTTATTAGCTGTATGAGCCTGAGCAAGTCACTTAAACCCTTTCTACCTCAGTTTCTTTCTCTGTAAAATGAAAATAACAACAGCACCTGCTTCCCAGGGTTGTTAAAGTAAAATGAGATATTTGTGAAGTGCTGTAAATCTTAAAGCACTATGTAAATACTGTCATTTTAACAGTGGTCTTTTTGGGGGAGTCACTAATTGCTAACTGCTTTTTCCCATCCCCCAATTAAAAATCAAGAGAAAGAGGGAGGAAAAAAATAAAGCCCTTGTAACAAATAAGGATAACCAAGCAAAACAAATCTTTATGGTGTTCATGTCTAGAAATGTATGTCTCTGCCCTCATGTCCATCACTCTGCTAACATGCTTCATCATAGATCCTCTGGAGATAGGATTAATCATTGCTCACTGTATTGATCAGAGTCCTTGAATTTGCCAGTTTTTTTCCCTTTATAATGTTGCTGAACTTGTACAAATTGTTCTTCTAGTTCTGCTTACAGAACTCATCTATTTATACTTCCTAGGATTCTGTTTCCTCATTTCCTATGGTATAATAATATTCCATCACATTAATATGCCATAATTTTTTCAGTTATTCATTAATTGAATAAAAAGCAATGTAAAGTACCCCTCTTTAGATTCTAATTATTTGTTTTTCTTTTCCTCTGTTAATCCCCTTTTCTTGCCTTCAGTTATTGCCCCCCCATTATACCCCCTTTTAATCCCTTGCCTCCCTTGATTCCCTGTTGAATTTTGATGTCTTTTTATATCAGACTCTTTGTGTGAATGCATGTTTAGCTCTCCTTTGTCCAGTTCAGATAAGAGACACACTCCTCTGATGCCCATTCCTGCCTTTACATTTGTAAATGCCTCTTCTCACACACCCCCAATTGAGAGAAATAATAAGTTTCACCCCACCCCCCCTCATTTTATACTAATGTATTACTTCTGCTTTTCCTTCTTTTTGCCTTCTTCAAACCCTCAGGCCAGAACTGATCCACTCTTTTGACCTCTGTTTTTCTTATTTTAACCTCCCTCAATACCCTTTGCAGATTTTTTGTGTCTTCTTTTAAAGTTTTTATTGATATTTTTTCTTACATCACCATAGGTAATACATGTATCTCTCCTCTTTCCTCTCCCAGAGAGCCATCCCATATGACCCATATCTGGAAGCTTGTAGTATATAAAAACAGTATTTTTTAGAGAAAGGGAAAAAAACTAACTGATCAATACACTGAAAAAGCCTCAAAACATATGCAATATGAAACCCCTGGGGTTGTCCCATCTCCACATCCTTTGCAGATGTTAAGGTTCTGACCAGGCACTTACTTCTTCTCCCCTCACTAATCAATTAATAAACATTTATTAAGCACCCACCATGTGTCAGACACTATGCTAAGCCCTGGGGATACAAAAAGAGGCAAAAGAAAGTCCTTGCCTTCAAGAAGCTTACAGTCTAGTGGAGGAGACAACATGCAAACCAATACATATAAAGCAAGCCATGTATAGGGCAAATGGGAAATAATTAAAAGATTGAAACACTGGAATTAAGAGGTGTTGGGAAAGCTTCCCATAAAGAGTAAGATTTTGTTGTTGTTGTTTGTCCTTCATTTAGAAGAGGTCCAATAACATTACAGGGTGATGACTTGACTTGAGCGCGAATTGGATTTAAGTGAGGCAGAGTTACACAAAATTGTCAACCTCACCCTTTCTTCCAGAGTCATCAAAGTCCAGTGGCAAGACAAAAGTCTGGTGATGGCCCAGGATGCAATGAATGACCTTGGTGTCTCTCTCTATGTCTGACCAAGCTTGAAGTGCTCCACAGCACCTGCTTCATCTGCCTCATGGCCACTGGAAGAAATTGTTCTTGCCTACCCATTCTGCCAGGGGAAGTCTTCAAATGCTTGAAGGTAGATAGTCCCTAACTTACCAATGGGTATGAGGCCTGATGGTTACACTCAACCTGGTTTAGCTTGTGTGCTGAGATGGTTTTACTGGAGTGTGGCCAGCTTCTTGGAGCCAAAGATGAGAGATGGGTGAAAAGCAGACACCAAAGGTGGATGATAAGCAGCTCCGAAAAGGGCTTAGCAAGCCCTCACACCAGAGGTTCTAGTCCTTCCTCTAACACTAGGGAACACTGGCTAGGGTAAAGTACAGAGAGACAACCCACATCTGTTGCTCTGTCTAGTTTCAACCTCACAACAAGATGCCCCTTTCAGGTTAAATTCATCACATCTAAGTCATCGCCGTGCTGTCAACTCAAGCCTTGGCCAACATCCCCTCTCTCAGCCTTCTCTCCCATCTGATTGGAGGGCTGGAGGGTGAAGAACCCAATTCCTCCCAATGACTTCCTTTATGTGGGGCAGAAATGGGACTTTTCAGCCTACCCCACTCTACAGCAGCTGCTCTTCCTGGTTTCTGCTCCATGGAACAAGATGTCCTTGTGCCATGTACCTCTCTAGTGCTCCCCCCACCATCTTTTGTTTGTTGTCTCCCCTCATTAGACTGTAAACTCTTTGAGGTCAGGGACTGTCTTTCTTTTTATTAATTGTATCTCCATACTTAGCATAGTGCCTGGCATATAGTAGGTACTTAATAAACATTTATTGGATATTGGACAAGTATGTTCCTCATTCTGGACACTATATCTCTATTAATGCAAAATAAAATCATATTAGCTTTATCCATTGCTAGATCATATGGATGATTCACATGGAATTTGTATAATAATATTGTTGTTGTTGTTCAGCCGTGTCTGACTCTTCATGACCTCATTTGAGGTTTTCTTAGCAAAGATACTGGAATGGTTTGCCATTTCCTTCTCCAGCTCATTTTACAGATGAGGAAACTGAGGCAAGCAGGGTTAAATGACATGCCCAGGGTCACACAGCTAATAAGTGTCTGAGACTAGATTTAAACTTAGGTCTTCCACATTCCAGGCCCAGCACTCTATCCACTGCCTTACCTAGCTGCCCATTGCATAATAATAAGAGCAATAATAATGATAATATCTAGTATTTTATCATGCTTTAAATTTGCAAAACACTGTAGTGTTATTTCATTAGTATTTCATTAAAACTCCCTGATCTTATTCAGATGCACTATTATCTAGCCACTTGGCCCCCACCTTGTAATTGTGAAGCTCATTTTTAAAATTCAAGTGTAAAACTTCACATTTATCTATACAATTGTACCTGTTTAGATATTTTTGGATCCTGGCTGTCATCCACCATATTAACTAACCTGCATAGCTTTGTGTCATCTGTGAATTTTATAGGTGTGCCTTCATCCCAATCAGTGAAAAAAAAAAGTCCACATTTTAAATTACATTTCATTTTTTAAAATATTTCTTAGTCCCAATTTAGTATCTGAGACACAAAAGTCATGTCCAGTGTATTAGAGGTGGTAAAAATCAGCAAATCTGGTAGATCTATACCAGAGAGAGCAATATTGCGTTAGAGTTGGCATCTGTGAAACTCTAGGGAGGAAAGTTATATGGTCTGGATTTCTCTAGTCAGAGTACTTCCCCCCTTCCCCCCCTCATTGCTTCACTTAAGTAAGGAAATAGAAACACAAATAAATATCTCCACACATCATAACCATTTTGGTTGTCAATTTAAACCTGCCTCTTCTCCCTCCACAAAGCCAACTATAAAAGGGACTGAATTTGAGTGGCAGCTCTGTAACTGGTGTCGTTGTGTGACCTTGAGCAAATCACCTAACCCTTCTAGGTCATAATTTCCTTATATTTAAAATGAATGCTTATTAGCTGTGTGACCCTGGGCAAGTCACTTAACCCCAGTTGCCTTAAAAAAAAAGAATAAAATAAAATAAAATGAGGGGATTGGACTAGATGGCCTCTGTGGCAGGAGAAATATCTGCAGAGTTCTCTGACATATGGGCTAGCTTAGTTCTTTTCTTTAAAAGGTTATTGAAACTGTCCTGGAAACTTGATTAGCTCAGGAGATTAAAGGCTGGGGTGGCCTAGGTACTCAATCTGGCTCCTCCCTCAGGATTCTGATTAGCAAGATAACCAACGCTGATACAGAAAAGTAGCATTCAGCGGAATTAATGCCATATAGTCACTGAACCTTGCTCTCTTCACATGGCTAAGTAAACCTCCATTTGCTAACTCTATGATGTGTCATAACATATATCTCATTTGGTGTCAGTTTTGAACCTGATCTGCTTTCTGGTCTTGAACCTGGCTTGGTGTACTCAGCCTCTGCAGTACCTTCCAGCTCCAAATCCATCATGCAATGATAATGGTTCTAAATGCATACATAATATAGCACTAGGTGCTGAACAGATCAATAAAAAATGAGGCTAAGGTCTCTGTGGTTCAGAAGCTTAAATCAAGTTGGGGCAGAGTACAGAAAAGATTTCAGTGAAATGCAAAAGAGATCAAAGTAGGCTGATGAGGTCACTCAAGACTGAGGGACTTGAACTGAGCCTCATAGGATGGGGAAAAGGAAATTTGCCAATAAGCATTTGCAATAGATGAGCAGATGACAAATGGGCCCCAGTGCCCATCAAGCTCAACTTGATGCTGCTCCGAAGGACCAAGCCTTATGGAGCCCTTCTCTTGTCAGGTCCCAGCCCCCATTGCCTTCTTCCCACCATGTACCAGAAATGCCTTCCCAGATGGATGCTAACCCTTCTCATCCCCTGCCTAACCTAGAACCCTGCTCTACTCAGACTTTTTGGCCCATCACTCCCCTTCCTAATAATTATTGGTCTGGGACCTTCTTCTCTGCCATTGCTCCCCCAAGTCCTTCAAACCTTAGCATTTGCCCTGTTGCTTTTTAATTTGAATTTCCATTTTGAACTGCCAACGTGCCTGAAGGATCACCTGGCTTTTCTATCTATCCTAAAACTGTACCCTCCTATGTGGGTTGTCTTTCCTAATTAGAATGTGAGCTTTTTGAGAGCAGAGACCATTTTGTTTCTTTATGTGTACCCTCAGGATTTAATGTGGTCCTTCGGACATAGTAAGTGCTCAATAAACATTTTTCTATTCCACTTTTAAGCATCCACTTTGTGCTATGCACTATACTGGAGATACTTTCAAAAACTCAAATATGATGCCATCATTTGGCTGTTCTCTTCAACAGTGTAGATCACAGTATCTATGTCTGCCCATTCTCTGTAACTTGTGTTGACATCCTCCTATTAGTTAGCTTCAGAGGAGTCACACATACTTCCATCCAATCAAGGAAGGCCTTCCTCAATTTCCCCTAACATTGAGAGGATACCAGTGGAGCACTGCGCCTGCCCATCCGTCATTCCTTGCTACATGACCAGTTCTGGACATGCCTTATAACTACTTGGGTGCCCAATTTAGTGTTCTACCCACGCCTAACTTTCTCAGGATTTATTCCCACTATGCTTCTTCCCTCTGAATCTTACCCATGTTTCACCCCTCAGGGGTAGGGTCCTCTGCCAGTTAAGCTGACAACTAACCAACATAGCAAATTAATTCATGTTAAAGGGAGAAATAAGGAAAATATTCCCTTTCTAGGTTGCACATCTTGTTGGGGTTGTTGTTCAGTTGTTTTCAGCTGTGTCTGACTCTTGGTAAAGACATTGGAATGGTTTGCCATTTCCTTCTCCAGCTCATTTTACAGATGAGGAAACTGTCACAGAGCTTGGAAGTTTCTGAGGCCAGATTTAAACTCAAGAAGATGAATGTTCCTCACTCCAGGTTACACATATATTTATTTTTAAAACTAAACATTTTTCAATGAACAAAAATCTATTTTCTCACTCTTCCATGCCTTCCCCTCAGTTTAAAACAAAAAAAGAAAAGCCAAACAATTATAACAAAATACATAGTCAATTAAAATAAATTCCCACATTGTCCATATTCAAAAAATGGATGCTCATTTAAGTCCGTCTTCTCCATCCACTATCCATGGTCAGAGTTTCTTTTGCTAATGACTAATCCCTCCCTCACATTATCTTCTCTCTTATTCTAACTTGCCTTTTTCCTTTCTGTTTCCCTATTGAATGAAATATATTTCTGTACCCAAATGCTCCTTCACCACCAAATCTATCCATCAAATTGTGGCCCCTACATGTCTCTCTCTGCACCTGGCTGGATGCATTACCTTCACTGTCAGAGGCCATGGCTAATGTAGGGGAGAGACAACGATTTCTCCCTCTGCTGGTTTTTTTTTCCTGGAAGAAATAAAGGGGTTCACACTCCACAAAGATGCTTCCTGCCTCAATGCCCTCAGGGCTGGTAGACTTAGCTTTTTAAAAGCCATCAGGTATATTATGCTGGCTTGAGGCCAGCTTCCCTTCTGATTCAATAAGGAAAGTTTTTTGGTGTGACTTTTTAAAGAATATCAAGACTAGGCTTGTCTTAGTATGTAATTTACATATTAATACCTTATTATCTACCACTTTCTGTGAGCAGAGCTGAGATGGAAGGGGGAAAAATCAACCACCCTTCCCCCCAACTACATATCATTAAGAGGGTGGTTGGAGAACATCTGAAAAAGAATCAATGATCACAAAGAGCAAGTCATGTCAAATTAAAATTTCACTCTTTTTGACAGGGTTACTAAACTGATAGGTCAGAAGAATTCTATAGACATACTTTACCTAGATTTTAGCTAAGCATTTGACAAAATCTGTCATGATAATTCTTGTAGACAAGATAGAATGTGGAATAGGTCACAGGATGATCCATCCTGTTTTTTTTTTCAAATTGTTCCTACGAATCATCTCTACTGTAATTTTCAATCTGTCTATCCACAGATTCTCTTGTCTACAAATATGCCCATTTCCCCTATCCTTAAAAAATCCCTCACTAGACCCTACCATCCATTCAAGCTACTGTCCTTTCCTTTTCCCACAAATAGCTACTCTTAGAAAAAGCTATTTACATTCATTACCTTCAATTCATCTCAGCCAGTTCTCAAAATTCTCTTTGTAATCTGGCTTCGTCATTACTCATCTAAAACTGCTCTGCAAAGTTACTGATAATTTCTTAATTGCAAAATTTAAATTACCTTTTCACAGTCATCATACTTTGTGACTCCTCTAGCATTTGACATCAGAGATTACCCTTTTCCTGGAGAGTCTTTCTTCTGTTTTTCCGAACATGGATCTCTTTTATTCTCTTAATGAATGCTCCTTCTCAGTCTCCTTTGTTGGTTTACTGTACATTTCATGCTCTGTATTATGGGTGTACCATAAAGCTCTGTCCTGAGCCCATTTATCTCTATACTCAGTGACCTCACCAGCTAAAACATAACTTTTCCTAAACCATTCCCTCTTCTGAATTTTGCTATTTCTGTTGAGTGCACCACCATCAATCATCAATATTTATAACCGGTGCTTTATCTTAAAACCCTCAGTCTCCCCCACCCCATAATTTCCATTCAAATGCCACATCTTGCTGCTTCTAGTTCACCACCCTAGTCCAGGCTCCCTTATCACCTTTCATATCTACTATACCTCAATAGTTTCCCTAACCTCCCTGCCTCTAATCTTCCTTCTTAATCCATCCTTTCTACACAGCAGCAAAGGGGGTTTTCTTAAATTGCAAATTCCCCTGATCAGTAAACACTACTGGCTTCCTATTTTTTCTCAAATTAGAAATTTGTTTAGCATTCGAAATTCAAAAGTGACCCCAACTAACCTTTCCAACTTTATTCTACATTATTCTCCTTGCACTCCACACTCCACTCAAAGTGACCTTCTTGCTGTTCCTTACACAAGACCTTTCTCCTGTCTCCTTGCCTTTGCACTGGCTGGCCCTCATGCCTAGAATTAACTCCCTCTTCACTTTCATCTCTTCCAAATTGAGCTCAAGTGCCGCCTTCTTCATGAAGCCTTTCCTAATCCCTCCAGCTGTTATGGTCCTTCTACACCACAAATTACCTTAAATTTTGCATATATTTTGTATTTATGTCTACCCCAGTAGACTGTAAGCTCTGTTAATTCAGGGACTGTTTAATTTTTGTACCTGCAGAGCCTATATGGCACCTGACACACAGTAGGCACATAATACTTATTATTGTAAAATGAAGAGAGCAACTATCTCCCAGGGTTGTTAAGATCTAATGAGATAATAATTGTAAAGTGCTTAGTAGAGTGCATGGCACATAGTGTTTTGTAAATGTTAGCTATTATTTTTTAACTTACATGGGAAAATTAGTTTAAAATTGGTACAACATGGTAATTATTTTGTACTTTGTAACAAGCTTTTTACTTTATTCCTCCTTCCTAATAATAAAATGTACAACCTTTTATGAATTTATGATCTAATGTAATTTTCTATAGTTTAACATGAAAGTACAACAGAGATACATATGTTTAGAGGACACTGGACAAAGAAGGAAGTGGAAAAAAAAACCATGAACACAGTCAGCATTCCACAGTATGAATTTAAAATATCGCTACATTAGGTATTCTGGAGTTATTTAAGTTTTAAGATAAGCTGTAAAAAAGTATCCAATATATACAATGGTATACTTAAGAACAAATACATAAGCATAATTTATGCATAGGAAAATTTTTACTAAGAAAATATAAGAACAGAACACATCTCAATATCACAAAGGAGAAAAAAATGTACATATCAACATAAATTTCTTTTGACTGATCACTAGGCCTTCATATAAGTCAATGTTGCATACAAACATTTTCCCCCTTTAAACTTATATTCCCATAAGTAATCAACATAAAAAGGAATCATTCTCTATTCTTACCTTAAATATTGATGAAAACACTAGGCAATGATTTTTGCAATGTATGACTTCCTTTGAGTCAATAATCAATGCATGTAATGTGATTAAATAGTTTGTGAAACAACATAATCGGCTTAAAAATTGTTTCAGTTCTTCACTTAATTCTACCTAGATCATTTTGAGAAAGGTGGAATAAAATATTTAGAATGAAATTTGTCAAATTTTTAATTTGAAAATATCTCCAGAAAAACTTTAATTCTATAATTCTCTCATACTAGTTTTTGTCTTTCCACCCTGTAACAATAGTTATGTACTTGTAAAGTTGTACTTATACACATACATGCAGTAGGTATTATCTAATACTTTTTACAAAAAGTGTATGTTGGCATAAAATGGGAACTAAAAATCCTACTGAGTTGAGGGCAGCTAGGTGGTAGAGCAGATAGAATGCTGAGCCTGGAATCAGGAAGATCTGAGTTCAATGCTGGCCTCAGACACTTACTTACTAGCTAGGTGACCCTGGGCAGGTCACTTAACCCTGTTTGCCTCAGTTTCCACATCTGTAAAATGACCTGGAGAAGAAAATGGCAAAATACTCCAGTGCTTTGCCAAGAAAACCCCAAAATGGGTCATGAAGAATCAGACACGACTAAAGAGCAAGAGTAGAGAAGTAGACATAAAAGGAGGAGATATGACTTTAAGAGAATACTAGATGAGTGTTTCATTTAAGGTGACAATTTTCTTAAGTAAAAGACATCTGTATTCAAGATGCAAATGAAAGGGCTCAGTGGAAGTTTATTCTTGCCCCATTACCCTTTCACGTGTCAGGTATTACTAACTTGTGATAACTGGAATATATTATGATCAATGATTTAAGTATTTCTTAAATTGGAAAAGCATAAAGAAAAATCATTTACCTAAGAACACCAAAGGAAATCTGAAAGTCAAGGAAATTCTTAGTTTATTGGCAACATTTCCTCCTCAAACATAAAGCTTAAAAAATGTGCTAAACAGTAGAGAATTGTAAGAATAACAAAAAAAGCGTCCAATTTTTTTTAAAATATGGAGTAGAGAAGTAGAGTAGAGGAATATAAAAACACAGCTTGCTAGCAAGAAGTTGTTACAGAAAAGTACAAAGCTTTTAAAAGACATTTTATTTAATGTACAATTTCTGCAAATGAACTTTTAACATATTTTCATTTTTATCCCACTCACCCCTTTTAAGAAAGCAAAAAGATTTAGAATTCCCAAATCCATTTTGCATGGAATTTTCAGTGAAAGCAAATCAATATTTCAAAAAGACTACTGGCCTTTCTTGAGTCTACTTGGACTTAACTGATTTCAAAATAGCGTGGGACTATTACATGCTCACTGTTACAGGATACAATGTTGCACTTAACCTAATTTCTTTATTGGCAATTTGGCAAAATTTGCTGGCTAAATTAAAACACTGAAAAATCTCAGCCAGATTAAAGGACTGGAAATTTTTTAATAGATGAATTATCTTAATCTATACATTTAAATGTTAAGACTTATCTATTTAGTTTATCTGCAGAGTGCTCATTTCAATACTGACATAAAATAATTTTGATGCACATCAAAAGATCAGAGAACCAAGCACTATTTCATCACTGGAGATAGATGTCTTATTGTAACTTTCTAACTTATTAATGTGTCAGTGTCTGAACATGTATAATTTCAGATACAAAATATAAGCGCTGCAATTGCAGTCCTTTGCATACACCTCTTTAAAAGTGAAATTTCAGGAATTTAACCACAAAATAAACAAGAAAGAAGTTAAGTAGGTGACTAGGATTTTAGAAAAGTTAGATACAGTAGACCTTTGGAGAAAACTCAATGTGGGTAGAAAGGAAAAGTGAAATTTCAGGATTGGGAACTTTAAAGCTCCTATAACCGGGCTCCTATAAAACGGACCCCATTATTGTTAGTGAATTCAACAGTATATGGTACAACGAAATCACCCCGGGGCAAATAAAAGCTCAGAGGGCTAAAAGGAACAGAATATGGATAATATCTGAATAGAGTGTTAGAAAAGAATTCCTCACATCTGCTGTGGAGTGGCAACTGTAAATTACTTTTAGTTTAAAACTGCTGTTACTGACTTCAACCTATAGATAACACATAACAACCATTACACATTAATCCTGAAACAGCCAATCTGAGTTCACAGGACTTATTTCTTAAGGTCTTCAAATTTGGTGTTATAGAGTAATGCAAATTGTCAGAAGACAATAATAATATAATGAAAAATCGGTGCTTTCTCAGCTTACTCCTCTCTGCTAAGTGAAAAATGGTTGTCATATTTAATGAGTCTTTTCCTAAACAAATACAAATGAAATACCTTGTAGTTAGATGTATTTTCAGGAAACCTTCTGAACCAATATCTTCAATTCAAACGAGTTACATTTATTCTCAGACTAACACCTTAAATTTAAGTGAACTTACAGATTGTAAACACTAAGCATAGCAAAAATAGATGAAAAGTCATTTTATGTAAAAACATCATTTGAATTGGTAGTTTAAAAATATCTAAATTACAGAAAACCATTCACAGTATAGAACTTAAAACTCATACCACACTTTATACTTTAAGCATTTTAACCAAAGTCTCAAACTCATATACTTTTCCCATTATACTGTAAATTAATCTTCTCTTTACCTGGGGACAGGAGATCATAAAAGCAATCCTTCCCTTATTCGTATGTAAGTGCTCCATTTGGCCTACACTATACCCGGCATCAGATTATAACATTCTTTCACTCTGTACTATGGAACCATTTCTGACAAATCAACAATGGTTCTAGTTTCTCCTTTCTTCTATAAAGTGCAACTATTTCTCAGTTGCTTTTCAAATTAATTACATTTTTCCCAGACATAACCTCCTAGTTTATTTCCAGTTTGTTTCCAATCTGTTTTTCTGTGTTAATATTTTCAGCTGGTGTGCAACTACTGTTGAGTCAATTTAGAAAGTGCCAATTCCTGAGTAGCACATACAACACTAATAAGAATCAGAACATGAATTTGTAATCATAATCACATGACATTAGCAAACTTCTACTGTTAAGAAAAAATAAAATTCTCTTAAATTTTCTCTCACCATAAGAGACACTGATGTCTAGCAGCTTTAAAGATACCATGTTACTTAAGATTTTAATTTTTTTAACTTACACTACCAAGTTTTATTTTTCCTAACATTTTCTTGAAAACATATTACCAAATGCGTAAGCCATTTTCCCCCAAAACAAGAAAACACAAAGCTTACTGCTTTAATTGAGATATGTATGAAGGCATTCATTAAATATATTCATTTTATTTCTATACAGTGAAGATACAGTATTGGACATATTTACCAAGAATATAAAATTAGCTTTCTAATTCATAGCTCCTGGCTTCAAAAAACAATAGCTGCAAGATATCTGTTTAATACTACATTAGAACTTCAAATTATTACAATTTCATGGATAGGATCATTTTAAAGGCTTATTTATTTTAAATGAAGATCAATGAGGAAAAAAAAGTTAAAATGCTTTATCTCCAAACACAAAAAAATGCACAAGTGTGGACCTAATTTACTTACTTCACAGGAAATGGATTTATAAAACACAGATTTCTAAGTGTTGAATAATTAATGCATTAATGCATTGTTTTAAAAAAATCTCCTATACAGCCCTATTATATAAGGGGGATCAAATGAAAGTTTTCTGAGATTCAAAAAACATTTAATCATACTTGGAATTAGCATCAATCCACCTTTCAACAACTCTTTCTACTGAAGAAATGAAACAAAGAATATGAATAAAGAGATTCCCCTCCTAAAAGCCACTACAACATTTTTCTATAATGTTAAAGCACATGAATGTTTTGGAGAAAATCAAATAACATATATTTGAAATGAGATTATAAAGTTCCATATCGACCAAAATGTATACTTCCAATTATTGTTTTTAAAACCTGGAACTCTTGTTTGGAATTACCTCCAAAAAGCAGTTTAAAAGGAAGAAAATTAATCTCATTATTTTATACTCACACTTAAATTCCCACCTGCAAGAGATACTACCCATCTCCATAACCCACCTTCTTTATCAGACTTACCTCTCAACAATTTTTGGCTATTTCTAAAACTTAAATCCACCTCAAAGGATGAAGATTTTAGTAAAAAAAAAAACAATCAATCAAACAAACAAAAAACCCCCAAAAAACAAAACATCCAGTACTTTGAAAATAATTTGGAGTTCTAAAAATGTTGTGAGGAATGGCAGAGCAGTTGGAGGAAGCTCATAGATTCCCAAAGTGATGACTGTGAAGGTGACAAAACATTTATCTGAATAATTTATGAATATATGGTACATTATATTAAGTCCTCTACTATATTACATCACCTTCTTAAGGAATCACTTGAAATCCAAGAACATGGAAGTCCTGTAAACTATACTTGTTTCTGAATATAACTTCAAGATTGAGCAATTAATTAGGGTGCTGAGAATTACAAACCAAAATTACCTACGTAAAATTAAAAAAAGAAAAAGGTCTGATTACATTTTTGGTGTATTTTTCAATAGACTAGCCAACCATTTCTTTAGTTTTTCTAAGCTACTACTAGCTCCCATTCCACTATACCAATATAATGTTTTAGGCCATATAGAGAAAATAATTATTACAGTAAACTTTTCCTATCTCACAACTTAGTCTGTCAGAGATTTAAAAAGTCTGTGGTTAAAAGCAGCTGAATTAAAGAGATAACATTTTGGATACCAGGAAAAGCTTTCTTCTATACTTTAGATAAATGTAGATTTTTCTAATTAAAAGGATTTCTTACTTCCAGTTAGAATTCAAAATCTGTTATTCACATCCACAGGAGTGAATTTTAAATAATCCTGAAGGAACTGGCTGGGAGAAGATTATTACTTATAATGGCAGAAGTAACTTTACTTTGGCAGTCAGCAGTGAATGGGAATACAAAAAAACACATATTTAAAAATATATATATATCTTAAACATATATGGTGTGGTATGTGCTCCAAGTTTCTATCAGACATTATAGTCATTTGAAATTTTTTTTTAAATCCATTAACAATGTAGGTGATGTATTCTATCACAAATAAGATTTGTAGATACATGGGGAAATAAGTCAAGCAAAATGGAGTAAGCCAGCAAAATATGGGGAAAAAAACTGCAATTCTCAAATGTTTTCTCTACTTGGTCTGGAAAAAACGAGGACCCTGGAAGATCCCTGCAGCTTAGCAAGTGTTCTTTTAGAAGGAAAGCTTCTATTCAGATATTTTGGGAGGTTGTGATGCAAATTCAGGCCATTCATATACATCTGGCAGCAAGCAATCATAGTCACTTCGCCAGATTCTTGATCTAATATACTCGGTCTTGTTTTCTGGTTCTGGGTAACGGAAAGCCATCTTCTTGGCATATAGATATTCTGTGATCTAAAAGATAAATAATATTACTATGCAGTTTTCATGTATTAACAAAAAGTAAAGGCAGTACACAATAAGTTATTTAAATTAATTGGTTAAGTTTTAGTTCTTCTTGGTTCAAAGTAGAATTTACTTTTATTTTTCAATTGTTATTCGTTTCCTTCCAGAGACGGAAAAAAATTAAAATTATTTCTCTTATACTTCCGTATGCAAAATGTGAGTAATAATGTTTATTTTATGACAAATACTTTTCTTATCCAGAGCTTAGTTTTCTAGAAACTTAAAACATCTTGAATAGCAAAACAAAAAGTAAATGCCCAAGAAAAACAAAAACAAATAAGCAAAGAAGAAAGAAGCACTCTGTCTGGCATCAAAGGACCTACTCCTGAGCAACAGTAAAGTAGTTGGGAAAAGCAGACGATCCAATGCAATAAAACTGGCTGGTCTGACGTACAGGTGCCAATCAGTTAGCAAGTATTTATTAAGTATGTCTGACATGAAGGAAACTGTGCTAGATGCCAATGGTATAAAGATGAAAGATGAAAAGGTCTCTGTCCTCAAGGAGTTTGTGTTCTATGTGGGAAAATAGCATGTTTATTGGTTAAGTAAATACAAAATACACAAAAAGTAAATACACTGGAAGATAAAAGAGCTAGGGCTACAACTAAGGATCACCTACTTAGTGAAATTAAGCATAATACTTCAAAGTAAAAAAGGTTATTCAATGAAATAGGATTTTAAGCTTTTATTAAGAGAAGACCAGAGTTGAACAAACAATTTGATCTCCAATATCAAGAACCAAGAGAAGTCTAAAAAGTTAAAAAGGGGGAAGAAAACATAAGGGATTCAATGGACCCGAAATGTTTACAACCCAACATGAGATGATACTTGTAATTCTTAAAAATTGTACCATTAATAGTACAGCTAGAAGGAATATACATAGAGGGTATGGGTATAAGGTGAATTTGAGGGAATGATATAAAAAATAATTAAAGGATGAGAAAGAGGAGCACACTGGGTGCAGAAGGAAGGAAGAGGTAGAATGGAGTAAATTCTTTCACATGAAGAGGCACAAAAAAACCTATTACGGTGGAGGGAATGATGAGAGGGTGGGTAGTAGGCATTCCTTGAACCTTACTCTCAAAGACGGAATAACATACATAATTAGTTGAATATAGAAATTTATCTTACCAGGTAGATAGGGGAGGGGAAAAGATTAAGTAAAGGAGGTGGGAACTGACAGAAGACAGGGCAGACCAGGGGTGGCAGTAAACAGAAGCAAAATGCTGTTGAGGAATGAAAAAGTGAAAGGAGAGAGAGCGCAAACAGGAGGAAGAATAGGATAGAGGGAAATACACAGTTACTAATCATAACTGTGAATGTGAATGTGATGAACTCTCCCATGTAACGGAAGTGGATAGCAGGGTGGATTAAAAACCAGAATCCTACAATATGTTGTTTACAAGAAACACACTTGAAGCAGAGAGACACACACAGAGCAAAGGTAAAGAGCAGAATCTATTATGCTTCAGCTGAAGTAAAAAAAGCATGGGTAGCAATCCTGATTTTAGACAAAACAAAAGCAAAACTAGACTTAATCAAAAGAGACAAGAAAGGAAACTTCACCTTGCTAAAAGGTCCTATAAACAATGAAGTAATATCACTACTAAACATATACGCACCAAGGGGAATAGCATCCAAATTCTTAAAGGAGAAGTTAAGTGAGTTAAAGGAAGAAATAGACATAAAATTATATTAGGGGAGGACCTTGACAGTCTCCTCTCAGAACCTGAGAAATCCAACCAAAAAATAAAGAAGAAAGAAACTAAGCCTCGAGGTGAAGAGAATATTAGAAAAGTTAGATATGACAGACCTCTGCAGAAAATTTAATGGGAATAGAAAGGAATATACCTTTTTCTCAGTAGCACATGGAACCTACACAAAAATTGACCATGTGCTAGGGTATAAAAAAGCTTAAAATCAAACGTAGAAAGGAAGGAATACTAAATATATTCTTTTCAGACCATAATGCGGTAAAAATTACAGTCTACAAAGGGCAGTGGAAAGATGGGTTAAAATTAATAATCTAATCTTAAAGAATAAGTGGGTCAAAGAACAAATCATAAAAACAATAATTTCATTAAAAAGAATGACAAAAATGAGAAAACATCCCAAAATTTACGGGATTCAGCCAAAGCAGTATTTAGGGGAAAATTTATTTCTCTAAATTCTTATATCAGCAAAATAGAGAAAGAGCAGATCAATGAAATAGGTATGCAACTAAAAAACAAAAAAGAAAAAGAAAAAGAACAAATTAAAAATCCCCAATTAAACACCAAATTGGGATCCTGAAAATCAAAGGTAAGATTAATAAAACTGAAAATTAAAAAAAGAAACTATTGAGCTAATAAATAAAACTAGGAGCTGGTTTTATGAAAAAACAAAAAACCAAAAACAAACAACAAAAAACCCCCAAATACACAGTAAGATAGATAAGCCATTGGTTAATTTGATTAAAAAAAAAAAAAAGAAAACCAAATATCCAATATCAAAAATAAAAAGGGTGAAATCACCACCAACAAAAAAATCAAAGCAATCATTAAGAAATATTTTGCCCAATTACATGCCAATAAATCAGACAATCTGAGCAAAATTGATGAATTTATGAAATTATAAATTAATTAGATTAACAGATCAGGAAATAGAATGCTTGATAACCACATCTTAGAAAAAGGGATTGAACAGGCCATTAATGAACTCTAAATCTCCAGAGCCAGATGGATTCACAAGTGAATTCCACCAAACATTTAAAAAAATATTCTAATATTATATAAACTATTTGGAAAAATAGGCAGAGTCCTTCCAAACTCCTTTTACGACACAAATATGGTACTGATACCTAAACCAGGAAGAGCTAAAAGAGAGAAAGAAAATGATAGACCAATTTCCCTAATGAATATTGATGCAAAATTTTTGAACAAAATATTAGCAAGATGATTATTATTATGACTGGGTGAGATTTATACCAGAAATGCAGGGTTAGTTCAATATTAGGAAAACGATCAACATAACTGACCATAACAGTAACAAAACCAACAGAAATCACATGATTATCTCAACAGATGCTGAAAAGGATTTTGACAAAATACAGCACCCATTCTTATTAAAAACATTACAGAACACAGGAATAAAGGAAATGTTCCTTAAAATAATAAGCAGTATCTATCTAAAACCATCAGCAAGCATAATTTGTAATGGGGATAAGCTAGAAGCTTTCCCAATAAGATCAGGGGCAAAGCAAGGATGCCCATTATCACCACAATTATTCAATATAGTATTAGAAATGTTAGCTACAGCAATAAGAGAAGAAAAAGGAATTAGAAGAGGCTGAGGAAACAAAACTATCACTCTCTGCAGATGATATGAGGGTATACTTAGAGAACCCTGGAGTATCAACTAAAAAACTACCTGAAATAATTAACAACTTTAGCAAAATTGCAGGACATAAGATAAACCCACATAAATCATCAGCATTTCTTTATATGACCAACAAAGCCCAGCAGTAAGAGAAAGAGAAATTTCATCAAAAAAATATGAAAACAGTATAAAACACTTGGGAGTCTACCTTGCCAAGACAAACCCAGGAACTACATGAATGCAATTATAAAACACTTTTCACACAAAGTCATATCTAAACAATTGGAAAAATATCAACTGTTCATGTGTAGGTCATGCCAACATAATAAAAATGACAATTCTACCTAAGTTAATTTACTTGTTCAGTGCCATGCCAATAAAACTACCAAAATTATCTTATAGAACTAGAAGAAATAACAACAAAATTCATCTGGAAGAACAAAAGCTCAAAAATATCAAGGGAATCAATGAAAAACCTGTGAAGGAGGGTGGCTTAGCTTTACCAGATCTCAAATTGTACTGTAAAACAGTAATCATCAAAACAATCTGGTACTGGCTAAGAAATAGAGTGGTAGATCAGGGGAACAGATTAAGTATACAAGGTACAGTAGTAAATGACCATAGTAACCTAGTGCTTGATAAACCCAAAGACTCCAGACTTTGGCTAAGAACTCACTCTTTGACAAAAATGGCAGGGAAAACTGGAAAACAATAGGGCGCTAACTAGGTATAGACCAATATCTCACACCATATACCAAGATAAGGTCAAAATGAGTACATGATTTAGACATAAAGGGTGAACACCAGAAGCAAATCAGAAAAGCAAGGTGTAGTTTACCTGTCAGATCTATGGAGAGGGGAAGAATTCATGACCAAACAAGAGATATAGAACATTATGAAATATAAAATAGATAATTTTAATTCCATTAAATTAAAAAGCTTTTGCACAAACAAAATCAATGCAATCAAGATTAGAAGGAAAGCAGAAAGCTGGGAAACAATCTTTACAGCAACTGTTTCTGATAAAGGTCTCATTTCTCAAACATATAGAGAACCAAGTCAAACTTATAAGAATATAAGCTATTCCCTAATTGATAAAGGGTATTAACAAGCAGTTTTCATGTGAAGAAATCAAAGCTATCTATAGGTACATGAAGAAGTGTTCTAAGTCACTGCTGATTAGAGAAATGCAAATTAAAACTCTGAGGTACCACCTCACACCTATCAGATTGGCTAATATATCAGAAAAGGAAAATGATAAATGTTGGCGATGATGTGGGAAAACTGGGACACTAATGCACTGCTGGTGGAGTTGTGAACTGATCCACCCATTCTGGAAAGCAATTTGGAGCCATGCCCAAAGAGGAACCAAACTGTGCATACCCTTTGATCCAGCAATACCGCTACTACAACTGTATCCTAAAGAGATCATAAAAAATGGAAGAGGACCTACATGTACAAAAATGTTCATAGCAGCCCTTTTCATAGTGGCTAAATACTGGAAACCGATGGGATGTTCATCAACTGGGGAAGGAGTGAACAAGATGTGGCATATGAATGTAACAGAACACTACTACTGTTCAATAAAAAACGAACAGGCAGATTTCAGAAACACCTGGAAAGACGCAAAGTGAAACAAGCAGTCTCCACAGTATCAACAACATGGTGTAATGATCAACTATGAATGCCTAAGCTCTTCTCAGCAACACAAAGATCCAAGATAATTACAAAGTAAAATGCTATCTACATCCAGACAAAGAACTGATGGATTCTGAATGCAGATTGAAACACACTTTTTTTCACTTACTTCATTCTTTTTTGTTGTTTTTTTCCCTTTTGATCTGTTTCTTCTTTAACAACTGTGACTAATATGGAAATGTTTTACATGATAGCACAAGTGTAAGTTACATCAAACCATTTACTGTTTTAGGTCAGGGAGGGAGGGAGAAAAATTTTGAATTCAAAATCTTGTAAAAATGTATACTACAAATTGTCTTGAAATGTAATTGGGAAAAAAAATACTGCTTTTTAAAAAAAAACCTAAATACAAAGTAATTTGGAGGTGTAGACAGACACTGGCTGCTGGAAGGAATTGGACAGGATTCATGCAGGAAATAGTTCTTAAGTTGAGTGTTGAATGATTCTTCAAGGTATAGATGAGAAAGGAGAGTCTTCCAGCCTGTGAAAAGGCATAAAAGTAGATAGTGTGTTTGGGGAACAGCAAATTAGGCTGGAATGTACAGTGTATGAAAGGGAATATTGTGTAGTAAGTCTAGAAAGGTAACTGGCGCCAGACTGTGAAGATCTTTGACAAATATTTAGAGGGAAATCTATATTCGATCCTACAGGCAAGAAAATCAGTGAAGGTTTCTGAGCAAGGGTGTGACATGATGAAAAATACCACCTGGACAGCTGTGTGGGAGCAGAGAGATTAAAGAGGAGGGTATTGCAAGTCTAGGCAAGTGGTGACAGGGATAGCTGCAATATGAGCAGAGAGAAGGGGACAGGAGTTATTGAGGAGACAAAGAGGATGCTACAGTTGCAAATCTAGATGAATGGAAGGAGGGTAGTGTCCTTGACAAAAATAGTGAAGAATGTTGATTTTGGGGGGTGGGAAGGATGAGATCTATTTTGAATATGTTGAGTTTGATATGCACATAGTAATACAGTTCTTATAAAACATAAAAAATCCCAAACCAGAAAAGCCAAATATCAAGAAACATGGCACCAATGTTATGAAGCATGGGAAGAGTGAGTGAAACACCAAGGAAAATAAAAAGAAGAGAGCAATAAATAGAAACAGTAGGATTTAGATGAAGCTCCTAGCAGATGTGATGGCTGCAAGAAATTATGAAGCAGAGTGGGGATGAAGTCAAGTGCCAATAATGAAAAGAAAAATGAATCAACCCATAACACTTCAGTTGCCTCAAAGTGTTTCCATTGTGTTGTACTTAAGGCATATTACTTGTACTACTGTATCTGCAGCTTTTGTGTTTAGTAAAGTATGACCCACTTCAGTAGCTTCTACAGACATCAGTATATTCAGACAATACTGTGCTGAAGGAGCACCAACCATGGTAACAGAGTGGTGCAGCAGAAGGCTGAATCATAAAGAGTAAGTACAGGAGCAGAACAAGTACAGCCCAGGCGTCATCTTACAACACGGCCTCAAAACTTCTTCTGATGAGTATATCAGAAAATGTTCTTATCTGCCCCAATTCAAACAGAAAAGGCAAAAAAAAAAATTTTAGGGAGAAGTTGAAAATGACTTCCCCCCCCCAATAGGTGGTTTTGGCACTTAAAAGAAATAGATATTTCATAATACTGGTGAAAAACTGCAGTAAACTATGAAACAATTTTATGTTTTTCAGAAGGCTCTTTTCTAAACACTTTACAAACCTGGTTTATTTTGGTTAAGTTTGCAAGTCTTACTCTGTCAGGTACTAATGAATCAAGTGCATGATTTTGAACAGAATAAAAACATGCTGCTTCTGTATGTGCTAATGACACAAATTCTATAAAACAAAAACTTTTATAAAGAGAAAATTTCATCTTCTAGAACTGCCTAAAGGTTTCACAAATTTATCTTTTATATAGAGAGGATAAGCAAATATGTAGACAAAGATATGTTTAAATGACTGACTCTGTCATCGTTAAAGTGCGATCACTTACTTATTTCACCAAAGCACCAAAGTAACCGAAACATCATTTTGGAACTAATGGCTCACTTGAGAAATTCAAAGTAATATTATAAGACATTATAGAATTAAACTTGAAGAAACAGACTTTTATATCATCTCTTCCTGCCCCCGTATTTTTTCTCATTGACATAAACTACTTTATTTAGACTCATTACAGAAGAAAATTATGAGAAAATTGTTTCATCATGGAGGCATCATGACACATGCTATCATATTAATAAATTAATAAACATGCAATTTTATAGAAAAATGTTTAAGACCTACAGTGTGAAAGACTAGGTTCTAAAGATGGAAAGATGAAAAACAAAATAGTCCTTGTCACCAAGGAGCCTTAAGTTTAAAAGGTGGGGAAAAAATGCATAAATATACATATGATGTGAGCTAGATAAGGACAAAGAAGGGGCCTAGCAAAGGCACTATAAAAAAATATGAGAAAGATATCACTACATTTGAAATGGGTCTTGAGAAAATAGAAAGATTTCACCAGGAAGAGATGCAGAAGGAAATTCCAGCCAGAGGGGATGGCCTGCTTGAAATCACGTTAGAAAGGTAAGGATGAAATGAGGGAATAGCTATTGGTCTGGTCTGGCTGGAATACAGAGTGGGTGAAGTGTAGAATCAAATAGAAATTGAAAGGTCAGTCAAAGCCAGTTTATGGATAGCCTTAAATGTCAGGCTTCATTTTAGAGGTAAAGAGGAGCCAATGAAGGTTTTTGAGCAAGGGAGTTACACCTATATATCAGAAAGTTTATTCTGGAAGTGGTGTGAAAGATATACCAGAGAAGGAAGGGAATAGAGTAGGGAGACCATTTAGGAAGTTATTATAACAGTCAGAGAATCATAAGATTATCGTGCTAGGACTGGAAAGAACTTCAAGAGGCCATCTAATCCAATCTTCACATTTACAGGTGAGGAAACAAATCTAGTGAGGTGAAATGATTTGTCCAAGGTCACAAAGGTGATCAAAGATGGGATGTGGACTTCTTTCCTCTTAGGAAGGATGTTGACTCCAAAGCCAATGGCTGTGCTATCACCTCCTCATCTAGGTGGGGTGTGAGGAGGGCCTGGACTGCAGCAACGGCAGAGGAGGAGGAGAAGACAGTCCTGACTAAAGACGGGGAAGAGCAAGGCAGAATCAATATCATGTGGCATCTGACTGGATATGTGGAGGAAGAGGGAAAACCAAGGAAGACTATAAGGGCTGGAGTATAAGTGATGGGGAAGGCAGTGACACCTTTAAGTTTTGGAAAAGCTTCAATTTTGTGCATGTTGAGTTCGAGGCACCAAGAAGATACACAGTTAGAAATATTTTTTGCTATCTTATGGAATAACTTCTATTTGGTATATTCTAATTTTTAGAGATTCTATTATTTCTTGATGTCTATTCTAGTTTTCAGAATGGGTAAGAGTTACTACTTTCTCTTCTAAGCTATTTATTTGCCTTCTAATTGTTTCCTCAGCACAGTTAGGTTGCACAATGGATAGAGTGCTGGGCATGGAGTCAGGAAGACTCATCTTCCTGAGTTCAAATCTGGCCTCGGATACTAATTAGCTGTGTGACTCTGGGCAAGTCACTTAACCCTGCTTGCCTCAGTTTCCTCATCTGTAGAATGAGCTGGAGAAGGAAATGGCAAACCACTCTAGTATCTCTGCTAAGAGAACCCCAAATGGGGTCATGAAGAGTCACTCACAACTGAAACAACTCAACAAAAACAAATCTTTCCTCTAGAGTTTCTATTTATAATTTTTAACGTCTTGCTTAATTTCTTCTAAGTATTCATGTAGTCATTGTGGAAAATCTATTCCCTCTCTGAGTCTCTGCATGCAATTCTTACAGAATTGCTTGATTTCCTTTGGGGCATCTCTAGATTTGTAATGATTTTTGGTACTGGACTTAGTAATTTTTTATATTTTGATTTACTCAGATCTCTGGCTTTAATTCTTGAGTTGGGGTTTTATGCCAGGATTAGGCTCTACTCTGCCATCCCCATCACTGTATTTTTGAGTGGCGTAGGTGGTGCTCTTTGGTCTTGCCCAAGGTCACCTGGGTTTCTGCCCTGAATTCTACCTCCCAAGGCTAGTAAACTACTCTGAATATTTAAGGAGCCCTTTTAGGACAGTGTGAACTGGTTAATAACTTCCTGGATCTGGGGTTCTGAGCTGAGTGCTGCCGAGTCATATAAGTCACTACTGATACTATCCAGCATTTACAAAGTTCCTACCCCAGGGCTTTCTCCAGGGAGCTCTCTGCTCTTTCCTTTTGGCCAGAAGAGTTCTCTCATAAAGCTTTTGTAGTGATGGGAAAGTAGGTATATGGAACTGTAGTTATTGATATTTTTTGGATTACTTTTTTTTTTAAGGCATTTGGGGTTAAGTGATTTGTCCAGGGTCACACAGCTAGTTAAGTGTCAAATGTTTGGTCTGAGGCTGCATTTGAACTCAGGTCCTCCTGACTTCAGGGCTGGTGCTGTATCCAATGCACCACCTAGCTGCCCTTGCAGTAAGTTTTTCTGATAAAAGTCTTATTTCTAAGATAGATATGGAACTCATTCAAATTTATAAGATTAAGAGATATTCTCCATTAGATGATCAAAAGATACGAATAGGAAGTTTTCAAAGGAAGACATCCAGGCTATCAACAACCATACCAAAAAAATGCTTCAAATCACTAATAATTAGAGAAATGGAAATTAGCAACTCTGAGATCCATTTCACACCTATCAGACCAGCAAAGAGGACAAAAGAGGAAAATGACAAATATGTCATCTTTCTAACTTTGAAAACAAAGTTCTTAAAAAGTATGAAAATCTTTTAGTTTTTGTGTTCACTCACTGATAGGCCATCTTCCCACAATGTCAGATTCACAGATTACATAAAGTAGTATGTTTTATTGATTACTTACTTTAATAGCAATGTTAATTGAAACTTCCTGAATATTAGAGAGTTGTGGGTAAAGTCTTCCCTGGGCTAGCTCCTTTTCTGTCAATTGTTCTGTCAATGCCTACAGAGAAAAAAAGTATATAAGCACAAGCATTATTTTATATCAGAATCATCACAGGTACCTGATGAGAGGTTACAAAGAGTTATTATGGGAAATTAAATACCACAGACATATGAAAAACATAATTACACAAAAAAAGAAAGGAGTAGTTTGTATACTTAGTGTTAAAAATCTACCCAGCAAATATGTCAAAAGATCATATTCTGAAATTACAAGAAACCTCAAAGACCATCTATTCTAACTTGTAATTTTATAGGTAAGGAAGCTGAGATCTAGAGCTATAAAATGATTTATTTAAGCCCACACAGACAGCAAGTACCAGAACTAAGATTCAAAACAGGATTTGGCTCCAAATCCATTATTCTTTTCAGTATACAAGCTTGATATTACCACTAGACTTCAACAACTATTTCAAAATGAACATCTGTGGCCGTCCTCAAAAAATAAATCTTACTTTAGAATTTATGTTGTGGAGACTAGAATTCAAGTGACCCAAATACTTCAAGTAAAATCAGCAATGATTTTGAGGCATTTTTTTCTGTAGTCAAATGGAAAAATTCAGTATTATAAATGAAATGTGGTAAGATTTCTGGTTTAAAAAAAAAATTTAAGAAATACAGTTTTTAAAATTACTCTACAAAACGCACATCTTCCTGGTGGGTAAGCCAGAAAAGCCACAGGTATACTACTTTGACTGCCAGACTTATTTAACCTATTCTCTCTACTAGTATGAATAGCAACTTATCACATGTTCAAGTTCAATTCAGAAAGCATTTTTAAACACCTACTATATACACCAAGCAAAGAAACAGAAACTGGAAATACAGAGACAAAAATGAACTCTGCTTTCAAAACTTTCTACTGAGGGGGTGGGAATAGAAAAAGGGAATTGAGTTCAGCATCAATAAAGCAAACAGTTACCTTTTCAAAAGAAATTATTTTATTTTTAAAATTATTTTTTGAGGGTTACATTTTAAGTTCTAAACTGTCTCCCTCCCTCCCTCCCCAACTCTCTCCAGAAAAAAAAACATTTGGGGTGTGTGTGTGTGTGTGTGTGTGTGTGTGTGTGTGTGTGTGTGTGTGTAAAACACACTTCCATTTATTGGTTCTTTCTCTGGGGGTGGATAGCATGTTACTTTGTAGTTAATTTGTGTATTTATAATACTCAGAATATCTTAGTCACTTCACAGTTGTTTTCTGAAAAATATTACGGTTACTATATACAACCTTCTCTTGGTTCTGCTCATGGGAATTCTTCATTTATTTCATGCAAAGTCTTTCCATGTTTTTCTAAAATTATCCAGCTCATCATTTCTTACAGCACAGCAGTATTCCATTACAATCAGACACCACAACTTGTTCAGTCATTCTCCAACTAATGAGCATCCCCTCAATTTCTAGTTCTTTGTCACAACAAAGAATGCTGCTATAAATATTTTAGATCAAGTATGTTCTTTTCCATTTTCCCTGATCACTTTGGGAAACAGACCTAATAGTGGTATTGCTGGCTCAAAGGTTATATACAGTTTTATAACACTCTGGGCATAATTCCAGACTGTTCTCCAAAATGGCTGGATCAGTTCACAGTTCCATCAACAACATATGAGTGTCCCAATTTTTCCACACCCCTCCAAATTTGTCATTTTCCCCTTCCAAAACAGTTACCTTTGAAGCTTCTAGAAAGACTTGATCACTGATATGCCGAACACCACTAAGAATTACAGCTAGAGCCACACCTAGAATAAAACGTTAAAATAAATTATTCAGAAAATTCACCTCATATCACATGAAATTTTATGCTTTTCAAAGAGCTCAAATAAGCAATAATAATTATTTTTCATTTTATGAAAATTCCTTAGGTTAATAAAAAATGAAAACTCCACAGAATACTCAGTTCCTTCTGCTAATCCCCCAAATCCTGGCACGGTTTAAACAAATGAAAAACTGAACATTAATGTCAAAAATAATTACGTCAATATGTTTATGGTGATATCAAGCTTCACTAATAAAAAATGAGACACTATGGTAAAGCACAGAGAACATTCTTTGCATTCAAGTCAAGAGACAGGTTCACAATCTAACTCTATCATTTACTAGCTGTGCAATCGTGGGGTAATTACTACTCCTCTGTGAGCCTCAATTTTCCATTTGGAAAACAGGGATAATAAAATTTGCTCTGCCTGCAGCATAGGGTAGGTGTGAAAAATGCTCTTAGGTTTAGTCTTTTCTTTTCATGGTTCTTCTTGGTACAGGGCTGGGTCCCCTCAGTCAGAGGCCTAACACTGCCTTATGACGACTATCCCATATACTTCCTGAATTTGCATCTCTTACTAGCCAGGTTATGAACCAGGAAGTGGCTATTTGCCAAATAATCACCAAGTAGTTTAGGGATTTGGGGAACAAAGTCCTGGAATTCATCTGTCAAAATTCTCCATTACCGTTTCTGGTGGGGTAGGGGTGAGTGAAGATTCAAGTATCAGCCTACCCTTTCTCCTTGTTTATAATGATGCCTCCTTGGGCACCCTAATTATGTGAGATAATTTTCCCTAACTTTCCTTATCCTTTTCTCTCCACTCATGTATTCCTCTTCCCTTCTTTATCTATTCTCTTCAGATCATCAAGATATAACAGAACCATTCCCAGGCTTTGTCTATTTAGATTCCCTCTCTGACCCTTGATGATGATAGGGTTCAGTGGGGTCATATGTAACATCTCCCCATACTGAAATGTAAGTAGTTTATCCTTGTTTAGTCTTAATCATTGCTTGTTTACCTTTTAATGTTTTTCTTCACTCCTATGTTTGAACTTCAAAGTTTCTATACAGCTCTGGTCTTTTCAGCAGGAAGTCCTTTATCCCTCCTTCCTTCCTTCCTTCCTCTCTCCCCTCTTCTCACCCTGTAAGACAGTACTCAGTTTTGTGGGATAAGCTATTTTTGACTCTAAGCCTATTTCCTTTGCCTTCTGGAACAGCATATTCCAAGCTCTCTGTGCCTTTGGTGTGGTGACTGTGAAACTGTATGAGATACTAACTGTAGTGCCTCAGGACTTCAATTCTTTCTTTCTGGATGCTTGCAGGACTTTTTCTTTGCCCCGGAAATTCTGAATTTTGATTATAATATTTCTGGGAGTTTCCATTTTGGGGTTTAAGAGATGACCAATGGACTCTTTTCTATTTCCACTCTGCCTTCTGCTTCTAAGAGATCTGGGGAGTTTTCTTTCAGTTTTCTTACAATATTTTTGGCAATAACTTTCAGATAGTCC
This sequence comes from Phascolarctos cinereus, assembly GCF_003287225.1. Lineage (NCBI taxonomy): Eukaryota > Metazoa > Chordata > Mammalia > Diprotodontia > Phascolarctidae > Phascolarctos > Phascolarctos cinereus. The sequence continues at coordinate 371,853,589 of NW_027555847.1, forward strand.
AGTGAATAATTTTTTTCCTCAATCTGTTTACCAGGTCAGTTCTTTTCACTATGAGATATGTTAAGTTTTTTTCTAGTCTTTTGACTTTGTTTTAATATTTGTTATCTCTTCATGGAATCATTTGTTTATATCTGGTCCATTATAATTTGTACTTCTTGTGCCAGCCTGTTAATTCCTGTTACAATTCTTCTAAAATTCTCATTTGTTTTCCAATTGTTTTCCTTTAGCACTCTCATTTTATTAACAAAACCTTTTTTCAATTCTTGCTTTATCTCTTCCAGGAATTCTAGTTGAATCTATGCCCAAGCTGTATTTTTCTGTGAAGTTTTCCTTGTCAGAGTTTTGGAGTCATTCTCTTCTCCTTGTGGGTTTGTGTCTTGAGCATCCCTGTCACTCTAATACCTCTTGATGGTTGGATTCTTTCTTGTTGTTGCTGTTTGCTCATGCTTCCAGCCTACTTCCTGACTTTGTGATTGATGTTAGGACTGGGCTCTGTACATTCTGGACAAGGTCTGAAGTGGTTCTGTTGCTGCTTTCAGTGTTGGGTTATTCCAGGATCTCAGGCACAGCTGAGGCTGAAGACCTGCAAGCTCCCAAAGGGGTCTGATCCAGGGCAAAGTCTGATTGCTGCCCCTCCCTGGTCCCAGCTCTTGAAGTTCGTGACTTGGGCTTAGGTCTGAGCAGAATTAGATTCTATGGGACTCAGGCCCTATCAGCCATCTGGAAAGTTGTGCTGGCTGCCCTTTGGTCTGGAACTCCTGCTCTAGTGGAGCCTCCTCTTCAGGTGGCAGAGCTACACTGCTGCTGCTTGCTTCTAAACCTGTCCTCTCTTTATACACAGTGCTAGATGTGTGGTGGGGTGAGGGTGGGAGGGGGAAATGGGGTAAGGGGAAAGGCCCCTTCATCTCTCCCTGGATCCATAACTTGGAAATGGATAGTGGGGACCAGTGTTACCAACTGGCACTTGTCCCTGTGGAGATGCTCCCGTAGCAGTCTGGACCTCTGCTTGCAGCCTCTTCCCATGTTGGAATGCATCACTCTCTCCTTTTTTTATGTGAATTTTGGCTGAAAAAATATCTCAGGGTAACTTTGTCTTGGATTTCCCCACTAGGATTCAGTCTGGGGCATTTTCTAGATCTGTTTGGAGGAGTTTTTGAGAAGAGTCTGTTATACTGCTTCCTGCTACTCTGCCGCCTTGTCTGTGCCTCTAGTGCTTGCCTCACTCATTCTTAAAGGCAGGGGAATGCAACCCTAGTACAGCCTACCAAGCTACAAAGGCTTTGAATCACCCAGTGACAGACTGAGAACTTTAGCTTAGCTAAGTGTGGAAAGCCTCATTACTAGTCTGGCAGCAAGACAAGGGATTTTTTTTTTTTTGCCAAACCATTTTCAAGGACCATTTAAGTTGAAGGTGGGGGTGGGTAAAGATCTGTGTTGGTGGCTAGAGTACCTACACCAACAAAATTATAGCTCCTTGAATTCAAATACAGTCAAATCAAGTATTCATGCCAACAGAAGAGAAGAGTGGTGTGGATAATACAATTTAAATTTGCTTTTAGCTTTCCCCCCCCACTCTGGTTAAAAAATTTAATGGCTTTTTAGTCATTAAAAAAAAAATTTTAAGGGCAGCTAGGTGGTACAGTAGATAGAGCTCTGGCCTTGGAGTCAGGAGGACCTGAGTTCAAATCCAGCCTCACACACCTGACACTTATGTGTGACCCTGGGCAAGTCACTTAACCCCAACTGCCTCACCAAAAAAGCAAAACAAAACAAATAAACAACAACAAAAAATCAACAAAAAAATCTTTTTAAAATTTTCTAGCTCTTAATATTTACTGGCTAAAAAACCCCACAAACAATGAAATTATATGGCTTTAATGTTACTGCAGAAGGATATTATAATTACTGTCACTACTCATTCACACAGCACTTCACAGTTCATACATACACCGCCCCCCCCAAGTACTCTACTTAAGTTATCTCACGTGATCCCTGCAACAATCTTGTGATGTAGATATTGCAATTTTATGATTCTCCCCATACCAAAAAACAAACAAACCCAAACAGACTCTATGTTTTGTTCTTACATTTGAATATGATGTATCTAATGCTTAGGGAGTTCATAACATTTAAAAAAAAACTGGAGTAAAATGAAGTCTCTCACCAAAGTATGTAAGTTTTTCTGCTTCTCTGTCTAATTCCATCCAAATGGTGAATTTCTTTTTTACCATCTGAATATCTGTAGTTGATAACATTACTTTTCATATTATAGCAAAACTTGTTTAAACAGAATTATTTTTTCTGTGTTAGTTTCCTTATAGGGAAAAAGCCTGGTATTTTATTGCTTACATGTTCTACTGCTGATAAATACAAAGCAAAGGATAACGAGACATTTCTCTGGATTCTCTTGATTTTCATGTGGATTCTATTTAGTTTTGATTGATCCACTGATATAGTACTGTATTATAGATTACAAACCTCAAATTTCATAAAGCTATAAAACCACTGGATTTGAAAAACACTTTGTTCTTTTGTAGGAAGAACAAAGTTAGAACTATTTATTTCTTTGTGAGGAGAACATTCTTCCCACCAATTATTTTTTTCTTTTAAGGTGTGTGTGAGTGTGCGTATATGTATGTGATTAAATCCTATGCTGTAAAATATCTTTGGAGTTTACCTGGGAAAATATAAGCATTGTTTCCTTGGCCTGGGATAAAATATTTCCCATCCTTTAATCTCACAGGCTCAAATGGACTACCACTGGCAAATAAGCATCGGCCCTGTTTAAACAAAATAAAGTATCAGGTAAAGATATCTTTAACAAGCATGTGACTTTTTTTGAACTAAAATTCAGTGGTGAATCCACACAAATCAAGTCCTACAGTTATAAAGCAAAAAACCAAGAGATCTAAGTCAATATTCCAAGTGTAATAAATACCAGCTAATATTACAACATGAAAAAAACCCAAAATTCACACATTAGAATGAACAAGAATGTACATTACAGAATAATCATACAAAAATGTTGCTGAATAATTTTGGAAAAATTAATTGCCAAGACAAAAGACTTCATAATATTTATGTATTCAATTTTAAACCTGAAAACCCAGGATAAAATGCCTTGTACTCCTGGGAAAGGTTAAGTTTATCAATATTAGTCATCTCACAACGTGGCTGTTATTGTGTACAACCTTCTCCTGGTTCTGCTCACTTCACTAAGCATCAGATCATACAAGTCTTTCCAGGTTTTTCTGAAGTCAGCCTGTTCATCATTTCTTATAGCACAATAGTATTCCATTACATTCATACACCACAACTTGTTCAGCCATTCCCTAATTGATGGGCATCCTCTCAATTTCCAATTCTTTGCCACCACAAAAAAAAAAAGAGTTGCTATGAACATTTTTGTACATGTGGGTCCTTTTCCCACTTGTATGATCTCTTTGGGATATAGCCCTAGAACTGCTATTGCTGGGTCAAAGGGTATGCACATTTTTATAGCCCTTTGGGCATAGTTCCAAATTGTTCTCCAAAATGGTTGGCTCATTTCACAACTCCACCAACAATGCATTAGTGTTCCAATTTTCCCACATCTTCTCCAACATTTATCATTTTCCTGTTTTGTCATGTTGGCCAGTCTGATAGGTGTGATGTGGTACCTCAGAGTTGTTTTGATTTGCATTTTTCTGTAATCAATAATGATTTAGAGCATTTTTTCATATGACCACAGGTGGCTTTAATTTCTTCACCTGAGAACTGTTTGTTCATATCCTTTGACCATTTATCAATTGGGGAGTGGCTTGTATTCTTATAAATTTGTCTTAATTCTCTATATATTTTAGAAATGAGGCCCTTATCAGAGAGGCTGGTTGTAAAAATTCTTTTTCAATTTTCTACCTTCCTTCTAATCTTAGTTGCATTGGCTTTGTTTGTGCAAAAACTTTTCAATTTAATGTAATCAAAATTATCCATTTTGCTTTTTGTAATGTTCTCTATCTCCTGTTTGGTCATGAATTCTTCTGTTCTCCATAGATCTGATAGGTAAACTATTCCTTGCCTAAGCAGCATTTATAAGAAATGTTAGATATGAGATAAATTTTTATAAAGTGAATCATTTTCCCATAAAGTATCAAAATGTCAGAAAGTTGATTAATGAACAATACAACCAGCCATTTGAATATTCAAAAATTATCTGTAATAAGCAGTGTTAAAGGATACCATGAGGTAAAGACTGCATGAGGTAGACCGCAGCTGGATTTAGACTAACACCATAAAATAATAACAGCACATTTTCACAATGTTAAGCTATTATGCAGTTTCTTACTGTCACTTCTATTATGAATTCTGAAAAGGCAGGTGACAACCAAAAAATAAAACAAAACAAACAAAAAAAAGGCAGATGACTGATTATACTTAGTGGTCTAATTCTACCCAGGTCATTTAATTCTTATAAATAAGAGTAAAGAACAACATTTGGACTGAATAATTTTTAACATTAAAACACTGATGTCTATGTTATTTCCTCTCACTTAGTCCCCTGAACAATATTAATATCCTACCTCTAAAATAGGTTAAATGAAAAAACAAAGAAACAAATAAAATAGGCTAAATGAGATGTTAAAAGAAAATATTCTCAAACAACAGCAGAGGGCACTAGAATATCAAAATCATCTAATATGTCTTCCCTGAATAAAAGCTACAATTACATATAAAACAAGACCATAAAATAAAGGACTATTTTCTTAGAACAGATTTCAGAATACCCAGGATCACAGGATTTAGAAGCTAGAAGGTACTTTAGAGATCTAAGAAACTCTCTCAATTCGGATGGGGAAACTGATGCCCAGAGAGATTAAGCAACTTTCCCAAATTCACAGGGGTAGTTAAGTGGGAGAGTAGAGATTTGAACTGAGATCTCTGGACCCAAGTCTCTTTCTGTTATGCAGGCTGCTTCTTTTAATATTCTTAGTGGTCACAAGTCTTCATCTTTTGAGAGGAGATTTGATTGCTAGAAGGAGTCAACAGTTAAGCACAGAGTTTAAGTTAACATATTCATGCAGTATGAGGCAGAGCACGCATCTGAACTGCACTACACATGGCAAACAGGATGCATGATCAGGCTGGACAGTGTTGTTTTAGGTTAAAAATGGAGTATAAATCTAAGGTAAGGAGACTAATTTTCTTGTATGGCTTATGAATGCGTAAGAAAAGTTCCAGAGAACCTAGAGACCAGTTGATCTACCTAATGCTTGAGTGAGAAAAGCCTGGAGAGTTTCCCCAACAAGTAGTCACCAATGTTTGCTTAAAGTTCTCCAGTGAAGGGGAAATGAATGTTTTCTCAAGTAGTCCATTTACATTTTAAATAAAAGTTTCGTCGTATTAAAAAAGATGTAAAAAAAAAAGGACAACTCTGTGTGGGCCTTACAAGAACAGGCTGTGGCAGGATGTGGCCCTTGGGTTGTAGTTTGCCAACCCCAGGTCTAGATGATTTCATTCCCAAGTTCCCTTGACTCAATTTCTGATGATTCTTTTTCACTTCTTCCTTATGTTGCTACCACAAATATCTCTCTCCAGGGATAAGCCTGGGCTGAGCCTCATAGTTCCCGTGTCTCTATATAATTTTTTTTGTGTAAAAAAATTTATTTTTGGTTTTTATAAAATTTCCTAAAGGAGAGTCCCCAAAATCTTTAGGAGGTCACTGGAATAAAAGTACCATTCTAATACAGCTACCTCAAAGGACACTGCTTTGAATCATAAGATCCTAAAGGTGAAAAAAACCTAGTTCATATATTCCATTTGCCTGCGCTATGGAGATATCCCTTCCTACACACTACTGATAGGCAATCGACTAGGCTCTACTTGAATACTTCTGACACAGAGCTTATTACCACATGAGACAGCAAATTACATTTTTGGACTACCAGTTTTCCTTACTGATTACAGAATCACAGAACCATAGATCTAGAGTTAGAAGGAACCTCAGAGGTCATCTGTCCAATCCTGCCATTTTACAATGAGGAAAGTAAGTCCCAGAGAGTCGAGGGAACTCGACCATGGAAGAAAGCTAAGACTAACTCAGATCTTGTGCTTACTTCCTCTTTTTCACGAAAGACCGATTACCAGCAAGGTAAGTTATCAGGTAGCAATGAATTGTAGAATGAGAACTCCAGATGTCTAGCTACCTATCATTATTATTAATGTCATATTTGTGCCGGATTTGTAATCTACTTCAGGAAAGAGTCAACCAGCATTCTGCAACAGTACTATACTTTCTTGTTTCTCCTTTCACATTCTGTACATGCCATGTTCATTCAAATGCTCTTTTAAATAGCCTAAGTTCTTAGAACTACATATTGAAATGTTTTTAATATACTTTATATTTATATTTGTTTACATATGAGCATGCTATATATATGTGTGTGTGTATGTGTATAGATCTATTGGTAGATATATCTAACATATCTACCTATATATGTTATACATACATACATACATACATACATACATACATACATACACATGTGTATGCATATATATGTAAGCTCCTTGAGGGCACAGACTGTTTTTATTTTGTCTTTGTATCCCTAGCACCTAGCATGTAACTGGCACAGAGGAGGTGCTTAACAAATGTGTAACAAATTGAAGGGAATTTAATTTGTATGGAATGGGAGGGGTTAAAAATGAAATTCTGGTTTTATTCACTTATGAGCAATCCTAAATAGAAAGAAAAAAGGAAGGTAGAATCAGCATAGGTGCAATGCAACCTATATGACTCAAAAAAGGCATAAGGGGACAAAACAAGAAATACAGAAGAGTAGTATGCATAGTGTCTGACACATAGTAGGCACCTAGTAAATGCTTCCTTTTTCACCAACTGAACCTGTAAGAAAAGTTTCAGGAAGACTGGAGCCTAGAATGATTCAAGGCTCTCAACAAATACTAAAGAAAACCAAAGTTTAAAAGTCTGTTCACGTATATTTGGAACAATATGCGATAATAATAGTAACAGTTTACACGCTTACTTTTTAAAGTGATTAACCCCTTGCAATATGCTTTACATGCATTATTTCATTTGATCTTCAAAACAACCCTGAAAGAGACATGTTGTAATGGAAAGATTATTGGATTTAAAATTAGAAGACTAGGGTTCAAGTCTTATTGCTGCTACTTCCTACCTATGGGACCTTGATTAAGTTACTTAACCTCTTTGTGCCTCAGTTTCCTCATGTGTAAAATAAGGATAATAAATTCTCTTATTACCAACTACAAAAGGCTATTGTGATTATGACATGAAAATACATATAAAGCACTCTGAAAACTGAAAAGCACTGTCAGGTAGTAGTACAAATTTTATTACTAACATTTGGAAAATGATGACACTAAAGGTAAGAAGTTAAGTGATAGGTAATGTCAGAGTAAGGACCTGAACATTCTGGGCATTTTCCTTAATACCACAGCACATGCCAGAGAGTTTAATTCAGGGGTGGGGAACCTGTGGCCTCCAGGCCACATGTGGCCGGCCTCACGTTGTTTGGACTCAGTGAAAGGCCGCACCTGAGGACCTATGGAATCACACGTGGACTCGAGGCTGCAAGTTCCCCACCCGTGGAACTGTTTGGAAAGATGGTATAATTTTAAAGAAACAGAGAAGGAAGATTCCTCAACTCTAGTTTGTTTCTTCTGAAAGAACAATTCTTCAAATGGAAAGACCAGAAAGTCCTCCTGAAAGAAAGGACTGTTGCCCAAGACAGATGAGGAAATAATCAGATGGAACTTAGCTGCTTTAATTTAGACTGCTTCTAGTCTAAATCATATCTGCAGTTTCCTTGAGCACGGAATGCAATTCTGGATCATGGAATTACATTCCACGCTCAAGGAAACTGCAGATATAATTTCAAAATGACTCTGTGAGAAATCACTGAGAAAGAAAGAAATACCAGAAGACTGGAGACTTGACAAATCCTGCTAACAATGTCAAAAAGGGTAGATTAAGAAACTACAGACCTGGATATAGAACAGATATTGAGAAAATGGTAGTATAGCTGGGCTCCTCCATATAACTCCTCCAAACAGATCTAGAAAATGTACCAGGCAGAATCCTAATGGTGAAATCCAAGAACAAGTAACAGTGAGTTATTTTTCCTGCACAGGTTGGCAACAGGGAGACAGACTAAGAGGTCTTTAGACCCTGGAGATCAGTGGCCAAGGAAGCCAGCCATTGCTTGGGGATTCCAATGTAGGGGAGCAGATGTGCACCAGGGCAAGCAGAGGTCCTAGACCCACACCAGGGGACCTTCATGGGGACAGGTACCAACTGGCAGCATTGTTGCTCACTTTCCAGTTTGCTGTTACAGATCCAGGACAAGCCTAGGAGGAGATGTATGCCCAGGATGCTATTCTGTTAGGGAGCAAGAGTCCCAAGGCAGCATACTGAGAAAGAGCAAGTTCAGAACCCAACAGCAGCCATGTGGCTCAGACCAGAAGAACACAGCAGAATCTCGAGTGCAGTTTTAAACATAGTCTGCAGCCTATAGAGGAATATCCAGGGCAAGAACTCTACTCTAAAGGGTATGTACTTCCATCCCTCTGAGCCAGCAGATATTTCCAGGGGGCTGGGTCCAGCAGCATCTACTGTTGCTCAGACCTAAAGCCAGCTCAGAAACTTGCAGAGCTCAGTCCAGTGGGCAGCGATCACTTTGCCCTCAATCAGATCTGTGTGGGAGCGCTAAAAGTTTGCATATGTCCCCGGTTTGAGCTGTGCCTGAGATCCTAGAAAAACAATTCAGGAGTTTTGGAGTGGATGAGAAAGGAAGAATTTTGCTAATTGACAAAAAATATATCATCAAAAAAAAGAACTGGTATTCATCTCTGTGAAGAATTCTAGAATATACCAGGAGCCAACATAATTTCCTGAGAACAAATCAAGCCACATTAACCTTATTTCCTTTTTTTTAAAAATATAATTAGCCAAGGGAAACATACATAGAAATATCAAATGAGAATGTATTTGAATCATTTTTATCATTTATCAAGTGTCAACTGTTATTATTTGGAATGTGCAGAATGTCCCAAAAGCTTCAGTGCAATTTTAAGTTAGCTTAAAATTGAACTTAAAACTGCACTGAGACTTTGGACCCTTGCATATTGATTATATCAAGGCTATTAACCAGGCCTCTCACCATCTTCATGAATAAGATGATTAAATATGAGCAAGTATTTGTTAATCATATTAGCAGGCTAATGAATAATGGTTCTATGTCAAACAGGAAGAGACTCAAAAAGTATGTCCTAAGTAACAAGGCCATCTGGAATACCAGGTTTCCAGTTTTCATAATTATTACACCCCCTATATTTGTCTTCCTTCAAAATAAGAAAGCCACATAAAAGATATCACAAATAAAGAGACTATGATTTTATATTTCCCCCAAACTGAATTTTAACAAGTTTCATACACAGCAAAATACCGTAGAATAAATTATCATTATCCATAAGCAAATTAAAACCAACAACGTGGTACTTTCCCTATTATTCCCAGTTGAGTGTCAGCTTATCAAAGATGGGAAGGGTCAGGGGGCAGCTAGGTGGCGGAGTGGATAGAGCTCTGGCCTTGGAGTCAGGAAGACCTGAGTTCAAATCTGACCTTAGACACTTAATACTTGCTAGCTGTGTGACCCTGAGCAAGTCACTTAATCCCAACGGCCTCACCAAAAAAAAAAAAAAAAAAAAAAAAGGAAAGGGTCAGTGTTGTTGTTTGTCCTTCACTCTCAAAGAGGACCAGGTTGAAGGCAGTTCCTATATGATGGCAGTACATCTGATTTTCATCCATGCCAAACACAAATGATTTAAGACCTGTTTGTGCTCCTTTTCCTCCCTCCTATTAGTGTGGGCAAATTAGACCTATCTTCTTTTGTCCATTTCTTTTTATCTAAGATAACTGCTCTTTAAAACCATCCAAAACTGTAAGGTAATTACATTTTGAGTACTGCTTTTAATAACTGATCAATTCAGTTCAAATAATACTCTAAAGAAAATAATTCTTCAATCAAGCTAGACTTTCATTTATTTTTCTTTTAACAAAGTCTAAAATACAGCTAAACAATTTGAACAAGACAATGTGCTTATTTTTCATCTTCCTCTTATAATTAATACAATTGAGAACTTTTAGTAATGTCCGAATCAGTTACATTCCAAATTCTACACAGATCAAGTTCTATTAATGTACAAAGCATTTAAAATAGCCAAACTGGAAAAGACTGTTCATAATAAATTTTTGACTACTCAGAATTAAATCTTAAAAAGTTCTATTTGTTTTTAAATGTAATACATTCTTTTATTGCTAATTATTACCTCTGTAAGTGTGTATGCTTCTTCAGCTGTGCACTCCGCTTTTGCTGTGGGATTACTTAATGCAAATATTACTGGCCGTTCATTGATTGAAGCCATGGCTTTGATCACATTAGGAGTAAAAAGTCGGCCAGCACCTGCAACACCTGTAATATAAGAAAAATAAAATACTTCATTATACAAATAATAATTATAGAGGAAATACATAACACCTTTCTCCTCTTTTCATAATTAATTACTTGTAAGGCACTGCTGGGATTTGGGAATACAAAGATAATAAAACAGCTCTGGATCTTGAGGAGATTACATTCCTCTGTGGAGGGAGAAGAGGGGCCACAACATGTACACAAATATGGCAAGTATAAGGAAAACTCAGAAAAGAAAGACCACTAACAGCTTCGGCAATCACAGAGAGGGTAGCGCTCAAGTTAATCCTTGAAGGAAGACTAAGGTTTTGAGGCAGAGAAGGTTTTGAGAGACAGAGACTGGAAGGAAGTGCATGTCACAAATGGGCAGAAACTTTTGTGAATATATGAAGGTAGAAGATGGGGTATTGAATTTGGGGAATAACTAATAGTCCAGTATGACTGGCACGTCAAGTTTCTGAAGGGGAATAGAATGAAATAAAACTGGAAAGGTAGATAGGAGTCACAGAATGTGGAAAGTTTTAAATATCAGGCATTTTATATATTACACTAGAGGCACTGGGGAACCAGGTTTTGCAGCAGAGAGAGTGACATGGCCCAGGCTAGAGTCTCAAGAAGATTATTTTGGAAAGTTTTTGGAGGACATGCTGATAATACTACTGAGAAGGTGATCAGTTTTGTTTTACCTCTAGGTTCTACAGACATTGCTTTACACAAAGCAAGCATTCAATTTTTGAGTGTTGAACTGCCCATACTTTTTAACAACATTGATTTGAACAATATTTCATCACTGCAAAAGAATTTGTATAGCCTAGAAAATTATAATGAAAGAAACTATTTCTAAATCCCTCAGGTAGTTCAGAATTATAGTGTTTTGTAAATCACATCATTACAAAACTTACAAGTCTCAGATGTTTTTGTGTTAACAAAATAGCGGCCCACTTATTTCAAGCCCTATTCAATGCAACAAAATTTTAAGATACCTGGACTTGTCCCTAGAATTTTTATAAAGGGATATAAATAACAAAATTGTGTTTGCTATTGCAGTGAACATTCTGACAGTCTATTACAAAGGTCTTTTGTCCCTGGACTTTTTCCTTCTGAAGCCTTTGTTCAAAAAAAGGAATCTTAGTATATCATGGTGGTCTTCTATCTTCTTTAATCTTTCAGCAGTCCAGTGTTTAGGCACAGACAATTTTTGTATTTTGCTAAGAACAGACTGATAGACAGGCAGCTAGGTGGCACAGTGGATAGAGCACTGGCACTGGATCAGGAGGACCTAAGTTCAAATCTGGTCTCAGACCAGATACTTGATACTTACTAGCTGTGTGATCCTGGGCAAGTCACTTAACCCCAATTGCCTTACCAAAAAAAAAAAAAGACTGATAAAAAAAGAAGAGTTCTTAGAGGTCATTTAGCCTAACCCATTCATCTGGGAAACCTGTGGCAAAGCACGGTAAAATGAGGCCATATGTAGGCCACAAAGCTAGTTAGCCACAAGGCCAGGAGTAGAACTTGGATCTCCATCCTCCTAGCTCAATGTTCTTTCATTCTCCTTACAGACCTGAATGCAGTATTTCTGATTGTGTATATAACATCATGAGATAGCCTGGCATCTTAACTTAGCTTTATTCAGAATCTAAGTCCATTATTCCTCACTGACTTTACAAAGCACTCCATCGTGAAGTATTAGGAAATAAAAATTTAAGAGCACAGAAACAATAATTCCTAGATGATGTGCTATACTTATATCATAAACGACAAAGCTGTAAGTAAATATTAATCTTATGCTAAAAGGATGAATTAATTCATTCCTTGACAAGTACTTATTAAGGTATATAAAGAGCTCTATGCTAGGTATTAGTGGAGGCACAGTGAATCGATGAGATCTCTGTTCTCATAGAGTTAGAGGGATGTGATGTGCTCACAATCAAATAATACATGATAAATGGGTAAGAGGCCAATAAATCTAAGGGACTAAAAGTACATTAAAATTGGGAGAAGGTATTTGAATTAGACTTTAAGGGAAAGGTAGCTATTTCAACAGGTGAGACCTGCAGGATATTCTAGGTATAGAGAATACTATGAAGAAAGGTAGAAGTGGGTACAGGGTATGTACAGAAAATTGTGAGTGTGGATAGGAAGAGGATGAGATAGATTAAAAAAGAGGTGGTGCTGTATTGTGAAGGTCCTTAAGTATGAGGATAAGAAACCTAAATTTCTATCAGTAGGTAATCAGGAGACACTAGAGAAGCAGAGCAGTGATATTCAATTCAACCAATATTTATGAAGTGTAATGTCCTTAGCTGGGTGTGAGGTTTGAACAGATTTGTATATAAAGAAGATTATTTTGACGATGAAGTGATGAATTGGAACAAGGGGAGTGAAGGTGGGAAGACTGGTTACTATAGATGATTATGAGGGCCTGTCCTGGGGTAGTGGCAGTGGGAAATGAAGAGAGATGTATCATAGAAGAGCAGACAGTGTGATTAATCACGTGAGAGACAAGGAAGGCGGCAAGTATCAGAGCTGACACCAAGGTTTTCAATATGGGAACATGTATGTCTATACCTCAAACTTGTCTCTTGCTGGAGGCAGCATTAGATTGTATTTGCTTAACAAACAGAACGACAAATTGGATTACCATCTTTACTCACCAATAATAGCTGTAGGTTTCAATATATTTACTGCATCTTCAAAAGTATTAGGTATGTTTTCAGGAGGTAAGTGAGCAAATGGTTCTTGATGGCTATCTATCATAGCTTTCCTTCCCTATATTTCCAAGTGAAATAATACTTTTGTTAGTATAGAAAAATTTTAAAGTTATAATAAAGACATCATTTTTATAAGCATAACCGTATCTCTACTTTAGTCATATCCTTTCATTTTCCTTTATATCTATGAAGTGTTCCATTTTATTTATCCTTCCCTATCTGAGGATCTTTTTCACTTCTAAAATTAGCTATTTCCTATTGATGTCCTTTATCAAAATTCCCTTGCTCTGGAAAATTCTCTTAGATCTCAAAGATGACAAAAAATGAAGGAACATGACAATCAAAATAGCTTTTGGCTCCTCCTAGTGTAGAGTTTCCTCTTTTTTCTTTTACATTTTATACATTTTTTTCTTCCTAAGATTTCCTGTGTTCACCTTTGTCCTATGTAATTTTACTGCCAAAGCTCTGGTCTACCACTGCTTATGACACTGTAAGATCCCTGAGAGTAGGGACCACATCACATTCAATTTTTGTGTTCCCAAACACCTTATAAGGGGTACATGGTAGGTGCTTATAAGTTTGCTGAACTTAACTTGTTGAACTGCAATAGCTTTTCTACCTGTCTGTTTACTCTTCTTTCAATATAACTTAGACTTAATAGAAATTTTGCTTTTTCATAAAGTAGTACTTTAATATTGGCATTCCTCTTAGAAATATATACAACAGCTCCCAATTAATTTTAAAAAATATTATACTGAGGGGCAGCTAGATAGGCGTAGTACATAAAGCACCGGTCCTGGATTCAGGAAGACCTGAGCTCAAATACGGCCTAAGACACTTGACACTTACTAGCTGTGTGACCCTGGACAAGTCACTTCACCCCAATGCCTAGCCCCCCCAAAATAAATAAATAAAGTTTATTGATATTCCTCCCCTCACCTTTTTTTACAGGACTATTACTTCCCACTGGCCTCTACCAGTTTACCTCTACCCACCCCATAAAAACTCTCCCCTGGAACAAATAAGTACAACTGAACAAGGTAAATACACATATTCCAATTATTTCCACTCAAATTAAAACTAATTATGGGTTTCAAGCATGCTCTGAATTTCAAACTAAATTCTACCCTGTTCCCCCATTTTGGAGAAGGCATAGGATTTTTGCAAAGTATCTCTAACACTTCTCTCTTCTCTCTCACCCTCCCTCTTCTTTTTCTCTTTTTCTGCCTCTTCCAAGTTCTAAGCAAAGGAACGTGGTCAGGGAGAGAAGGAAGAAAGTAACATCTCAGAAGATCACAGATACAGAGCTCGAAGAGACCTCGGAGGCCATCTAGTCCAAAAGGTTCTTTACAGATACAGATACTGAGACTCAGCAAAGGCACGTTACTTGTCACATGTCACACATTAGTAGTAAGCATTACAGCAGGATTTGAATCTAGGTTCTCTTGACTCAAACAACCAATCAATCAACCAACAAGCAGTTATTAAATGCTTACTATGTGCCAAACACAAGTAAGTGTTGGGGACAAAAATTCAAACAATGAAACAATCCCTACCCTGTTTTATTTCATTGGAACAGGGAACTCCTTGTAAAGGAATTCCCTCTATGAATGTAGGTCAGCATTTGCTCTACAATTCAGTCTCAGAGAGTTGCCTTGGCACTTTTGAAAAGTTGTATGATTTGCCTAAGGTCACAAAGCAAGCATATATCATGTGCCTCGGTCATCCTGAACTTGAGGCCAATTGTTCATACACAGGGGCAGCTAGGTGGCACCACGGATAGAGCTTCGGCCTTGGAGTCAGGAGGACCTGAGTTCAAATCCAGTCTCAGAGACTTGATACTTACTAGCTGTGTGACCCTGGGCAAGTCACTTAACCCCAACTGCCTCACCAAACAACAAAAAATATATAAATTAATTAAAAAATAAAAACTACTATTGGAGTCCAGCCATCCAACCAGTTACATATACAACTGATTAAATGATTGTTTAATATACATCTCTCCATTTTTTCCACAAGAAAAGTATGAGACACTTTACTAAGATTTAGGTAAATGCATATAAGCCCTGCATATGTCCTCTATTCATTGAATAATTCTGTCAAAATAAGGAAATGAAATTAGTCTGGCATGTTCTCTTCTTGATGAAGCCAGACTACTTTGTGTAATCACTGCTTCTCTAGTGAGAAGTTCACCAAGACTCTCTAATGATTTTTTTGGACTGGTATGTTGATGGAAGGAGTAACCAGCATTAGGAAGAGTGATAAAAAATGAAGTGTTGCCTGGAAAAAACTTGGGTTTAAGCCTAACTTTAAAACACTTCAAAAAGGATAGAGTGTGAGAAGATGAAATATAGAATAAAGGGAAGTTTGTTAAAAAGAGAGCTAAAGTTTTAAGGGAGGGTGGGGAGTGATGGAGCTAAGGACAACAGACATCTAAGTTGAATTATAGCAATCAGGGGAGTAAGAGATAAGAATCTGTTAGCTGCAGGACAGGAGAGGTGCTAATTGACTGGAGTTTATCACAGCTGGGTTCTACAGTTTGACAGTAATGGAGTTGGGAAAGATAGTGAGGGGAAAGCAGCCATTTTAATACTAGGCAATACCCAGATGAGGCTGCCACTTTATTCCTCCACACTTCCTCTTCACAAGCCTTAAGGCAGGCTGGTGTTGGAGTCAGGAGGGTAATGTGTTGAAGAGGGCTTTAGTCCTAGGCATCTCCTAGCTATTTCATTCTACCCATCCTTTTCTCCCCCATTCTTCCAGTGAAGAGTTGAGGCTGTGGAAGAAATTGGATATCTGTATTGGACATGGTAGTGGTGTCACCTTTATCTACCTGTGCTTTTGGTGGTGACAGAGAACTGAGAGATAGCCCATGCAATCTTCCTCACTTTAATATTCAACTTTTCTCTATCCCTGACTAATTCCTTGGTCAACCAAACTGCTAGAAAAAGCCACCTGCCCACACTACCTCCACTTTTTTCACTTACTTCTCAGTACTTCATCACTTGACTGAAACTCACCTTTCCAAAGTTATAAGTTTATAGCTACCAGATCTCTTTCTCTCAATCCTCTTCCTCCGACCTCTCTGCAGCATTTCATTGCCCTCCCTCTCTTCTGAATGCTCTCTCCTGTTTTGTGTGACACTTCTCTTTTGTGTGTCCACCTATTTGGCTGGCCATTCATTAATTTCCTCTAATAGATCACTATCTATGTCCTGCTTACCCTTAAATTGTGGACATCCAAGACTCTGTCCTGGGCCTTCTCTACCTCCTTCTTCCTCATCATCTCCCATGGACTAAATTATTATCTCAATGCATATGATTCTAACTTAAATATTCAGCCTTCATCTTTTCCCCTGAACTCAATACCCCATCATCAACTGCTGATTAGGTATTTTCAACTCAATATCCTTATAGGCTAATCAAATTCAAAATGTCCAAAACAGAACCTATTATTTCCCTCCCAAACCTACTCTCTCTTTAACTTCCCTACTTTTATTGAGGGCACACACCTCCATACTTGGTCGTCTGGGTTTGCAATCTCCAAGTCATCCTTGACCTTTTATTCTTCCTCATTCCCCCATGTCCAGAGAGTTTCCAAATTTTGTCAATTCTACCTCCATATCTCTCTCATCTGCCCCCTTCTCTTACTCACATAGCTAACAATCTAGTTCAGGGCCCAATTACATTTCACTTGAACCACTGCAAAATCATCCTAATTGAGCTCCTTAAGTCCCTTCCCTCTCCAATCTATTCTCCATAGTCAGGTGGCATCCACAGGGATGCTAAAATGATTCTCCTAAAACCCCAGTATGACCATATCATTCACCTGCTAAAAAGAAAAAGTTGCAGTGGTTCCCCAATCACCCCTAGGATCAAATACACATTCCTGTTTGGCATTTAAAATTCTATTCAACCTGGCTCCAGGTGATAGTTTTAGCTTACTGTAGGTTACTCTCATGCATCTTTTTGTTCCAGCCATATTTGCTGTTACTGGTTCACAATGTTGAATCTCCAATCATGCCTGAAAATCACTACCTCTTCACCTTTGTTTTTTGGAGTCCCTGATACCTTTCAAAGTCCATCACTTCCTGCATGAAGCCTTTCTTGACTACTGGTACCTTGCTATTGTCCTGGCCCTGTAATTTCATGTAAAAGAAACTCCCGGTTGAGTGAACTCTTTTATCATTGGAGGTCAGTGTCTTCCTTGAAACTTGTTTTCCTGGCCACTTGAACTCCAAAATTACCTTGTAAATATATTGAATTTACTTATGTGCACATTTTGTTCTCCCCACCAGAACGTAAGCTCCTTGAGAGAAGGAATTCTTTATTTTTTACTTTGTATCTTCAGTATCTAGCATAATACTTGGCACTTAATAAACATTTGCTGAATGAGAGGGAGTTCTGGAGACCAGAGAACTCCATACACTCTCCGTCAGAAATAAATACAGTGGGACTCATCAAGTAGAATGTCAGATTGAGTAAAAAAATTTTTTTAACGCATTGATTACACAGGATGGTTTTCAAAGACCTTAGTGCAGTTTTAACCTACTGCAGTTTTGTTTGTTTTTATAGCCATTTATTATCCCTCCCTTTCACTGTTCCCCCCCCCACTGAACAACAAAAAAAAATGGAAAACCCTCACAATAAATGTACATAGTCTAGCAAAAAATAAAAAGTATACATGTATGTGTGTACATATAAAAAAACATGAAACAGGTTATAGTCTAGCCCCCCCGCCAAATGTATATATGTATGTTGCGTGTGCACACGTGTGTGTGTGTGTGTGTGTGTGTGTGTGTGTAAACATGAAATAGGTTATACCTATTTACAGGTTGTTCCCAAAGGTGCAATTTTATTAAGGCTTAATAATGAAGCACAGAGAAGGGAAAGATAATGGCTATAAAAACAAATGAGGACAATTTAAAAATAAAATCCATATATTCCTGAAAAAATGTATGTAAAATATTTTTTCTAATTTTTTTTTACCTGTTAGAGTAGTTTACTACCTAAAACAATAATGATTTATTCTTCAAAGGATGAATTCTTTTATATTACAAATAATTTACTAACTACATGTTTTGAAAGCTCATATTTTTGCATATCTTGAAGTGAGACAAATCTATATGCAAAAAGGTTTATTTTTAGTTAAAAATTTATGGCATGTGTTGAGGGCTTAATGAAACACCTTCATGTTTTATATGGTCTTAGAGGTTACCTTACAAATACTGTTTAAAAAAAAAAAACAACCTAGAGTGCACACTCCAGCAGTCTTTTCTGGACTGTTTTCTCTTTTATCATAGCATATTTGAAGTTGTTCAGAAAACATTAATATAAGCTAAGACAATCAATACTGGCCAAAAATATCAATATGAATTAGTCTGGTTTTGTAAAATCAAGTACTTTGTACACAGTAGGCACTCAGCAAATATACTGATTTTATATGAAATCAACTTACTATCTATCATGAAAAGTAAAAATGTGCAAAAGGATAAAATCCAATGTAAATGCAGAGATGTACATTCATCCAACCTATCGTAAGTGAACACCACATAAACTGCTGTACTAAAAAAAATGACCATTTTTGAAGAGGTTGGTCTTATCCCTCAAAGGTAGGTAATTAACAAAAACAAAAACAGAACAGTTTTTGTTTTAAACAAAAAATTAAGCTGAAAGGTTAAGAAATCATAAAAACAGAACATTAAGAATAGGAGACAATCTGAAAACAGACAAAAATGCTCTCCCCTCATGCCCTTCCTTCAAACTGTAATCCATCAAAATGGCTCTTGAGTATGCCTCAGCCCCAACATCTGCTCCACTGGGTTCTCTCCTACTTTTGACCAACGGCATGGAGGACTCTAAGTCAATCAAAGTTAAGTGGGTAAGAAACAGTAGAAAAAACCCTCAAGAAACTGTAAACATCATCATCACCACCACCACCACTGACTCACCTTTATAGTGTACCATTTTCTCATTTATTTAGCAACTGCTATGTGTCGAAAACTCTGCTAGACTCTGGGGATAAAATTTCAAAATACCCTCAAAAAGGCATACACAAAGGTTGAGTGGCTGTGACTAATCCACCAACAAACTGCTATTAAGTAAAAGAGCACTCTAAGAAGAGGTACTTATTTTTCTGACCCCTACCTTTTTAATGGAAGCATCTCTGGCCAGGACTTGTAATAAGTTTTCTCTTTCCCCCGGGCAGTTTCTACTCTCGAGTACCTAACCCTCAATTTAACCCCTACAGAGAGTTTTCTCTGGGCATATTTATGGAGAGAGGAGTAGGAGAAAATGAGGCCATGTGCCCTGACAGTCTATCCTTGTTCTAGGCACTGAAAACAGCACTCTGATTTGTTTTTGGCCTAGAGCAACAGAAGAAAAAGTCCTGGATCTAGTTTAGTTCTGCCTTTTGGGAAATTTATGACAAATTAGTAATAATCAAAGCCACAAGATTTGTTCTCATTTTTAGCTTCGAGTCCTCACCTAAGATAAAACCCTAGTGTTTTGGAAATATAAAAGAGAAGGTATAAATATAATTTTCAAGAACATAAAACTCTCTCCAGTCACAGATAACTCTGTCTGGACTTATTCTTCAATGGTTAGTATAACCCTCTTGCACTTTCTGCATTCCAGTGATTCTAAATCCTTGCCCACAGAAGCAAAAACTCCATTTTCCAAGACTCACCACCTGTTTCCTCTCTCTTTCCCCTGCACCCTATCCTCCAAATGTCCCACTCCAGATCTTCCTCTTTCACCGAGCTCTCTGGAATGCCTATTCAATAATTAACAAATTTGCTTTCATCTTAAATCTTTACTGTTCTTACTCCTTCCCTCTTCTTCCACTCCTTGAGACCTAGCTCCTTCCCGATGACCCTGTAGTATCCTTGATGACCTTTATACTTTGTGGAGAGGGAATGTGAAGACTTCTTGCTCCCTGCAGCCACTTCAAGACTCTCCCTCTATCACTATCACTTTGCAACCTCTCCTCCTCTGCAATTCAAACTATTCCAATGCAGATGCAGGTGCTGTTATCTACTGACCCCCCTGACATCCTCCTGCCTTCCTCAATGAGTTTAACACCTGGCTCAGAGTCTTTTCTTCCCAACTCCTCCCCTCACATTAGGTGACTTCTTACAGTTCCTCACCCAGGGTGTGCCATCTCTTAACTGTGCCTTGTGACTGGCTGTTCCCCATGCCTGGAATGCTCTCCATTCTCACCTCTACCTTCTGCCTTCCTTCATGACTCAGCTCAAATCCTTTCTTCTTTAAGAGGCCTTTCCCTTATACCTTCCACTGCTAACGACTTCCTTCTAGCATTACCTACTATATACACTGTATATATCTTGTCTGTACATAATTATTTATGTATTACCTCCCTCATTAGAATGTAGAGGTAACGACTATGGTTTTGCCTTTCTTTACATCCCTAGAGTTTAGCACAGTACCTGGCACAAAGTAACAGTTAATAAATGCTTATTGACTCACTGACTGAAGAGGAATGTATTTCTTAGGAAAGAGAAAAATTACAAGGAGTACTGTGGAAGAAAAGCATCATCATCATCTATCTCAGCAAAACCAAACAACAATGTCCTAAATCTGTATGATGTCACCATGATTTAACCTCTTGCCTTGGCTGTGCTACAGGGAGGTACTATTACCTTTTCACCAACCCCAAAGTGAACCTCCCAGCCCCAAATCCCGCCTGATCTGAAATCCTTGAGTGGCTGCTCCCTGCTCTGCTCAAACTCCCGACTCTAAGTTTCTCAGCACCTTAGTTCAAACTCCCAGCTCAGAAGCCTGTTCAGGGGTGGGTTGGGAGCCTTTTAGGGTCTCATTAAAATTCTAGGGCTGAGCGTCTCTGACTCTCATTCAGACAGATGTTCCCAGGGTGTCTGCCTCTTTGGCGACAGCAAACTCAAGAGGTTCTGTTTTGACCCATGAAACTTCCTCACCACACTTTGTGTTAGAGATATGCCACTGGTTTTTTAAAAAAGTTATTTTATATTCAAGAGCACTATCTGCAAATCAAATGAAAACAAATTCCCCCCCCCATAGTAAGCTTCCAGAAGCACTTGATAACAGAAGTGAAACAATGAATTCATGACATCTGCATCTCACTAAAGGTTTCGGAGTCAAAGAACAGACATATTTTATATTCTCATACCTGCTCTATTCCCTGAACTAGAACAGTTCTAACTGAAATAACATTAATTTTAAATAATAAGACAGTTATGTGATATTAAGATGCAATCATTCATAAAATTAGATTTTTTTTTAAAAAAATCTTAAAATACTACTGAAAAAAAGTGTTTAGTTGTCTAAATTTCAATAGGAACCTTACCTTAACTAATAAGCCAAACTTGTCAAACATCCAGATATTTTTTCGTGCTACTTCTTCTGAAATACCATTTTCCACCATGGCCATAACAATGAGATTTGCAATCCCAAGAGCAGCCTGATTAACAAAATTTGAACTTCAAAAATCAAAGGAATATATTTCTTAATTTTATTAATTTGCATAAAGAACTATTTTATCCTTTTAAATCAAGACCAATATTTTTACTGATTATTGCTGTTGGAAATGACATAGGTTTCCCCTTCAAAAATCTTAAAGTCTGCATTCCATGAGATCCTCATGGATACATACATACACTCACACATTTCATGTAGGGATGCCATGAGGTATGTAGCTATCTACACACAGACATAAATATAAACATAAATGTGTATATATGCATATGTTTATGTATACATATATCTGTACATGTTCCTATTCACCGCAACAGATGTGACCTTGAAGCAACAGAGACTATGGCAACAGAGTAGAAGATCTGGCCTTCATTGCCATTGTTGGAAAGGCTTTGAGTATGGGTTGAAGTGATGAACTATCTCTCTTGTCTGATTATCAGCCTAGCTAAGTTCAGAGAGGCTAATCACCAGTTTTGATCAGAGGAGGACGAGCTTTTCAGTCATAACTCTCAAAGACTATCAAAAAAACCACCTTCTTTTCTATATCCTCTATCCACATCATGCAATCATGATTTCTCTGTAGTCTTACACAATTTTAATATCCCATCTCTCTTTTCACAGCTAAAAATTTATTAAAAGAACTCACCTCTCCTGCACCGAGGAACAAGATAGCATGCTCTGAGATTGGTTTACCAAGAACTTTCTGTACAGAAAGAAGACCTGATAGTGCCACAGAGGCTGTCCCTACAAGAAACAAAAATGATTTAACATGGGAGAGTACATTTTATAAGTTTTTTTTTTTAGTAGGAATCAAACCTGAAATGATTTCTACCTTGAATATCATCATTGAAGGTGCAATATTTTTCTCGATATTTTCTCAGGAATCTGAAAGCATTATGATTTCCAAAGTCTTCAAACTGAATAAGTGTGTTCTGGCCATATCTAAAACCAAAGCAAAACCCATACAGAGTTGAACCAGTCATCTTTAAATAGCTTATATTTCAAAATTTTACATTATATTCTTCTTAACAATTATTTCTGTTGTTGTTCAGTTGTTTCTAATTGTGTTTGACTCTCTGTGACCCCATTTGAGGTTTTCTTGGCAAAGATACTGGAGTGGTTTGCCATTTCCTTCTCTATCACGACAATTCTTTACTGGACACTTTTGTACTCACAATCTCATCAAAAAAACAAAAAACTAGGCATCATAATGGCCGAGAAGTGTTACTAATTCAACAAAGATCTACTAAAATAGAGTATTTTGAAAGAACTTAGAGATAAACTGAAGACACTGTCCCCAAAAGCCCTTCCTTTGAAGGACTTACAACCTAATGCTGTACATGACAGGTAAATATGAAAAATAACAGAACGGGGGCAGCCAGGATAGAACACCGGCCCTGAAGTCAAGAGGACCTGAGTTAAAATCCGACCTCAGACCCAACACTTGACACTTACTAGTTGTGTGACCCTGGGCAAGCCACTTAACCCCAACTGCCTAAAAAGTAAAAAAAAAAAATTAAAATTAAAAAAAAAGAAAAGAAAAATAACAGAACACAGAGCAATGTGAAATGTAATGTATTAGGTATTACAGTAGTTCTAAGGAAGGAAAGACATATGTGGGTTGGAGTATTCCCCAAGGGTTTCAAGTAGATCATGAGACTGTAACTTGAAGAATGGGTAGAAGACAGTTCTCAGATGAAGAAATTAAAGCTCTCTATAGTCATATGAAAAAATGCTCTAAATCACTATTGATTAGAGAAATGCAAATCAAAACAACTCTGAGGTACCACATCACACCTACTGGCCAACATGACAAAATAGGAAAATGATAAATGTTGGAGAAGATGTGGGAAAATTGGAACACCAATGAATTGTTGGTGGAGTTGTGAAATGATTCAACCATTTTAGGGAACAATTTGGAACTATGCCCAAAGGGCTATAAAAATGTGCATACCCTCTGACCCAGCAATAGCACTTCTAGGCTATATCCCAAAGAGATCATACAAATGGGAAAAGGACCCACATGTACAAAAATATTCACTAGCAGCTCTTTTTGTGGTGGCAAAGAATTGGAAATTGAGGGGATGCCCATCAATTGGGGAATGGCTGAGCAAGTTGTGGTGTATGAATGTAATGGAATGCTATAAGAAATGATGAACAGGCTGACTTCAGAAAAACCTGGAAAGACTTATATGGTCTGATGCTGAGTGAAGTGAGCAGAACCAAGAGGACTTTGTACACAATAACAGCCATGTTGTGAGATGACTAATATTGATAAACTTAACCTTTCCCAGCAATACAAGGATCTAAGACATCTCCAGAGGCCTCCTGATGGAAAATGCTATCCACACCCAAAGAAAGAACTATGGAAGTTGAACTGCTATTTTTTTACTCTTCTGTTGAGTTTTGTTTCCTCTCTCTGATGGTTCCTCCTACTGGTTTTAATTTTTACTTACAACACCACTAATATGAAAATATGCTTAATAGGAATGTAAATGTATAGCTTATATCAGATTGTGCGCAGTCTTGGGGAGCATGGTGGGGAGGAAGGGGGAGAAAAATTTTAAACTCAAAAGCATATGGAAAAAGAATGGGTAAAATTTACATAAAGGACAAGTGAGAGCATTTTAAAGTAGTATAACATAAGAAGAGCTGAACAAAGGGTAACAAAGATTTACTCAGGTAAAGTTAATTGAAATCAAAGAATGTTATGGTAGAGAGGAGTTTAGAGATCATTTAGATTTAGTATGCCACTCTCTATGTTCGATGTAGAGGGCACAAGAAAGTATAGCAGTCAGTTCCTAGCCCTCCAAAGTGGTTTTGTTACTTTAATTCAAATTTCATATACTTTAAAGACAGGTTTCAAATCATTCTTCAAGTTATCTACTTTTAAATAAGGATGTCTAAATCTTTCAAGAAAAGTATGATTAAAACATCTTATTTTCATTGCTTTCAGTTAAATTAGTCTCACATTTTCTACACTGAAGTTACAGAATCAGCATGTTGTAGTAAAGAAAGGTCCCTGGAGTCAGGAAGACCTGGTGGTACTTCAAGTCCTGTTTCTGAAACCTTTCACTGCTTCTCACAATATTTTAACACTCTATGTTGAAAATGAGTTGCCAACATGCATCAATAAAGGAGATTTCTATCCTGGGAGTTAATCTACAGCAACAAAATCATAGACGAGACCAAAAGAAATGGCACAGAAACAAAATATATCAGTAGATACAATAACTGCTTGAAGACCTGAGCAGTAATAAGTGTAACAGGAAGTTCAAACTAAAAATGCAAGATGGCAATATCTTGAGATCAAGATTTCAAAACACGAGCATAAGGTAAGAGATCAGCTTGAGATAAATACAAAAGAAAACGATCTAGGGATTACAGATGTACACAAGCTACATAACAAAATTTAGTATTGGGATTATATTAATAAAATAATGAATCAAGGGCCCTAATGGGAATAGCTCTATAGAAGATCAAAAAAATAAAGGAATGGAATTTAGCCCCTATGACAAAAGGTTAAAAGGAATTGAGGTTGTTTGGCCTGAAGAACAAGAGTTACTTGATAAACTGTATTCAAGTAGAAGAATATCTGAGAATGTTGTGTGGTTGTTCCTCAAATTCCCGGAGGACAATAAGACATGGGACTTAAAAGAAATTTCAGTTAGAATTTTCTCAGCTTTCAGGGTGCTAAAACACTGGAATGAGAGGCAAAGGTAACAAGAGCACCTCGTGTTCATTATTGAAGAAGAAAATAAACAAATATTTACTAGCTCCTGATATATGGAGTTGGTAAACTGTCAATTGTTCCAATTTTTTCCAGATAGGAAGATTTCTAATTTTTTAGGAGGAATCAGGATTTGCAAATTGAAGCAACAAACAGATAAACTGAACAGGCAAGTGTTAAGCATAGTGCAGAGATTATATATCCCTCACTCATCAGTAGAACTAATCAAGAAACAAAAAGAACTGACATGACATTTTAAAATGCAATCTCTTTCTACCTTTCTGGATCAGAAACTGAGAATTATTCTTTAAAAACAAACATCTACACCCAGATTCCATCAGTTGATTAATGGAAAGAATCCTGGACTTGGAACCTGGAGATCTGTGTTCAAATTCTGGCTCCTATGTGTACTATGTGACACTGGGCAGGTCACTTACTAGCTCTGAGCTTCCATTATATCTCTGAAAAAATAGACAATATTTTCATTATCTACCTCTCGGGTTATTATGAGCAAAGTGCTTTGCAAACTTTAAAGTGCTATGCAAATGAGGTATGATTTCATAACTAGGCAGTGAGGTGATACAATGCATAGAGCTAGGGGCTACTAGGTGACACAGTGGATAAAGCTCCAGCCTTGGAGTCAGGAGGACATGAGTTCAAATCCCAGCCTCAGATACTTGATACTTACTAGCTGTGTGACCTTGGGCAAGTCCCTTAAACCCGACTGCCTCACCAAAAACAAAAACCAACCAACCAACCAACCAACCAAAAAACCCAATGCATAGAGCTCTGGACTTGGGAAGTCAGGAAGACTTGAGTTTAAATCCCCCCTCAGACACTTTCCAGCTGTGTTAATACTTGGCAAGACACTTAACCTCTCTCAGCCTCAGTTTCCTATCTGTAAAAAAGGAAAAACAAGAGCACCTACTTTACAGGTTTGTTGTGAAGATCAAATGAGTTAACGTGTTTTCCTTACAAACTATTCTGCAAATCATAAAGTGGCATATAAATGCTATTATCATCTTACAAAGTTTTATTGCTATTTTTAACACAGAAATTTAAATTTAACTTATAATTGGAAGTCCCTCTCATACAAACTAGTAATTTTCTTTAATACTTTGATATACTTGTAATTTCATTAAATACCTGTCAGTAATGGCTTCCATAAATTCATCAATAAGGTCGTCGTAACGCTGGGAGCGATCTCTTTTCTGATATAAGCCCATATAAAATGGATCTTTTAATAGTGACTATAAAATAAAACAAACAGTATAAAAATAAATAACCTTATTTACATAATTTCTATGTAAAAATGTAGCATTAAATTAATTAACAAGAAGCTAAGATTCTTGCCATTTTTCCTAAAACCCCTTTAGTAGCTTTAGACTTCACTTTATCACACCAGATATAATATGTTTAGTTTTGGCCACAAACCTGCTGCTAAAACAAATTCAATCAATAATTCAGAGCCAAAAATATATAATGCGTAGAAAATTTCTGCCTTTCTTATTCATCATTTAGAAAAAAATACAAGAGAAATAATTTTCTTAACAAAGAAGTGGAAGACAAATCAGAGGGTGGAAAATGTTAAACTCACTGGATTGTCAGTTCCCACGTCAATACACACAGGGAGGCACTTATCTGGTCGTATTCCAGCACAAGCTGTATATAAACAAAGCTTTCCTACTGGAATTCCCATTCCATAGACACCCAGATCTCCAAGACCCAATATTCTCTCTCCGTCAGTTACCACAACAGCCTTAATTACAAAAAGATACACATTAAAAGTTAAATCAAAATATTAGAGGTTAAAATGGTATTTTTACAAGATTGACTTTTTACTGTACTTGTAACTATAACTTTGTAATTCAAATTATTTACCTTAAAAACTTTAAAAGAAAATAACCTAAAAAGTACACTTGACATTCTAGAACTACTCCTTGATAAAAGCATATTAAAAAGGTAATGAATTAAAACTAATTTCTATCTGCTAAAAGTTCTGGCTTAAGTACAAGTCTTCTCCCTGGTAAGCCTTGAATTTAAACATAAAGGCGAAAGAATGTGGTAAAGGAACAAAAGCCTTACATGTGTCAAATCACTATACTTATGGAAGGAATACAAAAGAAATTGTCACATAAACAACACCTGCATGAGGCGGATCACTAAAATACTGTAATGGATGAAAACGGCTCTTTAGCTAAAGATAAATCTAAAAGGCTTAGATAGAACTGTGAGTTTCATTCTCTCAGTATTTATCCCTTCAGTTAGAACTAATAAAGTTCTTTCCAAAATAGTTTGGGGTTTTTTTGGCTGGGCAATGGGGTTAAGTGACTTGCCCAGGGTGTCACACAGCTGATAAGTGTCACGTGTCTAAGGCTGGATTTGAACTTAGGTCTTCCTGACTCCAGGGCTGGTGCTTTACCCACTGTGCCACCTAACTGTCCCGAAAATAGCTCTTTTAGTGAGGTATTCAAGCATAAAAATGTAAAAACAAAAGCATCTACAGCTAAAGGTGCAAAAATCATATTTGATGAAAGAAAAAAGGAGAGGCAACTTAGTACAATGGAAATGGTAATGGATTCGGAATCCAAAGATTTGAGTTTAGAATTCTAGCTCTATCTCTATAAACTACTCTATAAACTCTACCTCTATAAATTTTAAAATGGGGATAATACTAAGGTGCCTCATGCTGTTGTTTTAAAAACGTGGAGGAAAATGTATGCAAAATGCTTTTGTTCAAACAGGAAATGGATCTAACCTAGAGCTTTTAAAAAAAAAAATTAGAAAATCTAGCAAAGTAGCCTTACATGTACAATAAAATCATGAGCCCCCAAATAAAACTTTCCAGTATTTTAAATACAAAGAGACTAAAGTCTAAAAGAAGCTGGGGGCAGGCAGAGGTCAGCACTGTCACCCTCCTCTCTTTGAATCAGCAGAACTTCTCATCACTGATTCCTAAAGAGAAAGGCTACCCCTTACATTTGTACAATACCATGATATCCTCATTAAAAAAGCACTATGACATAGAAGTGCAAAATAAACTATGGCAACAATGAAAAATGTTGGTGTCTATGTACATAGGTAACTTAAAGGGAAAGACAACATTGCGAAAGGGAGAGTTGTGCTATTAGTACCTTAACATCATTTTCTGGCCAGTTATCCACAATTGATCTAACATGGCCTCTGTCTGAGATTGAAATAAATAATCCCCTGCAACAGAACAAAAACACTTTTGCACTTTACAATAGTTTGCTTTCTTCTGTGTTATGAAATCCCTCCCTCCCAACTATTAGTAAGTTAGGCTACTTTGTGTAGTTTGTTGAGAAAAGTCAAGCCATTGCATATTTCCAAATTGATCTAATTATGCCACACTGATAAAACTGCTCATTGCACAGCTGTAAGGGGACATTATCATATTTAAATGCCGTCACTGTTTTATGTAGGATAAGGCTACCATACTCAAGCTAAAAACTACCAAAATGATATAAAAGTCAATCATGAATATGAGAAACTATGAAACTATAAAAACTTCTATGAAGTAAATCAATATAAAAACTTCATTAAAGCTTAAAAGAGGAGCAGGCAGAGAGAAAAGAAAATATATAAAAATCCGTCACAGAATATATATACTTTACAGGAGATCACGCTTTAAAGTGCAAAGTCATATGAAATACAATATTCTTATCCAGAGTAAAAGGAAATTTAATTACTTGGAAAAAATTCCTCCCTCCCCCACCAAATTGGATTTTAGAGGATGCCGTCAAATAGAAATCAAATAACCGGAATCCACTTTTGCTATGATTTCCAATCTTGTGCCAACTCATCCTGACACTTAATCTCTATGTTGCTGTTCCAACTTTGAATCTAACCTGGACCAAACAATCATATGTCAAGCAACAAATATCTATTAAACATCTAATATGGCAAAAAGCACTGTACTAGGTATAGCAGAGGATAAAAATGTATAAGTCATGGTACTACCTGCAAAGCTTAAAATTTTACCTGAAGAGATAAGACATGACAAGGTAATAAATATAAAGCATGAATGGCATAGACAAAAACTATCACAGTATCTTGGAGTTAGAAAGGACTTTCAAGGTCATCTAGTCCAACTCAATTCTGATGGGGAAAATTTTCAACAACCTCCAAAACAAGGAAGGGGAAACTAATTACCTGAGGTAGTCCATTCCCCTACTGGGTAACTATAGTTTTGGGGAAGTTTTTTTTAATTCTTTCCCTTTGCCAGTTGGTACCCTCTCACCTAGACATACCATTTCCTAAGTTCTTTCCCCAGATCTCATGATTCCCCCCCTTTCCCTGCCTAAATCCCCGGATTCAAGTTGAGATTGGGAATAAGCTGCTCTCTTCCTTTCTGTATAATTTAACGAAAGATTTGTATTGTTTTGCTTGGTAAAGAGGGCTGTCATGAGAGACACAATGTGGCTGTTCAGATATTTTAAGACTATTTTAGAAAAGGTTCATCTCCCTTAATAAGGTAAGACTCTTGAGCCAACAAAAAGAGATGTCCTAGAGTAGGCTCAGATTCAGTCATCTCCACACATACAAGATTCTATATCCACACAGATAAATATACATAGGCCTGGCCTAGGTCTTCAATGTAGATGAAGAACCAGAAGGCAGGTAAACCTTGAGGTACTCCTTTCAGAGTAGGTGTAGGCACTGAGGAGTCATCAGTGTCTGGATCATTAGTCCTCCCAATCACTCCCTTTTTTTTTCTTCTTCTAGGATCAGACGCCCTGATTTCCCTTTCAGCTGAAGAGAAGCTGAATACCCACCCTTGAGATCCACTTTCATGCACCAAAGATATTCCTTCCTTTGCCCTCTCACATATAAACCTATCTCAAGCCCTGCAGAGGCTCCTCTACAGCCAAGAAGCTACACAGAGGACCCCTCAGAATAAGTTTCCCCACTCTTCACACACACAAATCTCCCCCTCCCCCACATGTACACATCCTTCTATGTCTCTAGCTTTCAGATCCCTTACCCCATCCTCCCACACACACATCTGTCAAAGTAGAGACAGATCAATGAAAGCTAGAAGTCTTCAGGAAGAATAGGCTAAGTTCAGCATTGAAGCTTTGAGGTCAGCTAGGTAGAGAAGTGTGAGAAGGGCATTTCAAGTATGAGAAAGAAAATGAGCAGCCAGAGAGAAAATAATGATCAAGGGATGGTTAAGGGATAATAAGTTCACTAGTCTGGATGAAGCAAAAAATCCATGTGAACAGTAGGAAGAAGAGCTAAACCAGTAGGTATGGGATGAGTCATGGAGAGCAGTAAAAGGGAATGACATAACCAAGTGGTCTTTCCAGAAGGACAATGGGTGGTAGTGTGCAGGATGGACTAGAAGGAGAGTCTAATGGGAACAGTACCCATTAGGAGGCTACATTTCATTATATTTAGCTTCATATCTGAGAGAGAGAAAGAGAGAGAGAGAGAGAGAGAGAGAGAGAGAGAGAGAGAGAGAGAGAGAGTGAGAGAGAGAGAGGAGTGTGAAAGATATATGGCAAGATCTTTGTTTAGCTCTAAAAGCATTAGGACATAATGAAATGATAAGAGAAAGAAGCTAACAGAACTTGGTGCTACATGGATTTGTGTGTGCTCAAGAACTAAGAACTAGAAAAACTGCTACCTAGTTACCTAAATGAAAAAATGTAGCTTTATCAGTTTATCTTATGAAAGGGGGAAAATGGGCAGAAAATATAAAGTTAAAAAAGAACTGAGGAAAGTCTCTTAATCAGAAGGTACTCATGGCCAGATTGTCAAGTATAGTTTTAGTGAAAAGTAGAATGTATTTCTACCAGAATTCAGAAAAGAGTTCCCAAAGAGGTACCCTAGTGTAGTCAAAAGAACAAAAGACCTCCATTTTCATCCTCGTTCCAACACTAAATTTCTCTGAACCTAAATTTCCTCATCTGTAAAAATAGCAATTAAAATACAATTTACTTACAAAGTACTTTTCAAACTGCAAGGAATTATATAAATATTAGTTATTATTACTTAGTATTGTGCTTATTTTTTTTGAGCATGAAATAGATGAAATTCATATAATATTTTAGGGGCAATAGGAATACAGCAATAATCACTGCTGTCAAAAAGGAAGGTTGCACGTTGTTTTTTCTATCACTTTCACTTAAGCTATCGTAATACAGAAAATGGATGGAAGACATGAGGAATAAGAGGTATGTCAACATACAGGAAAGAACTGCAGATTCAATAAAGTATAATATAATGTCTTTTCTATAAATCATGATCATAATAATTTCTAAATATAAATTAGAATTAGACTTACTTTGGTCTCCGAAAGATGTGTCCGTATTGTGAACAGGCTAGACCCACTGTTGGGGTATATACTATTGGCATTAATCTTTCAATATCATCTTGAAGAATCCTATAAAATAACTTTTCATTTCTTTCTTGGATTCCCATTATGTAGATATATCTGAAAACAAGCATGGTAAACAAACAGGCTTAGAAATAATTTACTGCTCATGCTAACATATTAATCTTCCAAAAATATACATGAATATAGTTCTGCATATTATTACTTGGTTAATACTATGGAAAGCATTACTTTTTAAAGCAATGTGATCATAAAAATTGTTTCTGACTATATATTCAGAAAAATAAAGTAAAATTTTTGTTCAACTCTAGGAATTAACATTAACCAACAAAAGTATTTTCTACTTATGTACTTAAATATAAAACAAAGCAAATTATGAAAGAGAACTAAAATATTTATAGATTCTAGGAATGCAAACAATACATAAAATAGAATTGACTAAAAACAGATTATTACAAAGCTCTTCCTATAGCTTCCTTTGATCTGGGCAATAGAGAGTAGAGAAGGTAGTATACAAAACCAAAATAATATTGTCACAATACTTCTTAAGAGTAGATTAAATCTGGTCACACACCTAGTAAGTACCAGAGATGAGATTTGAACCCAGGCCTTTCCTAACTAAATATATCACTCTTTCCTTTATACCATGCTTGCTGAGACAAATAAAGCATAGCCAGAATAGGGAGGCTAATTTGGTAAGTGGCTTGAAATCAATGTTATGTAAGAAAAAAATACAGAAAACAGATACATGAAATATAGAAATATGACTTGGAGGAGGACATGGCAACTATTTTCAAACATATTAAGGGCAATCACATGGAAAGGTGATTTGGCTTATTTTTGTAGCTTTAGAGGACAGAAAGGCAGAACTAGAATAAATGGAAGCAGATTTTGACCCATTAAAAGAAAGAATTTTCAAATAATCACCTAGATACAAAGAGATATTGTAGGGGAAATTCTTGCACGGGGTGGGAAGTCAGACTAGATGACCTATAAGTCAATCTAGGAATTAGAATTTTTTTCTAATTCTAGTAGTCTATAATTCTATTGAGCCTACTATGAGTCTCAAAACCTTTCCTAACAATAATTTACAATGATAAATAAAAGTGAAATAAGGTTATTTAAATAACTGAAAGAAAACAAATTTTAGTAAAAAGTCAAAGCATTGGTTATACCACCATAATAAAATGAGTCTAAATCTTACAAATTGGAACCAACCTCCCCCCCCAATTAACAAAATACAAGTTTCTGACAAACTCTTACTTTTCCAAAGGATCACTTATTTTTTTTATGTTTCTATGGAATCGTAAAGCTTGAATATCCTGTGTCTCTATTTTAGGAGGTAGAAGTCCTTGAAGTCCAAGCATCTGTCGTTCTCGCAATGTAAATGCCATTCCCTAAAGGAGGAAATGGCAAAATATTCTTTATAAAAAATTGACCCACATTCATAAGCAAATTTCAGAATTATTAATTATTTGGCTTTGAATTATCTAAATCCTTTTTCTCTATTCATCTCTACTCCTTGGCTTTTTTCCAATCCCAACTAAAATCTCACCTACAGGAAGCCTTTCCTATTCCCCTTAATTCTAGCGTCTTCCCTCTGTTGATTATTTCCTAGTTATCCTGTATGGAGCTTGTTTGCATGTGGACTCCTCCACTGGACTGAAGGTTCCTCAAGGATAGGGACTGATGTTTGCCTTTCTTTGTATTCTCAGCACTTAGCACAATGCCTCAAACATAACAGGCTCTTAATACATGTTTACTGACTGACTATCCTTTTGCTTCTCCTTTCCCTCATTATTAGTACCTTACAGGTGAGGAGGTGAAACTCAAACAGCCAATTTTACTAGCACTGATTAGCTATGACAAAAGGCTGGGTGGCTAAAACTAAGTTTTAGGGAATGTCTATGGATTTTACTTATAAATGCCTTTTCCTATTACCATTACCATAGATAAAAGTTGGGATTGGGTACTTTCACTATATATTTACCATGAGGATTCAAGTAATATATCAAATATTACATTTGTGACCCAATCTAATTGATTATTAAAGACAATTTTACATTAATTGTCATATATAACATACAGTGATTAACACAAAATCTTGGTTTTGGTAGATGACCTGCAAAAATTTCCACCTAATGCTAATTAGTAAAGTTAGTAAATTTCATTAAAACCTGCTAGGCAGCTAATTTCCTTCTAGAAAACACAAGCAGAAATTAAGTCCTACTAGTTTATCATGAGATGCTCTGTAACTAAGATAAAGCTTTTTTTAATCTTATGAGCTTCAAAGGTTGAGATACTTTCATGACTTTTAACATACTGACTTTAACCGTGCCTTCTCCCCCTCAAAAAGCTTTTTCCTCCCTTTTCTCTTTTACCCCCAAACTGGCTTGAGAGATGGCCACTTGTCAAGCATGCTGTGCAGGTATGAATTAGATTAAATGTCTACTGAGGTCCCATCCAACTGTGAGAATCTATGAAGCCAGTAATAAAAAATAAATTAGGTTTTCATGTCAGGATAAAGTGAGGAGGGCTGTCTCCAGATAACTGGCATATATCTTAACTAGAAACTCACATATTTTTAGATATATCACAAGACAAAATAACTAGCATGAATTATTTTGTCTTTATTTCCACTTAAGCCAAGATAAAAATGCCAATTTAGAATGAATTTTTGAATTCTCTTTCAAATATCTGAACATCAATTTCCTAATATAAAAATTCCACTGATATTTATGGACATTGCTTGTAATATATGGCAGACTATTAGACCTACATTATACTTTACTACGAAATGTGATTTAAAATTTTATTACTAAAATAAGTTGCTACTAATTCAATTAGCTAAAATTTTATTTGGCAAAAAAAACCTGTAAAGTTCACAAAAGCAGGTCAGTTGGGAATAGGGTTCTTTTCCAATTTCAAAGTAATTGCTTTTAGAATACAAATAAGAAAAGAGTTAATAAGAGAAGCCCCTCTACTTAGATCTACCCTCCTGTATTTGTTGAGAAAAAACCCTATTTTAACTACCTATCAGGTGACAGTAATATCTACATTGGGCTTTGTTTCAAGTTAGAAATGGGTAAATAAAAGGGACACTTCATTAAGTTCATTTCCCTCACTGCCCTCTAAGATATATTCTGAAAGTAATGTTACAGGTGGGCTTACCTATACAAGCTTTAGCTACCTTTGCAATTAAGTGTTTTAATGCTGTCAGAATCCAGAAGGCTATAAGAAGCTGGGTTTTCTAATTAAGAGTTATACATCTTTCTAGAGTACTATTAAGCATTTTAGATGGAAGTCTTCCTAGTGAAAGGTATTCACTACCTAACTATAAATGATCTGTCCCTTAGTTCAAACCAAGGTAGATTCAAAATACCTTACTTCTATTGGAAACAGAACCTCTGCCAGAAAACTCCATCCTTAAAAATGCTGTCAGAATCCCAAAGGATTCGTGATGAAACATGCTATCCACCTTCAGAGAAAGAAGTGATGATGTCTGGAAATAGGTTGAATCACACTATTATTTTCTCTTTCTTTTTGTTCAAGTCTTCTTGCACAAAATGACTAATATGGAAGTGTTTTACATGATTGCACATATTTAACCTTTATCAGCTTGCTTATTGTCTCAAAGGGAGGGAGAGGAAGGATAAAATTTGGAACTCAAAATAATTTAAAAAGCCCACAAATTGTTTTTACACGTAATTTGGAAAAAATAAAATATAAAATACTATTTTAAAATGTTGTCAGGATCATCTCTGAAGCAAATTCCACAGAATAATAAAACTTTCAAAATTCAAAAAGTTCATTTGATGTTATTTATTTGATAACTTGGCTGCATCATTTATTTGATGGCAGCAAAATATTGCGTTAAACTAATATATAAGGAGAGAGAAAAAGAATAGTAGTATTAATGTTACTAACTTTGTTTGTTCTTGGATTCAACATTAATGGCTTGCCTTTTTCTCTGGTGTGCACATTTCGACATGCCAATGTACAAGGAGAGGCAACTACTCTTAATCTGGAGAACATAATTTCTTTTACCTGGAAAAACAATGGAAAAAACCAGGATGAAAACATTGCAGGGTCAAATATACATCAAGCTAAGTATTAGTTTTCAAAAGCATATTCAAAAAGCTTTAATGCATATACAAAATTCATTTTTCAATTTCTAGCAAATAGTTTTGTGATCTGAAAAAGGAAGTGAAAGAACAGAAGAAAGAGTAGAAGACAAAACAGGAGAATAAGAAGATGAGATGAAGGGAACAGCAGAAGATGAAACAATAAGAAAATTTTGATTTTGGTGCCATCATCGAAACTCATATAAAGGCATACCCTGATATACGGTGTTACTCGTAGGGCTGGTGGAAGCTTTAAAACTGCGAGGGCAGGCATTCTGCCAAATTTGTTTTCACAGGAACCATTACTACCATTATCTAAGTAGTGGCAAGTTATCATCAAAAGGAGGGGAGAGGAGAGGTTCAAATCCATTGCCAGTTCCATAGATCACTTAAATATTCATGGTAAATGATGTAGAGAGGAGGACAGGTAGTATTATCTAGAGATGCATAGGGAACTATGAAAGGGCTGAAATAAACAACCAGGTGGGGAACTTAACTTGGGATATCCTAAGAATGGGTTAGAAGTATGTAACTTGAGAAAGCCTAAAATTTCAAACACACCCATACTGATAAAATGAATGTATTTAGAACTTCACAAAACAGGCAATATGGTGTTGTGGATAGAGAGCTGGCCTTGAAACTAGGAAGACCTGGATTCAAAGTTCTACCTCTGGGGCAGCTAGGTGGCACAGTGGATAGAGCACCAGCCGTGAATTCAGGAGTACCTGAGTTCAAATTCGGCCTCAGACACATAACACTTACTAGCTGTGTGACCCTGGGCAAGTCACTTAATCCCACTGCCTAGCCAAAAAAACTCCCAAAAAACAAAAAACCAACCCAACAAAGTTCTACTTCTAACACATACTGGCAATATAATATTTAGAAATCTCAAACTCAACATGTCCAAAACAGAACTCATTATCTTTTTCCCCAAACTCTCAAAGCCTCACCCTTATTAGTCACCCAGGCCAACGACTTCAGTATCTATCATCCTCAATTCCTCATTCTCACTCCATATATAAAATCTACAGCCAAATTTTGTCAGTTTCATCTTCATAACATTTCTCCTAAATGGCACCTGCTCTCAACTCACATAGTGACCACCCTAGTTCAGGATCTCTGATTGGTCTCCTTGCTTCAAAAGTCTCTTCTCACTACACTTTATCTTCTACTCAGCTGCCAAAGTGATTTTTTCTAAAACACAGGCTTTCTAAAACAGTTCACTGGTGAAAAAAAATCTTTGCAACAAGTTTCTCTCTTAAGGGTCTCATTTCTAAGAAATATAAGGAACTGACTCAACCTTATAAGTCTAAGAGTCATTACCCAACAGATAAATTTGGTCAAAGCATATGACTTTTTTTTTGCTAAAGCCTTGACAATATATTATTAATTTAAGGTGGACTGTTCAACATTTAACAAGTTACATAAAAACATCAGCTACATTATTACCATGTGTAACTCTAGAACTGTAATACAAATTTGCATTGATTTCAAATGTATGTGTTCATATAAAATGTAATAGATTTATTACTCATGAGAATTAATACTAACTTAACACTGCAAGTTTTGTGTGGTATAATCACAATAACTGACATTTATATAGTGCTTATTTATAGTGTATTATGTGGTTCACAGATACTACATTTGATTAACATAACAACCCTATGGGGGGTAGGTAATATAATAGTAATTGCCTCCTTTTTGTAAATGTGAAAACTGCGCTTCAAATAAGAGAATTGCCCAAGATCACACATGTAGTATGTATAGGATGTAGGGTTTAAATTCCCATCTTCTTGATTGTAAGACCAATACCCAAACCATAACAGTGCATTATCCCCCACTTTATCTGAAAGAGTTCTGGACTTTAAATCTTATCTATTTAGTAATTATGTGCCCCTGGATAAGTCATGCATCCTCTCTGAACCTCATTTTACTAATCTAGAAAATGAATTTAATAATAATAACACACAGAATAAATGTGAGAATTATATGATAAAATGAGATAGTTCATGAAAAAGCATGTCTTATATGAATGGCAGCAGCAGCAGCAACTGGTTTTGCTGAAATCCTTGGTTAATTCCTTTTGTGTCACTGGGCAAGTTTACTTCTGAACAGAAGACAATTCATAACAGATCAGGGTAACAGAAACCCAGTGAATGACTGATTTATTGATTCCATGAAGGATGAAATCTAAAGATGAATATGCTGTAGTAAAAAGTACAGGAAACTTGAGGTTCCATTTCAGGTCCCAGTTCCATTACCAACTGTGTGATTTTGAGATAACTGTTTCAACTGTTTGGAAATCTGTTTCCAATAAGATGAAAGGGAGGAAGATTCAACTATATTATCTCTGTGCCCCTCCAACTTCTAGTTGTAGGTCTAAGATCCACTGATTTCATAATCCCTTGACTTAATAAACAGAGTGAAGCCAAGATAAACAAAACACTGATTGTTAAGATGAAATACTGAACATTAACATGCAATACAGGCAGGAAATATGCAGTAATAGCATTGAAAAGCCGAAAACCTAAAAGAAAATAACATGTTAATAACGTGATTAAAATGACCATCCATTTTGACTCAGACATCTCACTGCTAGGCATATGCCCCCACAACATCAAAGATAGAAAGAAAAATACCATATATGCAAAATCATTGGAGCAGCACTTTTTAAAGTAGTACTGAAGAGCAAACAAAGTAGATGTTTTTTGACTGGGGAGTGACAAAATACATTGTGGTACATCAATGCAATTGGACATTGTTATACAAAGATACATGGAAATATTTACATGAACTAATACAAATTTAACTACACAGAACTCAGTTAAAAAATTTTAAAATGACAAAAAATGCAATGGAAATAGAAATAACAACATTTGACTAGTAATAACTAAACTTGGCTCCAAAGAAGGGAGAAACGTATTATCCTCCATCATCTGCAAAGGAGGAGGCCTATTGGATTTACAGATTGATTTGATTGATAAATTACTTTTATGCAACAGATTACATGACAGTTGCATGATTATGGGATTTCTTTCATTTATGGGTAGGATAGAAGGCTGATGGGTATACTATTAAGACTATATGTTTATAATTAAGTTCTTTGGGAAGAAAAGGTACTGTATTTAACAATGAAAGTAACATAAATATATATGTGTGTATGTACATGTGTGTGTACATATACATATATATATATATATGCTTATATGTATATGTATAAATTTTTGTTTTTAAAACATAATTGCGTGGGGCAGCTAGGTAGTGCAGTGGATAGAGCACTGGCCCTGAAGTCAGGAGGACCTGAGTTCAAATCCAGCCTCAGACCAAACACTTAACACTTACTAGCTGTGTGACCCTGGGCAAGTCACTTAACCCCAATAGCCTAAAAACAAACAAACAAAAAACCCCCAACATAATTGCTCATACAATTAATCTGTCCTGCTTTAACCAGCCCTTGTCCATAATTGATGTTGGGGGAAATGACTAAACATTGCATTCCTGATACATATTTGTTTCCTCCCTATATAGGTGACAAAATCATCATAACCACAGGCATTTTTTTGCAACTAACAAAGATGTGGCAACAACACTAAGGACTATGAGCTTCTGCCCCTCACTTACGCACACCTTTGTCTCAGAGCATTGCCAATGCCAGCTTTTGTGACCATCAATGAGGGTTTCATATTCTTTTGTACAAAGATCTTGTTCATTTCCCTGTTATGTCCAGTGTTTGTCTCTGCTTACCAAAAGCAGACTGTTACACCTTTATATACTGTGGGATGTCTATTTTCTTTGCACTAAGGTACAAGACATAAAAAACAGCATTCTCTTTATTATTCCCTTTGAACACTGTTCTTTTTACTCTATGACAAGCATAAAAAGAACTACGAAGGAACCATCCCCAAAGCTGACATATCTTACCCCAGTGAGACAATATGTAGCGAATCAGGTCTCAAGTAAATAGCTCAATATGGAGGAAATGTTAAATACAAATGATATGAAACCTGGAAATTTGATTTTTATTCAAATTTTTGTGCAATGATGCACTGAATAAAAACCTAAGTACATTGGGGAC
Source organism: Phascolarctos cinereus (assembly GCF_003287225.1). Taxonomy (NCBI): domain Eukaryota; kingdom Metazoa; phylum Chordata; class Mammalia; order Diprotodontia; family Phascolarctidae; genus Phascolarctos; species Phascolarctos cinereus. The sequence continues at coordinate 371,893,554 of NW_027555847.1, forward strand.
TTTCTTAATAAATAACAGACTTTTGTAAGGGGGACACATGATCATTTTTTAAAGGAAGAAATCCAAGTTATCAACAATCATATAAAAAATGCTCTAAAAATCAATAACTAGAGAAATGCATATTAAAGCAATTTTGATATTCCACTCCACACTTATCAGACAGGCAAAGCAAAAGAAAAAAATTTACAAATGTTGGGGGAGCTATGGGAAAATAAGTACACTAGTTGGTAGAATTGTTAATTGGTTCAGCTATTCTGGAAAGCTATTTGGAACAATGCCCCTGTCTGTCCCCCTTAGTTAATGTGCTCCAATTTTCCCTGTTACCTCCAGGATAAAATATGGTCTTCTGTTTGGCATTTAAAGCACCCCTTCCTCCCTTTGCAGTCTTCTTACAATGTATTCTCCTCCATGTATCCTACAATCCAAACACACTGGCCTGTCTGATAGTCTTCCAACAAGATGCTCCATTTCCCATCTCCATGCCTTTATACTGGCTGGCCTCCATGCTTGGAATGTTCTGCTCCTTCACTTCTGCCTCTTAATTTCTTTGTGTTCCTTCAAGACTCAATATTAATCCTAACTCCTGCAGGCCTTTCCCATCCCTTTAAACTGGTACTGATTTCCTCTCTGAGATTATCTTCCATCTTCTCTGTATTTATCTATTTACATGTTGTCTCTCCCCCTAGAAAGTAAGCCCCTTGGGATCAGGTACTCTTTTAGTCGTGAAATCATAGGTACAGTAACTAACCTTACACAGAACTTAATGTGGATGAAATTCATAGATAAGATCTATACTGATGTTTATTCAAGAACTAAATGTTGATATAAATGTTGACTATTTCTATGCTGGGTCATTCTAGTTAAACCTATTACTTATTTCAAATAATGCAAAATCAGGTACTTAAATTCCATTATCTTTATCAACTTTTATGTTCCTACTGTAAATGTTAAATACGTCATTCTTTTAAGACCCAAACATTATCAATGAAAGGTGTTTTTTTTTTTTTTAAGCCAAGTCTCCCCATCTCTCCCAGGTTGGAAGTGTATGACCTAATCTCACTACTGATTGGCAGGGAAGCTTTAAACTGCTCATTGTTGACCTGGGCAAGTTCATCCTTCCTGAGACAAGCTAATTATGTGACTCCAGGCAACTCACTTAACCTCTCAGTGTTCATCTCTCTAAATTGCAGGGAAGGTGCTGACTTGCATTGGCAGAGAGAATTTCCTTTTTTGGGAGATCGTAATCTCAATGAAATCACAGGTCTAGTCCCTATCTTTTAAGGGGACTTAATTTCAGGGTCACAATTTATTTATAAAAATCAATGTGGCATGCACTAAAGTATAGTATGTATAGTACAATTTTAATTCTAGTAAGGAATTTTAAAATTTCTGTACTATATACATCTCATTATTTGGCTAAATTATAATAACTTATCAGTGTACAGATTCTTGCTTTTACAATGTTAATTCTTAATTGTCTCCTTTATAGGTTAGTGTAGCTAACTTAGGGTATATTTTTATAGTAAGATTTTAATCTCAGACTGGCTACTCCTCCCTATTCCTAGAATACTTCTGGAATACCACCTTTATTGCATGCTTAAAATATAGACATTAATTGCAATTGTTAGCTTAAGCCAAACAAAATTAGAAAAGTAAATTGGTAATACATTCCAAATTCAAGCACAATTTTTGGATTATCCAGTTTTATAGTATCTCTATCTTCTGTGTAGGAAAATGAAATGGACTATATAACGAAAATACTGATACTGAAATCTCAATTTGTCTCAAATGAGAATTTTGATTTTTCCATAACATAATTAAAAACTGAACCTCCAGCAACAGTGACAATGTAGAACACTGCAAGAATGCTATAACCTTCCATAAAGTATTTCACAGTTTTTATCACAGTTTTGCCTGGATACTATGTGATCACACAAATATTAAATGATGCCAATTTTAAAACTAGAATCTTGCTTAACCAGGGAATTTTTCATTCTAATGTATTTTTTTTAATCTCATCAGTCTGATAACAGCAAAATTAAAACCTTTTCACATATACTGACTCATAGGGTACTCACAATAATCCTATAAAGAAGGTAGGACTTGTGTGAGAATCAAAGGAGATAATATAGATAATATACTTAGCATACTTTAAATTTAAAGCATTATGTAAATGTAATTTACACGTACTTTACAGATGAGGAAACTAAGGCTCAGAGAAGTCAACAAACACTTATTAACTGCCAGGCACTGGTAACACAAAAACAAGCAAAAAGAAAGACCCTGACTTCAAGGAGCTTTCTTTCATTCTAATGGGGAAAGACAACACTCAATAAAAGGAAGCTGAAAACTTGAGGAAGTGAGGAGGCATAGTGGAGAAAGAAATCTAGAGTTTTAAGAATGGACCTGGGAAAGGAAAGAAGAAATGAATTGATAGGATACCTTCTTAAAATAGGGATTCTGAGAGGAACTGACTAATCAGAGAAAAGGGCTGCAGGGAAAAAGTTAAATGACTTATCAAAAGGCAAGTAAGTGACTAAATAAAAGCTTAAACTCAGGTCCTTCTGATTCCTAGTTTGGATGTGTATATGTATCTATTCAGTTTTTTGGATGTTAAGCTTCAAGCCAGCTTTCACACTGGCCTTTCATTTTCATCAAGATGCTTCTTGATCTTTCTTTACTTTCTGCCACAGTGGTATCATCTGCATATTTGAGATTGTTAATATTTCTCCCAGCAATCTTAATTCTGGCTTTTGATTCATCTAGCCTGGCATTTCACATGATGTACTCAGCATATAAGTTAAATAAATAAGGTGACAATATTCAGCCTTGTTGTACTCCTTTTTCCATCTTAAACCAATCAGTTGTTCCATGTTCAATTCTAACTTGCTACTTGATTTGTATACAGGTTCCTCAGAAGTCAAGTAAGATAATCTGATACTTCCATCTTTTTGAGGACTTGCCACATTTTGTTTGTATAGTCAAAGGCTGTAGTGTACTGTTGTCAAGGAAGCAAAAGTAAACGTTTTTGCTAGGGGTGCTGGGACCCCAAAATCCCAACATGCAGGTCCTACCCAAATGAATTCAACCCAAGTCTTCTTTCAGCCAAAGACAAGGTTTATTACAGATGAACCATACAGGCCAGACTCAGATTCTTAAGGAATCTGAACATTTGTGATGTTCGTAAGGACAAGTGAGCATAAGAAAGTCTCAGCCCTTAAATGGGGGCCAGGATGGATTTTATATACAGCCAAGTAATTTGGGGTGACCAGAGGAGGGGCTAAGAGGAGGATCTTGAAGCTGGGGTGCCTAGGGGAGGAGTTTAGGAAGAATCCTGATGGGATTGTCTGAGAGGTTGAATGGGGTCATTCGGGAATAGACAATGAGATTACACTGTTACTGAGTGTTTGAGGCTGGATTTGAGCTCAGGTCTTCCTGACTCCAGGCCCAGTGCTCTATTCCCAAAGCTGCCTACACAGGCAAAGTACAAAGAATGAAACAATCCTTACTCTGGAGGAGTTTATATCCACCAAATCAACAGGCAGTTAATATATACAGAGTCTTCAAGTACAAGGTTGGGAAGTTCTCTGGTCATTTTATTCCATATGTGTTGTCTCTGTCCTTAGCATGTGAACTCCTAGAGAGCAGAGTTTTGTCTAACTTTTCTGTTTGTATCTCTGGTGCAGTGCTTTGCACACAATAAGTGCTTAATAAATGCTTATTAACTGGGAAAAAAAAGGTAGATGTTTTTTCTGGAACTCCTTTGCTTTCTCCATAATCGAGTGAATGTTGGCAATTTAGTCTCCAGTTCCTCTGCCTCTTTGAAAACCAACCTGCACTTCTGGTAATTCTCAGCTCACATACTGCTAAAGCCTTGCTTACAAAATCTTAAGCATAACCTTGCTGATGTGTAAACTGAATGCAACTGTTCAGTAATCTGAACATTATTTGGCATTGCCCTTCTTTAGGATTGGGATACAAATTGATTTTTTCCAATCCTGTGGCCACTGTTGAGTTTTCCAAATTTGCTGGCATATTGACCACAGCATTTTAACAGCATCATCTTTTACATTTTAAATAGCTCAGCTGGAATTCCATCACCTCCACTAGCCTTATTGTTAGCAATGCTTCCTAAGGCCCATTTGACTGCATTATCCAGGAAGTATGGCTCTTTATCAGTAACCAATCACACCAATGGTTATCAGTGATGTTAAGATCTTCTGTGTATTCTTGCCACCTCTTCTTAATCTCTTCTACTTCTGTTAAGTTCCTACATTTTTGTTTTTTATCTTGCTCATTTTTGCATGAAACATTCCCTTTAATATTTCTAATTTTCTTGAAGGGATCTATCTTTCCTATTCTATTGTTATGACACAAGAAGATGAGCCTCTCAGATCAGAAGGTGTTCAACACATTACTGGGAAAGAGGGGAGGACAACTACAAGTAACTCCAGAAAGAGTAAAGTGGCTGGGCCAAAGCCAAAAGAACACTCAGCTGTGGATACACATAGTGATCAAAGGAAAGTTTGATGCTGTAAAGATCAATTGCATAGTAACCTGGAATGTAAGATCTATCAAACAAGGTAAGCTAGATATGGCCAAACAGAAGATGGAAAGATTAAACATCAATATCTTGGGTGTCAGTGAACTTAAACGGATGGGAATTGATGAATTTAATTCAGGTGATCTTTACATATACTACTTCCTTTAGAAGAAATGGAGTAGCCTGCAGAGTCCATAAAAGGGTGAAAAAAGCAGTACTGGGGTATAATCTCAAAAATGGCAGAATGATATCTATTCAAATCCAAGGGAAACTGTTCAACATCACAGTAATACAAGTCTATGCTCCAACCACCAATGCTGAAGAGGCCAAAGTTAATCAGTTCTATGAAGATTTATATTTTCTAGAAATAACACCAAAAAAAGATGTCACATTCATCACAGGGGTTTGGAATACCAAAGCAGGAAATGAAAAGATAACTGGAATAACAGACAAGTTTAGTTTTGGAGTACAAAATGAAACAAGGCACAGACTAATAAGAGTCTTGTCAAGATAACTCACTGGGTATAGCAAACTCATTTTTCAACAACCCAAAAAGTGACTCTACACATCGACATCACCAGATGGTCAATAAAGAAATCAGTCAAAAGTGAAGAAGCTTCATTCTATACAGTCAGTTAAAGCAAAACCTCAAGCTGACTGTGGCTCACTCATGAGGTTCTTATTATAAAACTCAGACTTAAATTGAAGAAAGTAGGGAAAACCATCAGCCCATATAAGAATGACCTAAATAACATTCCTTATAAATATGAAGTGGAAGTGATGAATAGATTTAAGGGATTAGGTCTGATAGAGTGCCTGAAGAACTATGAAGAGAAGTTCACAATATTGTACAGGAGGCAGCAATAAAAAAAAACATCCCAAAGAAAAAGAGCAAGAAAGCAAAATGGCTGTCTGACAAGCCTTTACAAATAGCTAAGAAAGAAGGGAAGCAAAAAGTAAAGGAGAAAGGGAAAAATATACTGACTTCAGAATCCCAGAGAGCAGCAACGAGAGATAAGAAGGTTTTCTTAAATATGGCAATGGAAAGAAATAGTGCCACTTCTGCTTACTCATACTACATATTAGGAACTCTAATGATACAGTTCAAATATGGTGACTCTACTGTCATTGCTGGTTATAAAAATCTTGGCCAACCTTTCTCATTTTAACTTTTTGGTTTTCCTCCTTTCAGTTTCATTTTTAATGCTCTCTCAAGATGATATAGCTTAAAATTAAGACAACTCTTAGGTACCACCTAACACCTAACAGATTGGATAATACGACAAAAAAGGGAAATGATAAATGTTAGAGGGGATGTGGGAAAACAGGGACACCAATGCACGGCTGGTGAAGCTGTGAACTCTTCCTACATTCTGGAGAATAGTATTCACAATAGTATTAAATTACCAAAGAGATTTTTTAAAAAGGGAAAAGAACCTATTTGTACGAAACAGCTCTTTCTGTGGTGGCTAAGAATTGGAAATTGAGGGGATGCCCATCAATTAGGGAATGGCTAAACAAGCTGTGGTATATGATGGTGATGGCATACTACTGTGCTGTAAGAAATGATAAGCAGGGTGATTTCAGAAAAGCCTGGACTTATATGAACTAATGCAAAGTGAAATGAGCAGAACAAGAAGAATGGTGACACAGTACCAGCAATATTGTACAGTGAAGAACTGTGAATGATTTAGCTATTCTCAGCTCAGACAATCCCAAAGGACTCATGATGAAACATGCTATCTGCCTCCAGAGAAAGAACTTATATTGTCTGAATACAGACTAAAGCATGCTATTTTTTTCTTTCTTTCGTCTTATACAAAATGACTAATATGGAAATGTTTTATATGACTGCACACATATAACCTATTTTGGACTGCTTGCCATTGGGTGGGTGGGGCCTTAGAGGGAAGGAGGGATAGAATTTGGAACTCAAAACATAAAAAAAATATAAAAAATTGTTTTAACATATAATTGGGGGAAAAAATTAAATACTATATTAAAAAAGATGATATGGCTTACCTAGATCTCTCAATAAGCTTTCTATAGATTTCTCATTTTTTTCATTCTTGACATTTTATGAAGCACTTTAAGATTTTATAAAAGAATTTTCATATGTGAAAGTGGAATTGTCCCTGGCTCTCATTCTACCAGATAAGGTAATAAATTGCTGATTGTAGCAACTGATTTCAATTAGCTAAACTTCATCTTTAACAAAACTTTTACTTTTACCTTAAACAAAAACACTGCCTTAATCATGGTGGTATTTTTGCCAATGTTTATCATGAGAAATGCAGCATGAAACGACCAAGTATCCCAAGACATTTGTTCTCTCTTCCCTATTGGCGTGCTGCTCCCCGCCCTGTTCCCCCTTTTAAAGCACAATAAAACCAACTCTGCCAATTCCGCTTTTTTCACTTCCCAGGAGAATCTGTGGGCCCATCTTTCCATTTAGCCACAACTTTCTTTTGGTTTCGTTTTAAACAACAATGTCAAGACTGATATAATGCAGTTCCTCCAGAAGTACATCAACTCTGGCCAATGGACAAGGATTTCATATTACAGTACCAACAATCAAATTAATGTTTATAGATGGACTTAAATAAGTGAGAGCTTTGGCAACCTGCCTCATTTTTTTTTCTGTCCCCAGCCCTGGAGAAGCAGAGAGGGACTACACAAGACTGAGGGTCATTTTGTTTTTTAGATTTGTTTCATGGATTGCTATGGCCAAATATTGTATCACCAAGTGCCTGTAGTACAGTGGGCAGAGAGCCAGACTCTGAGTCAGGAAGACCTGGGTTATAATCCCATCACTGACAGATTGGCTCTGTAACCCTGAGCAAGCAACATAACCTCTCAGTTCTCCCAGCAATTTTCAATTATAAGTTGTAGAGCAGATTCTCATCTGCATTAATGGAGGGCATTTTTTTTACCAGGAATATCCAATTCATCAATGAAATCACAGGTCCAGTAAAAAACCAAACCAAAACAAAAATGTGGCTAATCCTAAAATTCTTTTCTGGGTTACCCCTTGGAAAGGAGACAGTTCATTAATGAGCCTATACCCAAAGCCTTGCTAACATGGCTGAACCTGACAGATCTTGGACTCTATCAGCACAGTTTTTCAGAACCTGGGGTAACCACTACATCTGATGATAATCTGGAGCAGGGCCTTTGTAGTGGGTGACTATAGCATTCAATGAAGAAGATAACCTGCATAAATGACCTAGACCTTTAAAAATATACGAGTCACATTCTTTCATATGTCCTATGGGTAAAATTAGATATCATTAGAACCTACAATTAACTCAATCAGGTCCTGAGGGTACCAGTATGTAGACAACATACACACATACCCGAATAAAATCTAATGTAGAGCATAAGCTGAATTTGTTTATTAAAAATCCAGCTTCAAACTATACTCTCCATAAAAACCTCAAAATATCCTTTATATTTATCTCCTCACTACGATAAAGACTCTAAGATTCAAGTGCATCCATGTAGCTTTAAATCTTGCTTGCTTCCTGAAAGGCCATAATGTATATACAATGTAAAAAAAATGACAGGTCATTGTCACTGTCTTATAACTTACATATATACATATACATATATATTACATATAATTCATGTAACACAAACATTAAGTATATATGTTATATATAACTTACATAACACTGTCTTATAACCTAACTTCTTGCTCTACTATATAGTCATGACAAACATAGACAAGAAAATCATTAAAAGCTATTACTTTCTACAAAGAGTACCAAATCAACAACAGCTGACATCACTGGCAGTTTCTTTTGTGCCTTCTGTTGAATATAATTGTGGAGAACATATGAACTAATTAATTACTGCCATATTTTTTACTTCTCTCCAGCATTCTCTCTTAATGTCATGAGCTTTGGATAAACTTCTTGTTGGCAATCAATCAATCAATAAACATTTATTATGCATCTATTATGTGCCAGGGTCTGAGAATCAGACATGGTTGAAACTATTTATGTGAGGCACTGGACTAAGTGCTGGGGATACAAAAAGATAGTCCCTGCCCTCAAGGAGCATATCTAATGGGGAGGACAACATGTAAACAAATATATACAAAGCAAGCTATCCACAGGATAAATATGAAATAATTAAAAGAGAGAAGGCACTGGAATTAAGAGGGAAGGGTTCCTGAAGAAGGTAGGATTTTATTTGGGACTTAAAGGAAGCCAGGGAGGTTTATTATAGGAACGGAAGATGGAGAGTTTTCAGGTATGACAGACAGCCAGAGAAAATGTCCAGAACTGAGAGACAGAGTGACTAGTTGGTAGAACAGTCAGGAGACCAGTGGGCCAGTGTCACAGACTATGAAAGGCTTTGAATGCCAACAAGAGCATTTCTTTTTTACTCCCGGAAGCAACAGGAAGCCACTGGAATTTGGGGAAGGAGAGAGAGAGAGAGAGAGAAAGTAAGTGTGTGTGTGTGTGTGTGTGTGTGTGTGTGTGTGTGTGTTTGACAGACATGATCAGAACTGGGTTTTAGGAAAGTTACTTTAGTGGCTGAATGGAGAAAGGATTGGAGTGGAGAGAGAGACTTGAGCTGGGCAGACCCACCAGCAGGTTACTGTAATAATCAGGGTGTGAGGTGATGAGGAACTGCACCAGAAGGGTAGTAAGAGTGTCAAAGAGAAGGGTATGAACTCAAGAAATATTCCAAAGGTGCAAATGAAAAGTTTTGGCAACAGCTGTGATGGGGGTGAGGGTTGGGGGTGGGATGAGAGGCAGTGATGAGTCCAGACTGATTCCTAGTTGGCAAGCCTGAGGAACTGGAAGGATGGTTTTGCCCTCTACACTAATAGAGAAGGGGAGGGAGGGGTAGGGGAAGGAAGATTTAGGGGGAAAGATACTAAGTTCCATCTTGGACATACTAAATTTAAGATATCTACTAGCAAAGCAGGTGAAGGTATGATCAGCACATTTTTTTACTAATTAGAGCAATTATCACAGCCATTTCTGGATACACACCTCCTTTACTGTCAAATCCTGCCCTCAAAATACAGAAAAAACATTTAAGCAAAATCAATCAATAAGTATTATTAAGTGACTACTACGTGCCAGGCACTGTGCTAGGTATAAGGGATACAGCTGCAAAGAACAAAATACTACCTACTTGCAATAAGCTTACGTTCTAATGAAGGAGATAAGTACATATAAAAATATATTCAGCATAAATATAAAGTTAATACAAATACATACAATGCAGTTGAATATGGGGAGGCACTAGTAGCTGGGAGGAATCAGGAAAAACCTCATACAGAAAATTGTGTCCGAACTGCATCTTAAAAGAAAAGAGACTTCATAAGGGAGAGGTAAGAAACATTCCAGACATGGAGGTTGGCCAATTAATGCAAAGGTGTGAAGATGGGAGCTGGAGTATTTATCATGTGTGGGGAACGAAAAGGGAAGACTAGATGGTCTGGATCAAAGTCTGAGGGGGGAATAATGTTTGAGGGTGGAAAGATAAACTGGGGTCAAGCTGTAACAGGGTTTAAAAAGCTAAAGAAAGGAATTTATATTTTATCCCAGGGGTAATAGAAAGCCACTGGAATTGGCTGTATTAGGGGAGTTACATGGTCAGAACTTTGCTTAAGAAAAATCACTTTGGCTGTAATAATGTAGACTGGAAATGACAATAGAACTAAGGAAAAAGAGAGCAATTAAGAGGCTGCTGAAATAATCTGTGTGAAAGGTAATGAGGTCTGGAACTAAGGTGGTTGCTGTGTGAATGCAGAAAAAGAATCAAATATGAAAAAGACTGAGAGGCAGAAGCAGTAAGATCTGGCAACTGAGTGCATGTGTGAGGGTGAGGATGGTCCAGGCTAATGCTGAGATTATGAAGCTGAGAGACTGGAAGGACAGTGGTGCCTTTGACCAAATTAAAGAAGAATGGAAGAGAAGATGGTTTAGGGTAAAAATGATTGAGTTCAGTTTTAGACATGTTGAATTTATCCAGTTTGAAATGTTCAGTTGCATAGGCAAGTGGTAAAGATTAAAGACCTGGGAGTCATCTGCACAAAGATGAGTGTTAAACCCACAGGAGCAGATAAAGTTACCAAGACAGAGAACTTAAAAGGAGAAGAGAAGAGGGCCTAGGACAGAACCTTGGACAAAAATTCTGTGTGAAAGATCACCCAGCAAAGAAGAATGAGTAAGGGAGTGGGGGGGGGGTAGGAAACGGTGCCAACAGTATCAAATGCAACAGAAAGATCAGGGGATCCTAACCCTGTATCATGAATTCCTCCGGCAGTCTGGTGATACTCATGGACCCCTTCTCAGAATGTTTTTAAATGCATAAAATGAAATACAGGATTACAAAAAAAACCAAAGGTTAGTGAAAATAAAGATGCCTTTTTTCCCTCATAGATTCTCTCTGAAATCCACAAACTTCTGATTAAGAAGCCATCCAACAGGTCAAGAAGGATTAAGACTGAGAAAAGATCATCAGCTTTGGCAATTAAGAGATCCTGGTAACTCTGGAGCAAGCAGTTTCAGTTGTGAAGAGGCTGGATGCCAAACTAAGAAAGGCTGAGGACAGGAGAGGAGCTAGAGGTAGGGAGTGTAGACAACATTTTTCTTTCTCTTTTTAAATAGTATTTTATTTTTTCCTATTGTACATAAAGACAATTTTTAACATTCATTTAAAAAAACCTTTGAGTTCCAAATTATCTCCCTCCCTCCCTACCCTCTGCCTAAGATGGTAAGCAATTTGATATGTATGTGTAATCATGTAAAACATATTTCTATATTAGTCACGTTGTGAAAGAAGAAACAGAAAAGGAAAAGAACTACCAAAAAAATGAAGTGAGAATGGTATGCTTTGATCTGTGTTCAGATTGCATCAGTTCCTCCTCTGGATACGGACATCATTTTCCATCATGAGTTCTCTGGAACTGGTAGATAACTTTTTCAAAGAGTTTGGCTGGGGAGTGGAAGAAAGACACAGCATGAAAGCTTGAGGGATGGTAGGGTCTTGTGAAGGTTTTTTTTTAAATTTATTTATTTTGAATTATCAACAGTCACTTCCATAAGTTTTTGAGTTTAAAATTTTTCTCCCCTTCCCTCCCTCCCCAAAATGGCCCACAATCTGATATAGGCTATGCATATACATTCCTGTTAAACATATTTTCACATTAGTGATGTTGTAAGTAAGAATTAGAAGCAACAGGAGGAATCACCACAAAGAGGAAACAAAACACAAAAGAAAAGAAAGTAGCAGATAGTTCTTTCTTTGGATGTGGACAGCATTTCCCATCATGAGGCCTTTGGAGATAAGTTAGATCCTTGTATTGCTGAGAAGGGTTAAGTGTATCGATATTAGTCATCACACAACATGGCTGTTACTGTGTACAATATTCTCCTGGTTCTGCTCACTTCACTCAGCATCAGTCCATACAAGTCTTTCCAGGTTTTTCTAAAGTCAGCCTGTTCATCATTTCTTATAGCACAATAGTATTCCATTACATTCACATACCACATTGTTCAGCCATTCCCCAATTGATGGGCATCCTCTCAATTTCCAATTCTTTACCACCACAAAAAGAGCTGCTACAAATATTTTTGTACATGTGGGTCCTTTTCCCATTTGTATGATCTCTCTGAGATATAGCCCTAGAAGTGCTATTGCCGGGTCAAAGGGTATGCACATTTTTATAGCCCTTTGAGCATAGTTCCAAATTGCTTTCCAAAATGGTTAGATCATTCTGTGAAGGTTTTTTAAAGATGGAAACCTGGGCATGTTTTGAAGGCAGTAGGGAAACAATCAGTTAACAGGGAGAGGCTGAAGATTCAGGGTGGAGTGGGGATGACTGAAGTTGCAACCTGCTATAGAAGATGGGACAGTGTAACATCAAACATACTTGTGGAAAGGTTAGACTTGGCAAGGAAAAGTTGCACCTCTTTGTCAGAGACTTGAGGAAGGAAGAGAGAATTGGGGGAAGATGTAAAGGGTTTTAAAATGAAGAGAAAGGGAGGAGGGGGCACTTACATCAAATGACCACAATATTCTCACTAAATTAAGAGAGAAGGCCTTCAATTGTGAAAAGGGAAGAGGAAAGGTATGAGGGAGGCAGACTTCAGGAAGAAAGAAAAGATCTGGAATAGCTTCTGTGGGGAGCTAGGGAATCAATTAACGGAAAAATAAAAGAAGTGGCTTGCTGCAGTGATGGTCTAGTTAAGGTTGGATAACATTATTTTATAGTGTAACTGTTCAGCATGGTTGTGGAACTTCCGGTTGGGAGTGACCCAAGGCACAGGTCTGGCAGGAGAAAAGCAGGGACAGGACAAGGAGGCAAGGGATTCAAGAAGAGAGGATAACACAGAGAAGATATGGCTTACTGCTGGGTTATGGTCAGAGAGAGAGGAAAATGAAATCCAGAGTAACGCTAACAGTTTGAGGAAATATTGAAGGAGGTAGAAGGACAGAAGATCTTAATTAGGGAAAAGAAGATATAAGAGGGATGAAACACATCAGATAGGGGAATGTTCAAGAGTTTCTAATTGTGAGTAAAGACAACATTTAATGCAGACTTGCACAACTTGGCAGTAGGGAGGGGTTAAAATTAAAATAGGCTAAACTTCTTTGGGCTGCAGATGGGTTTTTAGTGGCTCATTTTCCAAGTAAAAGTATAATTAATGATTAAACTATTTTGCAAATAACCATATTTTAAGAAAGGGACACTTCAATTAGTATCAATTAATTACACTTATTATTTAAGATTTTTATTTATCATGAAACTGTTCCTCTCAGACTAGAGCCAGACTGACAATGGTTGGTTGCTGTGGGTCATGTGACAAACAGGAGAGAGTGCACAAAGTGGCTAGTGGAAGGTGGGTTAAGCTGGGCACAAAGCACTCATTCCATCTTTATTTTCTTTTATACCCTCTACATGTTTTGAGGGCCACCTGAAATTCTTTGGTAGGCCCTATGTTGTACAGGCATGATCTAATGTGACTATCTCTATGTGTGGTTGAAGTTCTTCTATGAAGTAGATAGAACATGGGACTTCAGGAGATTGAGAAAACGGCAGATTAGGGAGTTTGAGGAAGCATCCACATGTATATTAAAACAACTAATACAATGAGTCCTGATAATGTTTGTAACATCCTGTCCCTCAAAACCTCTGCCTCTTTTGCTGAGGGAACCTATGATCATAGCTCTAGAGCTAAAGCGTATCTCAGAGGCATCTAGTTCACCTCCCTTCTTTTTCAGATGAAGAAACTTAAGCCCAGTGAAGTTAAATGACTTGCCCAAGCTAAAAACAATTCAATTTAACACAAAATTATGTGACTAGGACCAGAGAGTTAGAACCGAAAGGGACCTCAGAGATCACTGTGTACAATCTTACAGATGAGGCAAATGAAGGACAGAAGTGAAGGTCAGAAACTGAAGGACAGGAGTTACGCAAATATTAAATGTCTAAGGTGGATCTGAACCCATATCTTCATGACTCTAATATCAGTACCCTAATACCATGGGTTCCCTTAATCTTGCTAGATGACACTAAGGATGCCTATAATTGCATAATAATCATATCCCATATTTACACAATTTTTTCTGAGAACATTGTGAGGTAACTAATAATGCTGACATTTCTATAAGCACTTTAAGATTTATAAAGGACAATACGTAAATTATCTCATGTGATTCCCATAAAACAGTCCTGTAAAGATTTATAGGTTTTATAGTCATTACTATTTCCAATAATATCTGAAGAAACTGAGGCTCAGAGAGGTAATATGACTTGCACAAGGTCACATACTTGGTAAATGTCAAAAATAGGATTCAGTCTCAATCTAGTATTCTATTGTACCACGTGGCTTCAGATGGACAGCTGACAATTCCAGGTTGACTGGGACTGAGTGCCTGGATTTCTATTTAACTCATAAAATTCTATTGCCACAATATCTAGCTTCTTTCCCCATCTTTATACACAGATGACTACCACCTTTGATCAGGTCCTTATCACCTCTCATCTGGACTACTGTAACAGCCTTCTAATTGGACTCTTAGCTTCCAATCATTCTCCACTCCAGTCCATCCATATAGATGCCAAAATAATCTTCCTAAAGCGTATGTCTAACCATGTTGCTCTTCTGATCAATGATCTTTTATGGCTGCCTACTGCTATTAGGATAAAACAAACTCTTCAGCTTGGCGCTTAAGAACCCTTTTCAAAATGGCTCTTTTCTACACTTTCAGATTTAATTCACATCCTTTCACATATTCTCTATATTCTAGCCAGAGGGCTGCTTAGGTGGTGCAGTAGACAGAATGCTGGGCCTGGAATCTGGAAGACCTTCAAGGCCTAAATTTGACTTGAATTCAAGATTTGATTTGATTTTCAGAATTTCTATTTTTGTATTTAATTGGGGTCTTTTAATTTGTTAGTTTTCTGTTTTGTTTTTCTGTTTGTTAGTTCTCTGCCCATTCACTGATCTGTTCTCTCTTTTATGGATAAAAGTGTGTAGAAAATTTCCCCCATGGCCTCCTTGGGATGAATTCTAAAAAATGTTTGCATATTACCTCACTGTTGACATCTTTGATGAAATTATCACTTGTTTAAGTTTAGTCTCCAACTAATTGTATTGTTTTTCCAGTGGCCTTTATTAAAAATACTTTTTATTGCATTATAGTGCATATAAGATGTTTAATATTCCTGCTTTTTTTTTTGCATTTGTGAAGTTTTTATGCCCTAAAACAGTCATTTTTTGTGAAGGGGCTATACACAAATGAAAAATAAATATGCTGCTTTCTAGTTCCACTCAATAATCTCCAAAGATCTATCATATCTAACTTTTCTAAAATTGTTTCTAGTCCTTCATTTTGGGGGGTTTATTTTTTTACTAGAATTATCTAAGTTGGAGAGAAGTAAATTGAGGCTCTTACCTATTATAGTCTTGTGTACTTTTCCCTATAACTCATCTAACTTTTCTTTTAAATATTTAGATGACATGGCATTTGGTGCATATATGTTTAATGCTGATATTAATCTGTTGCTTATTATGCCTTTCAGCAAATATAGTCTTCTTGTTTATCTCTTTCAATCACCTATTTTTGCTATTGCTTTTTCTGAGATCCTGATTACTTTGTTGTTCAGTCATTTTCAGTCATGTCTGCCTCTTTGTGACCCCATTTGGGGGTTTTCTTGGCAAACACACTGCAGTGGTTTGCTATTTCCTTCTCCAGCTCATTTTAGAGACAAACTGAGGCAAACAAGATTAGGTAATTTGCCCAGGGTCACACAGCCCTGATTGCTACTCCTATCCTTTTTACTTCTGATGAATTATATTAGCTTTTGCTCAAGGCTCTCATTTTAACTGTATGAATTCTTATGTTTCAAGCATTTCTTAAACAACTTTTAGATTTTAGAACTGTGATCAATGCAATGATAAACCACAAGTCCAATGAAGCACACCCCTCACCGCCTCACATAGGAGTGATGAACTTAAAATGAGGAAAGAGATTTATTTTCAGATGTGGCCAATATGGGAATTTGTTTTGCCAGACTATGCAGCTATGTCCTGAGAACTTTTATTTTTCATTTTTAAAAATTTACTCAACAGAAAGGGCCAGAATACTAAAAAGAGAATATTCATCATATCATCTACCATGTTTTGATAACTTTTTCAACATTAATTTTAATTAAATTATAATTTATTGTTATGTGGCGGTAATTAAAATTCAACCATTGAATCACATGACCAAAGAGAAACTGTAAAAATACTCTATCATCTTGCTACTAAAAAAGTATTTTGATGCACTGCCTTAATGAGGTAGGACTGCTATTAATATTACTCTTACTGGGAATGAATATGGAGCATTTATTGAAAAAAAAATAACCTATTAGATGCACAGGATTTAAAATGAACACACCATTCATATTTTTAAATCATTTTATTGTTAAGACCCATGCCATATAATAAAAACAAAAACAATGAAGTGTTTCTTGCAAACAATATACTGCTGGATTCTGTTTTCTAATCCATTTTTCTCTCCTTGCTTTATGGCTGAGTTGATAACTTTCAGTTATGATCATTACTTGTGTGTTTCCCTCCATCATATTCTCTTATATTTTCCTTTCTCTTTGTTTCCTGCCTGCCCCCCTCTCTCTTTTAGGCAACTGAGGTTAAGTGACTTGCCCAGGGTCACACAGCTAGTAAGTGTGAAGTGTTTGGTCTCAGGCTGCATTTCAACTCTGGATTTAACTCAGGTCCTCCTGACTTCAGGGCTGGTGCTCTATTCACTAAGCCACTTAGCTGCCCCTCCCGGCCTCTCTTTTAAAAAAAGAGTGTGCTCAGCACTAGTGCACTTAGTGCAGTCTGCTTCTGCTCCCTTGTCCCTCTTTTCTTTCTTGCACCCAGAGCCCAATCACATGTTCTTATTCTTTTTTACCTTTAAAACTCTGCTCCATAATCTACCCTCCACAGTTAGAGTTTGTTTTGCTTATGACTATTTTCTTCCTTTTATTCCCCCTCCTAGCCTCTTCCTTTTCCTTCCAGTTTCCCAGTTGAATGAAATGTGCACCTACACCCAAATTTATGTATGTATATTCTTCCCTTCTCAGAACAGTACAGATTAGGGTAGGACTGCTCCTTCCTGCATCATTACCCACCCTCATTAAGAGTGATTATTTCTCCAACCTTCCCCTAACTTCACCTCCCCCCCCCTTTTCCTCCTACCTTTCCTTCCTTATTTTAAGATCATCAAAATAAAACCTCACTACACCTTGGTCCTCTTGTCTTATGTGACTCCCTTTATGAACTCTGATATGAGGGTTCTGAGAGGATACTTTAATCTTCCAAACAATTCATCTTTGTTTGGTCCATTATATTTGCTCACTCACATTTACAAATTTTACATATCTCTTTACCCCACATTTGTATTTTAAAGTTGGTGTGGCTCTTTTCATTAGAAGGCCTGGAAATCCTCTATTTCATTAAAAATCCATTTCCTCTCATAGGATTATACTCAGTTTTGTTGGATAAATTATTCTTGGTTTTATGTCTATTTTTTGCCTTCTGAAAATATAATTCAAGCTCTCTGCTCCCAATAGTGGTAGCTGCTAAAATCCTGGGGATATCCTGTGGCTTCTTAGTACTTGAACTCTTTCTTTCTGGCTGTCTTCAATATATTTTTTTTTCATCTCTAAGCTTTAGGTTTTGACTACACTGTTCCTGGGAGTTTTACTTTGTTTTTTTGTTTGTTTTTTTCTCCAGGAGGTAACCAGTTCATTTTTTTTTCTATTTTTGCTTTGCCCTCTGGTTCTAAGGTATTGGGGCCTTAGGCAATGGGGTTAAGTGACTTGCCCAGGGTCATACAACAAGTGTCAAGTGTCTGAAGTTGGATTTGAACTCAGGTCCTCTTGACTCTAGGGCTGGTGCTCTATCCACTGCACCACCTAGCTGCCCCTTCAGGGCAGTTTAAAAAAAATATTTCTTGAAATATGCTGTGTAGGGGCAGCTAGGTGGCGAAGTGGATAGAGCACCAGCCCTAAAGTCAGGAGGAAATGAGTTCAGATCCAACCTCTGACCAAACACTTGACATTTACTAGCTGTGTGACCCTGGGCAAGTTACTTAACCTCAATTGCCTATTAAAAAAACTATGCTGTGTAGACTCCTTTTTTGGTTGTGGCTTTCATACACTAGAATAATTTCTCCCCCCTTTTTAGGGGGGGCAATTGGAATTAAGTAACTTGCCCAGGGTCACACAGCTAGTAAATGTCTGAGGCTGGATTTGAATTCAAGTCCTCCTGACTCCAGGGCCGGTGTTCTATTCACTGTGCCACCTAGTCCAATGATTTTCAAATCCTCACTCTTTGATCAACTGGTTTTGGTAAGAGATTCCTTATATTTTCTTCTATTTTTTTCAATCTTTTGACTGTTTTTGAGGCAGCCAGGTAGCTTAGTGGATAGAGCCATGGACCTAGAGTCATGAAGACCAGACTTGAAATCCAGCCTCAGATACTTACTAGCTGTGTGACCCTAGGCAAGTCACAACTTACTTTCCTCATATATAAAATGGGTATTATAATAATAGCACCTACCTTCCAGGTTTGTTTGTAAGAATCAAATGAGATTATTGCAAAGTGCTTAGCACAGTGTCACTGTCTTAGCAGTTATATAGCACAGTAAGCGCTAAACGTTAGCTATTACTATTACTTTTTCTACTTCCATTACATTGTCTATTTGTATGGCTTACTACCATACTACTCTAGCTCATCACTTCTTACCTAGACTAATGCAGCAGTCTTTTAACTGCTCTCTCTTCCACTGCAAACTATCCTTCACACAGGTAGCAAAATGATTTTCTTAAATTACAGGTTTGACCATGTCAGACTCCTATTCAATAAACTCCAACAACTTTCCAGTGCTTCTAGGATAAAATACAAAGTCCTCTGTTTGGCATTTAAAGTCTTTTACAAACTGTTCTACATTATTCCTTTTCTTATAATCTACAATCTGGTCAAACTATTCTTCCTTCAACTCTTCCCAGCTGGCATTCCATCTTTTTTCTCCTGCTTTGGCACCCTGGCTATCTCTCACGACTGAATTCAGTCCTTCATCACCTCTGCCTCTTAGATTTCCTTGTTCTACAAGAAGCTTTCAGTTTCCCACCCTGACCCCAACTCTACCTAACTCAGAATATACTTGTTGATGTATTATCTCTCAAGACAGAAAATAAGCTATGTGATGAAGGAGATTGTTTCATTTTGTCTTCGGATCCTTAGTGCCTAGCATATGGCCTGGCATGTAGCAGGCACTTAAGAAAGGCTTGATGATTGGTTGATTCGTCTCCTCTATCACCTAACAGTACTCTGTGTATATCAGGTCCTTAATGTTTGTTAAGCTTTTTAGGCGTATGGGGGAAAGGAGTGAATGAGGTAGTGCTGAATCCTTCCCAACAGGGAAGGCTGGCCTTGTGGTTGTTACTTAGTCATTTTTCAGCTGTGTCCCACTCTCTCTGACCCCATTTGGGATTTTCTTGGCAAAGATACTGGAGTGTTTGCCATTTCCTTCTCCAACTCATTTTACAGATGAGAAACTGAGGCAAATAGGGTCAAGTGACTTGCCCGGGATAACTCAACTATTAAGTGTCTGAGGCCAGATTTGAACTCAGAAGATGAGTCTTCCTGACCCCAGGCCTGGCACTCTATTTCACCACCTAGCTGCCCCTAGGTTAGGCCTGATGATCTCCAAGATCTATTAGAATTCCAAACCTCTATGGAATGGCATACATACAGCTGTGGACTACTGTTAAACAAACAGTCCAACTCCGTATATAGCACCAGGAGAGTGGCAATTCATTTTAAAGAAAAGTTTTGAGAAAATAAGCAAAGAGGCTATTAAAAACATAATAAACTCAGGAAAGAACAATGGTAAATTAAAGAAAGCTCATCATATTTATGCTGTGTGGATTTGTTATACCAAAGTCTCTTCATTCATATAGTCTCATGATGAATTAACACCATCTCTGGCACCATCTTTAAATCACAAACAGCAGCTACAAGTTACCACATTTCCAATAAATTTCTTGCACACTGCCTGGAAGACGTTTTAAAATAATATATACAATTACAATAATGTAAAAGAAAACAATATTCAAAAATCAGAAATCAGATTAAACACAATGATCTTTTTCTTTCTTTTTAAATAAACCACAGCACCAATTTCAAAAGACATCCTACTTCCATTTAGCAGAGAGATGGTGGACTATGGAAGCACAGTGCTGAATATTTTCAAGATGTTATATCTATGTTGGCTGGGTGGTTTTTATGTGTTAAAAGGCAGAAGTCTATGGGGGAAATGACTGTGGTATAAAAATAAAAGGCATCAACAAAACATTCAAAAATGAAAAGCATTGTCAATTTTCCAAGGATAATTCAGTTCCTTCTCTATCCTGTACAATTCTGGGCCCAGGTTATTATAGTCTTGACAATGTACATTCTTTATCCTTGGTGACATGTAAAACATAATTTAATAGGAATAATAATCATCATAAAGCTATTTAAAGAATTAGAATATCTGAATAAAATCTAAAACTGTTTTTACTATATAAAAAATTACCAAATATTCAGATATTTCCATTTTTTCCCACTTTTTATCTAAATGTTCTGGCATTGTTTGGACATAACCTATCCACCATTAAGATATTATACATCATAATTTTTAAAAATAATTACTAAAATGATGAGCTAGCTTTTCTATCCTAGTAACAGAAAGAGAACTGTCATAAAGTAAGAGAGAGCAATTCCACTGAGGTTTAAACAGATATGAGAAAACGTTCCCTTCCTTGTACACCCTAAGGGAGTTACCCCACATTCTGCTCCCATATCTCCAAGGATACACAGAGGTTTATTATGGGCCTGATCCAGGAAATAAAAGGATCAAACAAGGTAGAGCCAGAAACAGTAGTGATTCTGTTACCAAGACCCATCAATGCCATTCCGAGCCACCCCCCACTCCCTCCTCCCTTAAACCAGGTTTTCAAAGTTATAATCACAGGGTACAGAAAAATCTGCGTTTGATCGTTTTACCGTAAGGTAAGACTATAGCCAAGAGACAAACAATTCTCTAAGGGGAAGTAAAACTGCTTGCAGTGATTCTAGGTTTTTCTCCCCTCCACAGCTTGGTGATAAGCACTATCAGGACTAGCAGAGGCAGAAGGTAATTAAAAAAACAAACTACTATATCATAAACTACAGCTAATCATTTAATTAGCTTATATTAACAAAAATATTTTTCCATGTAAATTAAATCTAAAAACTTGTAGTTTGTGCTCATTTTACTCATGTGAAACAAAAGGCTTCCACTTCACAACTCTACAGAATGTTTAAAAGTATACTGCAATTATTTGCTAAAATGTGAACCACTACAACACTGAAGTCATTATTAATGAAGCTCCATCATGAAGCTTGTCTTTGATGCAGAGCAGACTTGAGGCATTTGTTCTAGGAATTCACTTATAGAACATATCGTGTTTCTGAACATGGCACTGTCACTAGCAAAGATGGTTCAGACTACAAATATACTTCTTTAATGCTAAGATGTTACTCATTAAAGTAGTTTCACAGCTATATACCTCACATAGCATACAAAATTGATGTGGACTTTCATATTATCCACAAATGCAGAGTATAAAATCCATTTAAAGAAAAGCAATAAAACTTTGAAGGACTGTTATCAGAACTCAAAGAACAAAATTCAAAATTTCTGAAACTGAGGAAATTTCATTCAAAAGACATAAATTAAACATTTTCACAGTGTATTCTAGTTTAAAGAGCACCAGCTTTGGCATCAGAGGACCTGAATTCAGATCCTGATTCTGATGCTTACCAACTGTGTATAACCTTAGAAAAGTAACTTGAAGCCCCATTAGGACTCAATTTCCTCAACTGCAAAATGAGGAGGTTGGACAAGATGGTCTTTGAGATTCATGCCTAGCTCCAGACCTATGCTCCTATTGCCTATAATACTTAGTATTTAAGTATCATAAGTAACATATTTTTAAAAGTCTCCTTTGGGAGGGGCAGGTAGGTGGCAAAGTGGATAAAGTACCTGCCCTGAAGTCAGGAGGACCTGAGTTCAACTCCGGCCTCAGACACAGAACACTTACTAGCTGTGTGACCCTGGGTGAGTCATTTAAACCCACTGCCTAGCAAAAAAAAACAAAAACAAAACCAAAAAAACATAAAAGTCTCCTTTGAGGTATAATTTCCCAGAACTTCACAGAGCATCTTTACTCAACAGAATTATTTGGAAGAAAAAAAATATAACAATTTATGAGAAGCAGAATGGTTTAGTACACAAAGCACAGGATTTGGGTGTTCAGAAGGCTCAGTTGGAATCCTGCTGCTAGCATTTACTAGCTTTGTGCAAATCACAATCTCTCTGGGCCTCAGTCTCCTTATCTGTTAAATGAGAAGGCTGGATTCAACCTCCAAAGTCCCTTCAAGCTCCAAGTCTATGAATTTATAATCTGCTTAGCTCTTCAAAAACTACAGAAGGCTGTAAGAGCTGGATCTTAAAGAAAGATACATTTTCTAAAAAAGTCTTAAGGGGTCAACTAGCTTGCTTGGAACAAAGAATTAATAAAAAGAATAAAACTGGGAAGGTAGGTTGTATTCAAACTGTAATAGGCTCATACAAGTTTTAGAGCTAATGAGTTAGAATTAGGGTTGGTCTCAGAATGGAGAGGTGATGGATGTGGAGGTTTAATGAAAAGGACCTGGCAACCAATGAGTTGTTCGGAAGGAGTGAGAAGAATCAAAATAATAATGACTAGGGGGCTTTAAACCTGAGTGAATTAGAGGACAGTGCCACTATCAACAGAAACAGGAAGTTTGAAGAAGGGTTCAGGGGAGAAGATGAGTTCAATTTTGGAGGTGTTAAACCTGACATTTCTTTTATCATTAGTAAGTTCCAACATTAGGAGGAGTGTTTATGTTATTTATTAACACAGACATCAATAGAGAAAACAAGAATATCTTTAATTTAGACATTTTAAAATCCCTTTAAGTCTATTCAGCAAAGGTCCTGCAGGATCTGTAATTTCAGAATTTAAAGCCAGTTCTTCCAGACTCCTACCACTTTATCTACTATGCCAAGCTGTCTCAAAATCTATTTAAGTTTTCTGGAGTTGTCATAAAATTATCATGTAACAATGAATTCTCTTTAGTGGATCAATAAAATTTCAAAATCATCTGTTCAGTTTGTTTAGGTAGTATGGTACAGTCTGGAGTTCAAATCCACAGTAGCTATGTAACAATGGAAAAGTCAGTCATTTAACTTCTGATTCTGTTTCTTTAGTAAAATGGAGTAAAAAACACAGTACTACCTACTCACTGGGTTGTTGTGGGAAAAAACCTTAAAATACTAAAGAAATGTGAGCTATTATTATTGGTGGAAGAAGTATAGGTACATTCCTTTAAGCAAATCCAGTATAGAATATCCAGATTTCTCTGTGTATGCAAGTGTGTGGGGTGGGGGGGAAGAGGGAGAGACAGACAGACAGACAGACAAATAAAAAGAAACAGAGAGAGACATAGTAATTTGTCTGTAAATATCTTGTGTGGTAGTCTACAAAATGGAGCCATAGAATGAGTACAAAGGGTATCCAATCAACTAATTCAGTGTGAGAAGAAAAGTCAAATCTCACCCTCCCAGTGACACACAATTTTGGAGTTTTGTCTCCAACATAACCACACCTATTATCTCTCAACACTACCCCAAGGCTTCTCTTCTAGCAATGTAAACTCTCAACTTCTTCCCCACTTCAGTAGCAATTGTGGGTCCTAGGGCTGTCATAACCTAAAATCCAGCCTGGGCATCTGCCTAGCTACTGTGCAGATGCTGCCAGGAAAATCCTTTTTTCCAGTGTGCCCAAAACCCTAACCCCCCAGGATCACCTCTTGGCTGCAGCAGCTGGTCCTACATACAGAGCAGATAAGAATTCCTGACCCCTTTTCCATCATCAGTGGGATAGTGCATTACACCAGAATAGGCATAGACAGGTTGTGTTAGGCAATTCAAATTTCATTCCATTGTCTTTTTTCTAAACCCACCTAACTTCTGAAACTTCCCTATTACTGTTAGGGTACATTATCCTTCCAGTTACTCTGGTTTGAAACTTCAGTATCATCCTCAATTCTTTACTCTACTCACCTCATATATGCATTTAACTGCCAAATCTTCTTGCTTCTACTTCCATATTTTTCACATCTGCCCACTTCTATCTACTCATACAACCACCATCCTAGCTCATGCTCTCATCAGGGCTCTTTGTCTCAGTTCCCCCTCCCTATCTATCCATCCTCCAAGATAGAAACTATTTCCCTAAACTGCAGGTCTGATTATATCAGAACCGTATTTGCTAAATTCTAGTTCTCTATTGACTCTAGGATCAAATATCATGCCATTTTTATCTTACTCTCTTATTTCAATTTTTGTCAGTATATTTTTATACATATATAAATATATAATTTTACATCAGTATGTTTACATATATATAAGTATGTTTTGTCATATACTTATACATATAATTAGTAGCAGTCATACATCTATGTAATTTACAAACAGACAAATATATATGTTTGGGATATACATGTTTACAAATGTTTTACTGAGAAGGATATGTGACCAAAAGAGTCTGGAGAGGGGCAGCTAGGTGGCTCAGTGGATAGACCACTGGCCCTGGAGTCAAGAGGACATGAGTTCAAATCTGGCCTCAGAAACTTGACACTTACTAACTGTGTGACCCTGGGCAAGCCACTTAATCCCACAGCCTAGCCAAAAAAATAAAGAGTCTGGAGGCTACTGCTATAATATACTTTAAACATAATTCCATAAAAATTTCACTTTCATACAGCTTTTCAGTAAAAGCTATCTTACAGATAGATGGTATCTTTCAATAAAAGCTATTTCTATGGTATAAATCAAGGTCCATCTATATTTCAGTCTTGGAAACTCACAGCAATCTATCACAGACATTTTTAGGGGTAAGAGTACTTAAGACATGACCTTTATCCAAACCACCATAAAAATATGCTTAATAGTGAGGAGCTACAGGGTTGTTACATTGAGCTAAATGGACAAAACACTATTACTTCCCTTGATTATGGCATAATGTAATAAAAAAAACTCTACTGTACTCTAAAATACTTTTACTTCCCTGTGATTAAGGTCTTTACAACAAATATGACATGGAATTCAGCAAAGACCTTCATACTAAACAATCATACTATATATATTTATAAATACTAATTTCATTATTGTAGCTTAAATGGAAATATGCAGCATTTATCAAAATGTGAAACATATATTCAAGAAACTAAAATGGTCTTTTAAAAATAAAGTTTTGCTACTTTTTATATAAAACAATCAAGCATATTTTTCCTGCTAGTTATTTTTACTTAAAGCTCCACTCCTTTCAAAGGATAACACCATCAATTTTGGCGTCAATTGCATTTTAACAATAGCACAGCCATTTAGACCTTCTACAATTACACCAATTTATATATACAAAGAAACCCTAATCTTAGCTTTAAAATTACATAAGCCTATTGGAATTTAATTTCATAGTGTTTAACAGCAAGCTAAAATTCAACATAAATAATACATAAACAGTTCTAGTTAGAGTGGAAGGGCAGAACAGAAGGAAACCTATTAGGTTTCCTCTAAATTTAAGGAAATTAAAACAGGAAACACTCAAAACATTGACGAAAGTTTTCTTGGTTAGAATAATTCTTAGTCTGACAATCAGGCATTTAATTACAAAAGCTCTATACTTGAGGTCATATGACCTGTGTTCAAGCCCCAGCTCTACTCTCTATTAGCTATATGACCTAAGACAAATCACTTAATCTTTCTGAGTCTCAGTTTCTTCACAAAGGAGAATATGTGCTATGTTCCTTACCTACTTGACAGAGTTGCTATAGA
Organism: Phascolarctos cinereus; assembly: GCF_003287225.1. Taxonomy (NCBI): domain Eukaryota; kingdom Metazoa; phylum Chordata; class Mammalia; order Diprotodontia; family Phascolarctidae; genus Phascolarctos; species Phascolarctos cinereus. The sequence continues at coordinate 371,919,574 of NW_027555847.1, forward strand.
TCAAATCAAGTCTATGCAAATGCTTTCTTATCTAATATAAATGATATAATATAAATATTTTAACAGGTATAATATTTATTAAGGCATGTTATATTTTTATATTATATGCCTTTTAAGTCTGTTAAACTTTCTTCATGACGAATATGTGGAAAGCCACTGAAAAAAAATCCCAGGAAAAAGGAGATGGATGTTGGGCTGAAATTTGAATTGGTCTATGCTGATACATAGATCCCAGAGAAAACTGAAGCATATGTATTAAAAGGATGATTTTCTTGAAATATATAACATGCAAAAGTTTGTCCTAATTCTAAAAGGAATGTACAACTCTGCTCTAAAAATACACTGCCCAAAATTTTTTCTAGTCATTTTATTGTTTAAGCCATGTCAGCAGTTCCATTTTGTATGTCTAACTTTCTAGTCTTTATAACTGTCATAAAAAAAAGCCACTTACAGGTTAAAAAGCCAGCTTACAAAATAACAAATTAAAAACAAGTTTGATCCTTTAAACTTTCTAATATAAAATGATTACTAATTTACCTGCTTTCCCCCTTAATTTATGCCAATTATTTAACTATGTGATATCAAAATAATCAGTAAACAACTTTGTAGATTTAGTCCATCCTGATTTCTGTAGTAAAAAGATGTAGGTAATATTTTCTGAATAGTAATGTTTATCTCCTCTCCATCTTCTACTTTTGAGTGCTTTGAGAAAGATAAAAAGAGGTGAATATTTGTGATTTAAAAGGGTTATAAGATCCTAGTGATACTATTAAAACATGAATACATGTAAACCTACATTTAACTGCTGCTACATCTCTGCTACAGAGTGATCATTTTATGAAGCCTAAAACATTTCCTAAGAAAGCATCTCTATTGCAGTTTATTATTTTGCTCATATTTGTGACAGCATACACACCAAAGGTAATTATTGTGTTTTGTTTTTTTAAACCCAACCGAACCAAAACTAACCACCTGCTGCCCATCCAATAGAGGCAGCGGAATCTGAATTTCTCTAAACTATCTTTCTTTTGACTTTTGTTTCCTAAAACAGGCCCGTCCATCTAAAACAATGGCAGATATGAATTCCAATACTAGAAGGTGCTCTTTCTTTTTCGGAGTCACAGGAGCACACCAAATAAATTAATCCAGATAGAAATGCCCATCTTCGGGACTGCTTTCCAAAGGCACGCTCGGTTTGGGGGGGGGGGGCCGGGATGCTCTTGCTCTTTTTCTCGCTAAGACCGGCGGAGCTGGAAGGCGCCCCCGGCACCCAGGGGAAGGCGGCCGGAGGTCGCAGGAGGTCACAGGTGGGAGGGAAAGAGGGAGGTCCCGGGGCCCCGAGCCCCTCCCTCTATCCTCTGGACCCCTGGACCAGGGTCCCTGCGCCATCACTGTCGGGAGATAGCAGCGGGTGTAAGATCCTCCCCGGCCCCCAGGACCACCCGGCCAGGCGGGGGAACGGGGGAGGCGCTGGAGGCCAGGGCGGGAGGAGGAGGCCGAGGCCGTGGCCGCTGCCGCTCCCAGGGTCCCACGCACTCCACCCGAGGGCAGTCCCTCTTTCCCTCACGCCGCCCGGAAACCCAGCAGACGCCCGCACGGGTCCTTACCGGGCTCCTCGCCTAGCGACAGGTGGTGCTGCTGGCTGCGGGAGAACGTATCCCCCTCAACCTGCCCAGACAACGCTTCTTCCCGGCCGCCGCAGCCGCCTCTTTGCCGTCCCTTTTCCGTGCGACTACCGGGCTCCGGCTCAGTTCGGGCTGAAGGAGGCGGCCGGGCGGTCACTAGCGAGATCCGGTAAAGGGGCGGGGAGCAGCCAAAGAGATGGGTGGGCGGAGCCTCGTCGTCGAGGCGGGGAGAGACGGACGTCGCTCGCCGACCAATGGGGAAGGGGGATTCCACCTGGAGGGGCGGGGCCTAGCCAGGCGTCGTCTCCCCCGGCTCCCCAGACTCCTCCCCTTTCGTCCTCTTCCCCGGTCCTGCTACCGCACTGCTCATTTCCCCCTCCCCCCAACTCCCTTCCTCTCTCAGTTATCGGCGCCAGCCTCTGCGCTCGTGAGGCGGCAGGAGAGCCCCGAGGGAAACGCGGAAACTGGTGCCGCGCCTCTGCTCGGAGGAATAAGCCGGAAGGGGGAGGGGGGGGTAAGTGGCGACCTCTAGCGCGCGCCCTCGGCTATCAGGCTAGTGCTTTGAGGGAGGTGTCTGAGGACAAGCAGCCCCTGGGGCGAAGGGGAGCGGCCCTCCCGGCCCTAGGAGACTCGGGCCCCGAAGAGAAAGAGACTCAGATTTGGCGCCAGGGGCAGGAGGCGAGGAAGAGGGAGGAGGAGGAGGAGGATGGAGGTGGAGGGAGAAGTAACGGACTCGAAACTGAATGGGCTTTACGTGCATTCCTGGGCAGAGGAGAAGGGGAGGAGGATGGAGGGGGATGTGTGCAGAGAGGCAGGGAGCATCCATCCTTTGTGTGTTGCTGGTTTGGGGGAAGAGGGGAGGGAGAGTTGACTTCATTTGATTCCAGCCCGGAAGCCCCAACATTGGCACCGTATAGACCCCGAAGATGGACCATAAAGGAAACCGAATTAAACCCCCTGGAGTCCACAGTCTTCAGTTTGCAAAAAATCCCCCAGTCCAAAGGCCCAGCGACTTAGTATTGGGCCAAGTCAGCCCTGTTGCACTTCTCTCAGGAGATATTTCAATTCAAACATTTAAGTGTTTACTATATGCAAAGCATTGGGTTAGCTGCTGGGGATGAAAAGATAGGAAGAAGTTCTCTGCCCCTCTCAGCGTTTACCATCTGATAGGTGGAGAAAAATATGCACATGTAGCTATAGTGCAAGGGAGATGTACTAAGTGCAGAGAAGAGGTTTGTGCTATAGTTGTTTTGAGTGGAATTTTGAGTGTCTCTAGGTCTGCTGGATTTGTTGGTAAGTAAAAAAGCCTGATGATTTATAGGTTTTAATTGTATGTATTGCTACTTTGGTGAAGTTATTGTTTCAATTTTTTCAGGTTAATCTCAAGACTTTCCTAAAACAGTTGTATCATCTGAAAAAAAATTGTTTCTTCTTTGTTGCCAATGTTTATTTCCTCAATTTTTTTTTGTTTACCTCTTTTTCCTCATTCATTTCATTCAATAAAAATTTATTAAGGATCTACTGTGTGTCAGGCACGCTGGATACAGAAAGAGGCAAAAGATGGCTCCTGCTTTCATGAAGCTTACCATCAAATGGGGGAAACGATATGCAAATGCAAACCAAGGATACAAACAGGATAAATATGAAACAATTAAAATACAGAAAGCACTGGAATTAAGAGATGTTAGGGAAGGCTTCCTGTAGAAGGTGGGATTTTAGTTGGGAGGAAAAGGAAGCCAGGAGATGGAAATGAGAAGGGAGAGAATTCTCAGGCATGGGGAACAGCAGAGAATGTCTGTAGCGGAGAGATGAATGCTTGTTTGGAATAGCAGGAGGCCAGTCTCACTGGACCAAAGAGTATGAAGAGTACTTTTCCTGGAGTAAGGTGCAAGAAGACTGGAAAGGTGGAAGAGGACTAAGTTATGAAGGGCTTCTTTTCCTACCAATACAATCAAGATGGCTAGCCATATGGTGTAAGATGCTAATCTAAGCCTAATTCCTTCTTCCTTTTAGTGTCCCCATGTTTAAAATCAAATATCAATATTAGGCACTATACTAGGAGCTGAGGTTGTAAAGGCAAAAAATGAAACAGTGGAGATTCTTTACCCCACTGGTACTTGTACTGAGGTTCAGTAATAGGGCTCTAAAATTTATAGATCATTTTACAAAAATCTCATTTTATCCTCACAATAGCCCTGGGACTATTATTTGGGAGAAGTAAAGTGACTTGCCCAGGTCACACAGCTGGTAAATGTCTGAAGGAGAATTCCAGCTTTTCCTGACTCTTGCCTTCTAGCATTCTATACTTTGCACATACTACCTGCTACCTGGAGTTTAATAAAAGGCTAGGCTAATTGGTTTCATTGTTTGTATTTAGCATCTTCTGTTTATTGACATTTTGACTTAATGCCAATTAGTTTTGATGATCTAATGTAATATAGTTTAAGATCTGGTAAATCTAGGCCTTTTTCATTCTTCGTTGTTGCTATAATTGTTCATTGTGACCCTTAAGGTTTTTTTTACTCTTTTTTTTCAGATATATTTTGCTGTTTTGTCTTGTTCTTTAAAGTAACGCCTTGGAACAGCACTAAATCTATAAATATAGGTAGTATTATCTTTATTTTATGGCACAACCCAGCCATTAACAATGACTATTATTCCAGTCATTTAAGTCTTTATTTTTGTAGAATGTTTTGCATTTGTGTTTATATTAGTCCTAAGGACCTCTTGGTCACCTTCCATATTTTAATGTATTTTTTAGTTATTTTTAAGGGAATTAAATTTCTTATCTTTTTTGGCTAATGATTTTGTCAGTTTGTACTGTATCCTACTTAAAATAGTAATTGCTTGACTAAGAATGTTAAACTGAACCCTTCTCAGCATTATGAGGATCTAAGACATCTCCAGAGGCCTCAGGATGGAAAATGCTGTCCACATCCAAAGAAAGAACTATGGAAGTCGAATCGCTCTCACTTATTTTTACCTTAAGTTGAATTTTGTTTCATCTTTCTGATGGTTCCTCCTATTGGTTTTAATTTTTACTTACAACTTCACTAATGTGAAAATATGTTTAATGGGTATGTAAATGTAAAGCCTATGTCAGATTGTGCACCGTCTTGGGGGGGGGAGAAAAAGGGAGAAAAAATTTTCAACTCAAAAGAATATGGAAAAAAAATTAAAAATAATAAAAAAAATAGTAATTGCTTTAATTTTTTTGGTTGAATCTCTAGGATGCTTTAAGGAAATCATTGTATCTGCAAATAAAGATAACTTTGTCTTCTCTATGCTTATTTGCTCAGTTTTGTCTTATTGCTATAGCTAGAGTTTCAAGAATGCTATTTCAAACTATTTCTCCTGACACACTAATATTCCGTTACAACCATATGCCATAATTTGGTTAGTCATTCCTCATATAATGGGTACTCTTTTAAGTTTCCATTTCTTTGCCACTATAAAAAGAGCTGCTATAAATATTTTTGTATATATAAATTCCTCTTTGATCTCTTTGGGATGATCAAAGACCTAGTAGTAATATTATTGGGTCAAAGGCTGTATACAGTTTAGTAACATTTTAGTTGCTTTCCAGAATAGCTGGAGTGGTTCACAACTCTTATCAATAGTGTATGAATGCAACTTTCCCCCATAGCTCCTTCAATATTATTTATTTTCCTTTTTTGTCAACTTTGCTAATCTGATAGATGTTAGGTAGAACATGGGTTGCTTTACTTTTCATTTTTCCAATTATTGCATCACCTTAATTTTCAAATATATCAGTCCCCATCTCCCCAGTGAACCATCTCTTGTAACAAAGAATGAAAATTGAAAAATGAGTTCACAAAACTAACCAAAATATTATCCAGGTCTTATAATAAGCATATGAGTTATTTTACACCCAGCATCCTACAACTCTGAAAAGAAATGAAGGAGGTGTATATTCTCATTTCTTCACTAGGACCAGCCTTGGTGATTATATTACACAGTATCTAATTTCATTTTTTTTATTCTTTCCATTTACATTATAACCAATATTTATTTAGAACCTACTATGTGTGAGGAGTTATAGGTAGTAGGTTACAAAGATGAAATAGATGTAGTCTCTGCTTTTAAGGTTTTTATAATCTGATGGTTTGGGTGTGGGGAGGGAGGATAAGGCATGCATAAAAATAATAACAGGGCAGAGCCAAGATGGCTGAGTAAAAGCAGTGACTTGCTTGAACTCTTTTCCAAACCCCTCCAAATACCTGTAAAAATGGCCCTAAACAAATTCCAGAGCAGCAGGACCCACAAAAAGACAAAGTGAAACAAATTTCCAACCCAAGACACCCTGGATGGTTGATTAGAAAGGTCTTTCATGCCAGGCTGGGAGAGAAATGCAGTTCAGCATGGACATGCAGACAAAACAGGCCTCAGGGAACCTGGAGCAGGCCTCAGAGGACTGACTGACAGGCAGCTGTGGCTGTTTCCAGACTTCTCAACCCACAAACACCAAAGACAATTTAGAAGGTCAGTAGGAAAAGTCTGTGACCACAGTGAGAGAGAAGCTTGGTCCCAGCCCCAGTCATGGCGTGGCCCTGGGAAGAAGGCTGCTTCCAGAGTTTCTGGCTCATAGACTGAGGGGGAATCTAGTGGCTGATCAGAGAGGGTTTGCAGGGATCTCTTTGCTGGTGCTGAGGCAGGATTCTCTTGCTTTGCCTGTGCCTGGATCTAGGTCACAGTTCTGGATGGCTGTCCTAGGGCAAGGAGGAGTGCTGGTGTGGTGGAGCTTGTAGCAGTAGTACAGAGAGAATCCTCCTCACAGTTTCAATGCAGAAAAGAGTGCTTGTGGTCACTCATAGACCAGAACATAGGCCAGGAAAGGAATAAATACCTTGCCCTTCATCATACCATCTTGGAAGAACTGAAAACTTACAGGTCCCCAGGAGTATCTCTGAAAACAACTGCACAAAACCCCCAAAGCTTGGGACAGTACATTCTCCACGTTGGAGGCTGACCCCTACCTTAACAAAGAGTTTATAACTCAAGTGATTGGCTGGGATCATGAGCAAACCTCACAAAAAAAAAATTCAGACCATAGAATCTTTCTTTGGTGACAAAGAAGATCAAAACATACAACCAGAAGAAGACAACAAAGTCAAAGCTCCTACATCCAAAGCCTTCAAGAAAAATATGAATCAGTCCCAGGACATGGAAGAGCTCAAAAAGAATTTTGGGAAGCAAGTAGGAGAAGTAGAGGAAAGACTGGGAAGAGAAATGAGAATGATGCAAGAAAATCATGAAAAACAAGTCAACAGCTTGCTAAAGGAGACCAAAAAAAATACTGAAGAAAATAACACCTTAAAAAAATAGCCTAATCCAAATGGCAAAGGAGGTCCAAAAAGCCAATGAGGAGAAGAATGCCTTAAAAAAAAATAACAACAGGCAGAATGCTAGAAGTATGAAGGCCAAGTCCAAAGTGCTGTGAGGAATCAGAGGATGGAAAGACTACTTACATCTAGGAGAACAGATGGGAGAGAAAAGATTTAGCAAAGACTTCATGAAACAGCTATTCTCATATCTGATCTTCATCTTGCTCCAATAAGCCATGTGCGACTTCAAACTGTGTGTATGTAGTGAGTATGCTATTGCTCATTTTCCTAGAGCCAGAGTGGCTACCTCTCTCAGGGTTCTGGGGTACCCCTGAGGGGCTTGGGGTGTTTCTTTTCTGTCTCCACTAGTAGTGCTCTTTCCACTATTAGGTGCCCATGATTAGTACCCTACTTCCATTTAACAACTTAGCATCTATTTGCTTTTGCAAAGAGAAAGAAGAAAAAACAAAAATTCAAACATTTCCCCCAACACCTCAGTGAACATTCCCCTCTACTACCTCAATCTTTGGGGAAAGAAGGCTCAAATTTAGCTCAGTTCCTATATAGCATTGGTCCCATCAAGTTCAAATCCAAATGTGGCCCTGATGCTGCATGAGTCCTTTTCTCAGCTATTGTTGGACTGGGTTGCAAAAGTCACTTGATTGTCATTCTGTGTTCCACATGGCATTGATGCTGAGCTGGCTGCAAATGTCAGATGTGGGAATACCTAGAAGCCCAAATGCTTGTTCTCCTGACCTTTTGAAACTTGAAAGGTTGGGGGCTCCAATCCCTTCACCTAAAATGGAAAAGAATAAATACAGAAGCAAAAACTGGTTTCTATAAGACTGAATGTTAGGCTTATTGGGGAGGGCCTAAGGCCTCTCCCCTTACAGTATTGTCTCTTATCTGGTTGCCTTCATTGAAGAAATCAAACCAATAGCAGAGAAGCCAAACAACGTATCCAAAAAGAAAAATGGTTGAGCTCTTTTGAAAGGGCCTCAGGTCCAGCTAGATAGCCAATCAGGAAGGTTTCTTCTAACTATACAGTTAGCAGACCAGAACTAGTACAAGTGCTCAGATCTTTTTGAAACACATCTATTACATGTCATCATGACTTTGGGAATCAGGCCTCTCAGTCTCTTCACCTAGATTGATACTATCAAAGGTGTTCTATACATGTGCCAACTTCCATTACATATGTAATATGTAGTATAACATATATAATATATAGCGTAACATATACATGTACACACACACTAAATATAATTGAATACTTGTAGCGGGTTATACACAATGGGTTTGGCTAAATAATCTCTAAAGTCACTTCCAGCTTTAAATTAAATGTTTTTGTATACATTTGTAATTTTATATTTACATTTGCCCTGGCTTTCCCCTAAGACTTTAAACATCAGGCTAGAATCCACTGCTAAATTCTTGTAAGTTGACAGATTTTAAAATATTACAGGCTACATAATGAACCCTGACTATGGTATTAATAATATTAATAATAACTAACATTTATATAGCACTTTAAACTACAAGTCAACCACTGACTGCCTTAGTTTCCTCATCCGTAAATTGGTGCTATTATTATCCCCATTTTACAGATGAGAAAACTGACATGAGAAAAGTTCAGTGATTTGTCCTGTGTTACATAGCTAGTAAATGTTTGAGACAGGATTCAAATTCAAGTCTTCCTGACTTCAAGTCCAACATTCTATGCACTATGCTGAGCAGTGAGAAATATTTAGTGCCTATTGTGTGTATATCATTGTATCAAATACCAAAGAGACCACATTATAAACTCTTTAAAAACATGCACCATGTCTTACATAACTTTTTAGTCCTTACAATGGCATTCCTAAAACCAGTATTTTCTTCTCTAAAACCTGCAACTCATCTTGGCTTCTTTATATCTTTTAATGCTGCCACCATTTTTCAGTTGTATGTGTTGTGTTGCCCTTACAATATTTTAAGCTATTTACAAATCTTAATTATTTTCATTGGCATCTATAATAACGAGTTGCATATAGTAGGATGCAAATTCATTGGATTTTTTGTTGAATAAGTTATCAATAACACTTCTAGGTAATTCTACAAACATTCAGAACCTATTAAGTGCAGAGTGCCAGGCTAATCATGGGGGCAAGCGCAAAGATCAATAAAATGATGAAGATGCTGCATGCCTATGCAGTTTACAATCTAATTGGAGACAGAAGACCCATAAGTAAGGAACTTCAGTACAAAATAGAATGTGAGAAGTACATGAGGAAAGACATATTACTTCAAGCTGGGTGGGCTCGGCTAAGGCATCATAAAGGTGGCATTTGAAATGTGTTAAATAAATAAACGAACCTTTACTGATTGATGAATTTTAAGTATAAGGAAACATAAGACAAAGTGCTCTCAATAGTTCTCTACTCTCAAGAGATTTAAAACAGTTTGGGCCATAGAACACATATATAAAAAGAAAAATAGTAGTACAAGGTAGCTGGAGAGGATCTTAATAAGGCTCTCACAGTGACTTCTTGAAAACATCCTGGGGGCAGCTAGGTGGTGCAATGGATAGAGCACCACCCCTGGATTCAGGAGGAATCTGGCCTCAGACACATATAACACTTACTAGCTGTGTGACCCTGGGCAAGTCACTTAACCCCATTGCCTAGCCAAAAAAAAAGGAAAACATCCTGTAGTGACTGACAATCCTAAGGTTTTCACTGCATTTTTGGACTTAACCAAACCAGAATGTGTGGTTTAAGAGAAAGTGATCTTTGACACTGTTAATAATACCTGACTTTAGCTTCTCAAAGCAGCTCTAGTTTTACTCCACAAACTTTTATTTACACTGAGTCTAAAACAAGCCCAGTAGAGAGACAATAGCATCTCTTCCATTCCATGATAATCTTGCATTCCTGCTAACTTGGATTTCTATTTAGCCTAAATTATGATAGCAGCAGTAGTAATTGTTGACATTGATATGATACTTTAAGATTTACAATGAACTCTACATACATTTTCTCAAGGATTGCCATTTTATTTCATCCATCATGTTTGCATCCTAGTTTAAGTTGAGCACATAGGTCTATAGCACCTGTCACATTTTTGGTAATCAATAAATGATTATTGTAACAACTGAGGTGGTGAAGGAAGAACAATAGGGATAATATACAGTAGGTAGGAGCTAGAGTAGCTAGAGTGGAGAAAAAAAAATCTCTAATGAATTAAACCCATGGGGTTGAGAAGTAGGGAAAGTCCTCTTCTATTTATCTGCTTTATTGAACTAAATGTTGAACTTGGTTGGGGAGGAAAATGGGGAGGTGCCTATAGAAACTCCTGTGACTGTATGAGAAACTCAGTAACTCATATTTTACGGCATGCATAGAAAAATGTAAACAAGGGCAGGTATCTGAGGATGAATATAGAAGGCTAGCATTGTCCTATTTGAGGACTGCTAAAGCTCAGAATGAGTTGAGGTTGATGAATCCTAAATTCAACAAAATGAGATTTTTTTGGTGTGTGTGGGGACAATTAAGGAACTTAAAGGAGTTGTTATGGGGGAAGAAAGAGAAGGATCAAAGAAAAATTGGAACTACTGCTTGGGGTGAATGGAATGATGACAATGGACAAGGATAAGAGGACTGAATCATTCGACTCATAATTGCTTCTGTTTTTCTTCCCAAGGAAAATGATTATAGGATGACAGATTTAAAGCAGGAAAGGATTTAAGAAGTAATCTGGCCAAACTATCATTTTACAGCTAAGGAAACTGAGGTCTAGAGAAGTTTAGTGACTTTGCCAATGTTACAAACAAGAAAAAAATGGCAGAACTGGCTTTTGAATCCAGGTCTTCTAACTCCATCTCCAAAACTCTTTTACTCTATTATGCTACTTCTATGGACTGGGAAGAGTAGAACAAAAATGATCAACAAGGAATTGAAACCAATGGTCAGTAAAGAGGTAAGGGAGCATTAGTTTATCCTCAAAAAGTTACCCAGCCTAGATGAGCTAGGTTTTATGGTACTGAAACAACTGACAGAGTTTTAAGTAAATTGTTTTTGCCAAATGAGTATAGCATTGCCTTAGAGCCAAGTCAAGGAATGGCTTGAGTAGAACAGACAGTTAAGAAGCTGCCCTGACCAGCAGTTGATGTTGGGTACAAACTGTTCCCTAAGCACACCAAGGACATCAAAGCTTATAGTCCCCAGTCATGAGTTGCCCCAGACACAAACACACAGTTTTTCCCACCTGTATCCTTCTCTCCTGAGTTTCTGTAAGTTTGTATCCATTCTTCCCCCCCCACGCCATATATGTATGTTGTTGGGAAAGTGTAACCCAAGTTTAAGGATGGATTACTGTGTAATGATTATTCTAATTTTGTATTCTGTTTAACAAATATGTAATGATTAAGAGCTAATGGAGTGACTTTGACTGATTTGTTTAAATGGGAAACATATGTATGGGAACTCAGGCACTGTAGTTGTGAGTAGTAGATGTTGAGCTTCCCTACACCAGAGTTATCCCTAGACCACTGAGAGACTGAGTTGTAGCAACATTGCCACCCTCATCTGCCAATTTGAGTCTACATTGGGATGAGTGAGCTAGACCAAAGAGAGAGAACAGAGTTGGAAGGTTGGGATGTTCACATCTAAACACAATACCTGCACTACACAAAGTATATACAAAATTATACTAATGATTTAAAGAGGAATAAAGCAATAACTAAGGGAATCAGGAAAGACTTTGTGTAAGAAGTGGCACTTAAGCTATACTTTAACGGATATTTGAGATTCTCTGAGGTGAGGTGAGGTGAGGATAGAATACAGACATCAAGTACCACTTGTGCAAAGGCATGGAGGCTGAAGATTGAATATCATGGGAACTGTACTAGGCCAGTGTGAGTATAAGGGATAATTTGTGAAGGGGGGAGAAGTGTAATATGAAATAAGACTGGAAACATAGAGGCCACATTGTGGAAGTCTTTAAATGCCAGTCTGAGGATTTGTGTTATGTCTTAAAAACAATGTAGTCCCAACCTATTTTTCCAAAATTATTTCTTGCTAATTTGCTACAACAAATCTCTTTTCAGAGAAATTGGTCTACTCACTTTTCCATAATAAATATAACTTCTGTACCTGTCCCATTCCCTTCCTAAAGTACTCTTTCCTACCTGTAGAAATACTAACTATTATTCAAAGTCCAGCTCAAATAATCACAGCTGACATATATGTTGTGGTTTAAAATTTTTGAAATATTTTTTCATTCCTTGTCTCAAATGACCTTCACAACAATGCTGTGGGATAGATGCTACAGGTACACTACACCATGTCTTTTATGGAGAATCATATCCATAGAACCGTACAGTTTTAGAGTTGGAAAGGACCTAATCCAGTGGTTCTCGAAGAAAATCTTGTTGAAGGGATCTGCAAAGTCAAAACTATTTTCATAATAATCCTCGTATTTTAATTTCTAATATGGCAAATGTTGATAGATCTCATCCACATAAGTAAAAGCTGTTTAGGGGTCATTAATAATTTTTAAGAGTGAAAAGGGATTCTGAGACAAAAAAGTTTGAGAATCACTGATCTAATCCAACCCCATTCCTATTACAAATGAGGAAACTGAAGTCTTGTTAGGGGAAAGTACACGCTCAAAGTCATTATTACCTCTTTCTTTACCACCTCAGTTTGAAGTGGTCTCTTTTGCCTTTGAACCCTGATATCATTTAATCACTCTACCATTCATTTGTCATATTATTTACTGCTTTGCTTAGTTTTTTTTTCATATATCTTTCTCTTATCTTTCAATCTAGATTATAAACTACTTGACTGAAAGTGAAAAACAGGAAAATGTTTATCTCATTATATTTTGCTGAAAGGTGTAATGTACAATGGATTAATATAAATACTAAACACATATGCACCAAATGGCATAGCAGGTAAATACTTATAGGAAAAGTTAGATGAATTACAGGGAGAAATAGACAGTAAAACTATAATAATGAGAGACTTCAATTTACCCCTCTCAGATCTAGATAAATCTAAGCAAAAAATAAACAAAGGAGAAATGAAAGACCTGAATAGAATTTTAGAAAAGTTAGATGTGATGGACCTCTAGAGAATATTGAGTGAGACTAGAAAGGAGTAGACATTTCTTAGCTATGCATGGCATCTTCACGAAAATTGATCATGTATTAGGGCATTAAAAACCTCACAAACAATAGAAAAGCAGAAATATTAATGCAACTTTTTATCAACCAAAATGCAGTAAAATTACATTCAATAAAGCATCTTTGAAACAAATATTAAAAATTAATTTGAAACAAAATAACTTAATCCTAATGAATCAGTAAGTCATAAAACAAGTCATAGAAACAATTGATAATTTAATTAAAGACAATGACAACAACAAGACAAGATACCAAAATTTAGGGAATGTAGTCAAAGCAGTACTTAAGGGAAATTTTATATTTCTAAACATCTTTATCAATAAAAGATGAAAAGAACAGATCAACAAACTAGATGTGCAACTAAAAAAACTGGAAAAACAACAAATTAAAAACTTAAAATTAAATGCCAAAATTGAAATCTTGAGAGTCAAAAGAGATTAACAAAGCTGGAAGCAAAAGAACCATTGAATTAATATACTAGGAGTTATTTTTAAAACTCAATAAAGTGATAATCTATTAATTAATGAATTTCTAAAAAGAAGAAAACCAAAATACCAGTATCAAACATACAAAAGGTAAATTCATAACCAAAGAAGAAGAAATGAAAACAGTTATTAGGAGAAATTACTATATGTCAATTACATGCCAATAAAATTGACAATCTGAATAACATGAATGAATATTTACAAAACTATAAATTATCCAGATTAACAGAACAGAAAATAAAATACTTAACCCTATCTTAGACAAATTAATAAGCCATAATTAAACTCCAAAAGGAAACAATCTCAGGAACAGATAGATTTACAAGTGAATTCTACCAAATATTTAAACAATTAGTTCTAATACTACAAAAAACTCTGAAAAAATAGGAAAAGAAAAGGTCTTATCAAATTCCTTCTGTAACACAAATATAGACCATATATTTTTCAGGAAGAGTTAAAACAGAAAAAGAAAATTACAAACCAATTTCCCTAATGAATGTTAATGCAAAAGTTTAAATTACATACATACATACATACATACATATACACACATGTGTATATGTGTGCATATACATATACATATGAGACCACAGCAAGATATCATAAATATTATACAACTATGACTAAACTAGATTTATACCAGGAATTCAGGATTGGTTTGATATTTTATATATATACACACACACACACACACATATATATATATATATATATATATATATATATATATATATATATATATATATGTATGTATGTATTTGGAAAACTATAAATGTAATTGACCATATTAATAACAAAAACAATGAAACATTACAAGCATAACAATCAATATAGAACAATCTTTTAACAAGGCTAAATTTCCATTCCTTTTATAAATACTAGACAGCACAGAAATAAATGGAGTTATCCTTAAAATGTTATCATTTTATTTATCTAAAACTAAGAACCAGCTTTAATTGTAATGGGGATAAGCTAGTGGCCTTTCCTGTAAGATCAGGGGTAAAGCAAGTATGCCCATTATCACCACTACCACTCAATATAGTGTTGAAATGTTGGTATGGTAATAAGACAAAGAAATTGCCTTATTACTATAACAATGAAAATAAGAAAGAAAAAGAAATGTAAGAAACAAGCATAGGGCAAAGAGGAAATGAAATTTTCACTTTCTGCAGATGATATGATGGTTTACTTAAAGGACCCTAGAAAAATCAACTAAAAAGTGATTGATGCAATTAACAACTTCAACAAAGTTGCAGGATATAAAGTAAACCCACATAAAAACCTTTCCTAGGGAAAAAAGAAAACAGCCTTCCTTTGAACCCATAATTACTTCAAGCTATTGCCTTTTATAGGTCCTTATCAGAGTCAACCTCCTAAAAAAAGCTGTGTATGCTGACTGCCTCCACTTCCTCTCTTCTCACTTCACTTCACTTCAAAAGAACAAACCTCTAGAGATGGAAGAGACCTCAGAAACTATGTAGTTCAATCCCCTCATTTTCTGATGAGGAGACTGAATCCCAGGAAGGGATTTTGTTCAAGTTCATATATGTGCCAACCAAGGTATGATTTGAATCTAGCTCCTCTTTGACTCTAGCAGAGGACTTCTGAACCCATTGAAATCTTATTTCCATCTTAATGAAGATTAAATTAAATTTAATTTAATTTAATTTAAATTCAATTAAAACTGTTCACTCTAAGGTCAACAATGATCTCTAAATCTTCAAATCCCATGACCTTTTCTCAATCCGTTTTTGACTTTTCTGAAGCATTTAAATGTCTGTCCCATTTTCTGGATACTCTGTCCTCTCTGGGTTTTTGTTGCACAATTCTTTTGGTTCTCTTGTATGTCTAACTGCTGTTCCTCAGTTTCTCTTGCTATATTATTGTGCATATCCAGCCCATTACTTTCAGGGGTTACTCAAGACTCTGTCCTAGGCTCTCTTATCTTCTACCTCTATACCTCCTTTCTTGGTGATCTTATTAGCTCTCTTGGGTTCAATTATCTTTTTTGGAGGGGGGGGAGGCAATTGGGGTTAGATGACTTACCCAAAGTCACACAACTAGGAAGTGTTTGAGGCCACATTTGTGGTCAGGTCTTCCTAACTCCAGGACCCCTGCAACCAGCTAGCTTCCCCAGTTCAATTATCTTTATACAGATAATGCCTGAATTTATGCATATCTTGAACCCCTTGAGTTCTAGTACTGAATGACCACCTGTCTTTTGGGCTTTTCTAACTGGATTTCCTGTAGGCATCCCAAACTCAACATGTCCAAAAGCAGAATTCAATATCTTTTCCACAAAACCCACCCCTTCCCTATCTTCCCTTCTGTTGAAAGCACCACTGTCCTTCCAGTCACTACTCATAACTTTCATTTATCCTTCATATCCAATCACTTGTCAAGCCTTGTCACTCTGTTTCCATCTCTCCTGCATCTCAGGCAGCTAGATATTGCAGTCCTGGAGGCAGGAATATAGGTTCAAATCTGCTGTCAGATGCATACTAGCTGTGTGATTTTGAACAAGTCATTTAACCTCTATCTGCTTCAGTTTTCTCATCTTTAAAATGGGAATAATAATAGCACCTATCTTCCATGGTTGTTGTGAGGATCAAACAAGATAATATTTGTAAAGTGTTTTGTAAACCTTAAAGTGTCCTTAAACTTGCTTCAGAGAATTGTTTTTCTGCATCGTTCTGTGCTATGAAAAATGTACAGAATCTTTAATCCAGGAACTTCAATGTTTCATAATTAAGGAAAACCCCTTAAATGTACCCCCAAGCTAATAAGTCACAGACAATAAAATTGTCCATTTAAAAACAAAAACAACATGTATTTGATAGTGAGAATGAGGCATTCTGTTTGTAACAGTCTGATACATACTCCTGAAGCTTGCAGATGACTTCTGCAGGTCTGTATGCAGCTCCTTCTGATGTAAAGAAGAAAACATTTATGCAATCACTATGTCATTGGAAATCATTTTCTAACATTGCAGGATCTAAAAACACACAAGAGAAATCAGCATTAAATTTAAAAGCATTTGTGCTGCATGAACCTCAGAGGCAGGGATTATGCCAAGCTAGGCAGGAAGCAGTAGGGAATGTGGGTAAGCACAGCATTAAGGAACATTTTCATTGTTCTCTAAAATGCAACTGTAGAGCCTTCAGAGAGAGCTCTAACAATGGTTTCTATAATTAAAAAAAACATTCTTTTTTTCCAGAACACCCTAAATAATAGAATTATGCCAATAATTAATGTCTTGACCAATTAGCATTTCCTGACCTAGAGATTTTAAGTGGAGCCCTAAAAATTTTGGCCTAGAATAATGAGGCAAATCTCTCTGTTTGCAAAGCTACCTTTACATTCCTTTGTAAAAAGAAAACAATACTTTGATCTGGAAGTACTAAGACTGTTCTCTTTGTGAGGATAAGCTTATGTTTACTTTGGGGCTTTTTGAATAATTTGTAGCTTTGGAGGGCTTTCAAGGAAGAAATAAATAGTTTCTCTGAAAAGTGACTAATATCTTGAAACTATGGAGAAATGCTCAGCTACCTTTGAGTAAATAATTTAATTTTGGTAAGTCTTCTTCTTAAAGAGCCCCTTTCAGTATATTGTTTGGTATTACATTTCTCCACAGTAATAATAAGTACTTAATTCAATTCAACTCCACAAACATTTATTATGCACCAACTATTTGTAAAAGGCACTGTGGTAGTTGCCATGCAGAGAATACAAAAATGAAATTAAATATAGTCCTGATCTCAAGAACAGGAGATAAGACAATTATAAAACAAAGCAGGATATATTCTGTACTCTAGGAAAGGCACAAACTGATTATCAGTTTGCTAACCTCTGAGTATCAGAGGTTAGACAGTGCAGAGGTTATATATCCTATTAGTAGTGTCAGGAGAAACTTCATAAAGAAGTGACATTTGAACTGGGCCCTGAAGGATCAATAGGTTTTTGACAGGCACAGACAAATAGTTTAGTTTGATCTGCCTGAGAGATATATGTTGGGGAGTAGTGTGAGGTGATACTAGAAAGGTAGATTGGGGCAAAACCTAAGGAGTTTGGATTTGTTCGTCAATGGAGAACTATTGAAGGTTTCTGAGTCTTGAAGTTATTAGAACAGAATTGTACATTAGGAAGATTTATCTGTTAGCAGTATGCAAAGGGGCAGGGTGCTGTGTCAGTTAAAAAGAAGAGATAACTTCTAGACTACTTGCTTCCTTCAATTCTCCCATGTAGTTCTGTCTCTAGACTTCCTGTGACCAGACATGGGGGATGAATGGTATGCTTTCCCCTACATCTTAGCTGCTCCCATGTAGAAAATGGACTAAACTAAGCAGGTTTTTGCTTGGGCCTTAGAATGCCTTTTCTACTTTGTGTTGCTTTTTCTGAGTAGGTGGCAGAATGTTATTCTCAATATGACCTAGCCATGCTTGGAGATGACCTTGGGACCTCAAGGTCTGGAGATTCTGGGTCCATTGAGTGGAGCTGATTGGCAACAATTCTGCATCAGGGAACACATCCACCAGCAAGAGGAGGAGCCAAAGCACATGGCCTGACTTGCCCGAAGATAGGGACTTTAAGATAGGCCAAGATAGGCAGGGCCAATTAGCAGTTCTGAAAATTGGTTCATGATTTTGGTGAGGCTTAAGTGTAAACCTTCCAGTACATTAATAAAATAATTATAAATTAAGTGACTGAATCTTATTTTAAGACAATTCATGTTGTGAGTGTTTTGTACGTAGTATTTGAGTTTTAAATTTGAATACATGGAGTACCTTTGTACTTCACTGTTTCAAGGAAGTCCAAGACATGATCAATCAGCAGTCACTAGGCCCTCACATCTGCTAGGGAATCAATCCTACTATACTTCCCTTATCAACTCACTTTTCCAGTCTCCACAGGAACTCTTCCGTCCTTCCTCAAGCATCCCATGGATCTCTCTCCTTCCACTGTTTTAGTAGAGAACCTTGCCTCATATTTTACAGAAAACAAAACAAAACAAAACTGAAGCTTTGAACTCTCTCTTTTCTCCTCTTCCTTATTTCCTATCACTCAAATGACTTCTGCCACTTTCTGCTCCTTTACCCCTGTCTGTTCAAGTGATCCCATTCTATCCTGTCTTTTCCAACAGACTGCCCCACTCTGTCATTCCCATTATTTCAATTTTCAAATTTCAGTTTTCAATCTCTTTCTCTCTACTGGCTCCTTCTCTATTGCCTACAAACATGTACTTTTTTCTCCAGCCTTAAAAACCTTCACTTAATCCTTTCATCCCTGCTAATCTATTGTCCTATAGCTCTGCCCTTTGTGGGTTATCTACAATAAGTACCTCTACTTTCTCTCTTCTCATTGTCTTCTTAATCCCTTACAATTTGGCTTCTGACTTTATTCCACTGAAACTGCTCTCTCCAAAGTTACTAATGATCTCTTAATTGCCAAAGGCAATGGCCTTTTCTCAGTACTTATCTCCTTGACTCTGTTGGTCTTTGTCTCCTTCTTCTCTCTTCTCCGTAGATTTTCAGGACACTATTCTCTCCTGGTTTTCCTCCTAGCTATCTGACCCATCCCCCTCTGTCTCCTTTGCTAGATCCTCCTCCAAATTATGCCCTCTAATGGTAGGTGTCCCTCAGGGTTTTGTTCTGGGCCCTCTTCTCCCTCCATACTACTTCACTTGGTGATCTCATCAACTCACATGGATTAAATTACCATCTCTATGCTGATCATTCTCAAATCTACCTGGCCTGCCTCAGCAACCAATAGGGGTGATAGTAACACTCCAGCTCATCTCTGTTCTGGCTTCCCTTCACTTCTTCCATGGTCTTCACATTTGGCATGATTCTATAGGCAGGCATTTCAAAAAAGCACCTTTTTCTGTTCTTAATCCTTTCCTCCCTTGTCCTTTCACTATTCCTAACCTGCTCATCCCCAGGCCCTGTTGTTCCTACAATCTGCCTTTTCCAGTCTTCTTACCAAACTGCCTAGGCCTTGGGAAGGAAGTCACAAAACCATGCTGATTTTGTCCATTGAATTTTTTTAAAATTCTGAATTTAACAGACATCAAATCAAATGAGCATTTCCACACATAATGTAACAGAAGAAGAGGATTATACAGGAAACTATATAATTCATTGCAAATTAGTGCTGGCTAAACTTAACTAGAGCTTTATAGCAATCATTTTATTCATCCGTGATTGACTTCTTTTCACCCTCCCCTCAGTTGTTATTTTAAACTTTCTCTTTAAGCCCCAAATCTATATCTAACGTCCTCTCTTACAAAATGGTCTTGTATCACACCTTACTGACAAGATAAAGGTCACCTGTGAGCTCTCATGGAACAAAGGAAAGACCGTTGACTCTGGAATCAGAGGACCTGATTTTAAATATTGCTTCTAAACTTTCCTTTGTGACCTTGAGTAAATTACTTAGCGTCAATGGGCCTCAGTTTCCTCATGTGTAAAAAAATAAGAGTGTTGGACTAGATGACCCTTAAAGCCTCAGATTTAGATCTATGAAAATCTTTTAATCTTCACCCACATTCTTCTCCTTCTATCCAGTGTCAGAAAATTAGGTGGCTTTTCTTGCCAAACCTATTACTTTCAGTTGCCTTTGATTCAGCCACCTGTTCCATTATTTCTTGTATTCAGTCTCCCTCTCTATTGACGCCTTTTCTACATGCAAACTTTCTCAAAATTCTCTTCTGAAAAACAAAAACCCGAATAAAAAAAATTCTTTCCTTGACCCTACCACCCCTTCACCCTGCTATTTTGTTTCTTCTCCCCTTTGCAATGAAATTTCTAGAGTTGGTAATATATATGTGCTGCCTTCCTCACTGTGTAATTCACAAGCCCTTGCAATCTTAGTCAGTCAACAAACATTGTTAAATACTTGCTACGTGCCAGGCACTGTGCTAAGTGCTGGGGATACAAGTGAAGGCAAAAACAGTCCCTGTCCTCAAGGAGCTCACAGTCTAATGTAGGAGACAATATGCAAGCAACTATATATTAAACAAGATTTATACACCCAATAAATTGGAGGTAATATCACAGGGAAGGCAATATCATTGAGGGGAATTGGGAAATGTTTCTTACCCAAAATAGAACATAAACTGCGATAAATCAATCTGACTTCCATTCTTCTACCACTCTAGCCAAATTTCTGTCTCCAAAGCTCATCAATGATTCATTAACTTCCAAATCTAGTCTTTTCTCAGGTCTTTTTCTTAGTCGTGACCCTTGTGCACCTGTATACAGCATTTGACATGTTGGCCACTCCATTTCTTGTGCTAGTTAATCCTTTCTTGCCTTTCACAATTCTACTTTCTCCTGCTTCTTCTCTCACCTGTTTGACCATTGCTTCTCAGTCCTCTTTAATTGGTCCATTATCCTCTTCCTAGCCCTTTAAGGTATCTGTCTCCCAAGGCTCCATCCCAAATTCTCTTCTTCTCCCTCTCCAGACAAGCTCATCTATTCCCATGGTTTCAATATGACATCTCCCTACCTGACTAAAAAAAGAAAATAAATCTACTAATCTAGCCTAAATCTACCCTGAGCTCCAGATCCATATTTTTATATGCTGCTGCTGAATAAATTCAGCTGTATATCCTATTGTCGCCTCAAACCCAACATGTTCAAAGTTGAATTCACCATCTTCTCCTTTCTCCCAGCTTCCCCATTTCTATTGATTATACCACCATCTATCTTATTAACCAGGATTGAACCCTCAGATTAATATTAAACTCTTCACTTTTCCTCAACTCCCATATTCACTGGGTTGTCAAATCCTATTGATGTTATTCCTAATATATATGTGTGTGTGCGTGTGGATGTATATATGCATACACATGTGTATGTATGTATATCTACATATCTTCCCTGCTTACAATTTTCATAGCCATCTCCTTGGGGTTCAGGCCATTATGACAGTTCCCCTGAACTTTTGCAATAGCTTCCTAACTGGTCTTCCTGCTTGCATTTTCACCCTCACCCTAACCTCAATCCTACCTTTGCCAAGCTACCAAAATAATCTTCCTAATGCATGTCTGATCTCATCTTCTAATTATTTTTAGTGCTTTATTTACCTTCATCACAATTCATCATACATCATATTTATTTGAGTACATGTTGTATCCCACTACTAGAATGTAAGGTCCTTGAGGACAGAGATTATATTTCTACCTTGTATCCCAAGTGCTTAGCATAGTTCCATGTAATTTAATAAATACTTGTTACTTTGCACTGTGGTAGGCATTTGGGAAGCTATAGACACCAGATAAGAGCCTCCACCTCAGAGCGTTTACTGATATGTAGACATTTTCAGTCTTACGCCATAAACATAGTAGATGATTAACAAATATTTATTAGGGCCATCTCTACTGCCACTTACACTGACCTGGGATCATACACCTTCTGTCAGTCACCTTGTGTCAGTGAGTGGAAAAACAGTAGCAACTGAATAGCAAAGAAACCATGGCCTTGAAACAGATTTCCAGCAACAAATACTTTTAGAGGTGTCAGAAAGTATATGAGCATGACAATGTGGAACTAAAATGCAAAATAAAATTTGGAATCTACTTACCACCAAAGGCAGAAACTGGAAAATGTCCTATACTTCACTGGGTGTCTGGTTTAATTTGCATAGAACAAAATTTTAGCACAAAAGCTGTTTATCACCAAGCTGCAGCAGAACATGGCTTCATTGTCATTGCACTAGACACTAGTCCATGTGGCTGTAATATTAAAGGAGAAGGTGACATCTGGGACTTTGGTACTGGTTCTGGTTTTTATGTGAATGCCACTTAAGAACCTTGGAAAACCGGGGGAAAGGCCTTCAGTGGATATTTGAGATCAGATCAAAGCATGTGGGAAGCATGTGATGCTACCTGTCTTACGAAGTCTTATCTGATTCTCAGTTGGGCATATTAATTGATCAAGGCAAAGATGACCAGTTCCTTAAAAATGGGCAATTACTTCCTGACAACTCTATAGCTGCCTGTGCAGAACAGAAAATTCCAATTGTTTTTAGATTGCAAGAGGGATATGATCACAACTACTACTTCATTGCAATTTTTATTAATGACCACATCAGACATCATGCAAAATACTTGAATGTATAAAGCTTCATATGCAAGTAATCTCACAATTATAAAAGTTACCATATAAACTGAATTTACAAAAAGATAAAATTATACATGAAAAATTACTGCCTGAGAACATTCACTTCTAATTTTTTTCAAAGACTGACCACCTTCTGAATAAATACATAAAATTAAGCAATCTGAATCCTTTTTGTTCCCTATAAGTATCCTGATAGAAGACATGTCATGACCTAGAGGCAGTTTGAAATCCTTATAAAATTAAGTTTGAAGGATCACAGAATATGCAAATAATCAGAATTGACTGTAATGAATATAGTGATTCAGATATACCTGGGGATGTAACAATAAGTTGTGGTCATTGGGTGTATTAATTCTTAGAGAGCTAAATTATGGAATTATATCTCAGTAACTGAATAAAGAGACTTAATGTATTGAAAAAACCCAAAATATTTATTTGATTGAATTGAATCAAATTGAATTGTGGTATTAGCTTGTATTGCGTTTCAAGGGAAAATTACTTTGTAGGTGGTACTGACATGTTATAGAAGACCCCTAAACCATCTTCCAAAGGGCCATTGGGTCTAACTTGGGAGCCTCTGAGAAGCCCAGGGTCACTTGGAGGTTCAGAGTTATACAGGGAATCACAGTCATTCTAAATGGTCTGCTTTAAGCGCAGGTAGTTAATTGGGAGAGTGCTAGATTACCAGGAATCAAAGGTGAAGTGTAACATGTATTCATGTTTAAGCCAATCTACATTTAGTTTATACAGGAGTGAAGTAGAGCAGCGATTAATTCATTCAGTAACAAACATTTATTAACTGTCTTCTATGACCAATTCACCATTCTAAATTCCAAATGTCACTACTTTTCAGCAGATTTCTCATATAGTTGTGCAAATTCCATCTTATTTAGACCATCTAATGCAGCCAATGAAGTATTTTTTTCTTATCTCTGTGTCAAGTCCTAGAAAAACCTTGACCAAAAGTTTTATTGAAAAGTATTGCCCTAGCAGCCTTTATCTGGATCTACCTAAGGCCCCAGCTTTATCAACCATCTCAACTTATGTCAATGGAAAGCGGTTTTAAGTAGCAATTGGACAACGGTATAACTGTTGCTTTTGGCAGACTTCCAGTTTCAAGGTCATGTTAAGGCATTTTCTGTCAACAGATCACTTGTGACAGTAAACTCCAATCCATATTATTGTAGGAAATTTACTAGGCAGTTACATGGGATTTCTGACCTGGGTTTTATAAATCCTTTTGCTGAATTAGTATCTGACATAAATTCAGGTTAACTAATTAATGCTGCAGATATTGTTTCCAAGTGGAAAGTAGGCCAAACTTTTTTGCCTTCAGGGGTTACATTTGTAGGGAGATTTCCTTTCCTCACCCTGTCTGCATAGTTAGGAAGAATTTGATGATCTTTCCACTCACTGGCATATAAATATAGGTATGGAGCAGGACAGGAATGTTTTTTTAGTAATCTTTCCATCCTTGGACTTCCTCTAGATTGTATATTCGATAAACAACTTTTTTTTTTAGTGTTTTAATAGTTTTCTTTTTGAGGAAGAAAATATATTTTAGTTCTGTTTTTGAAAGGAAAATGGCTCATATGCATTATGTGTCAATGTATGTGAAGATGTATGAATATCAAAGGTAACCACTTACTAGGTTTGTGAAAGTTGCTCATTTTTAGCTGCCCTTTTATATCATGTGCAAAAATAATTTTATAATTTGTTAGATTAAAGAAGATCTATCTGGTTTGCAGAATTTGAATAGAATCTGGCCAGTTTTTTCAATTCAACAAATATTTATTAGGCTTCTTTTAGTGTGTTAAGGTTCTATGCTATATACATTTGGGGACAAAAAGCTAAACAAGATGGTCTTTGCCCTTAAGGAGTTTAGCATCAATCAGGGGAGTTCCTGTGCATGGGCACACACAATAAAAAAGATTAGGATATGATAAATGCAGTTTAAAAAAGTATAAACAAAGGACATGAGTGATCATAGGTCATAGAGGAAAGATCAATCTCTTCCAAATAGGGGCATGAGAAAAAGCTTTCTAAAGGAGGTAACCCTGTCTAGGACTAAAGGAGAGACAGGATTTCTATAGGCAGAGATAGAGGCAACCTTAAAGCATCTCCTGCCCTCTTCTCAGGAACATACTGGAACCAGCTTGATCTGGCTCTCAAGAGCCAATTGCTAAATTTTCAGTGTGAACATTTACACTTTGGAAATCAACAAATGTTATAAATCAGGCCTTCATTTATTTATCTATTTATTTGTTTGTTTACTTGTTTGTTTGTTTTTGTTTATTGTCTAGATTTAAGAAAATGATGGAGAAAATGTTAATAATATGGATTAAACTTTAAAAATATGTCAAGCATATATTTACCCCCTTGGAAAGGCAGTTGTTAAACATTTACCAGCACACCCTTGCCTCTGCCCCAGCATTTTTCACTAGGATTTTCCTGTGAGTCACTCTTGGGTAGATGTTATAGTCAACAAGTCCACAAATACAACTGCATGTTATTGTATACCTAGATAATATTATTGTCTGAGAAGTTTTTAGTTAAGTGCTTATTTATATAATCCGTATAAGCTCTGAGGTGTCCTTATTCAAACTCCCACTTCTGATGATGATGGATCTGGGATCCTGGAGCCAGACAACATCTGTTCCTCAGAGTTCTTAGGGTTCACTTCACAGTGATTGGGGGGTGATTCTCTAATGCTATAGATTCAAACCCCCTGGTGTGTTCTACCCTATTAACTGCCAGTAATTAGCACCCCAGTTCCATTTAGTCTATCAATATAACTTAGCTTTTACAAGGGGATGTTTACTTTAAAAACATAACAAGAGACTTTGTGTGGTGGCAAAGAATTGGAAATTGAAGGGATGCCCAATAATTGGGAAATGACTGAACAAGTTGTGGTGTGTGAATGCAATGGAATACTGTTGTGCTATAAGAGGTGATGAGCAGGCAGACTTCAGAGAAACCTGGAAAGACTTGCATGAACTGATGCTGAGTGCAGCAGAACCAGGAGAACATCGTACACAGTAAAAGCAACATTGTGTGATGACCAACTTTGATAGACTTAGCCAGGGTTGGTGAACCGGTGGCTCTGAGGCCACATGTGGCTGTCTAAGTCCTCAAGTGTGGCCCTTTGACAGAATCCGAACTTCACAGAACAAATCCACAAAACAAAAGGGGATTTGTTCTGTGAAGTTTGGATTCCATCAAAGGGCCATACCTGGGGACCTAGAGGACCACATGTGGCCTTGAGGTCGCAGGTTCCCCACCCCTGGACTTAAGCTCTTCTCAGCAATACAATGATCTATACTTACTAGCTGTGTGAACCTGGGCAAGTCACTTAACCCTGAATGCCTCACCAAAAAAAAAAAAGCAATACAATGATCTAAAATAGTTCCGAAAGACTCATGATGGAAAATGTTATTCACATCCAGAGTAGGAACTATGGACTCTGAATTCAGATCAAAGCATACTATTTTCTTTCTTTTGTTTCTTTCTCATGGTTTCCCCCTTTTATTCTGATTCTTCTTTTACAGCATGACTAATGTGGAAATATGTTTAATATGATTGTACATGTATAGCCTATATCAGATTGCATGCTGTCTTGGGGAGTAGGAGGGGAAAAGAAGGAGAAAAAAACTTGGAACTCAAAATCTCATAAAAGTGAATGTTGAAACTATCATTACATGTAATTGGAAAAAATAAAATACTATTGAGTGGAAAAAATGTAGCAAGAACAAAAACACAAGCATTTCCCCCCCTTATACAACCTCCATCCCTGAGGAGAGGGGGTTCAGATTTGATGCAATTTTTTTATTCAACAAATATTTGTTAGGCATTTTCTATATATATGTAAGGCACTGTAGCACTCACCTGTGGAGTTTACTTCCAAATGTGTTTGATCATTATCCACTACTGGTAGATAGGTCTGGTCAGATCACTCTGGACTTCACTCCTCACCTTCTGGCTTACAGCAGATTCTGATATGGACTTCAGTTCCTGGACTCATGTGACCTGCTCTCCTCACCTTTAAGTGTTCACAGGGTCATAGCCATCTCCAGATTCCTTCCCCTGAACCAGGAAAGAATTAATGCAAAAAGGCAGAGCACAAAGGGCTTTGATGGATACCCCTGGATACTCATGGACCACATATCAGCCTCAGATAATAAGAGTCTGAGAACACAACCTTTATAGCATTTTCTCATTCACCTGGATTAGAGTTAATCAGGAAAGGACTGACTCAAGGTTACATTTTCCCACTTTTTCTATTGCTATCTTTTCCTTTTCTAGTCATCTATACATCTATGTAAGTATTCATTTAACACAAGGTTAAATTAACACACAAATATTTGCATGTAGAGAATGCACTTTATGTTATGTTTCTTCATAAACACCAATTCCCCTAAGAAAGCCCAAATCATGTGGAAATAAAAAAAGAAAAAGACAATCTATAAAATTCCTTTTAAGCCTGCTGACTAGTTTTCATTAGGCTTACTGTCTGATTTCCTTAAAACCTGTTCTTATATCTTTTATACCCTGCATATAGAGGTTAATGCTTATTATTTATGATAATGCTAATTCACTTTTTTATGTCAAACATAGGGATACTTTCCCCCCCTTATTTAGTCTCTCTTTTGCATGATTTTCTTAGTTCTAAGAAAAATTCCCAGAGGGACTAAGTCAGTACATGCAGTGGGGAAAAGAAGAGATGAAATGGCTCTCCGTCACCAACTCTATTTGTAACTCTTTTTTCTCATCAACAGCAGATAAGTGGCAGTGATGAAGAAGGGAGGTAAGAAAAGAGCAGAAAAGAAGAAAATTCTCTGGAAGGCTATATCCTCTCTCTGAGTTGCAGGAGTTCACACAGTTTTCCTCTTCCTTTCTTAGTCTTCCTGTTCTTCACAGAATTCTTTCTTTCTGTTATCAAATAGACTCTGGTGTCCCCTAAATAAATAAACAAATAAATACATAAATAAAGAACAACCAACCAAACAACAGCTTTGCTTGAACAGTTCTTCCTACCATTCATTCTTTCCTCTTCTCACAGTCAAGCTGTTCAAACATGGTACCCACATGCTTTATTTACTTATTTATCTATCTATTTATTTATTTTTCATGTGTTGTTTTACTTTCTGCTGCTTTAGAATTTGTTTAGAGCCATTTTTTTTACATGTATTTGAAGAGGTTTGGGGGAGAGCTCAAGCAAGTCCCTGTTTTTACTGTTGTTTACTTTCCGATATGCTCATTCTCTTAACTCCTTACAGCCTACTTCAACGCTTGAGACTTGACACTATTTTATGGAAGGTTTGCTCTACTTAGTGAAATCTAAAGGTACTTTTTGGATTCCTCCTCCTCCTCTTTGACCTTTTAGAAGCATATAAAACCATTGACTACACTCTCCCTCTTGAAATTTATTCCTCCTCTGACTTTTGTGATGCAGAAACCAATGACAAGATCAGATGGCAGATTAAATATAAGGAATTGAAGAGATAAAAGAGTTAAAGATGACTTTAAACTTTCTAGCCTTGGAGACTAAAAGAAAGATAGTGCCTGTAGCAGAAATAAA
This sequence comes from Phascolarctos cinereus, assembly GCF_003287225.1. Classification (NCBI taxonomy): domain Eukaryota; kingdom Metazoa; phylum Chordata; class Mammalia; order Diprotodontia; family Phascolarctidae; genus Phascolarctos; species Phascolarctos cinereus. The sequence goes on from NW_027555847.1 coordinate 371,947,895, forward strand.
AGTAACCCTAGTGTCCAAACCAGAGATGGGGAAACTACAGCCTCAAGGCTGCATGTGACCTTCTAGGTCCTTGGGTACAGCCTTTTGACTGAGTCCAAATTTTACAGAACAAATCCTTTTATTAAGGGGATTTGTTCTGTGAAGTTTGGATTCAGTCAAAGGGCTACACTTGAGGACTTATGGGGCCACATGTGGCCTCGAGGCTGCAAGACCCCTGGTCCAAACCAAAATTGTGAAGTGCTTTAATCAGGTATATCCATTTTGTTAGAAGGATACTTTGCTTGAAATAATACAATAACTATATGATACAATGGGACTAGAAAGCAAATTGCTCCGCTAACTAAGTGAGCTTCTAAGCCTACAATGGTTTATAGACATTTTAGGGGAGAACCAGAAGAAGAAACAAAGGAGTGGGATAGAAAGTGCCTGCTAATTCTCAGAGATTTCCTCCTGTACCATGAGACAATCAGGATTTTTCCTTTCTGTTTTGATGTAGATTTTTGCTAAATGAGGTAGGAGCCACAATCTAGTGGTGAGTTTTATCTCTATGCTTGATTTGGAATTCAATCCAGTTGCATTCATTCAGACCCTGGGGAGATCATTACTACATCTATAATGGGAGAGTAGAGACCAATTCCCAATTTTTCAATGATTCATGAAGTTAACAGCAATAACAATAAGCCATCAAGATGCAGCACCTTTTGTGTGCATCCCATAGGCAAGTTATTAATCCACCATATCTTGATTCCCTTGATTGACTCTGAGGGCAGAACTAAGCTAGATTCAGCACTGTCTATCCCTAGGGTTTTTGAAGGCAGTGAAGTGCTTTGATTGAAATCATGTATATTTGGAATGTTGGCTATTAACATTTCTTCTTAATATCTCATTGCTTTAAAAATGTTCTTGTTCTCACTATAAAATGAAGCCATCTGATGAATACTGACTGATTTAAAGGGAAGAAATTCAGTCATTAGGGACTTAGGAACATTGTAATAAATAATTTTGAACCCAAATCTGGGAAATTTCTGGGAGGTGGCTGTTTGGGGATATTGTAACATGTGAAGAACATCTGGATACTGATTCATGTGAAGAAGAAACTGCATGTTGCTACCCTCTGGAGGGAATTTACAACTACCATGGTAGATGGCCTAAAGCTGTATAGGGTCTGGAAGTCCACAGATCCCAAGCCAGGAATGGAGATAAAATTCATAGCTGCATAGTTTCTTCTACTTCTTTTTTCAAAAGTCTGCAATGATTGTAATAAATAAAACTTTAATACCTTACAACATAAAGAAGAATCTCAGAGCATCAGAAACCATTTTATCCCCCTTTACTTCCTTTTTAATTCCTTTCCATATCTCTAGGCCAAGAAGACCTGGATGTGTGAGTAAACTGATGTAGTCCTATAAGCCCAATAATTTTGGGGTGTGGTTTGTTTTGTGTTTTCTATTATACTAGAAAATCTCTGTAATAGAGAAAATTAAAGAGGATGAGCTCAGTTTTGGACAGGCTAAGTTTGAGGTGATGGCAAAATATTCAAATGGAAATATCTGAAAAGTAGTTGGAGATATAGGATTCTAGCATTTATGAAAGACAAAGCATGGGTAGATTTGATTTAAGATATAGATTTGAGAGCTGTGTGCCTAGAAGGGCAGAGTAGAGTGCTGGACTTGAATCCAGGGAGACTTGGGTTTGAATATTGACTCTGACACTGCCTGGCTGTGTGTTCATGGACAAGTCACTTAAGCTCTTTCAGCTTTTCGATTTTCTTCATCTGTAAGATGGGGAGGATAATAAGGTCTTAGTTCTAGAGCTAAAAGGGACCTTAGGAGGTACTCTAGCACACCTTCCTCATTTGACCTTTTAGGGAATTTCAGACCCATAGGAGGTGAGATACATTGTCAGTGGTCATTCAGATAGTAAATGGCAAAGCCTGAATATCATTAGTATTTGCCACCTAGTATTATTGTAGGGATCACATTAGATAATGTTTATGAAATACTTTGTAAGCCAAAAAGTGTTCATTGTCATTTCTGCAGAGATGAAGCCACAAAATGTAAAGGGCTCACCAAGGGAGTACTTTTAAAGAAAGGGGAGCAACTCTCTCTCTCTCTTTCTTTCTCTCTGTTTCTTCTTTCTTGTTGTTTCTCCCATTGGTTCTAATTCTTCTTTACAACATGACTAATATAAAATATTATTATATTATTAATAATATTATTATGTAACATATTTAATATGAATGTATATGTAGAGTGTAAATCAGATTGCATTCCATCTTTGGGTGAAGGGAGGGGAGAGATGGGGAGAAAACTTGGAACTCAAAATCTTATGGAAGTGAATGTTGAAAACTAAAAATAAATAAAATTTTAAAAAAATTTTTAAAAGAGGAGCAGAAGATAAAGGACTGATGCTAATCTTTTGTGTGTGTGTGTGTGTGTGTGTGTGTGTGTGTGTGTGTGGCAATTGGGGTTAAGTGACTTGCCCAGAGTCACACAGCTAGTGAGTATTATGAGTCTGAGGCCAGATTGATGCTATTCTTTAGAACTGATGATTCTTATGGCATATACTTATGATGAAATGAATACCCAGAACAGATTCTGCTATCATTCTAGTATTACTAAAACACTTTGCACCAAATGTTCTCCCCCAAACCCATCCCTTCAACATAATTTCATTTTCTTTCAAAGATACTAGCATCCTTCAAGTCATCCAGGTTCACAACCTTGGTGTTCTTGACTCTTTCCTCTCTCTCATCCTCCATAGCCTATCACTTTCTAAGCCTTGTAAGGGTCTCTCTCTATAACATATCTCTTGAATACATTTCCTTCCCTCCATTCTACATCAGCCATGAATTTTACCAGATTAGTGCTAAATAAGCATACTTTGATAATAAAACTTTATCCTAATTTAGATTGAACTTTGAACTGAGAGAAAAACTGAACTTCATATGATAATGTAAGAAATCATTATTAGCTGGCTTATCAAAATGTGCCCAGATTCAAATGGCTTGAAGAGCTACAAGCCATTAAAACAGATGACTAAAGTCACTGTATTATTTTTTTAAACCATCACATAGATGGTGTTCATAGGTTCTGTAAATGAGCGTGTATCACGTGAGAAGAAAATCAAAGTTGATACAGCATCATTGAGTATCATAGGATTTTAGAGTGAGAAGGGATCATTCCAACTTCCTCATTTTAGAGATGAGAAAATTGAAACCCAGAGAGGTTAGGGAACTTGCCTGAGGTCACACAGAGAAAAGCAAGAGCATTTATTAAGTGTCTGCTATGGGCCAGGCACTGTGGTAAGCACTTTACAGATAGTATCTCACTCAGTTGATTCTCACAACAGCCCTTGGAGGTGAGTGCTGTTATTATCCTAATTTTACAGTTGAGCAAACAAGAGGTTATGTGACTTGCCCAGAGTCCCATACCTAAACAGTGTCTGAGGCCATATTTGACTGGTCCTCTTGACTCTAGGCGCAGAGCTCTGTCTACTGTACCACCAAGCTGCCTTGGAGCTAAGTTTCAGAAACTGACACTTAGGTCTTCTGACTTCATATCTAGAACTCTTTCAAACTAGGCAGCCTAGCGTTCTTTCAAATTAGGCAAGTAGTCTAATCAGGAGTAGTGGGCTTTTAATTTAACCAAGACAAGTAACCAACCAAACCATTATATTATATGCTAGGTGCTAAAAAGACAAAAACGAAATAACTCCTGTTCTCAAGGAGTTTACATTTAATTGGTGAATACATTGTGTGTGTATATCTATGTCTATATATTTACGTATGTTATATATATGTGTACACACACATATATGCACCTGCATATATTTATACAGAATGCACTACAGTGAGAAGCACAGATTACATGAATATATAGGTGATAGTCCTGTAGTATTCTGGCCTAGTATGAGATGAATTAAAAGACTGCTGAGGTTATTTCCTACTTTGGAATTTTGTGATATTATGATTCTAGTTCTATTCTTAGGGCCATTGCTGACTCAGGCTTTATAACTATGCTTTATTTCAGGAAGGAAAAGATAGGCGTTTCTAAGCAATGACATTGGTTTCATCATAGCAGAACTGGTCTGGCCAGACTTGATGTTTCAGTAAAATCTATTGTGGAAACTAGCTCTGCATTGCAGGAACTTATCCTGCCTGCCTTCTAGAGACAGTGTACAGATAAGCAGAAGAGATGAGACCAATCTCTGTGGTCTCCAGAGGTTTTTAATATTTAATGGGCACTCCAAATGTGTTATTTAATGCAATGTATTTAACATATATGTGATGGTCCCAAGATTAAATACCATCTCTGTAATCAGTTTTAAGTAATTTTTTTTGGAGTAGCAATTCATTAATCCTCACAGTATGCCTGTCTTGAGGAAAAAAATAGATTTGTGTTCCCATTTTACAGATGAGAAAACCAAACCCCAAAGAAATAAAGGGACTTGTTCAGGGTAATACAGGTTATAAGTGGTAAAGCCAGTATTAGAACCCAGCTCCTCAGACTCCGAAACCTTTATTTTTTCTACTACTGCACTAAAATTCTGTTCTTTATAAATATTTTCCCAAATTATATAAAAATAAGTAAGAAACCAGGGTTATATCTTGTATTTCAAGTCTTAGTCCATGCTCTGACCAAAGATCTAGATGTTTTTAAAATAAAAAGAAAATAGTAGGTTTGAAAAGAACTTTACATATGTGATTTTCTCATTTGACCATTTAATTTTTAAGTTCAGTTTCATAGAGCCTGCAATGTGAGATCTGGAAGATCAATGAGTTCAGCTCTCTAATTTTACAAGTGAAGAAACTGAGGCTGAGAGTCATGAAGTACCTTGTTTGAGGTCCCTGGCTGTCATTCTATTTTTGGAGGTGATAATGTGGATGGTGATTATTTGTATGTGTGTGTGTGTGTGTGTGTGTGTGTGTGTGTGTGTGTGTGTGTGTGTGTGAGACCAAATAGATAAATGAGTCTTACACAATGGGGCACTTACTGGAGTTCCATATTTTATGGGGCTAAATTTAGGAAAACTCTTATCTTGCCCTTTTCTGGGCCTGAGCAACTATTTACCAGTACACATGAAGGACTATGTTTTATTGAGCTGCTATCATGAATAAACTGAGGTTCAAGGAACTGACCTCTCCTTCAGGCACTTTTTCATTTACACAAAAACAAAATATTTAAACACTTATTAACTTTATTGCCTCTAAAAACTGCCCTCGATCTTTTTATGATTACAAGAGGACCTGACTTTGCAGGGACATTCAATAGCATGTCAGGTTACCACGGAACATTTGTTGTTAGGATCCCTAATCACAAAATCTTCAACTTGCAAGAGATCTCAGAGGTCACTTAATTTAGCTTCCTACTCAATGAAGGGACCTTTAGAGCATTCTTAATAAGCCTCTGCTTGAATATTTTTAATTACAGGAATCTCAATGCCAAAGGCAACTAAGGTGAGTAGTGGATAGAGTGCTGGACCTGGAATCAGAAAGATCCAAATTCAAATCTGGCCTCAGGCATCTACTAGCTCTGTGCTGGGCAAATACTTAACTTCTGTCTGCCTCAGTTTCTTCAACTGTAAAATAGACTCACTAATAGCTCCTGCCTCCCAGAGTTGCTGTGAGGATCAAATGATATATTTGTAAAGGGCTTGGCACATAGTAGATACTTAATAAATACTTGTCTTTTTCCCTTCATAATAAGACATTTCGGTGCAGCTCTCTTTGCCAGTAAATTTTTCTTTGTGTAAAAGAGGTGAATCATGCAAAGGAAGTGATCAGATTACTTTTTCCCCCCATATATAGCCTGATAATGGAGTATATAGGATGTAGACCATTGTTAATTTTTGACCAAATTGAAAAAGTTCCTCAATCAGTCTGAGGAGGTTATAGGGCAATGAACACTGGATAAAGACTGATGGAATATACTCAAAACTCTTAGTGATTGAATGTCTGAGGATCAGTTATATACCTTGTGGTCTACAAAAGCAAACTGCTCCCATTCTGCTCAAGTTGTCAACTCTTGAGAACTTGCTTATCACCTTTTCCCCCTGTACCTTTTCCAGAATACAGCAAGGGAGAGAAGGATTCCCTACTTCCTCCAACTAGAAATGGTAATGGTAGCTCATGGCAGAAGCATGTGTGTCATAAGACACACACTTATATTCACTCAGAGAGGAGAAAAAAATGATATTGTTTCCTAAACTCCAACTTTCTGTGTAGAGATGGGGAATTCTTAATTTCTTAATCAGACAGCATGATTCCAGAATCTTGTCTTATAGCAAAGAAAGAACATTTCAAGGCCAGCACCAACTTTGGGAGTTGCCTCATGAGCCACTTCAAAATCCAAAAGTTCCTGGGGGTTCCAGGCTCTGACTCTTTTAGAGAGAAAAGATTGCCTGATGAATCCTGGATTGTTTGGGGTTTTTTTGGAGAAGAAGACAATTCACATGGTTCCCATGCAATATCCTGCTTATAGTGCCACTCCAGGTAGAGATTCTTGTTCTTTTGAAAAGAGTATTGCAATGTTCTAGCTCAGGACTTCAGCAGAGCCAAAAGCTGGAGACAGTAGAGTGTAAACTAAAGCCCAGGAGATTCAACAGTACAACATCGGGCAGATTCTAGAGATCAAGGTTAGGAGAGCAGTGTGGAGACACAAAAAGCATCCATACATATCAGATACATGAGCTGCCCCCTTTCACACATGCCTTGGCAACATGTATTTTTTGTGAATATGGCTCTCTCTTTGCCTTTTATGTACATCTGTACTCCCTGCTGATGCTGAGTATATTTGTAGGACAGTGCATCCCAGATTTATGGGGGAGATGTTTTGTGGCTAATTTTCTTACTATATTATTTCAGTAAATTACTTTATTTTAAACTAATTGTCAGTCAGTCAACAAGCATTTATTAAGTGCCTGCTCTGTGCTAGGTGTGTTAAGCACTAGGGATATGAAGAAAGGCAAAAGACAGTCTCTGTTCTCAAGAAGCTCACAGTCTACAAACTATGCACAAACAAGTCATATACAAGATAAACGGGAGATAATTAACAGCAGGAAGGCACTAGAATTAAGGAGTATTGGAAAGGGCTTCTTGTGGAAGGTGAGATTTTAGCTGGAACTTGAAAGAAGCTAGGGAAGCCAGGAGGCAGAGATAAGGAATGAGAGAATTCCAGGATGGGAGGACAACCAGTGAAAATGCGTGGAGTTAGAAGATGGAGCGTTTTGTGTGTGGAACAGTAAGGAGGCCAGTTTTACTGGATTCACAGGAGTGTGAGCAACATGTAATTGTATTCTCTGGCTATATTGAAAGGTAAACATATTGCCAGAGGTTTATGAGTAGTAATTTTAGAACTGTGGGACTCAAAGAATACCTTGAACCTAAGGTCACCTTTGTATGGGGGACCCATCCTGTAGGTTGGGGAGTGCTCTAGGTGCTATACTGCTTCTGATTGCTGTACTATGGAAGAGGTGAAGTGGCAAAGATGAAGAGCATGTCCTCCAGAGCTGAGAGACTGATCAATGGGACCAGTTTACTTGTAAAGACTGTAAGCAATATGATTGATCCTCCCTTAACCAGTCACTAGAAGTTCCCTGCCTTCATCCAGTCCCCAATACTTTATAGTTTCATCTGATTGACTGATGAATTTTTTTTCAATTTGTTCACAATTAATAATGTCCCACACCTTTCTATGTCATCAAATTGTATTGGAAACCGCTATATTTGTTTTTTTTTTCCCCTATGGCAAATGCATTTTAATTTTAAAAAATTTTCAAACATTTTATTTTAGAACACAAATGCAGAATAGAGAAAAGAAAAAAATACCATAAACTTAAATATTGGAACTTAAATGCGAAGTAAGAAAAGAAAAAAAAAAGCGTGTCATGTGCATAGCAGAACATAAAAGAGGATTCAAAATATGTAACAATAAATTTTCATTTTAAGAAAGCCTGTACGATAAATACTACACGTTGTGTTGAGAACTGTTCATCTTTTCTTTGCTTCCTTGTAAGTTTTCTTTTGTTCTCTGCTGTGCACTTTTTACTTTGTTCTTTTTTCGCCCTTCTTCTCCGCCCCCCCCCCAAGAAGGCTACAATTAAGTGTGGATATGTTTCTATATAAATATAGATATGTACATACACATATACATGTATGCACATGTATACGTACATATATAGACATATGCTTTCCCTAACAAATTCTACTCCTGATCTTTGTTTTTATGTTGGTGCATATCTCTGCTTTCCTAATCCTCCTGTCTCCTTTATTTCACTTCTACTGCTACCTTGCCCTCCTATTACTTAGCCTACACCCCTCCAAGGATCCTTCCCCATCCTCCTATTCCCATAAATCAAAACACCCTTCTATAGCCCCTATAACCTATTCCCTCACCCTCCCCTCTAGAGATCCCTTCCTTGTCCTCTTCCCCATACTTATTCCCTTACTGTTTTATTTTTTCTCAATTTAGAAGACTTTTATACTCTCGTAGATATATATATATATATATATATATATATATATATATATATATATATATATATATATATATATATATATATATATATATATAGTTCCATCTTAAACCCATTCCCTATGCAAGTAGGTGACCACAACTGCCAGCCCATCTCCCCCATCTAATTCCTCTGTATCAATTCTTCCTTTTGTACCAAATTTGTATAAAATAATTAATCTTTTTAGTTCCTAAATGGTTTTACTTTTTGAAGTCATAGCATATTCAGGTCTACCCCAATCTTTCTTAAAACTACCCAATTATTAATGACAGTCTTAGACATATATTTTACATTTTATTTATATGAAAAGTAAACGGTCTGTCCTTATTGAATCCCTTATAGTCAGTCTTTGGTATGTACCTTATGTTTCTCTTGGCTCTTGTACATCAAATGTTCTATTATGTTCAGTTTTTTTTTTTAACAAAGTCTTGAAAGTCTGGCAGTTAATCAAACATCCATTTTTTAAAATTCAGGATTATGCTTAACTTTGCTGGGTATGATGTTTTTGGCCAGAGCCCCAGTTCTTTTGCTCTTCAATATGTAGTGCTCCAAGACTTGTGGTCCTTTAGTGTCTCTGCTGCTAGGTCTTGTATGGTTCTAATTGTGGCGCCATCATATTCAAATTGATTTTTTCTTGTTTCTTTTAGTATTTCATCCTTGAAATTTGACTATAATACTCCTATGAGTTTTCCTCAGAGGATCTCTTCAAGTAGTGTTTGATGGATTTTTTTCTATTTCTGCTTTCCCCCTCCTTGTTCTAACGCTTCAGGAAAATTTTCTTTAATTATTTCTTGTATTATTGTAGCAAGATTCTTTTATTTTTTAATCATAGCTTTCAGGTAGTCCAATTATTCTTATATTTTCTCTTCTTGATCTGTTCTCCAGATCAGTTGTTTTTCTTATGAGATGTTTTACTTTCTCTTCTATTTTTTCATTCTTCATATTTTATTTAATTATTTCTTGATCTCTTATAACTTCACTGGCTTCACCTTGCCCAATTCTAATTTTCGAGGTGTCATTTTCTTCCTTAAGATTCTGGATTTCCTCCATAGGGCGGCTTATTAACATCTAATTCCTACCCATCCTTTGAAGTCCGGCTGCAATCTTATCTACTTTGTAAAGCCTTCCCTGGCCACCACTGTCTAAAGTCAGCCTTTCTTCCTCTAAATTTTTATTGAATGAATTTTCTGTATAATAGATACACTACCTAATGACATCTCTCCTGTTATAGTTTAGACTTATTATTTAAATCTTTTGTTGTTGTTATAATTTAACTTTGCATCTGCTTATAAACTTGTCTTCTCACCCAGATTATAAACTTATTGAGGGCAGGGTTTGGGTTTTATTAAGTTTTGTTTACTCCTCACCACCCCCTCCTCAGTCCTTTATAGCTAGGGGATAGAGAGCTGGAGTCAAGAAGACCTGAGTTCAAATGTGACCTCAGAGCTAGCTGTGTGGCTTTGGGCAAGTCACTTAATCATTGCCTGCCTCAGTTTCCTCGTCTGTAAAATGGGGATCATAACAGCATTCACCTTGAAGGGTTGTTGTGAGGATCAAAGGAGATAATATTTGTAAAGTGCTTTGCATAGTGCCTGGCCCATAGTAGGTGCTATGTAAATGTTGGCTATTATTCTTATTATAAAGATTTGCTGATTTGACTTGAAAAAAAAAAGATTTTGGATCTCCCTTCCTAACTGGTTGATTTTCTTTTCATAATCATCTTGTTTTTCTTGGATTATTATTTTTTTTTTTAGTTTTTCCTCCATCTCTCTCATTTGATCTTTAAGGTCTTTTTTAAGTTCTTCTATGAATTCTTTTTGTGCAGATGGCCATTTGATGTTACTCTTTGGAGTAAGAGAGGGTTTCTTTGTTTCAGTATCCTCCTCTGAAGATGAACCTTGGTCTTTTCCATTCCCATAATAACTTTCTGTGGTAGGATTCTTCCTCCTTTGCCTCTGCCTTTTTTTTTTTTTGTAGTTAATAGATTAATTTTGGTAATCACCTCTAGCCCTGGGGTGTGGGAGATGGTGCTGCTTGCCCCAGATCTTCAGTTCTCCCCTCTAGCCTGGAACCAAAGGCGAACCTCCAGCCTTCTGTAAGTGCCCACAGCCAAGGGCATTCCAACCCATTGCTTCTGCACTCAAGGGGGTGTGCTGGTTCCTCCTCACCCCTGAAGCTCTCTGCAACACAGCTGGATCTAGCATTCCTTGTCAGCAGAGGTCCCCTCGAAGCTCCTATGCCCAGCTGCCTCACTATGGGGGTTGGGGGGGGCGGTTTAGAGTTCTTGTGGCTGGGGCCGAGGCAGCCTTCCAAACCAGCTAATGCCAGGGCTTGCTGCTTGTTTGAGTAGCTTGTGCTTATTAACACAGACCCTAACCTGGAGCTGTTTATTCTTTCCTGGGACCAAACCTCATTCTGGGATTTTTCTTCTGATCTCGAATTGTCCCAAGAAGACCCCTGTTGTGCCCCATTCTTATTTATTTTTACCCACACTTTGTTCATACTTTGTACTATTTTATCTCTTTTGTGGGACAAAATCTTGAGAGTTTGGAATTTTCTGACCTACTCTGCCATCTTCCCTGAAACCCATGGATTTGATCAGTCTCCCTATATCTATCTCCTTTGCATTCATATTGAGCCAAAATCTTCTTTCCTTTAAGTTTCATCCCCGGGTCTAGTTCTAATCCTTGGAGTGATATAGTGTATATCTGATTTCTCTATCGTAGTGTGTATTGGTATTGGTATGGCTTGGTATTATTGCTTAACCTACAATTCATCTATAGATTTTTTTTTACTTGAAAAGAATTTTACAGATTGTCTAGTTTAGTCTCTGTTTTCCAAATAAGGAAACTGAAGTCTAGAGACATTAAGTGACTTGCTCAATGCCACACAATAGGTTAGTGACAGTCAGGATGAGAAACAAAATCTCTTTATTCTCATTTGAGTGAGTTTTTCACCACATCATGCAGGCTCCTGCTAATTGTACCATATAGTCCACATTTCTCTATATTGTCCACAAGGATAATAATGAGAGACTTGGCTGAAATAAGGTATTGTGTATGTACAGAATTACTCTACCTCCCAGTCTAATAACCCTATCAATAGTAGGGAATATACCTTTCTAATCTTTATATTCCCCCAACACTTAAGACTGTCTTCTAACCCTTAGTAAATATTTGTTGAATTGAAAACAGGAAGTGAAATCAGATTGAAACAATCTATCAGTGAGCCCACTGCTGATTCATAATGATTACAAATCAATGCTTTAATAACCTGAACTAGAATCTTACTAAGAGATAGATATCAGACTCATTTAACTGCAAGTTATAAGAATATGCTTTTTAAAACCTGTTTTAAAACTAGAACATTTGTTAATTGCCAGTTCTGCTCACTTTTCCTGTTGTTTCTAATCTAATATTTACATAACAATTTAAGATTTACAAAGTGCTTTAAGTATATCATTTCATCCTCACAAGAACCCTGTTAGAAAAATTCTATTGTAATTCTTTAATTTCTCAAAGATAATTGAGGGTACTTCAGAGACCATATTGACAGATTCTTTTAGTATTTCATGATGTTTTCATTATCCAAGTTCTGGCAGATCTAAATACATTTAAAGTAATTTGGTGCTCTCTTACAATTTCTTTACCTATTTTGAACTTTGAATTCCTCTTAATCATGGTTGTTTTTTTCTTCACCTTGATAAAGGTGGTTTCTTCACCTTGATAAAGGTGGTAGCTCCTTGGTAAAAAAGATACAAGTGAAATAGGCATTCAACACTTCTATTTTCTCTTCCTCATCTGTTAATATTATAACATCTGTCCCAAACAGAGGATTGATCCAGTTCAACACAAACAACATTTATTAAACAGCTACAAAATGCTAGGCACTATGGTAGGTGATTAGGTTACAAAGATTAAAAAGAGACAGTCCCTGCCCTTGAGGAGGAAACAATAATACAAAAATAAAATAATCCATGTGAATTTGAATAGGGAGGGGACATTTATAATTTACAATGTAGATTAGGTGGCACTCCAGCTATGCCTTGAAGCAAGATAAGAATTCTGAGAGGTCAAGACAGGAGGAGGAAATATGCTCTAGTAAAGGACAACAGTTTATGTAAATGCCCAGAGGCAGGGCATGGCATCTTGGGTTCTGGGACCAACTAGTAGTTTATGTTAGCATGAAAAATAAAGGGAGTGAAGGGGAACAATGTAAAATAAGCCTGGAAAAGCTAAATTGGAGTTAGACTGTGGAGGGTTTTAACTCCAGGCTGGTATATTGTTTTCTTAGAGGCAATAGGAAGCCACTGATAGCTTTTGATCAGAGAAGTGTGATGGTTAGCCCTGTGTCCTAGGCTTTTTTTTTTTTGGCATCTGTGTGGAAGATGAATATGAGAGAGTGTGGAAACAGAGAAGCCCATTAGGAGGCCATTAAAATTGTCACAAGAGGTGATGAGGGCCTGAACCAGGATGGTTAAAGTAGAGAGCAATATACAAACAATGCTGTTGAGAAGGAAGTGACAAGACTTGGTAGTGATGGCAAATAGTAATTTTGAGAGTTGATAATTCTGCTTTACTACAATTCTTAGTGGGAAAGCTACCCATGTTTTCCCATTACATATAATAGCAACTCTTGGTTTGAAATAAAAAATTCATTTGGATCAAGTAGGATTTATATCAGGAATGCAAGGAGGAAACCAAGGAAACCTTGATGAAACCTTGAAACCAAGGAAACAGTGTAAATGTTGCGGTATGAGAGGTTGAGAGGTTGTGACCCCTCAAAGACTGAAGTACACAATCTTAGAGTGGTAGTTAAAGTTTATATAGGATAAAATACAATAAAACATGTGCCAAATATACTAACTAGGTGATTCAGGGTGGGATTAAGGAATGGTTAAGGAGTGGTCAGTTCTTAAAAGAACATGTACTTCTTGTACCTACTGTATAGGCTTTTTACCCAGAGTTCACTGGGAAAAGCCCACAAGGGTGGCCACAGGGAGGTGTGGTTTTAGGCCTGCTGTGTCACTAAGTTAACTAGAGTTCAGGGTAACTGAGAGTTGTCCAGTCTGCCACCAATCAATGTCTTGTTTGACAAGATAGATGTGGGGAGTATACATATGTCTTAAGTCTAGAATACAGTTAATGAGGAACCAAGGATATAGATAATGAGGTAGGGTGGTAGTATGTCTTTATGACCCAGTGCAAAGCCAGTTCAAATTAATAATTCCTTCAGGTGCTGTTTGTAACTGCACTAAGGAAAGAGATAAGGGTCTTGCTGGGGCCCACTCATGAGTAATTGCTAGGCGCAGTGTCCTTGGGCTGGGGAGAAACTGTCAGGGATAGAGTTTCTGAGGCTAGGGAGAAATTTGGGTCCAAGTACAAGCACCCAAACACAAGCACCCAAGCTCCCCATCATAATATGCAACTCTACTGTCCAGAGCCTGAGGTTCTGAGTTTGCATGGACCTGGTTCAGTCTTTGGAACTAATTAAGTTTTACTTTTTGGCACATGAACAGCGGAAATATCAAAAGGGTGCAGTTTTAGGTCTTTACCTAAAAAAGAAAAGGGTCTTCAGCTTCCATATTAATACTCAGGCTAATAAACCATCAAAAATGGGACAAAATTTACTTTATCCTAGAGAAAAAATGCAAAGGACTCCACCTGAGGCTACAAAATCAAGAGAGCTCTCCTTTTCTTTGTGGTGAGCCTTGGTCCCATTCTACTCCTGGCTACCCTCTCTTGTTGCTCTGATGATGCAGATTCACACCACTTCAGCTGCCAGCTTGGCTCAGGCCCCCTGTGCACTAGGCCACTGCTCTATCTAGAACATGGCTATGTGGAAGGGCTATGTGATTGCACAAACTCCAAGGAGCCAAGTCCATGCCTCCAACTTCTTAACTCTTGTTCTCTTTCTCTCTTCTCCCTAATCTCTTTTATAAAGACTAAGTCCAAGGGTGCAGTCCAGATTTTGAACTGGTCATGAATTAAAACATTCATCTTCAGTGTGTAGTCAGTGAGGCAACCCCAGAGCCAGGCAGGGAATCAGACCTTACCAAGAAAACATTTTTAATGCTGATCAAAAGTCCTTATTAGTGGGGCAGTGAGGATTTTTATACTTTGTACAGGAAGACATAATCAATGCTAGAATAAAGTCCTCATTATTATGGTCAAGGTAAACTTAGGATAATGCCCAAGCATACCCACTACAAATAAATCATATCAATATGAAAAGTCAAGAAAATCTTATAGTCGTATCAACATATGCGGAAAAAGCCTTTGGTAGATATATGCTAGGCACACAAATACAAGCAAAGCATGACAATCCTTACCCTCAAAAATCTTACATTCTAATGGGGAAAGATAACACATTAAAGGGAGCTGAAAAGGGATGAAGAGAGCTAGGTGCAGCATCATGGAGCTGGTGGTCAGGAAGTAATATCAAATATAATAACTATGTTAAAAAATACTCAGGAGTTAGAATGGAAGAATTTTTCCTTAACATGATAAAAATTACTTATTTATAAATTAATTGGAGTTTTATTGCTGTCTTTATAATGGCTGTAATTAATCATGATCATCAGATTTCCTCTGAAATGATTTCTCTTCTATTATTGCTATTAAAATTGTTTTATAGTGTTTAAATAACTCACATGCATATTTGATCAATTTTGTTACAAATGGCATTTTGCTTTTAGTTCTTTCTGATTTTTGTTAATGACATAGAAATTACTACAACACGCATATTTATAAATTCTTATACATAAATATTCCCATGATGATAAAGGAAAACAGGCCACTGGATTGCTTATTGATTCTTTCATGCAACATTCCATTTCCTGTCTGTATTCCTTTGTATGTTGTTGTTCAGTCATAGCTGATTCTCATGACCCCATTTGGAGTTTTCTTTGCCAAGATACTGAGTGGCTTGCTATTTCCTACTCAGGCTCATTTTACAGATGAGGAAACTGAGGCAAACAGGGTGAAGTGACTTGCCCAGGGTCACATAACTAGTTAAGTGTCTAAGATCAGATTTGAACTCAGGAAGATGAGTCTTCCTAACTCCAGGCCCAGTGTTCTATCTGTTGAGGTTTAGGGGTTTAGGGGTGCTGGGACCCCAAAATCACAACACGTGGCTCCTGCCCAAAAGATTTTGACCCAAGTCTTCTTTCAGCCGAAGACAAGGTTTATTAGAACATCCACCATATTGGCCAGACTCTTAAGGAATCTGAACATTAGTGAGCTATTGGCTAGATTGTAAGAATCTGAGCACCTTAATAGAGACAAGATGGACCTTATATACAGAAAGACTGTGGGAGGGATTGGATCTAGGAGTGGCCAAGTAATCTTAGGGGACTGTGAGGTAATAGAATGCCAGGGACCTGGACCACGTGGCCAAGGGACAATGGAGCCTAGCTAGGATTAAGGGTAGGAAGGTTAGGCTAGGTTAAGGGTAACAGAGAACTGGGAGACTGGATATAGCCACAATGAAAGGCCAGTTGATGGGATTATAGTCTCAGGCAAAAGCCAGAGACTTGGCCATATGGAAAAGTTGGGGTGGGGGTGGGGGTCCCAGATCCCATCCTCATCATATCCACTGTACCTCCTAGCTGCTCTCCTTTGCATATTCTGTCAAAATAATTACCTCTGACTTCATGTCTTCTGGTAAATCAAGCCATGAATTGGGCTTATCTTCTTTCCAGTGGTTGTCTTCTACTCCCATAATGCAGTGGATATAGAGAAGCCTCCTCCTATAGTAGAGCCAGCACTGTCTAAGGACCCTTTCAAATTCATAAGGCTGCCTCTAAGCCTGGACTTGACCATTTTGGCATTGCTGCTTAATTATCTATGATCAGTCAAAGAGATCTCAATCAAAAGAAGCAGCCAGCCAGAGTCTCATGCTCAGCTCACTGAGCTAAGCTTCTGTATTGGCTGTCCCATGGGAGCAGTTACCATGCTGTCAGGGTGGAGAAGGCTGATATTGCTCCAGTCGTCACAGGACATCTCAGAGTTAAGTAGTGCTACTTGGAAAGTTGAAGTAAGAGTGAGTGAGAGGGCAAGATCACTCTTTTTTATTTTATTTTATTTTTGCTTTTTGGTGAGGCAATTGGGGTTAAGTGACTTGCCCAGGGTCACACAGCTAGTAAGTGTCAAGTGTGTGAGGCTGGATTTGAACTCAGATTCTTCTGACTCCAAGGCTGGAGTTCTATCTACTGCACCACCTAGCTGCCCCTTAGATCACTCTTTTTTAAAAGAGGAAGAAGCTCTTCTTGGTTAGTGGCCAATAAAGGGATTTTTTTTTTATCTCAGTGTGCCATGCCCATTGAGTACTAAGCCATGTATGTCCCTGGTGCCCCCAGAAGCTTCCAGAGGAGCTCTAGCACATACTCCATGAATGAGCTCCTACAGACCTATCCCTATGCAATTTCTATAGCTAAGCTGCCCATGCTACACATGTGCATATGTACACACAGATATGTATATATGAACATGTGTATACATGTCACTGCATGCACATTCCCACACGTATGTGCATATATGTACATGCGTATGTATGTGTGTATATGCATGCATAATACATGGTTGAGACCAATAGTCTACGTAGAGGAACAAGGACAGGAGATGGAATTCTGTGTACACGGATCAACAAGCAGCCCTTTTTGGCTGGAAGGAAGAGTAAACGAAAAGGGACAATGTACTATAAATAGATAAAGTTGTAGGTAGATGCAGGGGCGGTAAGGTTATG
Source organism: Phascolarctos cinereus (assembly GCF_003287225.1). Taxonomy (NCBI): domain Eukaryota; kingdom Metazoa; phylum Chordata; class Mammalia; order Diprotodontia; family Phascolarctidae; genus Phascolarctos; species Phascolarctos cinereus. The sequence continues at coordinate 371,965,154 of NW_027555847.1, forward strand.
AAAGGCTTTAAATGCCAGAGGAGTTTGTATTTTATCCTAGGGGGCAATAAGGAACACTGGAGAAGTACCATGATCAGACCCGCACTTTATCAGTTGTGAAGGATGGATTGCAGAAGGGGCAGAGTAGAGCCAAGGATACCAATTAAAAAGTTTTTGTAATAGCTTTGAGGAGAGGTGATTAAGGCTGAACTAGGGAGGCAGCTATTTGAGTAGAGAGATGGGGTTGGCTGCAAGAGATGGTGTAAATGTGGACCTGACAAGACCTGGCAACAGGCTGAATATGAGGGGTGAGTAAGAACAAAGTCATGAATGGTTCTGAGGTTGTGAACCCTTTATAATTAAAATGACAAATGGTGATGTTCTGCACAGAAATAGGGGAGTTAGGCTGAGGGGCTGGTTTTAGAAGAAAAGTAATGAGCTTTGTTTTGGGGCATGTTGAATTAGAAATGCCCATGGGTTATCCAGTGGAAAATGCTCCATAGGCCATTGGTTAAGGGAAAGAAGCTAAGGAGAGAGATTGGGGTGGTGCCCTTGTTGGAAATAGTGGCACTGAGAAGAGGCAAAGTTTAGGGGTAGAGATCATAAGCCTCATTTTTAACATACTGAGTTTGAGTTGCCTCTGAGATAAGCAGTTGGGAATGTCCAATAGGTATTTAGTGATGTGGAACTGAAGCTCAGGTTAGACATTAGGGCCATATTTATAAATCTAGAATCATTTTTATGGAGTTGAATCTGTGGGAACTGTTGAAATTACTGGAAGAGAGGATGTAGAAATACAGAAGATGGCATAAGACAAAGCCTTGCTAGATGTACCTTGGGGTACATCTATACATAGGTAACATGATATGGATGATGGTTCAGCAAAAGAGATGGAGAAAGATCAGCCAAGTAGGCAGGAGCAGAAGCAAAAAAGAATATTACAAAAACTGATAGAGAAGAGAGTATTTGGTCATTGGTGTTAAATTGTAAGGTACGGTATGAGACAGTTTGGATGAAAAGCAGCAGAGCCACACAGTGAGAGCAGTTAACAAAACTTTATTACTGTTACAAGGGGAGGAGGAGAATATGCCAAGGGGAACAGTCTTGGTGTGTGGTACTCATTGCCCTTCACTGAGGTCAGTACATAGCACCATGGCTTCCAAGTTTGGAACCATGCAGGAGGGTTTTTGCACAAATGCCCAGGTTCCCTCAGGGCTCGAACTTATATAGAGTTTTAGACAAAAAACTAGTTGGTCCAATAGGAGATTCACCTGTCATCTTCAGGGTAAGATAGTCCAGACCAGTGAAATGAGAATATTTTCTAAATTGTCTGATAAGGAGTGAGGAATGAGGGGCAGAGACATAGTAGAACTTAACTCTTAACCATGCCATCCAGCACTGAGCAGCTAAGGGGCACCATAGTGCATAGAGTGCAGGGCCTGGAGTCAGGAAGACTTTTCTCCCTGAGTTCAAATCTGGCCTCAGACACTTACTAGCTTTGTGACCCTGTTTGCCTCAATTTCCTCATCTGTAAAATGAGCTGGAGAAGGAAATGGGAAACCACTCCAGTATCTTTGCCTGGAAAACTCCAAATGGGGCCATGAAGAGTTGGACATAATTGAAATGACTGAACAACAGCAACAAAAACACACCCTCCTACCAGAGGTAAGAGGGGTGCAGTAGTGCCCTTGCTTTGGGCTTATTAACATTATCGCACAAGCAGTCTCTGGTGGGCAGAGGGGGCTGGAGCTGGTGTAGTTGAAACAGTTTTCACCAGATGAGAAATGAGAAAAAGCCATTGGAAGGAAGCCTTGAAGAAGCCAGTTTCACTTGAGTAAAGAGATCAAACAGTACATTGCAAGGGAGAGAGGTATAAGAGTGATGAGGATAGGATCTAGACCCCAAAAAGGAAAAACCCTGGACTTTCCCACATGGCCAAATCTGTGGTGTTCGCCTGAGGCTACAATCCCAACAACTGGCCTTTCATTGTGGCTATGCCCAATCTCCCAATTCTCTGTTACCCTTAACCTAGCCTGGCCCTCCATTGTCCCTCCCTATGACCCCAGGCCACTTCCTACCCTGAATCCTATCTAGGCTCCATTGTCCCTGGGCCACTTGGTCCAGATCCCTGGAGTTCTATTACCTTATAGGATGCTTGCCTAGATCCCCCCCGTGGGTGTTTTTGTATATAAGGTCCATTTTGTCTCCTTTAAAGGGCTTAGATTCTTATAATCTAGTCATTGTTCAGATTCTTAAAATCTAGCCAATAGTTTACTAATGTTCAGACTCCTTAAGAGTCTGCCCAATATGGCAGATGTTCTAATAAACCTTGTCTTAGGCTGAAAGGAGGCTTGGGAGGCAGCTAGGTGGTGAAGTGGATAAAGTTCTAGCCTTACAGTCAGGAGGACCTGAGTTCAAATCTGACCTTGGACACATTACACTTACTTAGCTGTGTGACCCTGGGCAAGTCACTTAACCCTGATTGCCTTACCAAAAAAAAGGGAAGGCTTGGGTCAAATTCTTTTGGGCAGGACCCACATGTTATGATTTTGGGGTCCTTGCACCCCTAAGCCTCTGAACCTCGACAAGAGGAGAGTACGTGGAAGCTGGAAGTTTAAACAGCTCTTTTCTAGGAGTTTCACTGTGAAAGGGAAGGAAGATAGAAAATGATAACCTGAGGGGAAGATGAGGAAACTGAAGTTATTTCCCCATGGTCACACAGGTAATAGATGACAGAGCAAGAATGTGAATCCAGGTCCTTTGACTCAGAATCTAGCTCCTTTTCCACTGTACCATGATGCTCTCTGCAGGAAGACTGGTTGGGAATGGGGAGACATGGCATGGTACAAAACTGTTTCCATGATCAAAGTTTGAGTTGATGAGGAATATAGAAAAAAGAAGGGGTGGCATTTAAAAGGAGAGGCATTTAAAAAGTTAATAGATAGTACTTGGAAAATGTAGAGTCAGGGAGTGAAAGAGAATGAGTGAAAAATGACTAAGATTTTAAGCTTAAGTGTCTGAGAGATTGTATTACCGTGACAGTGAAGCTGGGAAGAGAGATATTTTACGGGATGAAGGGAAGAAAAATGATGAGCTCAGTTTTAGACACCCAATGCTTCTTGCTGCTAAACTTCCCTACATTTAAATTTATCAGACCCCAGTCTTATCTCCTCTGAGATCTTTTTTGCACCTACTTAATCCAAAAGTTAATTTGTGTCGCTAGTGGGAAATCCCTATTCATCTATATGAGGGTCAGCCCCTAGCCACAGTCATAGATAATCACTTACAGCCAGTGAAGTAAAGATAATTTGATGACTTCAGTTTGATCTGAATTATCTAGAATATTTGTTCTGATCAAGGATCATCTAGCATTTAATCTCTTAGACACTGTAAGCATTCCATAGAGACAGGGAGGCTCAGTAAATTGGGAACTATATACCTGAGCTAAGAGGAAGTGATTTTATATGGTAGCAGCCATGTCCTTCCATATGAAACCAGGACACACCCCTGGTTCTTTTCCTGAACCAGAAGAACTAGACATTTAGAAATGGAGGGGCCTGAAGCAGTCTTTCTTAAGTCAGTCTTTTTTCCTATGTGTGATAAGGGTAATATATTTCTTGCTTGTTAGATTCAAGTCATTCAAAGTCAGGAATCAGGTTTTGCTGTAAATGCAGCATCATTTTCTACTTTATGGCTAGATTAGGACGTTATTAAATCAAAAATAGCATATACAAGTACAGGAGTGTGACAGAAATTGTTTGACAATTCTGACTTAAGGTAGGAACATGGAGTTCAGGCCTGAGACCTGGCCAGACCCCAAAGTGAAGCAAAGACATGGCAATCACCGATCTATTCCATAGGCTATCTGCCTGTGATCTGCATCACTGGAAGGGATATCACAGTGGGGTCACAGATCGTTTGCATATTCAATCATGTGACTAGATCATTTGGCATGGGGTAGATTTGGGCCATAGGCTGTTCTAAAAAGGATAATTTTGCAGATGTTTGGTTTACTTTGTGTGTTTATCTATACATAAAATAGAAAATGATACTGCATTTAGTGCACAGTCAGTGGTGTCAACCTCAAATAGAAAGGGATCCCTGCAGCTACATATTGACTTAGAACACTACAAATTAACATTATCAATATGCTATTTAATTTTTATTTATTTCATTAAACATTTCCTAATTACATTTTGATGTGGTTTGGATTATATTAGAGAATTTTGCAACTGGTCTCCATGAATTTGCTATCTCTATTGTACTTCATGTTCTAGAGGTAGCTGTGTTGTAGTGGATAGAGAGTTGGGTAAAAGGTGGACAACAAAGATGGATGAGCAGCTCCAAAAAAGGGCCGTATAAAGTGTCAGGGAGAACTAGCACCTTTGGTGTGATGGCTTGCCAAGTTACACAGGTAGCAAGTAGCCAGCACTATTTCCTAGGGACCTACATACTTGTAAAGGACTTTTTTCTCTGCTAAAAACCAAGTTTTAGATGATTTAACAATATCCAAACCATAAATTTGATCTATAGACTCAGGTAGGAATTGTAATAGATTATTTCCCAAGCTCCCTGAACAGCCCAAGATTCTATAATGCTATGATTTTATTCTACGTCACAATCTATGAACATTCTAATCTAATGTGACATTTCACACTGTCTATTTTGATGCTAGAAATCTGTGATGCTGGTAAAGCTTATTGGTTAGCCTGATCTATATAAAGATGTCATAACCTCTCTGAAAATTTGGTCTCGTAGCTCTATATTCACGTTAAGAGCTAAAGCTTAGGCAAATGGATAGAGGATACGTGGCTTTGAGATTTGATAGCTTTACCCTCTAGGTTCATGTGTTATTTGATTGCATGTTATTGCTATTCCAACTATCGGAATTGCTATTCCAACCAAAATGCTGTAAACAGAATATTTAAATATAATGACTAGGAACAGAACTGGGAGCTTAACTACAATTTCTGTTACAATCCTACAACATATCATTAAAGGGAGGGTTTGTGAGCATTTAGAAAAAGGGGTGGCGAATACTATACACCAGCATGACTTCAGCAAAAAGGGCTCATTCCAGATGAACTACATTTCCTTTTTTGACAGACTAACTACAGTGGTAGGTCAGAGGAATATTGTAGATATACTATGCCTGGATTCTGGCAAAGCATTTAACAAAATCTTTCTATCCTTGTGGCCAAGATGAAGAAATGTGGGCTAGATGATAACACAATTAGGTGAATTTGGAACTGGTTGAATGACTGGATCCAAAGGATTAAACATTAATGAATTGATACCAACCTGGAGTGCATTCTCAAGTGGAGTCTCATAGAGATCCACTTTTGATCTTGTGATGTTCAGTGTTTTTATAAATGACTTGAGTGAGGCCATTCTTATTAAATTTGCAAGACATAAAGCTAGTCTGAGAGGTAGCTATCGCATTGTACAATATAATAAGAGCCCAAATTGATCTTTAAGAGCTAGATGTCAATAGGTATACTAATGCACTGTTGGTAGAGTTGTGAACTGGTCCAACTATTCTGGAGAATAATTTGAAACTATGCCCAAAAGTTTATAAAACTGTGCCTTCCATTTGACCCAGCAATACCTCTACTAGATCCATATCCCAAAGAGATCAAAGGAGAAAGAGAAGGACCAATTTATACAAAAATATTTATAGCATTTCTTTTTTTTTATGGTGGCAAAGAATTGGAAATTAAGGGCATACCCATGGGGAATGGTTGAACAAATATAATTTTGATGGAATACTATTGTGCTATAAGAAATGAAAAATAGGATGTTTCAGAAAATCTTAGGAGGACTTAAGTGAACTGAGGCAAAGTGAAGTGAAAAGAATCAGGAGAACAGCAATATTGTAATGAAAAACAACTGTGAAAGATTTAGCTACTCTGATCAATACAGTGATCCATGACAATTCCAAAGTACTCTTAATGAAAAATGCTATTCATCTCCAGAGAGAGAACTAATGAACTCTGAGCGCAGATTGAAGAATATTTTTTTCTACTTTATTTTTCTTGTTTTTTTTTAAAATGTGGTTAATATGGAAATATCTTTTGTATGATTTCACATGTATAACAGGTATCATATTGCTTGCCTTCTCAATAGGTGGGTGAGGGGCTAGAGGGAAAAGAGAGAATTTGGAACTTAAAATTTAAAAATCAATGTTTAAAAAAGAGCCATAGTCAAGGAATGTTTGTTAAATGCCTACAATGTGCCAGAAACTGTGCTAAGTGCTGAGAATAAAAATACCAGCAGAAATAAAGGGAGTTCCTGCCTCAAAGAGCTTACATTCTAATGGGGAAAGATACTACATTAAAGGAACCTATACAGGGCCTCAAAGTATACCTGAGGGTGGCATCAGTGGAGAATGCCTGGAAAGTGAGGAGTAGGGCCTGGAAAGGAAAGAAGACATGACTAACCTGGGTGTTTTCCTTTAAATGGAGGTTCTGGGAGGAACCAGCTAATTAGGGAAGGGGTAAAGGGTGGGGGGAACAGAGAATATTTCCAATGTGAGAAGTTCCAGGGAGAGGCTTCTGTGGTATGATAGGGGAAAACCCAGAGAGTCAGGAGTGGTGCCTACGGAGGAATGAGGACAAAACTGACTTGTGTGTTTTCCTTAAAACAAAGATTCTAGAACAATGGAACAAATTGAATAAGATTAAATTTAGTAGGAATAAATGTTTTACACTTAGGTTTAGAAAAAATCAATTTCATAGTTACAGGATTGGGGAAATGTAGTTAGACAATGTCTTGTGAAAAATATTTAAAGGTTTTTGGGGAATACATATTCACTGGATGTGACTCAGCAGCTAAAAAAACCTACGTAAGTTTAGGTGGAATTAAAAGAGACAGAGTCCAAAATTAGGAAGGTGACAGTTTTACGGCATTTTCCTAAGGTCAGATCACATGTGGTTCAGCTCTGGGTACCACATTTTAAGGTGGGCATTGGTAACCTAGAGAGAATCTAGAGGAGGATAACCAGGATGGTCATTGGATCATAGATTTGTTGTTATTCGAGGACCATGGGCATCAGGAAGATGATGCCATAACATGCAAAGAATTGCATTTAAGTGAGGGAAGGCTGTGCAAGGTCACCAGCCTCACTTTTTCCTCTGGAGCCATCTGGGTCCAGTGCCAAGAAATAGATCAGGATGACTGGAGATGTTCCCCTGGATCATCGATCTAGACATGGAAAGGACTGCAGAGGCAATCTAATCCACTGATTTAACTTCAACCCAGGGAAGTTAAGTGTATTGCCTAAGGTCACAGAGGAAGTATCAGAGGTAGAATTTGACCTCAGGTCACCTGACTCCAGTGTTACCTTCCTAAAAGACCTTGACAAAATGCAAAATGAAGGAATGAGGTTTTTTTTTTCCTGAAGAAAAGAAGACAAGGGGAATATGATAGATGCATTCGAGTATTTTATAGGCTGTCACATAGAAGTGGGATTAAAATTTTTTTGCTGGAGTCAAATAGGAATCTTTATATCAAATTTCTCAGATAAGAATTTGATATCCAAGATAAACAGATGTAAAAAAGTGCCCCACATGTAACATGGAGTTAGCTCCACACATGTAGAAAGGGCTGTTGTGCAGCTTGAAGAGAGTCAGAACAGACGTCTTTAGTATCTTCTCCACTCTTTCCCAAAGGAGACTTTCATTTCTGCCAGGAGGAGAAGCAAGAGGTTGGGGCCTGAGGCCACCAATATTCTCTTAGGAGGGAAAGGGGTACTAGACTAGAATTCTACCTGCTCCTTTAAATATTAGTTTAGAGGGTATGATCAGGTTCAATCTAATGTCTGCTAACTTTATCATTATTGAGGACAAGGAAAACCCCAAGCTTTATGTCTAAAGCTTGGCTCCTTTCCCACCTAATACCAGTTTGACAATGAACACACATAGCAAATAGCAAAAACAAACAAACAAACAAAAATACCCCTCCAGTCATTTGTCCAAATTGGTAGCAAAATAGATATCAGAGAAGGTATACACAGGAGAATATATACCAGACAATACAGATTGAAGGAACTCTCTCATTGGGAGTGAGATAACTCGGTTGAAACAAAAATGTCCTAGATCTTATCCAAGCAGAAACTCCCTGAAGTCTCTAAATTAGCAAGCTGGGGATAGGGACATGATTGCCAGCACCTTTTATGTCTTCCCCGAATCTTTTCCTTTAGTAACCTGAAATGGGGTTGGCCTTTTCTAACTTCCGTCTTGAAGTTGGGAGCCAGAAATGCCTGAAGTGACTCAATGCTAGAAGAGTCTCAAAGACTTGAAGCTTGGAGAGTCCTGAAAGGTATTAGCCTTGAAGAGTCCCAAAGGGTATTGGCCAAGAGTTTTCTTATCTTTCACCAATTCCCCTCTACTCCCCATGCAGGGCAGGGCATTCATCTCTACCAATAAGGAGAGAGCCTAATACCAATGGGCTTGGGGATAGGGGTTACACAGACAACTTATATATACATATACATACACACATATAAATACATATGCAATATATGTATGTATATAATGTATATATAACCAGAAGCTTATGAGCAGTTCTCATGAAAGAATTACAAACTGTTTGTAATCGTATGAATGCTTCAAATCATAATAAAAAGAGAAATCCAAATTAAAACAACCCTGAGGTTTCACATCAGACCCAGCAAATCGGTAAAGGTGATAGAAGATGAGAATAATCAATGTTGGGGAGGTTCTGGGAAGATAGGCACCCTAGTGCATTTTTGGTGGAGCTAAGAATTAGTATAAACATTTTAGAAAACCATTTATAAATTTGCAAATAAAGAGACTAAAATATCCATATCTTTTGACCCAGAGATTCCACTATTAGGTATATGCCCCAAAGATATCATTGTTAAGAAGGAAGTCCTCATACCCACCAAAATATTTGTAACTGTACTTTTTGTAATGGCAAAGAATTGGAAACAAAGTAGATTCCCGTCAGTTGGTGAATAGCTAAGCAAAATGTAATGGAGTATATTACTCTTCTGCAAGAAGTAACAAATATGATAGAAAGATAGATAGATAGCTAAGCATGGAAAAACTTACATAAACTGTTACAGAGTGGAGGAAGCAAACAAAGGCTATGATCATGTAAACAGAAAGAATAACCACTGCAAAATAACCCAAAGTGAATGTTGCAAAATTACAGAGAATATATATGTTCCCAAAGAAGAAAAGACATACTTCCCCACTCCTTTACAAAGGTAAGAGGTCCAAGGGTATGGAATATTGACAGTGCACAATCTGATATAGGCTTTACATTTACATACCCATTAAACATATTTTCACATTAGTGAAGTTGTAAGTAAAAGTTAAAACCAATACGAGGAACCATCGGAAAGATGAAACAAAACTCAACAGAAGGTAAAAATAAGTGATAGCCATTCGATTTCCATAGTTCTTTCTTTGGATGTGAACAGCATTATCCATCCCGAGTCCTCTGGAAATGTCTTAGATCCTCATAATGCTGAGAAAGGTTCAGTTTAACAATCTTAGTCATTGTATAACGCGGCTGTTATTGTGTACAAAGTCCTCTTGGTTCTGCTCACTTCACTCAGCATCAGACCATATAAGTCTTTCCAGGTTTTTCTGAAGTCAGCCTGTTCATCATTTCTTATAGCACAGTAGTATTCCATTACATTCATATACCACAACTTGCTCAGCCATTCCCCAACTGATGGGCATCCTCTCAATTTCCAATTCTTTGCCACCACAAAAAGAGCTGCTATAAATATTTTTGTACATGTGGGTCCTTTTCCCATTTGTTTGATCTCTTTGGGATATAGCCCTAGAAGTGCTATTGCTGGATCAAAGGGTATGCACATTTTTGTAGCCCTTTGGGCATAGTTCCAAATTGTTCTCCAAAATGGTTGGATCATTTCACAACTCCACCAACAATGTATTAGTGTTCCAATTTTCCCACATCCTCTCCAACATTTATCATTTTCTGTTTTGTCATGTTGGCCAATCTGATAGGTGTGATGTGGTACCTCAGAGTTGTTTTGATTTGCATTTCTCTAATCAATAACGATTTAGAGCATTTTTTCATATGACTATAGATGGCTTTAATTTCTTCATCTGAGAACTGTCTGTTCATATCCTTTGACCATTTATCAATTGGGGAATGGCTTGTGTTCTTATAAATTTGTCTTAATTCTCTATATATTTTAGAAATGAGGCCTTTATCAGAAAGACTGATTGTAAAAATTCTTTCCCAATTTTCTACCTTCCTTCTAATCTTAGTTGCATTAGCTTTGTGCAAAAACTTTTTGATTTAATGTAATCAAAATTATCCATTTTGCTTTTCATAATGTTCTCTATCTCCTGTTTGGTCATGAATTCTTCCGTTCTCCATAGATCTGATAGGTAAACTATTCCTTGTTCTCTCAGTTTACTTATGGTATCAGCCTTTATATCTAAGTCCTGAACCCATTTTGACTTTACTTTGGTATATGGTGTGAGATTTGGGTCTATGCCTAGTTTCTGCCCTACTCTTTTCCAGTTTTCCCAGCAGTTTTTTCAAAGAGTGGGTTCTTATCCCAGAAGCTGGGGTCTTTGGGTTTACCAAATAATAGATTACTATAGTCATTGACTACTGTGTCTTGCATATTTAACCTATCCCACTGATCCACTCCAATTCTCTGTATTTCAGACACATTTTGTTGTTGTTCAGTCCTGTCCAACTCTTTGTGACCCTATGTGGGGTTTTCTTGGCAAAGATACTAAAGGTTTGCCATTTCCTTCTCCAGCTCATTTCACAGTGGAGGAAACTGAAGCGCTTGCTCAGGGTCACACAACCAGTAAGTGTCTGAGGTCACATTTGAATTCCGGTCTTCCTAACTGAAGGTCTGGTGCTCTACGCGCTGCGCCACCTCACTGCCTGCTTCAGACATTTGGGGGAATGCCAAACCAGGCGACTAAAAACTATGGGGAATCAATGAGTCCCTCACCAGCTATCTCCATGAAGCATTGCGCAGAGGTTAGGGGAGACAGATAAAAGCGCTGCATTACTGTTTCATGGTGTTTTTGGCATCTGAGTCTTTTGGCCTTATCCTCACATTACTTAATCCCTTCCTTGCATCACTTTCTACCCCAAGTTGCCAGAGATGAAAACAGATGACCCATAGGCCAGAAAATTGGGAGTTAACTGTTGGAATTTTTAATTAGGTCGATGTGTTGGATCATATTTAGATTCGCAAGCAACAAAGATATGGTGAAGAATTTCCCTCTAGCATTTTCTGAAACAGTTCAGCCTTGTTCTTCCAAGATTAGCAATGCCGGTCCTCTTTCACCTTGAAGGCTTTTTGGCAACTATATTTCTTATGCAGAATCAGGATCGTAGATCTAGGGTTAGAATGGATCTCAGCAGATATGACTATAATCATGGTCCCAGGACATATATTTCTCTGAAGGATGAGAATGACACTTTTGTTGTTGGTTAGTTGTTTCAGTTGTATCCGACTCTTTGTGACCCCATCTGGGATTTTCTTGGCAAAGATCCTGGAGCGGTTTGCCATTTCCTTCTCCAGCTCATTTTACAGATGAGGAGCTGAGGCTAACAGGTTGAAGTGACTTGCCCAGGGTCACACAGCTAGTAATGTCTGCAGCTGCATTTGAACTCAGGTCTTCCTGACTCCAGGCCCAGCACTCCAGCCACTGTGCCACCTAGCTGCCCAAAGTATGATATTAATGTGGTTCTTTGGGTCCCTTTCTTCTATCACTGAATCCCATGGTAAAGAGACCCAAACTGCACTTTTCATAGATTTCCACTTCATATTCTACTTCCCTGGGACCCAGAACTTGTCTAGATAACTCTGTAGCTGGGCTAGCTTCATAAAACAAATCAAGCAAATTCCCTAGAAAAAGTTTTCAGGGAGAAGCAGGCTACTCTTGTTCTCTCCGTGTGAAAACTACAAAAAAGGCTACCAGGTAAAGTGAAAAGAATGCTTGTTATAGAGTCAAAGGACCTGAATTCAAATCTGCTATCTCTGTGACCTTGGACAAGTCGCTTAACTCTGCACCTCAGTTTCTTCATTTGTAAAATGATGAAATTGGTTTAGATGACCTTCAAGGTCCTTTCCAATTCTAAATCTATGAAATTATAGTCCCAGCCATCACCAACTTCCCAATTATCCTCTTGTATAACAAACTGTGAACATCTAAGAGGTGCAGTGGATAGAGTGCTGGTCCTGGAGTCAAAAAAACCTGAGTTCAAATCTGGCCTCAGATACTAGCTGTGTGACCCTGGGTAAATCACTTAACCCTGTTTGCCTCAGTTTCCTCATCTGTAAAATGAGCTGGAAAAGGAAATGACAAACCAACCCAGTATCTTTGCCAAGAAAACCCCAAATGAAGTCACAAACAGTTGGACACTACTGAAATGACTGAACAACAAAATATCAAACCCTGAATATTCCTTACAAATATCAGAACCACAAGGGATCTCTGAAGTCATCTAGTTCAACTCCCTCATTTTATAGATGAGGAAAGTAAAAGGTAAAGTAACTCACCAATGATCATATGACATGCTGTGGTTTGAGGTCAGATCTCCTGACTCCTGGTCACTGGTATTTCCACTAGACTCCATGACTTTTCTCACCCTGAACAGAAAGAGACTAATTTAGGATTATGGGGAGGGGTAAGACAGGCAGAAGCCAGCTTACTCTTTGACTGTGATTCCAGATGGAAGCACAACCACAACTACTTCCCCAATCATGGGAAAATGAATTCTGGAGACTGAACTCTTATGGAATGGTCTGGGTGAAGAGGCAAAGGAACAGAAGAACCTTGTGGTTAGGATGTGTGCCTGGATCATCAAAAGTGCCTGAGAAAAGCACTCCAACCATGTACTGACTTCTGCTATCAGATGGAAAATGTACAAACAAAGGAAAAGGTGGCTTTCCAAACTGATACTACAGTTTTTTTAACTGACCAGACCCTTTATTCAAAAATCCAGTTTTGGGCTAGAATCTTGTATCTTTGAATCAAATTACTCCAGCTGCAGGTTCTCAAGAGTCCAGAAAGGAATGGCCATGTTTCTTCTGTCTATATTTTAATTTTTTTATGTTACCAAAATGTAGTGGTTTTTTTTGTTGTTGTTGTTGGTGAGGCAATTGGGGTTAAGTGACTTGCCCAGGGTCACACAGCTAGTAAGTGTTAAGTGTCTGAAGTTGGATTTGAACTCAGGTCCTCCTGACTCCAAGGCTGCAGTTCTATTCACTGCACCACCTAGCTGCCCCTCTGACACTACTGTTTTAAAAGATGACAGTTATGACTTTTACCTTCTATTTAGTAAGGAAATTTAAGAAGGCAGTGAGGGTAGCAATGAGCATCCAGACAATAAAAGTAATGGTTAAAACATAAGTTTATCTTATCTGATGATTTTATCTGTGCCTTCTTTTAGATCTGATATTTCTGCAACTATATCTTTATGATTTTTTTAAACAAACATCAAATAAATAAGAAATGGGGGTATGATATACGGAGCATCCCTGTTATGCGTTCAGCTAGTGCCCCCTCTCTCTCATTTTCTGAATTTCATTTAACATTACTTTGTCTCACCAAATATTTAAAAAGTGCAAGACACTGCTTGGTGTTGGGAATGCTACAAAATTTAGGTAAGATACAGTCCTTGGCATCATAGAGTTTAACACGTAAGACACAAAATAGATAATTGTAATACATAGTATTTCCTATCAAGTGTGTTAGAGAGTTTTGTGAAATACAGTTGTAGAAGCTCATTTTCAACCAGAAGATTGAGAACTAGCTTCATGAAGGAGTGGAATTTGGGTTTTGAAGAATGCGTAGAAATTCTACAGATGAAGAAGGGGAGGGAAGACATTCCCAGATATGGGAATAGCCTGAAACAAGGCACCATGGCAGGTAAACACAGTAAATGTTAAGGAGTCAGAGAAATGGCTGCAGTAGAGAGTGCCTGGGGGAAAGTAATATGGTATTAGTGTGGTATGTGGGTTTCATATATTGAAGGGCCTTAAATAGCAGGCAGTAGGGAGCCAGTGAGGATTTTTGAGTGGGAGAATGACACGATCATATTATGTATAAGAAAGATTATTCTGGTAGTGGTAGGAAGAATGGATTGGATGGGAGAGAGAATTAGGAACAGTTCTTAGGTGGTTATTGTGATGCTGTTTGTCCTTTGTTCTTGAAGAGGACCAAACAATGTCCCAATGTTGGGGTCAAGGTACAGTGTGTAGGACTCTGGCTGATCAGTCCAGCACAAGCTTGGAAAATGGCAAATAGTAAAATAGTAAGAGTGACGTCTTGACTTACCTATTTTCAACTCATCAGTCTTAGTAGCTAGAAAGATGGGAGGAGCTGCACTTGAATGAGTGACACTTTTGATTGAGAAGAGGAGAACCTATTGCTATTCTCAGAAATAGCCAGAATTCTAAGGCTGAGATCCTAGGCCTATGCTGTTCTGTCCCCTCTAGAATGTAGGATTCCTCAGCTAGCATGTGGAATATACTAGAATGCTTCCTGGTTATATTGAAATGGGCAACTAACCAATGAGAGCCCAGACCTCAAAGTATTCACAATATATGATGCCTGATATTAATCCATATGAAAGCCATGACCTAGTTTCTGGTCATGCATAATGGATGGGCCTTGCCATGATTCACAGCATGTGTAGGTATCCTGACTGTTTTTGGAAGCTCGCAATGTTTATTCCTCCTCACTTGAAAATCACCAGGGAGAGAGAGCAGCTTCTCTCTGTTCATTCCTGTTTTATGTGTCAGCAGTTCTGCCTCACTAGCCAACAAAAAGATTTTCCATCACTAACCAATTTTCCTTAATAAGGAGAGTCAAGATACCTGCACATGTGCTGAATTTGAGCAAGGGTCCCTCCGTTACACACACACAGAATCAGGATCTCTGAGCCTTTACGTGGGTTGAAACCAAGCAGCATTGTGGTCAGCTGGATCCATTTTCCCAATGCATGGGCCCGGGCACCAAGTCCCATGGTTCTGGTAATATCATTTTGCAAAAGGAGGTCCAGGCTTGACTTTTCTCTAAAGTTGGGATCAGAGATGTTGGGCCAAGATCTCTTCTGTGTTTCTGTTTCAATAGGAGCTCAAGTCCAAAGTCCTTAGAGGAGAGAGTCTATGATCAGCTAAAATGAGGTCTGCAGATGGAAAAGACCTCCATTTTCAGGTGAGTGTGGAGCAACAGACAAAACTTACCTCTGGGTATGTGGAAGAAACCCTGGAAAAGAGCTCAACCCAAAAAAGCCATTAGAACCTTTTCCAATGAAGGTCCATTGCCCCAGCAGAAGGAGATAAACACATGCCTTTTGAAATAAAGTATAGAGCCATATTTGCCACACTGTGTTCCATGAACCTGGGTGTTCAAAATTTTATGAATAGGGGGTCAGTGAGAACATTTGGATGTTTGAAATAATTTACCTGCCTCAGAGATTTGATCTGAGGAAAGTATTTTGTTAACCTTAAAGTAGTATATAAATGTTAGCCACTGCTATTGAAATTATGTAATTTCCAAAAATATCTATTATATACAAATGTTTTTTCATTCTTCTATATTGATTTCCAGTCTTACATCTCTAACTGCCTACTGAACATCTTGAACTGGATGTCCCATAGACATCTTAAACTCAACATGTCCAAAACTAAACTCATCTTTCCCCTCAAGCCTTTCCCTCTTCCTAACTTTCCCATTACTGTGGAGGGCACTGCCATCTTTCCAGTGACTCAGGATGGTAAAGGCCTTAATCAGCTCATACCTGAAAAATACAGCTTTCTGGTTGCTCTCCCTACTCAAGTTTCTCCCTGCTCCAGTCCATCTTCCAATCAACTGCCAAAGTGATCTTCCTAAAGTGCAGGTCTGACCATGTTACTCCCCTATTCAATAAATTTGCGTGACTCCCTGTTACCTTCCAGGATCAAATATAAAGTCCTTTATTTGGCTTTTAAAGTCCCTTAATGACTTGGCCCTTTTTTCCCTTTCCAGTCTTCTTACACCTTAATCTCTTCCATGTACTCTGCAATCACTAGCATCCTTGCTGTTCCTTGCACAACAAATTCCATCTTCCAACCCTAGGCATCTTCACTGACTATCCTCATGCCTGGAACTCTCACTTTTCTCCTTTCTGCCTCCTGGCTTCCCTGGTTTCTTTCAAGTCTCAGAGAAAGTCTCACCTTCTACAGTCTACTGATTGGAAAATGATTGAACAAATTGGCAAATTGTGGTACATGAATCTCATGGAAGGCATTTAAGAATGAAACTTGAAAGAGGACAATGAAAAGATAAAAATGCCACAAAATAAGTCTGCTAGGAATTCTATAACAAATTCTGTTTTCCATCGATGATAGTAGAACGATCCCTTTTTAGATTTTAACATCATAGTTCCTGTCATGGTATCTGATATTACAGTTCTTGATATGATGTATAAGGAAGTAGAAATGTCACTCAAGAAAACAAAGATGGTAAAAATAGCTAGACTAGACTAAACATACACAGTGTAAATTCATGCTGTAGATGACACAATTTTTAGAGTATTGAAAAATCTCTTCTTAAAGCATGAGAAAGAGGGAAGGATACCAAATATTTACCAAAAAAATTACAGAAATTATTAATATACAAAAAGGAAATAAGTACATGTCCATATGCCTACTTCCCCATTTCTATAAAATCTTTATGAGAATGATGTGCAGATTATGAAAGACAATGTTGTTGAAGGCATGGGAAGGGAATACACAAAATATCACAAACAATATTCTATGATAGACAATAGTCAAATAATTGACTGAAAGGTATAGAGCATAAAAGGTTCTGCTGCTTATTTACTGTTGACTACAACAACCATGTGAGCTAATAGAACAAAAGCTTATCTAAAAAGGCTCTCCTCCAATAAGGTGCATCCCATGCATATGTCAAAATCATACAAAATTTCTCAAAAGATATCTTTGTTCAACTTTCTGATTGTTAATATCAAGTGAGGTATAAAACAAGGAGATGTAAAAAGCAAAGTTTTTTTTTTATCATAGTCATGGAGATTGTCCAGTGCAAAATTTATTGAAAAAGGCATTCTCTGTAGCTAGTGAAATTTTCTCAATGCTCAGTGTTTATAGATGACATTATGGTGATTGCAACAAGCCCGAGAATATTTCAAAGCATCCAAAATGAGAAATGTGATTACAGGAATACCAAAGTGGATGAAAAATGCCTGCTGTTCAGACTATAATATGTAGTTGGATGAACAACCTGGTATAGCTTGGAGAGATTTGGTAGACAGGCAGTGAACTGGGACCAGATCTGTACAGGAGGAGAAGAATGAGTTACATTGCCTTTGGGAAAGTGCACAGTTCTTTGAATGATCCTGGCTTTTCTCCATGAAAAAAAGCCCATTTAAAAAAAATGTTGTCATTGCTTTTTGTTTTTATACTACAGTTATTTCCTCTAAACCATATTCCTCATTTTAATAAAGGAAAATACTTAAACAAAGTTAAAAAGACACAGTGATTCAGTCTGACAAAGTATGCTCTATCCATACCTATAGCTTTCAGCTATCCATTGAGAGGAGAAAAGTATTTTTCTTTATATTTCTATAGAAATGAGATTGTTCATTTCAATTCATCAGAGATCAAGCTGTTTTTCAGAGTTGTTATTGTTTACATTATCACAATTGTTTGTATTGTTCTGTTGGTCCTACCAACTTTACTTTTTCTCACTTCACATCTTCCTATGGTAGTCTGAATTCCTTGTGTTTGTTGTTCCTTACAGTACATTAATATTCCATTAGATTCATGTACCACAACTTATTTAATAATTTTCCAATCTATGGGCACCCATTTTGTTTCCAGTTCTTTGCTATTATGAAGAGTATAGCTATGTATATTTCATTATATATAAGACCTTCCTTTTTATCATTGACTTCCTTAGAGTGATATTTATGTTGTTGTTGTTGTTGTTTTTATGAGGCAATTGGGGTTAAGTGACTTGCCCAGATTCACACAGCTAGTGAGTGTTATATGTCTGAGGCTGGATTTGAACTCAGGTCCTCCTGACTCCAGGGCCAGCACTCTCTACTGTGCCACCTAGCTGCCCCAGAGTCATATTTAGAGCATATTACATAGAGCAATATTTCTAGGTCAAAAATATGAAGAGTTTAGTGGCTTTTCTTGCATCATTCTACATCGATTTCTAGAATGGTTTACAGGATCATAGAAGGCCATAGATCTAGAGCTGGAAGACATCTCAGAGCTGATCTAGTCTAATTCCCTCATTTTAGAGCTGGGAAACTGAGGTTTAGGGAAGTTAAGTGACTTGCTTAAGGTCATATCAATTCATAGCTTTGTCAATGATATGTTAATATGTCACATTAAACACACACACACACACACACACTCAAACATATACCAGTGGTCTTGTGATGCCACATGGATTGAATTTTGGAATACCACAGCTGGGTCACCGAAAAGAAAATGGTAGATATGTCACATATAGTCAATGAAGAATTCTATGGGAAAAGATGAATAAAGGATATTATTAGAGAAAAATATGACTGGGAAATGAGAATTGGTCGTGTAGTTAGAATAGGATGAACAATAGGTAGTCTATTGGTAATGACACAGTATCAGTAGATCTATCAGGAAATCCTCAGAACTTCAAGAGGAGCCCCCATGGAAGATTTATGGAAGGCCATTGGCAAAATAGGGCACCTAGGTGGCACCATAGTGCATAGAGTGCTGGGCCTAGAGTCAGGAAGACCTGAGTTCAAATCCAGCCTCAGACACTTACTAGCTGTGTGACCCTGAGCAAGTCACTCAACCCTGTTTGCCTCAGATTCCTCATCTGTAAATTGAGCTGGAGAAGGAAATGGCAAATCATTCCAGTATCTTTGCCAAGAAAACCCCCAAATGGGGTCACAAAGAATCAGACACAACTGAAACAACTGAACAACAATGACGATTGGCAAGATACATGGGACCCCAGATAGAATCTTTTTTTTTTCCCCGAGGCAGTCAAGGCTGGATTTGAACTCAGTTCCTCCTGACTTCAGAGTCAGTGCTCTGTCCATGGAACTACCTGGCTGCCCCAGCTACAAGGAATCTTGGAGGCCATCTAGTCTAACTCCCTAATTTTACAGATGAAGATACTGTATCTTAGAGAAGTGAAATAACTTGCCAAGATCACCCACACAATAAGCAACAGAAGCAGAATTTGTGCTCAGGTTCTCTGACTCCCCGTCAAGTCTTCTTTCCACTGTACCACAGGCTTGAAAAACTGGAGGGGAACCTACAGTGATAACAGCACAGGTCTATGGAGTAGATTTCACAGGATAACACATCTAGAGCCAGTAGAGACCTCAGAGTTTATCAAGTCCTACCTGATTTCAGGTAAGGTATAGAGTGTATACATATGTGTGTGTGTGTGTGTATATATGATATATATATGTATGTATGTATGTATGTATATGTATGTATATATATTTACCCATAACACACACATACACAAGTGTAGAGGGGAACGTTTTGATGAGGATGAGGATGAGGCCCAAGATGAGGAAACTGAAGCCCGAGGAGGTTGAGTGGCTTGCTCGAGATCATTCCAGGAGTGAGCAACAAAGCCAGGATTTGAACCTAGCTTTTCAGCTCCAAATCAGCTCTTCTTTCCACTGTTCCATGCTGCATCCTTAGCCTATGGCCCATTGGGCCAACATTTGTACAATCCATCATATATTTCAGGCCCCAAGATATTTTATGGCAAATTAGTTTAGATAATCTAATGTTAGCTAGGAACCTAATTGCTTGCAAGGCTGTTGTTCATTTGTGTCTGACTCTTTGTGACCCCATTTGGGGTTTTCTTGGCAAAGATACTGGAGTGGTTTTCCATTTCGTTCTTCAGCTCATTTTACAGATGAGGAAACTGAGGCACACAGGGTTAAATGACTTGCCCAGGGTCATATAGCTAGTATCTGAGGCCAGATTTGAACTCAGAAAGAGGAATCTTCCTGACTCCAGGCCTGGCACTCTATGCATTGTGCTGCCTAGCTGCCCTGATTGGAAGGTTAGCAATAGAATATGGTATGATATAGTGATCCTATAGTATATAGGAAGATACATTCTTCCCATTGGTATTTCTTACACATTAAAGGAAAACTAACTTCAAAAGTAGTTGAGAAAGACCTGACCTGAGAGTTAGGGCAAGTCACAGACCCAGATTCAAGTTCTGCCTTGGCATATACTGGTTATGTGACTGTGGGCAAGTCATTTAATCTCTTAATGCTCTAGGCAGACTTCTGCTTTTTTAATAAGATTTTATTTTTTCCCCAATTACATGTAAAAACAAGTTTTAACATTTGTTGTTGTTGCTGTTTTTTGAAGGTTTTGAGTTCCAAATTTTATCTCCTCCTCCTTCCCTGAGATGGTAAGCAATCTGATATAGGTTATACATGTACAATCATGTAAAACATTTACATATTAGTCATTTTGTGCAAGAAGACTCAAGAATAGAGAAAGGAAGGAAGGAAGAAAGAGAGTGGAAAAATAGTTTGCTTCAGTCTGTATTCAGACAACCTCAGTTCTTTGTCTGGAGATGGATAACATTTTTTATCATTAGTCCTTTGGGATTGTCTTGGATCATTGTATTGCTGAGAATAGTTAAGTCTTTCACAGTTCTTCATCATACAATATTGCTGTTACTGTATACAGTGTTCTCCTGGCTCTATTTACTTCACTTTATATCAGTTCATGTAAGTCTTTCCAGATTTTGCTGAAATCATCCTACTTGTCATTTCTTACAGCACAATAGTATTCCATTACATTCACATACCACAACTTGTTCAGCCATTCCCCTCAATTTTCTATTTTTTCCACCACAAAAAGAGCTGCTATAAATGTTTTTGTGCAAATAGGTCCTTTTCCATTTTTCAAAAATCTCTTTGGGATACAGACCTAACAGGAGTTTTGCTGGATCAAAGGGTATGCATAGTTTTATAGCCCTTTGGGTATAGTTTCAAATTGCTCTCCAGAATGGTTGGATCAGTTTACAACTCCACAACAATGCATTAGGATCCCAATTTTCCCACATTTTCTCCAACACTTATTATTTTCCTTTTTTGTCATATTAGCCAACCTGATAGGTGTGAGGTGATACATCAAAGTTGTTTTAATTTACATTTCTCTAATTAATAGTGATTTAGAGCACTTTTTCATATGTGTATAGATAGCTTCAATTTCTTTGTCTGAAAACTGCCTGTTCATATCCTTTGACCATTTATCAATTGGGGAATGAGTTGTATTTTTTTTTTATAAAATTTACTCAGTTCTCTATATATTTGAGAAATGAGGCCTTTATCAGAGTTACTTGCTGAAAAATCTCCCCCACCCCATTTTCCGCTTTCCTTTTAATTTTGGTTGCATTGGTTTTGTTTGTGCAAAACCTCTTTAATTTGATGCAATCAAAATGATCCATTTTACATTTTGTAATGCTCTCTATATCTTGTTTAGTCATAAATTCTTCTCTTATCCATAGATTTGACAGGCAAACTATTCCATGCTTTCTTTATTTGCTTATGGTATCACCTTTTATGTGTAAATCATGTACCCATTTTGACCTTATCTTGGTATATGTTGTGAAATGTTGGTCTATACCTAGTTTCTGCCATATTGTTTTCCAATTTTCCCAGCAGTTTTTGTCAAATAATGAGTTTTTGTCCCAAAAGCTTAGATCTTTGGGTTTATCAGATACTAAATTACTATGGTCACTTACAACAATGTTTTGTGTGCCTAATCTATTGCACTGATCCACCACTCTATTTCTTAGCCAGTACCAGATTGTTTTGATAATTATCACTTTATAATATAATTTGAGATCTGGTATTGCTAGGCCACCTCCCTTTACACTTTTTTCATTGATTCCCTTGATATTCTTGACCTTTTGTTCTTCCAGATGAATTTTGTTATTATTCTTTCTAGCTCTATAAAGCAATTTTTTGGTAGTTTGGGATAACACTGAATAAGTAGATAAATTTAGGTAGAATAGTTATTTTTATATATTGGCTCAGCCTACCCATGAGCAATTGATATTTTTCTAATTGTTTATATCTGACTTTATTTGCATGAAGAGTATTTTGTAATTGTGTTCATATATTTCCTGGGTTTGCTTTGGCAAGTAGACTCCCAAGTAATTTATATTGTCTGCATCTAGGCAGCTTTTTAAGACCTTAACTTTCAGAGAAAGTGCTGACTTTCCTTGCAATACAGAAATTACAGGACTGGGCCCTATTTCCTATCCTCATAAATAGTTAAATCTCCAAAGATCATAGAAAATAGCATTGAACACATGCCCATTTGCTGAAATGAGCTCAGTGCTTCAATTAGGAAACTGCTGTGAAATCAAAAAATTACATTTTTTGGCAAACTCAACTAATTATTATTCATAATTCTCTTATGCAGAATTAAACTTGAATTAAATAACAGTGTTTTACTTTTTAATGAGCAAAAATGGACTTTAAATATATACTCACAAGAGTAAATATATATGCTTTCTGCTTTAATACTTCAGCAGATCTATGATCTCATCAATTTGCGTATTCCCTCCAGGAGTGCCAGTTGCAACCTGTCTATGCCTTCTCATTCTTTGCTAATCTTGGCCATGTCTGTCCATTAGTCCTTTGTAGGGAATCCACTCCATAGTCTGGGGGCCTTCACTAGATCTTTTGAACTTGAGCAATACTTGGACTCCTTTGCTTTTGCTTCATGACCAACCCACCTCCTTTCATTCATGTGTCTGCTGGATCATATCTTTGGTACAACTCCTTTCATGTCAGCTTACTTCTGCCCACCAGAGGTCTCTCAAAGGCCCTTTGGGCCACCTTTAATTTTGATTCTTTGATGATTATGTTTTTTCATGATTCTTGGCCATGAATCCATAGCAGAACTGGAATTCTTCAACAAAGACCTGTGATTTCATCAGTGTGGAACTGGCCTCTACCCACACAAATAACTTTAAATCTTATATAATTGTCTGAGGCTCAGTGAAGGTAAATGACCATGGTCAAATAGCTAGTAAATAACAGAAGGAAGGAAGTAAAAAGCATTTATTAATAATAATAATTAACATTTGTATGGAGCTTACTATGTTCCAGGAATTGTTCTAAGCACTTTACAAATATGATCTCATTTGAACCTCACAAAATCCCTGGAAGGAAGGTGCTATTGTTATCTACATTATAGTCAAGGAAACTAAGGAAGACATGTTAAGTACTTGCCCAGAGTCATATAGCTAGTGTCTGTATTAGGATTTGAACCCAAGTTAAGTCTTTTTGACTTTAGGCCCAGCATTCTATTGTGCCTCCTTGTTGCCCATAGGAGATTTCAACCCAAATATTACTGACTTGCAGTAATTCCCCCTCTCTGGGTCTCAGTTTCTTCATCTGTAAAATGAGGGGCTTGGACCTCTAAAGTACCTTCTGCTTCTAAACCCATGAACCTGTGAGTTTATAAACTGCCAAATTTTCTCTTCCCCCTTGGAGAATACTGGAGTTAAAAAGGAGGAGTTTTAGTTTTGGGGAAGTTCAGGGGAATTGTCAAAAGTACTGCATAATTTCCCAAATACAATTCCCACTCTTTCTCTTACTGAGTTTTCTAATTAGTAATATTACACAAAACATAAAACAAAAAAGACAGAAGCTCACCAAAGGTGTTTACTTCTCTCACTGAAAGTTGAGCACGGAGTCCATACAGAAAACACTGTTTCCTTGGAGGAAAAGGGTTTCCCTGAAGTTTTCCAGAAGCTCCTGTTTAGTATGACATTGTGCAGGTTGCACCATATCCCAGAATACTATGAGATACTAAATGAGATTCCTGTATTACTGTACAAGAGTTTGGTCTAACACTTCACATGGGAAAATACAAGTGAATGCCTATTGTCCAAACTGATATGAAATTGAACAGGAAGCTCATTTCTACTGGTTCATTGGTATGTCAGATAGCCATGGGGAATGGATATTGAACCGGTTATTGAACTGGATATTGAACTGAATATCTATGTCAATTATGGGAAAATGAAGAGTAGTTAAATGTGACTTTTAAGAGACAAATAAGAGTACTATCTGACCACCATTTACAAATTGCTTTAAGATCTACAAAGCACTTGAAATAACTGGTCCTATCCTATTTGACAAACTGAAGTAAAGTTCTTACATTTTGGCAGGAAGTTTGGCAGGCACACATCAGTCTGGCCAATGTAAACATGGTAGGCAGATATTGTGTCTAAATAAAACAAATTCATCGAGGCAGCAGAGAGGCAGTATCTGCATCACAAAAAGACCTTGCCCAGGAAAGAGAGAGATATTGAAACAATATTTAGAACTTCATTTCCTATGAGTAAAAGAAAGGAATGTATATTACTTGTTACCAAAATATTTCATTCCCATCCTTGGATATAGATAAAAGGGAACAAAGAAACTATTTAAAATGCAAACTCCAGTGAAGTGAGACAAAATAAAACAATTCAAGGAAAATTTGTTGTGGGCAGAATGCCTCCCTCTTACTTCTCTACTCTGAAGACTATCTTTTAGAAGTCTTCATGTCATTTAAACATTTTGTCAGATTTCCTTATAGTATATGAATTATGAACGTGAAGTCTGCTCTTCTTTAGTTATGAAATTAGAAGTAACTTCTGTTCACTAAATAAAGATCTTTGTTTTTTTCCTTATTGGTGGACATATAGTTAGGCTTCATCCAACTGATGAGAACTGTAATCTCATCAGTCATTATTTCCTCACTTGCAGAACACAACCCCAACCATGCCTGGAAGAAGTTCTTCATGAGTTGTCATGCCTGGAAATCTAAGAGAATTCAATTTTGCATGCATTGAAAACTATGGCTTAAATTTTAGGACCAGTGCAAATTAGGGGAAGGAGAGAGAGAGAGAGAGAGAGAGAGAGAGATAGAATCCCATTTTTCTTAATCTCTAAAATTTTTTACTCTTAGGGAGAAAAAACAAACAAAGAAACCAATAATAGGGGCTTTCCAAAAAGCTGCTTAGGTTTGTCTTTGATAGTGATCTCATGCACTACAGGTTTAACAACTTAGCCAGAAGTGGATTAGTAAAGAGAAAGCAGGGTTGAATGGTATGCTGATGACTAAATAAATCCATCACATAACAATTTCCTTTTGGTTTGTTGGTTGATTTTCAGAAGTAGGAATAGAGGTGGGGAGGCCAAGAAGGAGTAGGAAGAAAAGGTGATTAAAGTCAGGGTGAATATTTACCTCTGGGTATCAATTACCCATCTCCATTATAATCCATTTAAAGTGAATTAAAATTCTACTATGTGCATGGTCATGTAGGGGGTGGGAATGGGGGTACAAAGAAAAAAAAAAGAAACAATATCTGCTTTCTTATGAACTTACCTATCAAAAGCTTCCAAGGGCTGACTGGTATAGATCCAGCACTTTTGGTAGGCATGGTGCCTGATTGGTTAGAGCCAACAACTTTACAGGGTTCATTTACTTCAAAGATTCCTAATTTTACTTGAAGGGGTACTACCTCCAAGGATACTGGTTGAAATCACTTTCCACTCTGGAAGATAAGTTTCACATCTGCAGTGGCCAAAAAATTCATCACTGGGTAACTCAGCATTTGTTGATGAGTCTTTCCTTAATTTAGGGAGGTGAGAGTCCTCAGAATTATACTTGAAGGACCTACTAGAATTTTTGTTGGCATAACTTTAAAGAAAACAGCGTTGCCTCTATAGGATGATGAGATATCATAGCAAGAATTTAGTAGAAGGAATCCAGCTATAAAATGATATGTGAATTACTTGGGATGAGCAATAATTTTGACTTTTTTTCACTGAATAGTTATTTTGGTCTGCTTACACTAGGCTGACTTAGCACATCTGGCCTTGATGACATAAAACTGGATTGAGCTTGTTTCTCTACCTTTAGTTAGTTTTCTCTTGAATGCTGGGCTTCACATCGTACGCCTGTGCTTTATTGCTCTCTTTTGTTGTGTTTCAAATTCAATGGTTTCCAAGGAAATGTGTAAAAATTGTAGCTCTTCAAAAACACATTTCAATGACTCTGTGCGTGTGTGTGTGTCTCTGTGTCTGTGTGTCTGTGTGAAAATCAAGTATTTCAGGGAACATTTGAGCCCACAATGAAACAAGATCAGTGTGTGTGTGTGTGTGTGTGTGTGTCTCTGTGTCTGTGTGTATGTGTGAAAATCAAGTGTTTCAGGGAACATTTGAACCCACAATGAAACAAGATCAAACTCACCAAAGAACAAAGGAGAAATGATGCCAAGCCCTGACAAACTATTGCTGTGAAAAAGCTTAATTAATCTTGGCAAAAACAAGTCAGACCTTCAGAGTTGCCTGGCAGCTGCTGGGGTTGTTACTGATTCCTCTAAGTGGGATGTAAGCTGACTGAAGTTGGAAGAACAGCAAGAAGACCAGTAAAAAAAAATAGAACTGGTAACATTGCTATGAAAAACAAACAAACAAAACAAAACAGAACACCCAAGCACATGGCATCAGTAAGAAAATACAAAGCCTGGCATACCAAAGGTTGGAATAAGATTTTTTTTTTTACTATGAAAGTTACTTTTTTGTTCGCAGTTATACCAAACTTGTTGGAAATTCAGGTGAACCACAGGATCTGGTTATCTCCATCAGACTGTAAAAATCCACCATAACAGAAAGAGAAATTCCATTTAAAATAGTTGTAAACAATATAAAATACTTAGTCTACCTGCCAAGACAAACCCAGGAACTATATGAATGCAATTACACAACACTTTTCACACAAAGAAAGTCAGATTTAAACATTTGGAAAAATATCAAGTGCTCATGGGTAGGCTGAGCCAATATAATAAAAATGGCAAGTCTACTTAAGTTAATTTATTTATGCCATTCCAATCAAACTACCAAAAATATATTTTATAGAGTTAGACGAAATAACAACCAAATTATTCTGGAAGAACAAAAGCTCAAGAATATCAAGGGAATTAATGAAAAAAAAACAAAGGAAAGTGGCCTAGCAACACCAGATTTCAAACTATATTATAAAGCAATGATCATCAAAACAATCTGGTACTGACTAAGAAATAGAATGGTGGATCAGTGGAATAGATTAGGTACACAAATACAGTACTAAATGACCGTAGTAACCTAGTGTTTGATAAACCCAAAGACTCCAGCCTTTGGGTCTTTGACAAAACTGCTGGGAAAACTGGAAAACAATATGGCACAAACTAGGTATAGACCAACATCTCACACTATATATCAAGATAAGGTCAAAATGGGTACATGACTTAGATATAAAGAGTGTCACCATAAGTAAATTAGAAGAGCAAGGAATAGTCTACCTGTCATATCTATGGAGAAGGGAAGAATTTATAACCAAACAAGAGATAGAGAGCATTATGAAATGTAAAATAGATAATGTTGATTATATTAAATTAAAAAGCTTTTGCACAACAAAACCAATGCATCCAAGATTAGAAGGAAAGCAGAAAGCTGGGAAACAATCTTTACAGCAAGTATCTCTGATAAAGGCCTTGTTCCTCAAATATATGGAAAACTGAGTTAAATTTATAAGAATACAAGCCATTCTCCAATTGATAAATGGTCAAAGGATATGAACAGGCAGTTTTCAGACAAAGAAATCAAAGCTATCTATAAGCATATGAAAAACTGCTCTAAATCACTTTTAATTAGAGAAATGCAAATTAAAACAACTCTGAGGTACCACCTCACACCTATCAGATTGGCTACTTAGACAAAAAAGAAAAATGATAAATGTTGGAGGGGATGTGGGAAAATTGGGACACTCATGCACGTTGGTGAAATTGTGATCCAACCATTCTGGAGAGTAATTTGGAACTATGCCCAAAGGGCTATAAAACTGTGTATACTCTTTGATTCAGCAATACTACAACTAGGGCTGTATCCCAAAGAGATCGTAAAAAAGGGAAAAGGACCTACATATGCAAAAATATTTATAGCAGCCTTTTTTGTGGTGGCAAAATATTAGAAATTGAGGGGATGCTCATGAACTGGGAAATAGCTGAACAAGCTGTGGTATATGAATGTAATGGAATACTATTGTGCAATAAGAAATGATGAATGGGCAGATTTCAGAAGAGCCTGGAAAGATTTGTACAAACTGACATGAGCAGAACCAGGAAAACACCGTATACCGTATCAACAACATTATATGATGATCAACTATAAATGACTGAGCTCTTCTCAGCAACACAATGATTCAAGACAAGTACAAAGGACTCGCGAAGGAAAATGCTATCCGTATCCAGATAAAGAACTGATGAACTCTGAATGCAGATTGAAGCATACTTTTTTCACTTACTTTATTCTTTTTCATGTTTTTTTTTCCATTTTGATATTTCTTCTTTCATAACTGTGACTAATACAGAAATATGGAAAATTTTGGAACTCAAAGTCTTGTAAAAATGAATGCTAAAAATTGTCTTGACATGTAATTGGGGAAAATACCATTAAAAAATCCACCAAAAATGTTTGGGGATTTTTACTTCCAATGTGACTGGAAGACTTGACCCCATTAAAAAAAATAATAAACTCTGATAAATATATTGATAAAAGGAGAAACAGAATTATTCTGGGATTATAGAAATTCTGAAATCAAGTTAGAATATTACAACACAATCTTGCACCATGCCACATGTTGTAAAAGGCTAAGAAATGTATTTAAGAGATGGAAATTTTCATTGAATGTCTCCCATATCAGGGATGCTCTGCCTCCTCATCTTTGCCTCCTGGCTTCCCTGGCTTCTTTTAACTCTTAGCTAAAATCACCTTTTCCTGATCCCTCATAATTTTATTGCCTTCTCTCTGTTGATTATTTCCAATTAATTCTATA
Organism: Phascolarctos cinereus; assembly: GCF_003287225.1. Classification (NCBI taxonomy): domain Eukaryota; kingdom Metazoa; phylum Chordata; class Mammalia; order Diprotodontia; family Phascolarctidae; genus Phascolarctos; species Phascolarctos cinereus. The sequence goes on from NW_027555847.1 coordinate 371,994,045, forward strand.
TATATATAACTTTTTGCTTAGCTCCAGAGTTGAAAGTCATTCCTTACTGAGATGGCATGTATTGGATGTACAGATTTTACACACACACACACACACACACACACACACACACACACATACACATATACCCACCCATACATATACATACACGCATACATATATTGCTATAGAACCTCTCTTACCACACCAGGAAAAATCCATAACATGGATATTGTACTTGACCCTTTGTTTTTGAAGAGGATCAATGCCATCACAGGTGGTGTCTTGACTTGCAGGTGAATTGAAGTAAGGCAGACTTGCACAAAATTGTTAGCCTTATTTTTTCATCCAGAGTCATTGACATCCAGTGGCAGGACAAAAGTCAAGATGACTAGCGATGGCCTGGGATACAGTGGATGACCTTGGTATCTTTGATGTCTGACCGGGCTCTAAGGACTCCATAGTACCTGCTTCAGCTGCCTTCATGGCTTTTGGAATAAATTGTTCTCATCCACCCATTGCTCCAGGGGAAGTCTTCACATGCTTGGGTTAGACATCCCCCTAACTCAACAACAGGATTGAGGCCTGTTGGTTACCCTCAACCTGGTTTAGCCCATCTGCTGAGACTGAGGTTTTACTGGGGTGTGGCCGCTGTGCCTACTACAGCTTCTTGGAGCCACCGGTGATGTGGCCACAGGTTAGGTAAAAGTTGGACACCAAAGGTGGATGAGCATCCCTGAAAAGGGTTCAGCAAGCTCTTAAACCAGACGTGCTAGTCTTGTCCTGAACATCCCATACACCCTAAGTCCATTCAATAAACACTACAATAAACACTTATTAAGTGCCTACTATATGCCAGACATCGTGCTGAAAGCTGGGGATTCAAAGAAAGACAAAAACCAGTCTAACAGGGGAGAGAAAACATACAAACATCTATGTACTTAGGAAAAATAGGATAAACTGGTGATAATCTAATGAGGAAGACCTTAGCAACAAAGGGGATCACAAAAGGCTTCTTGCAGGTATGATTTTAGCTATAGATTTACTATTTATTTCCTATATAGTAAAAGATGAAGATATTTTTTATAAACTACTTTCTTGGTTTTCACTCTCCTACAGTGTTATCAATGAGCATTTAGTAAGCACCTACATAGTGCCAGGCACTATGCTGAGTGCCAGGAATCCAAAGAAAAGCAAAAAGCAATCGCTGCTCTCAAGGAGCCAGAACTATAACAACATGCAAGCAAGGTATAAATATATATATACAGACAAACTGGAGATAATCAACAGAGGGAAGACACTTGCACTAAGAGCGATCAAGAAAGGCCTCCCAAACCTTAGCCTTGGGACCTTAGCTGGAACTTGAAGGAAGCCAGGGAATCCAGAAGGGCAGAGATGAAGAAGGAGAGAATTCCCGGCATGAGGGACAGTCAGCGAAGAAGCCCAGAGTCAGGAGGTGGAGTGTCATACCAGGAACAGCAAGGAGGCTACAGAATAGATTTGCTCTTATATAAGCAACATTTAGGATCTGGTAATAATAGCTATCTGGCTATGAAGTGCTTCACATACATTTCTTCTTTTGATTCTTTTACAATGCCCCTGTGAGCTAGGTGGTATAAATTTCATTTATCCCCTATTTTGTGGACGAGGAAACTGAAGCACAGAGAGGTTAAGTGACAAGCAAGGGTGGATGACAAGACCTATACATGCACAAGATCTTTTTCACATTTTATATCTATTGCGAAAATTGTCTTATGGTCTGTAGCTAGAAGTCTTCATATAATCTAATACGTAGGAAGACTACTTCAGACTTGAGGTATAGCTAGAGCCAAGGCTCTAATCTAGATCTCCCAGCTTTTCATCTCTTCTTACTATGCAACTCTCCCCCTTTGGTTTTTTTTTTTAGACAATTGGGGTTAAGTGACTTGCCCAAGGTCACATAGCTAGTAAGTGTCAAGTGTTTGGTCTGAGGCCATATTTGAACTTGGGTCCTCCTGATTGTAGGGCTGGTGCTCTATCCACTGCACCACCTAGCTGCCCCTAAAATAACTGTCTCCACTTCATTTTTCATTGATTTTTTTTTTTTTGCCAGTAGCATTTGCTTTTGAGTCAGAATTGCTAGATCATTAGTTCAATTAGCCGAGCTCCTTACTATCTAAAAACTTATTATAACAGTGCACAAATGTGTATAACATCTACAACCACTGTGCTTAAAGGCAGGAGACACAAATATTAAAAAGTGGGAGAAAAATTTTTCTTTAGCAATGAAGAACAATGAATGTCACAGGCTGGGCCTGAGGCTGAGAGAAGTTTTTCTGTCTTGAAGCTTAATTTGGAGTGTTACTAAATTAAATTCAATGAACATTTATTAAGCATCTACTGTATGATAGGCACTCTGCTAAGTGCTAGGGATATAAATGAGAAAAAGAACAGTCCTTGTCCTCAAGGAATTTACAATCTAATGGGGAAATACAAACCCAAAAGGAAGCTTGAAAATGAGGGGTGGGTTTTAATGGGAGCAGGGGAAGAAACAGGCTAACGTCCTACTTTACTGTCTCCATTGGGTAACTAATTCTTCTGGACATCTTTTGCCTTGTCACATAACATGTACTTGCTTGTAGTAAAATGTTTTCCCAAACGTAATTTCTGCACTATGTCCAGCCTTACTTTTCTAGTTTAAAAATTAAACTACAAATTTGAAAAGGAAATTGGGTTAGTAAATAGTTTGTGTTTTTTTCTCATTTTTATGTAGAGGGTAATTGAGATACTAACATCATCTAATGCTAAAATCCCATTAGTTACAGAGAGCATTTGTTATTTTGAAGAGAAGTGTTCATTTTTGTTATAGATTTTAAAGATAACCAAGTTCCTATGGGGAAAAATACATAGGACCACGTGAAAATGAGAGGCATAAATAATGCAATCCCTAGTGTCAAGAATTATTGTTCTGATGTCAGAGAATGTCTTATAATAAAATAAGGACAAAAATTTTTAAAAAAAGAAAGTGAGGGGGTGGGAGGAGCGGGGGTGGGGAGAGAGTTTAAGGTGTTGGGGTTGGGGTAGCATCTTGTTCTGCTGAGTTGAAACTGTTATCAATGAGGCACTGATTACTTGTGGAAGGATGGAAGGCTGCTATCTCATTAGCTCTGTGCATCATAAAGAGAGCTGGGTCGCATATCTAGAGTTGTTTGTAGGAGGTCCACAGTATAGATAGGGGAGGAGAAAAGTAAGAGTGAAAAAAAAGAAAAGGAGTATGTAACCGGAAGAGGTGAGAAAAAGGAGAAAGGAAAACTGAATCAAATATGGCTGAGTAATAGAGTACTGCTGTTTGTTTCAGGTATGAATGAGTGGCTTCAGGGACACAGATTGCTTGGTGCTAAGAAATGCCACCTTTCAGAAATATCTGTGCAGGACCAGAAGTCAGGACACCTGGGTTTTAGACTCAGTTCTGCCTTTAACTAGCTATGCAATCCTTAGTCAAGTCACTCAGTGCCATGAGAAATAGAGATGATGTTACTACTGTTTATAGCTCCCAGGATTATTTCTTTTTTATGGTGAGGCAATTGGATTTAAGTGACTTGCCCAGGGTCACACAGCTAGTAAGTGTCAAGTGTCTGGCTTGAGACCTCCAGACTCCAGGGCTGGTGCTCTAGCCACTGTGCCACCTAGCTGCCCCTCCCCCCCCAGAATTATTTCTAGGATAAAATGGATTATCAGATGTGCCAATGTTTTGAAACCTTGTACTGTAAATACAACATAATGTGTTTTTGTTTGTTCTTTTTATCCACTTTGAATCCTCAGAACTTGCTCTGGTAAACTTTTATATTATGCCATGTTTGAGTCTCAGCTCTGTGCCACCCAGGTACCGACCCAATTATTTCTCATCAGAGGATACCTAGAGCTCTCACCTACAGGCCACCTCCAGCCATAGGCAATTAAAACAGTTGTTTAAATATTGTGATATCCCAATGCCTGCAAATAAATGCTTTCTAGCAATTAGCTGTGTCAAACAGCCTGCAAAGTTTTTTTCTGAGGCATTTTTTCTATTGTGATAAAACTCTGATCTGTTCTATGTTTCTTTTTCAAGGACAACTGCAGCCCTGTGGTCTGCCCCCACAAGAACAGAGATCTTTGTGGTTCTCATTCCATCCAGCACTCATCAGGGTAAGCACTGTGGCAGAAATAGTTGATACCATCCATATACGTGGTTGAGAACTACCTAAGGTAAGCATTCTGTGGAGCTTGGAAGCCAGGAAGAGCCATAAGCATTTCTTGATTTAAAAGGATATGTTACTATTAGTAGTTTAAAATAGTTGATTGTTTTCTATAGATTTCACCAGCTATGGTGATAAATATATAAGCTTGTTTTCCTCTCTGATCATAGAATTATAGAGTGATCATAGACCTTGGAGGTGAGGAAGTCCAAGCCGGTCATTCTCCCTATGAGGAAAAGTAAGGTTGAGGATGTTAAGGAACAAATCCAAGGTCACACAGTGGTAAAACCACAGCTAGAAGCCTAATCTCTTGGACCTGTCAATTGCTGTCTTATCTCTACCATACTGCCTGGAAGAATAAGTAGTCAGCAATAAAGATCAAGGAATCCTGACTAATCCAAAGGGAACTTGGAACTGCTCTGCTGCAGTTGGGTTTACTAATTTATGGAATTATAACATCTTAAACTGGAAGAGACCTTAGAGATAATCTAATCCAATCTTCTCATTTGGCTGAGGGAGAACTGAGGCCCAGAGAAGTGAAGCAATTCACTTGAGGTCACACATGTAAGTAGCAGAGATAAAACTTTAATTCAGGTCCCTTGACTGACTATAGAAGTTTCAGTTTGAGATCTTCAAGGCTTAGAGTACATAGAGGCAAACCTCATTCATTTGGGTTTCATGAATTTAGAATTTGTAATTATTTTAGTAGTAAATGGAATGCAATTTATTGTTTATTTATGAGCAGTAGTAGTAGTAGTAGTAGTGATAGTAATAGTAGTAGTAGAAGCCATATTGCAGAGAAAAATGTTTAAGACAAGACAATGAATTGAATTGAAGATGCCCCAGTCTTTAATTTAGACAAACTCATTTATCAACAATTGTATGTTAGTTAAAATGAATCATTATTTATTCACTAAATCAATCCATTAGCCTAGTTCCAGTTACTGAATGTATCCAAAAATAAGAAGCCTAAATTTTTAAGGAATATGCATTTTTGTTGTTGTTCAGTTGTATCTGATTCTTCATGACCTCATTTGGGGTTTTCTTGGCAAAGATACTGGAGTGGTTTGCCATTTCTTTCTCCAGCTCATTTTACAGATGAAGAAACTGAGGCAGACAGGGTTAAGTGACTTGCCTAGGATCATGCTGCTACTAACTGAGGCCAGCTTTAGATACAGGAAAATGAGTTTTCCTGACTTCAGGCTGGGTACTCCATCTGCTTCACCACTTAGCTGCCCCAGGAATATGCATAGGAATTGAGAATTGGAAGGGGCTTTTGAAATAATCTCATTTAAAAATACTAGGGTTGGGGTTGAGTGGTCTTTAAATTCTACTCAGTTCTTGTGTTCTAGGATTACAAAAATATTCTTTACTTGAGATTCTTTACTCATTCAGAGTGACCTCTTCCTCAAGTTAAGGTCAATTAATGAAGTTTTACTAAGCTATTTTAAAAAATGGAATTCTCTAGTAAAACACTAAAAACCGCTTTCAAATTGGAAGTAGAATTGGAGAACAAAACAGGATGGGAGAACAAAGACTCTGTGTTGTCCTAAAAAAGTCATTTGCTAAGCTGAGGTTTTTAGGAGAATTTTGTTTGATAAGATAACTGTGTGCATATTTGGATTTTTGTTGTTGTTCTCAAAGGTAGCAGGCAGCAGGCTTTGCTAGGAAGGGAAATGTCCTATTTGTCCTCTAATTATGTCTATGATTTCTAGTTACATTTCTGTCCTTCACTCCAACAAATTGTTGGCAAAAGACTGCATGTCTGTGGTCAAAGGAAGATCCTAGCTAAGGTTAAAGAAACACTGTACCAGGAGGCTCACTGCCTGGATAATGTTTTTCTTTTCTTCCCAGGAACTTCTGAAAGGTTTTAAGACAGTGTAGTAGAGGGATGGTAGTCTTCAAGGATGGAAGGAATACTGAGAGGCAGCCTCCTTTAGTGGATTTAGTGCTTATTCAACCTGGAGTTAGAGAGATCTGGCTTCAGATCCTGCCTCTGGCACTTGCTAATCACTTAACTGCCTGGAGTCTCAGTTTCCTCATCTGTAAGACTGAGTAGAAAAACACTCATCATCTCTGCCTCAGGGTTGTCTGTGATGGTCAAGTGGGCTAAAGTATGAAAAGTGCCATGTACCTGTCAATTATTCTTATCCACACCAATGAAATCCTAGCTCTGCCTGCATAACTACATACTATATTACTAGATGATGTCCCACAGGAACTGATAATCCTACAACATGTAAACCAAATGCTTCAAATAGTCATTTAAAATGCATCCATTCAACAAATATACCTTCTATGCTCAGAACCCTGTGTTAGGCCCTGGAGCAGATACAACGATTAAATAAGACTTGGCCCCTTTCCTCATGTACTTAACCGTCACCGGGGGGGGGGGGGGGGGGGGGGGATGACCCAACCACATAGTTATTTTACACAATATTATATGATAAGCACAATGGAGAGCTGTAAGACAAAGTGCTTGGGGAGACCGAGTTCTGGGGAGGAAAGTCATAACAAGGCATGACTGCACAGAATGTTGAGGAGAGTGAGAGCAGTGAAGGCCTCCTGAAGACTTGACTTTTGATTTGGACTTTAGAGAATGGGTAGGAATTCGAATCTGAAGAGGAGGAAGCAGGGCATTGCAGGCCCAGGGAGCAGAATAAGTAGAAGCTTGAGGAAAAGTGGGTAGATGGGACATTGTGGGGGAGACAGGGACAAGAATAAACAAGTTTGGCTGTTTTAGGAGGCATTTAAAATAAGAAGATTAGAAAATGAAAACAAGAAAGCAGAATGTTGTTTTTCACAGGAGCAGGTTAAGGATTTTTGGTGCATATTCCCCCCCCCCCGCATCTGCTCATCTCCCCTCCCCAATATCTGTCTCTCTCCTCCTCTCTTTCTCTCTTACACACTCTCACACACATTCTCTCTCTCATACACACATACACTGTCTCTCATTCTGTCTCTCTCACTCTCACACACATATACACTCTTTCACTGTCTCATTCTCTTTCTTACACCCTCACACACACACATACACTGTCTCTCATTCTGTCTCTCTCACTTTCTCTCACACACGCATACATTCTCTCACTGTCTCATTCTCTCTCTCTCTCTCTCACACACACACATTCTCTCTCTCTCTCTCTCTCTCTCTCACACACACACACACACACACACACACACACACACACACTCTTCCTTCTCTCCTCCTCTCTCTCACCCCTGCTCCAAGTCACAGAGCTCTGAGGCGGTAGAGAAGTGGTTGTGGAAGAAGTATCAAAGGCACTGTGGTCCCATCACAACAAGTGTGGTGGCGGCACACCTTTAGCATGACTAGGAATGGGACCATTACCAAACCCAGCTAGGGCAGTGGAAAAGAGAAAGTGAAGGAAGAATCAGCTATCTCTAGGCACAAATGGAGTTATGGAGTTGTAGCTGTTCAGGGCCTTGAAACAGAATGAAGAATTTGAATTGAAGGTGAAGAGGGTGGGAAAAGGAGTGAAGGAAGGAAGGAAGGAATGTGGAGTCATGAGGTGCCAGTGGTAAGCAAGGGACATTTTGCAAGGACTTTTTATTTTTTATTTTTAGCTGGTATGAATCTGAGCAGGAAAGCCAAGGTTATCAGAGAGAGAAATGAATACTATGAAGGTCTGTGAAGGAGAAATGGCAGATCTTTCTTATGTTTTGAAGGGTAAATGAAGGGAGGACTTGGCCCAGATTGGGGTGTTGACTGAAAAAAAAAACATCTCAAAGGAGGGGTCCAAAATAGCCTTGGGACAATTCCTTAGCTAGTCAGACACAAACACATCTGCAGAGAGGCTATTCTGAAAGTATTTCAGGGAGACTCTGTCCTGGTGATTTGTCACTAGCTCTTAGATCAACAGGGAAGAATTGTTTACGAATGTAATAGTTTGTTCTTTTTCACCACTAATAGCAACTCTGTAAGAAAATGGGTTGCATCTAAATACATGTCCTTGGCCCAATGGGCTACATGCATGTTGTTGGTGATCATCAATGATGAAAAATAAGGTCATGGAGAAAATGGCAGTGCCTAATTCTAAGGACATAATGCCATTATGAAATGAATATGATGCTATAAAGTGATCAAAGAAGGCATCTCCCTCCCTAAGCAGAGTCATATTTGGCTTCAGACTCAAAGCAGAGCAGGAAGAAAGAAGTACTTTAAAGGGCTGGGAGCCACTTAGTGAAAACATTAGATTCCCTTGGGCCTTAAACCTTCATTTTGGTTCTTCCCGTGCTGGTGTTGTGTCTGCATCTTATCTGAGGCTATTAATTAACTCCCTTTCACCTCGCAGAAATCTTGAATATGTTTGCAGCGTCAAAAATAGTAATGCCCATAGCAGGGATCAGAAAGGACATCCTAGTACTAATCCAGGAGCTGACTCTGGATTTCTCTGTGGCCATAAGCCACAAAAGGAGACAGATGGCTATCCATTTTCATTTCCCCATGGATTAGATGGGGGTGGAGTGAAAGGGGGAAGAAACCTTGTTTCTTCTAGTCAATCCAACTTCTTTCACATTTATGAAGGTCTAGGCACTGAGGAAACAAAGAGAGCTATGACACAGATCTTATTGTCAAGGAGTTTACTGCTTAATTAAAAGGGGGGTGAGAGTAACAAGGACAAGGAGAAAGTGCATGAATAACCTTGGGTATAAGGGAGAGCAAGAGAAGCACAGAAGGGAGAAGCAGGCAAATACTGTGAGAAATGGGAGGAGGGAAGGAGAGATCACTTTCACATAGGGATGAGGGAGGAAGAGATGGCATCTGAGTTGGGCCCGAAATTACAGACTCTCAGGGTGCAAAGGGACCTCAGTGGCCGTCTGTTTGCCCCCATACCAGATAGGAGTCACTTCTACAACATCACCAATTAGGTAGCACCCAGCCTTCAGTGGAAGAGTGAGGGAGGGGCCTCACTCCTCCTCCTCCCTCCCCAGGCAGCTCATTCATTCCATGTTGGGAGTAGTTCTAATTGTTGGCAAGTTTTTCATTACATTGCTCTAACACTTCATGAGGCTCTTAGCTCTTCCTCTGTGAGCAAGCAGACAAAGTCTAGTCCTCTTTCTGTGTGACAGTCTTTTAAACACTTGAAAACAGCTATTCCACTAAGTCTTCTCCAGGTTAAACCATCCCTGTTTCTTCAACTGATATAGTTCTTTACCACCCTGGATTCCCTTCCTCTGTACACCCTCCAGTTTATCAATGTCCTTCCTAAAGGCCATTGGGACAACTAGGTGAAACAGTGGATAGAGTGCCAGGCCTGGAGTCAGAAAGACCTGAGTTCAAATCCAGCCTCAGACACTACTTATGTTATCCTGGCAACCTTGTTTGCCTCTATTTTCTCATCTGTGAAATGACTTACTCCTGCACCTAGCATGGGAATCTGCTAAATAAAAGCGATGGCTTTCAATTAGTAGGCACATAATGAATATTTGCTGAATTGTTGTTATTGAATCTGTTGCTGCCAGACTTATCAAGTAAGTAAACAATCATAACCACCCATTCCTTAAAGTTTTAAAAGCTAGTGTCATTCAACGCTGTAGTACTAAAATAGTACTTTTCAAAGTCCCTTCTAGCTGGATCCCAAATTCTCCTCTTTGACAGTAGCATTTTGTCAGCAGTATTTTCAGGGGCCCCCACATCCCTGCCCTGTCTCATCTCTTTGTAGCCATTTCTTCTGTTTTATGTAATACTACACTGCACTAGTTCTACTTTGTTATCTCTTTTTTTTCTATTCTTCTTCCTCTTACCTCTTAACTGTGTTTAATTCTCCACCTTTTTCTATCTTCATTCATTAAAAGTTATCATCTTCACTTGTGGCTTCAATGAAGCTCGTGCTGCTAACTCACTAATCTACATCTCTAGCCCCAACCTGATATGTCTAATAGTATATTCCATCATTATTTCAAATTAAACGTGAATTTGGGCAACTTTCTTAACCTCTCTGGTCCTAAATTGCTTGTAAAATTTGAGGTGTTGGGTTCTGAGATTCTTTTAAATATTGTTCAAATATTTAGAACCAAATGCATGAGAAGCAGCCAACATCTGGTAGTAGATAGAGAACCAGAGTCAGGAAGTGCAGGGTTTAAATTGGGCCTCTGACACCCACTGACTGCATGACCTTGGCCAAGTTACTTAACCTCTCAGTGTTCTAGATAGCTCTCCAAGTCCATAAATTACTGAACACTTGCTGATCTGAATTAGTAAAGAGAATTTCCTCACTGGAATTCCCTACACAAATGAAGTCATAGATTCAGACCACAAGAAGACCCAAACTCATCATCTCCCTCTATTTATCTCCCAACTAGATTCTCCTTCCTAATTTTATAATTTTTTAAATTATAAAATGTTCTTCTAGTCTCCCAAACCTTGGAATCATCATTGACTCCTTCTCCTTCTCACACCTCAGTGATCAATCCCATTCCTTCTTCCAACTCTTCTTTCCAACTATGGACTTTTCTTTCCCTCTCCATTGCCAGTGATATCACCCTAGTTCAGGCCCTCATGAAATCCAAATTACTCTAACAGCTCTTAATTTTTTTTCCTGCCCTCTAATCTATTTCATTCTATCCTTTATAATTCATGGGGGAGAAATGGAAGAGATTCCGGATTTTAAAGCTCTGGTTCTTTTTACAATGGTTGGTCACACTAAGTAACCATCAGGGCACTCAGTGTCCTCTTTCGTAAATTAAATTCTCCTCCAACTAGGTTATGAGAAGGGAGTTCTAGCACAAACTTTGGGGGTTTTCTAGCATCCCTGATGTGGTTTAGTAAGATGTTGCTGCCATCTTGTGCCTTCGTGAAGAAACAGCTACGCACAGGGTACTTTGCTGAACTCTGGTTTAGAAAGAGTTAGTGAGACTCAAAGAAAGGGATGGTAGAGCCAAGGGAAGAGAAGGAGCATCTTAGCACTGCTAAGGGAGGTTCAATTGCCTGAGAACTCCAGGACAACTCAGAGAACTCCTGAGAACTGGGCACAACTGGGCTTTTGACCTCTTGGCCAGCCTAGTGAGGAACATTAATTCAGCTATCAAAGCTCCCTTTCAAAATACTCTTTCTTCTGTATTTTAAATGCAGGGATGGGGAAATTATATGAAGTCATCACATTTAGCTACCCAAGCGGAACTCATCGGGTCATCTCAAGAGTAACTATGAGGCAGTTCTCCATGGGAGCTCCTGCAGGAACTCATCACATCACAACCAGCCAGCCCAGGATCTGGGAACTGGGGGTAAGAACTAGGGGCTGGTTTGTTGAATCCACACACAGTTGTTAAAAGTTGACTTGTGGACAGCTAGGTGGTGCAGTGGATAGAGCACTGACCCCAGATTCAGGGGGACCTGAGTTCAAATTTGGCCTCAGACACATAACACTTACTAGCTGTGTGACCCTGGGCAAGTCACCCCCGTTGCCTATCCTAAAAAAAAAAGTTGACTTGTTTATGAGGGAACAGAATACTCCCCTTCAGGTGCATTGCAAAGCCTTTCCAAATCCTGGTAGGGTTATGGTAAAGTGCTGGTCTTTATAAAGAGAATCTGACTTATGAATCTTATATCCCTTACCCTTTCCCCATTAGTTGCATAAATACCGATTATTATACAGAATCAACAAGTAGAGCTGGAATGTCAAGATGTTATGGGGGAGGGGGCTTACTTTCACCATGATATTTCTAGCTTGTCATTCAGAAAATATTTTGTGATTATCTCCTGTGTTTAGAGTCCTATAGTAAGGGCTATAGGCAGAATCATTAGAATTAAAGATTTATAGGAAGGGACCTTAGAAATCAGCCAATCTCTTTTGCCAATGATGAAAAAGGAGAATGACTAAGCCAAGGACGCTTGGGAGATGCAGAAGAGTTAATAGCCAAGTGTCAAAAGGAAGCTACAATTTAAAGTCAGATTCAGGAGTGATGCTCATGGAGATACACTTGGATATCGACCACAGGGGTGTGTGTGTGTGTGTGTGTGTGTGTGTGTGTGTGTTTGTATCCCTATAAACACTGATAACAATTCAGATATGTATTCAGGCACTGGGCTATTTGCAGTGCTTGGGTTGACCAGAGTTAGGCAGAGTTAGTCTGGGAAAGGTTTGGAAGAAGCAAGAGAAGAATGGTGCTTGGTGAGAGGAGGAATAGAGAGTATTATGACAAGTGAGTCCTGTGTGAGAGAAGTCCTAATCTAGCAGGAGCTGAGAGGTAAAGGGTGTGTGTGTGTGTGTGTGTATGTGTGTATACACATATATACATACATACGCACACACACACATACATATAGCTTAGCACAGTGCCTGGCACATAGGAGACACTTAATAAATGTTTATTCCCTTTGCCCCTTGTTGCTCAGCCTGCTCTTCTTATGCACCAATCAGTAGCCCATCTAGCTAAACTCAGCATAGTACAAGTAGAAAGAATGCTGCATTTGGAATCAGAAGACCTGGGTTTGAATCCTGATTCTGCTACTTACTACCTGTATGACTATAGCCTGGTCACTTCAATTCCCTCATCTCTAAAATGAGGGAGTTAAACTACATGGTCTTTAAAGTTCCTTTCTGCTCAAAATCTAGGCAAACCTGACTCTTTAAGGGCAGGGTTTTAGACTGGCTCTGAGCTCAGGTAGCAGATACTCCCATTATTCTGGACTTATCTTACTTCTAGAGCTTCCTACACCAAGGACTGAGGTCAGCCCTAAGATTCTGCCAGGATTTAGACAGTCTCAGATCTGGTGTCACATGGCTCAATGAAGCTACAGATGTCAATCATGGGAGAGAGGTGAGGACCTCATAGTTCTCTTCCCTAATTGAATCTTTTCCACTTTTCAGCTCCTCTCTCATTCATGTCACACTTCTCTGGTGCCCATGCTTGTCATCAGGCCTCAGGATAGAATTTAGAAGTGCTGTCTGTCTGAATTTTCACCCTCTGAAACACAGGAAAGCAGTCACTTGTTTATGGCCAGAGGCTGCTAGCTTCTGATCAAATTATGCAAGAGGCCAAAAGGATGAAAAAACCGTTGGTAACTTGTGTTTGTTTCCTTCCCCAGCTGACAGCAGTGACAGGCAGAATTTTCCTGTGTCTCCTTGACATGGACCAGAGAAAACTGAGCTTTGTTATCATGAGCAATGCCATCTCCTTATTGGAATATCCACAGTTGGAGGGAATTGTTGCAGTCCTTCTGAGCAAACCCATGCTATTTGTCAGGTATCTTGTCAGGGCTGACCCAGAGCTTTCACCCTGATCCACAAGAGGTTTCAGGGGAGCATAGGCTGACAATTCAGAAAGAGCTCAAATAGAGATACTTGTGAATGCTTTGTCTTGGTAAGAGCGAAAACAAACTCTTCATTGTGGGGACTTCTGACATAGTGATGATAGGTGGTCTGCTTTTCTTCATGGGCATTATTGTTGGCTAACCTTTAAGTTAAAGGAGGAAACTAGATTGTGAGCTCCTTGACCCAGGGACTCTCTTTTTGCCTCTTTTTGTACCATCAGAGCTTAGCACAGTGCCTGGCACATGGTAGGTATGTGCCAACAACATGATTGTTGGAAATCTTGGGTTGGATAAGTCAACTGGGGTAGATATCATGTAACAGTATTGCTTATCAGTGACTTTTCCCCTGCTGATAGCAAGTGTGACTTTGTATTTTTTATTTTAGTTTCCCTTTTGAGGTGCCTGAGGGCAAGCCAGACCAGGCTGCAAGAAAGATAATGTCTTTTCGGCTTGAGGAGAAAAGCAGTTGGGCTCTCCTGGAACCTCCTCAGCTACATTATGCTGGAGCACTTATTTTGGCTAAGTACGGGATGGTGGTGCTGGAGCAGAACTAAATCTCTATTCAGCTTTGTGCGTGTTACATAATGTATAGAATTTTTCCTTTGTACTTTGTACTCCCAGCATGTGGCCCAGTGCCAGTAAATATTCTACAGGATTTTGGAGTGTACTTTCTGGGATTCATATGGTGATTTTTCTTTTCCAGATCTATGGATCAATCACTAAGAGAAATCCCAAGTGACCATCTACCTGAACCCAGCTCTCAAACTAAGAAGCAAAGGATATCTCGAAAGTCTTTCTTTTCCAAGGTTCGAGTCAGAGAAAGGAAGGATAGGCCTAGGACAGCGGTTTTTATTTGCTCCTTGGGGTTCCTTCTTAGGCTTAGTGCTTCCCCATGTGGAAGGAAGAATGCCTCTTTATGTCATTTGGGTAAACTGAGACCCCCTACACATATTGCCAATAGCCTTACTTGGGGGTATAAATCAGAGAATTAATTGCAATAACACCAACCCACTTTTTCCCATGTGAATACCACTGGGTTGGATCCACTTGGTGGTAACTGTCTGGATTTTAGACATAAGACTTTAAGAAGAAATAAACATCCTCTGAGATATTAGTCTTATAAATCCAAACTTTTCATGCCTGCAGTCATCACAATTTTATACTTTTCAAAGTTTGCAGAGATATTATGTTATCACATCCCTTCAGCTTAACATTTTCTTCTCATAGAATGGCACTATAAGCCTTAAGGAATGTGGGTCCAATTTCTTGGTTTCTGATGGTTGGGCAGTTTTAGAGAATAGGGCTTACCTTAGCCCTGGTATGGTTTTAGGGTATCAGGAAGGCACTATCCTAATTAACCCCCCAAATCTCTTTTTGTTGGCAAGTGCTTGAAAGTCCAGAGTTAATTTACTTTAATTCAACAAACACTTATGAAGCAGCTACAATGTTCTAGGCACTTGTGTTAGGTACCTGGGGGACTGGGGAAGGAAGGGAACCAACATTTATATAAACTGGACCAAACATTCCTTAACCAGGACCAGAAACTAGGCTTCTTGACTCCTTCCAGTTCAGAACTCCTTCTATTACATCATACTGCTTTTCATTTATATTTCTTATTTCATATTTTGTCATTGCAACTGATGAATGATTGATTCAACCTCAGCCGAGGCCTAATGAGTGTGTTGATTTACAGATATCATGGAAGTTCAGGCTCCATAACCGGGAGCCCCTGAAGAACGTATTTTACCTTTTGGCAGAAAGGGCTCGAGATTCCAACACCAAAAGGCGTCACATGGCAATTAAAGGCTTAGGAAATATGGCTTATGAAGCACCTGACAAGGTAAGAATTAGGAAATTCTTAGTCATTTCTTTACTTACCTAACCAGGGATCACCCACATGGCAGAATTTCCCAATGCCAAGATTAAGGAAACTTCAAAATAATATTTCCTGAGGAGCAAGGATGCTGGCAATATTTACTGCCATGCCCTTCTTGTGCCACCCTTCTGGGTGTATTAGGTACCATCTGTCCCCATTTTACCCAGGGCAAAATGATGTACTAGAGAAATGCTCTCTTCAGCCCTCTTCTGTGTCCCTATGTATGCTAAGGGGAATGGGGCATGAGGGAAGAAGAGGGCATTAGTGGCACTGCCCTGCATGCACCGCCCTCGATATATTTTCACCAGGGGATTCCAAGAGAGTCTGGAGCAGCATTGAACAGGAAAGTGGAAAGGAGCAAGTGAATCTGCTTTGTGAATAGCTATGCCAGCATTTCAGAGATGAACATTGAGTTGAGGATATTTAAGGTGAAGTAAGGTGGCACTGTGTAGATATAGAACTAATTTCAAAACCAGGAAAACTTGGGTTCAAGACGTGCCTCTCACCTATACTGGCTGTGTGACTCTGGACAAGTCCCTCCACCTCTCAGTGTTTTAGGCAACTCTCTAAGACTAAAATTTGTGGAGAAGATGCTGACCTGCTTTGGTAGAGGGAATTTCCTCGTCAGGTAATTCCCTATATCAGTGGTTCTCAAACTTTTTGGTTTCAGGACCCCTAGAGACTGGAGACACTTCCCCCACCCATTCGTCCTGTACTTCTCCCTCTGCCTCATGGTCTGGTTTGGAGGTATCATTTTGGGTAGATAGAAGCAGGGTAGATGGCAAGATGACTGGGATGGATAGCTAGATGGGATGTGAAGCATGGCCTAGTTTAGGGGTCTGGGGCTGGCTAAATGTAGTGAGCCTTGATGCTACAAGGTATTTTGAAGGTACAATGAGGGCAGAAGAAGTGTTAAGAGTGGTTTTTAGGGTTACTCAGCCTTCTAAAGGGAGCAGGGCAAGAAGGAAAACCAATAGAAAGATGTATACTGTGTGGGGCAAAGGTATCTTCTAAGAAGTTTTTCCTACATGCCCTTGATAACCTAGCAGAAAACCATAGATTACTGAAGTGCTGCCCAGCATGCTAAGCAGGGGAGATGTTTGCAGGCCTTGGTTGTTTTTTCCTTTGGGGCATATAGGGAAGAATGCTTTCTCTTGGAGAAAAAAATTGGGGAGGGGAGAAAACAAGCATTTATTAAATGCCAGCTCTATGCCAAGCACTGTGCTAAGCACTTTACAAATGTAACAGATTCAGAACAGATTTTAGAGTTGGGTCCTATTCATGTAGCAGGGAGAATGGGGCCCTTCAGAGTGGAGGGTGGCCACGTGAAGATTCTCTGCTATTTATGATCTTATGATCCCTTTAGACAGGCTACGGAAAACCTAGAAGAAGTCAGCAATGAAAAGGGGAGCTGGTAGAGCTGCCATATAAGTAATGGCTCTGTCACTTCAAACTTAGAGAATTAACATTCGACAAAGATATTTAAAGAGAAGAAAGGTAATTTAGAGGGCTGATCTGTATTGGTAGTTGGAGAGGAATTCTCAGGTACACCATAGACAAACTGGGATAGGCCTGGCTGAAGTTATGTAGGTAACCTGGAGTGTGTCCTTCCCATGAGCGTTCTATGTGCTCTGGAAAGATGGTAGCGGTGGTGGTGGTGGCAGAAGGACAATTGTGATGTGTCTGTGTCTGCGCTCTTCTCTGCCCCCTCCAAGGGACTATGTCATGGTTGTGTTTGGGACCCTCCTCAGTGTATGTAGGGATGTGGTGGCGTGAGAAGTGTGAGGGTGAGAATAAAAGAAGAACTGGAAGTGTGAGGAAGGGTGTTAATTTATTAGAAGGATGAATCTGTGGTGCTACGGTAATTCAGACACGTCCTAGGCTGAATATCTTATTAACAGAGCTGAAATTCACTCTCCCTCTGGTGGCCTGTTTGAGAGATCAAGGCTATAGCTTAACACTCCTGATTTCTATGAAGCCTGTCATACCCTCTTGGCCACCATTTTAGTGCTCCCCCAAGGCCTCCCCAGGCTGGGCTCTGGATCCTTTCCGCACTCTATGTACCTTAAAACTTACCACCCCTAAATCCTTTCATGGATGAAGGGAAGTTTTGGGCTTGACCTCAGTCAGCCACCACTTTGTAAAGCACCTGCTAAAAGACTATCCTCTGAGCTATCGAGGATGATTTAATCCTCCCAGTGTTCCTTGTGTGAGCAAGGAACCCCAGTAGAAGATGAGCAGTCTGCCACAATGCTTTTGTCTGTGGGTACTGGGAGGGTTGGGTGGTCCATCTTTTGTTAACTTGGAAACATTAATTCCTATACTATTAATGCTCTTATATATCTTGCTTGCTTACAGGTGAAAAAGTATAAGAAGATTTTGCTAGACTCACTGGTCCATGGACTGTATGACCCTGTGAGTTCTGAGATCATATATGAGAGTGTGAAGGCACTGATCATTATCCTGGGCAAGATCAAGGGGAAAGGTTTGGGCTCCTTCTTCATAGATATCACCCTTCAGACCAGGACTTTATTAGATGATGTAAGTAGCTCAAGAAGTGCAAATGATTAAATTCTTAATGGTGAGGGGAGCAGGGCAAAGACTTGTGGTTTCTGGGTGTGCTGGTCAGAGAGTATAAGGAACTCACTAACTGGTACAACAAACATTGAGTGCTTATGATCCTGGTAGGTGATCTGAGGACATGAAGATGAATAGGACATGTTTCCTGTTGTCAGGAAGTTTTCAATCTATTAAGGGGAGCAAGACATATACAGAAATGACTATAATCCAAAATACAATATGATAAATGTCATAAGAAAGGCACAACTACAATGTAGGGATTCAGATGGAGGAGGGATCACTTCTGTCTGAGAGGTCAGCAAAAGCTTCACTAAACAGCAACTGATCAATTACTCAAGTATTTATTGAGACAGCTGGTTGCTTAGTGGATAGAGCATTGGGTCTGGAATCAGGAAGATGTGGCTATGTGACTCTGGACAAATCCCTCCACCTCTCAGTGTTTTAGGCAACTCTCTAAGACTAAAATTTGTGCAGAAGATCCTGACCTGCTTTGGTAGAGGGAATTTCCTCATCTGGGAATTCCCTATATCAGTGGTTCTCAAACTTTTTGGTCTCAGGACCCCTTAGTGAATTAATTATATTAATAACTGGCTTGTCTAGCCTTAGACACTTACCAGCTTTGTGACCCTGAGCAAGTCACTTAACCTCTGTTTGTTTTAATCCACTGGAGAAAGAAATCACAAACCACTCCGGTATCTTTACCAAGAAAACTCCATGCACAGTATGGCATGCTATGGTCCACAGGGTTAAGAAGAGTCAGAGGTGAATGATGGAATAACAAATTTATTAAGTGCCAGCTATGTGCTAGGCACTATCCTAGGTGCTAAGGATACAAGTTCAAAGTATTACGTGGCATTTGAACTGGTCCTTGAAAGATGGATCAAATTTTCACAGACTTTCAGAGTTTGCAGTAGGGGAGGACATCCTAAGTAAAGGCATATGGGCTATAATTGGAGAGCAGTGAACAGTCTGGCCATGGCAGGTCATAGAAAAGGTGAAGAGGAATAATGGAATATAAAGCTGGAACTGTGGTCTGACACTAGTGACATTGGACAAGTCACAAACTCCCTTGGCCTTAATTTCCTCATTTGTAAGATAAGGGGTTTGGATTAGATGGCCTCTGAGATCCCTTACACCACTGGAACCATTGATCTTGTGATCCTAGTATGCCTTGAATTGAATTAATTCAGTGACATTGGGAATTACTGAAGAGTTTTGATTGGGTAAGTGATATTGTCAGCTTTCAGAATGTTAACCAGTGGCATAAAGGATGGATTGGAATAAGAGAGACCAGACAGGGGAGAGATAATGAGAATCTGAATTGGAATAGTGGCAGTTCCAACAGGGAGAGTAAATTTCACTGAGAGTCTTCAGGGAGGGCTCCACAGAGCTCAGTGACTGTTTAGATTTTAGGGGGCGGTCAGAGGGAGATGGTAGGGTAAAAAAATAACTCTGAAGTTGCTGGTTAGGTTGGCTAGAAGAATGAGTACCATTAGTAGAAATAGAAATAACACAAAGAGTCGATTTTGGAGGTGTATATGCCTGGTAATATTAAGTTCCACTTTGGATACAATGAAATTGAGACACTTAAATAAAGTTGGAAATAAAGAACTGAATTCTGGGAAAGTAGTCAGAATTGGAAATACACAGTTGGGATTATGATAATATTAACAACAATAACAATAATATTAATCTATACTCGTATGTTGCTTTGAGGTTTAGAAACCACTTTGACATACATGACCTCATTTGAATCATAACCACCCTGTGAGGTTAGGGACAGCTAGCTATTTTTATTCCCACTCTACAAAAAGGGAAGATGGTTTGAACCTGGCTTCACGCTCACTCTCTGACCCAGACAGTGTCCACAAATAAGTCACCTCATTTCCCCGAGCCTCAGTTTCCTCATTATACTTGCATTTCTGACCTCACAAAATTGTTTTGAGGAAAATATTTTATACACTGGAAAGCGCTATATAGAAATGAACTGTTATTATTATTGCTGCAAGGTGCCAAGGTATCTTCAGGACATGACAGCCCCAGGCTGACTGAGTTCACTCTTTGTCAAGTGCATTTTCCCTTTGATCTCTGGGAGGAAAGGGAAGAACAGAAACCTTCTGGGTTCTTTAAGTCCATTGTCCTCTGAGGCAGACTCAGGGACAAATTAAACACCAAACTAATACGGTTGGATTGGGAAGGAGAGGGAACTGGATTGCATCATAATTATCCTCATCTTAGATATGGAAAAGCAGAGCTGGTGTGGTGAGCAGTGGTGTTAAAGAACTGGGGGTGGTATTTGTGACTTCTCAGTCCTTTTCTTTTGAAATTGAGAGTTTTTTTTACGGGATGGATCTGACCACTTATATTGCATTTATATATAACAATGGTGGATTATAATAAGAAGCTCACTTGTTCTTTATTCATTCATTTTATCTAGGTGTTTAATCATACATGAATTAATTCATTAATACATATATATTTTTTTTGGGGGGTGGGGCTGGCTTCTGGTGGCTATACAGGAAAATGACAGCTTGAGGTATTCAGCATTTATCTTGTTTGGGCAACTGGCTGCCTTTGCTGGGTGGAAATGGAAGAAATTTTTCACCAGCCAGGTTAAAAGGACGAGGGACTCCCTCCTGGTCCACTTAAGGGATGGAAATCCTCACGTTGCCACGGTAAGACTCTAAATAAATAACTCACAAAATGAAACCTCTGCTTTCTCCAGAAAGAACATTATGGTGTAATCCCCCACCTGTGCTTAAATTACTGCCCTCCTGCTGGCTCAGTTATGAGGACTCTTATTTCCATAGCAGCAAAATCTTTCTGATTCTTCAGCCTGTAATCTCTCTCTAAGTTCTTGTGAATTCTCATTTTCTCTTGACCCATGCCAGCCCAAGACTAACACCAGATAATCCTAGACAAGCCAATGTTAATGGAATTAATTTAATCAGTGGGCTGCCATCTGTGTAGTGAAGAGACCTGTACACTTTCCATAACTTGGGCCACAGTTGTTATTGCATATTTCTACTCTTCCACCTCCCCCATTTCCCTGATGCAGTTTTAAAAAATCATGGAAAAAAGAGTTCCCATATGAAGTTTAAATTATTTATATTGTTAGGTAATATGTAATATACCACTGAAAGATGCACAGATTTCTATATATATTAGTCATTGGAATGCTGTATTAGAATGCTGAACAGTGAATATTGAGTATTAAATGTATATTTAAATGATAGAAATTCATCAACATCTGAGTGTCTGTCTCTTTGACCTCCAAATCAACCAATTGCAGCAAAATGCTGCAAAATTCCACCTGGGAGGGTGGAATATAACTGCCCTGAACCTGGGTTCAACCTCTGTCTTTGGTCATATCCTCAGGGGTTGAAGGTGTCTGTTCCAGGGGCAAAAAGGTATCCTCTGTATCAATAGAGCACTAAACTAGGTATCAGATTCTTTTTTTTCTTCTTCTGTCAATCAGAGAGTGGGTGGAAGCCAGGAAACTTGGGTTCTGGACCTGCCTCTGACATATACTGGCTATGTGATCCTGGGCAAATTACCTAACTTCTCAGTGTTCTAGGTCACTCTCTAAGACTATGACTTGTACAAAAGTTTCCTTCCCCCACCGATGAAATCCCATATCTGGGGCCCTATCCCTCACCCCTACTAACCCTTAAGACAAAAGGCCCAAGGACCATTCTTTCTGCTGTTTGTTCCACTCTACCTCAGTCTCCCAAAAAGCCCAGCAAATAAAACCCACACTTCTACCTCATCAGCATGTATGGGAAGAATAGTCCTGGTTTTGCTGAGACATCACTAATGGAGAAAACACATTTATTGGAAGCTCACCTGTGAAGTCACAGTTTAGACATGGTCACTTGACAAACATAGATACTCCCAAGGTCCACCCGATCTGCAGCCTTGCAGCAAAACCCTTCCTTGAAGACTCATCAGGGCTCCCCAGACTTGGAATCATCTGGCTCCTGATGAAGGACTCTCAAATCCTCTGACTCTCTGAACATGACAAGGTGACCACTTCTTTTTTCCTAGGCCTGTAGAACAGCTTTTCATGCTTGCTCCCCTTTCCTGAGATTGAAAAAGGAGTCCTTGGAATATACTATCCAAGCCCAGGAAGAGCAAAGGAACCCCAAACTCTATCGGCAGTTGGTGAGCAGAATTTTCTCTTATCTTAAGCAATCCATAATAATTCATTAAGCACTTATATTTCAGGTCCTACTGTGTTAAGAGCAGGGGACACAAAAGAAAGGTAAATACTTGGTCCCTGGCCTCAAGGTGAATGCATTCTAATGAGGGAGACCCTTCTTCTATGTCCTGGTTAGACAAAGGGCCTATCCATTCCACCGGAAAATCACAAATCAAATACTGTCTATTCAGTTACATAGCTTTTAAGTGCCCACTGTGGGCTTCATGCTGGGATTACAAAGCTGAAAATAGATTCAGATTCTTTTCATTTTCACACCCTGTATTGCTCCCTTTTACCTTTTACTACCTAATTTTGTTTTTTAGAGTCACCCCATCATGTACAACTCGGCCCCGACTTTCTTTCAAACTACCTTAGTAGTTCCAGCCTCAGACCAGACACTTGATACTTACTAGCTGTGTGACCTTGGGCAAGTCACTTAACCTCAATTGCCTCAAAAAAAAAATCAGGAGCAGCTAGATGGTGCAGTGGATAGAGCTCTGGCCTTGCAGTGAGAAGGATCTGAGTTCAAATCCAGTCTCAGCAACATGACACTTACTAGCTGTGTGACCCTGGGCAAGTCACTTAATCCTGATTGCCTAAGCAAAAAAAAAATGTTTAATGATGATTTAGTAATGATGACAGTTTTAAGAATATTGATAACATTTTCATAACAGTTTGACTTTAATGAATGCTTTATAATAAGTATCCTTTCTGGATCTTTTATATCAAGTTTTCCACTGAGTTCTGATCTTTCTGTTACAAATACCTGCAAGTCTTTCAGTTTGTCAAATGTCTATTTTTTTTACATTTAGGATTATACTCAACTTTGCTGGGTAAATTACTCTTGGACACAACCCCAGCTCTTTTCCCCTTCAAC
The DNA here is from genome assembly GCF_003287225.1 of Phascolarctos cinereus. Taxonomy (NCBI): domain Eukaryota; kingdom Metazoa; phylum Chordata; class Mammalia; order Diprotodontia; family Phascolarctidae; genus Phascolarctos; species Phascolarctos cinereus. Next base: position 372,017,049 of record NW_027555847.1, read on the forward strand.
ATATGATTCCCCAAATTTACAGTCCTTTAGAGTAGAAGCTGCTAGGTCTTGTGAAATCCTGACTGTTATTTCTTCAGTGTTTAAATTTTTGTTGTTGTTGCTTGCAATATTTTCTCCTTAACCTAGGAATTTTGAAACCTGAAAGAAATTTATTGCCCAGTGGGGAGAAGTGATGGAAATCTAAGGCAGAATGTGACAGAGGCAAAGCTGAGCCAGGGAAAGAGCAGGAAGAAAACTTAAGGAGAGTGCAGACTTTGCTAGGCCATCTGCAATTGTCTCAGAATGCTGTGCAAATGGCGTAAGGGCTAGAGATTTCATGCCAATTATGCCTTATTTCAAAAGGAATTAGGAGAGTCCCAAGTTATTTTATTTTAATTTTTAACGTATGGATTAAAATGATTTCTAAGTAGCAATTTTTTAAAAGCTTTTTCCCCCTGCAGTGCCAGCTTGCATCATTGTAAGTTTTCGAAGAGCAGGTAATGGTTTCAAATTGTCTAGCAACATATTCTCATGTAAATCTCACTTCTACTATCCGCTTAGGACAATCCTCAAGAGATCTGTGGATATCTAATGACTTTGCCCCAGGTTTAGGTTTAATTTGATGCATTTCCCACCTGTGGGAGCTGAGGCAGATTTGCTCCCTAGCTGCTGGTCTGAGTGCTCAATGGCACGTTCAACATTGGATAGATGTACTGCAATTCTTGTGGTTAATAGTTTCTGCAAAGGGAGAGCTAGCTTTCCTGCATCTCCTCCTCACTCATGTCTCTATTATTGTTTTCTTTTAGAGCTACTACCATCCAGAGCTCCTGCAGTTCTTCTATGCAAACAAAATCCTATAAACACTTACGGCATCTCAGAAGAGGGATCTTAATGATCGGATGTCCTGGATTCTCATCATTTTACTCATCTGAATCCATATTCCATTTACCACTACATATTGAGATGAAAAAAAAAACCCAATGCTTGTTGTGATAGCAATTGGTAGTAATTATTTCCACGAATCACAGTTTGTAAGGATTGAATAATTAAACCAATCTTGGTACACCCGAAGACTTTCAAATAGAACTTTAGAATGCTGGAATTGAGAGACTTTAGAAATTATCTAGACTAATCCATCCAGTTTATATAATAAATCATTTTGTCCTCATGCATTTTTATTGCAAATGTTATTTCTAGGGTGGCATACAAGTAAATATTTTAAAATTTAAACACTTATAAATTCCATCCTTATTTCCTTGCACTGTTTTGGTATGTTTCCATTTCCATCATTTACCTTTTATTCTTTCTAAATAAAGCTTTCTTTACCTCAACATAAGTGTAACTCTTATCATTTACGCCTTTCAGATTCTCTAGTGCCAAGTGTTTAAAAATAAACTTTGGTTGTGAAATTTTAATGAAACATGATAACTATGCATCGTACATAAGGCAATTAAAATGATTAATTAAAATGACTTAAAATTTTATTTTGCACGTAGATGGATTAGTGACTATTTTATTAAGTTCAATGGATTTTTTTTAAAGCCATTTGCTATGTGCAAGTCAAAGTAGATACAAAGACAAAGATGAAGCACCCTGCCCTCAAAGAGCTTATGTTCTATGAGCCCTGCTTACATTTTTACATTCTGCTGGTTCTGCTTGCCACTCAAGCCTAGATCCTTTTTCTTCTTTTTTAAATAGTTTAAGATTTTAGGAGACTGTGCGGTGCAGCAGAAAACTGCTCACTTTGTACTCAGAGGTACTGGGGTCAGATCCGAACTCTTCCATTTATTGCTTATATAACCTTGAGCAAATCACTTCACGGCTTCAGAACCTCACTTTCCTTGTTTATAGAATGAGGATGCTGGACAAGATGACCTCTAAAGTCTCCTCCAGTTCTAAATCTATGATCCTAGGAAAGGATCTTAGCGATCTTCTTTATTCAGCGCCCTCATTTTACTACTGAGGAAGGGCAGCTAGGCTGGCACGTTGGAGAGAAAAGCGGGCTTGGAGTCAGGAAGATCAAAGTTCAAACCTGGCCTGAGATACTTATTAGTTGTGTAACCCTGGGCACACACAGCCCTGTTTGCTTCAGTTTCCTCATCTATAAAATGAGCTGGAGAAGAAAATGGCAAATCCCTCCAGTCTGTCTGCCAAGAAAACATCAAATAGGGTCATGGATATGACTGAAACAACCCTACAACTTCCTACTTAAAGTTCACTTCAATGCAGTTTAATCCTTGTGGAAGGCAACTGTAAGTTCCTTGAGTATTTTATTCATTTCTGTGTCTCAGTGCCTAGTGGAGTGCTTTGCACAGTATTTGCTGGACAAATGACCCATCAGAATCTTCAGTGATTCTAACCTGGCATTCAAGGCTCTCTAAGGTATTCTCTCAACTACCTCTCTAACCAACTCTATCACTACTCCCTCTCATAATACTTGAGCCCCTATTGGACTACTCATTCTTATTTCTTGCGCTCTTCTGCCTTTTTATCTTTAATCGTGGCATTCCCTCCACCTGGAATACACACTTCCCCCTCCTCCTCAACCATGTCTACTTGCTAAATTCATTCAGATGCAGTTCAAACTCCATCTACTCCTAACACTTTCACTGATAACCTCAGGCAGAATTGCTCTTTTCCCCTGCTCAGATCCCTGACTCTAATATTTAATAGCCTTGTGACTATGTTTGAGTAACTACACCTCACTGTTATTCTCTTTCCACATCTGTCAAATGACCATAATAATACCTATAACACTCATCTCACTGGATTGTTGCGAGGATCAATGAGATGATGTATGTAAAGCCCTTCATGTGACTTAAGTGCTATAGAAATGTCAGCTGCTAGTATTTACCTTTACCAAATTTTACATCAGGTAGTGCAGTGGATAGAGTGCTGGGCTTAGGCCTGGGGGTCAAGAAAACTCATATTCTTGAATTCAAATCCAACCTCAGACACTAACTAGCTTTGTCGTTGTTGTTGATCAGTCATTTTAGTTATGTCCGACTCTTCATGACCCCATTTGGGGTTTTCTTGGCAAAGATACTGGAGCGGTTTGCCATTTCCTTCTTCAGCTCTTTTTATAGATGAGGAAACTGAGGCAAACAGGGTTAAATGACTTACCCAGAGTCACAAAGTATTTGAGGCCAAATTTGAACTCAAAAGATGAGCATTCCTGACTCCATGCCTCTTCTATCCATTGCTGCCCCACAACTAGCTCTGTAACCCTGGGCAAATCACTTAACCTGTTTGTCTTAGTTTCCTCATTGCAAAAATGGGATAATCATAGCACCTACTTTGCAGGGTTGTTGTGAGGATCAAATGAGATAATATTTGTTAAAAAGTACTTAACAGTGTCTGGCACATAGTCAGTATTATATAAACATTAGTCATTATTATTATTATATTCACTATTAGTATAGTGATATGCATTTAGTAACTACTGAGTGAGTGAATGAACAAATGAATAAAACCATGTCATCTGTGGATTCCTTTTTTTTTTTTGTCAGACAATGGGGTTAAGTGACTTGCTCAACGTCATGCAGCTAGTAAGTGTTATGTGTCTGAGGTCAGATTTGAATTCAGATCCTCCCGAATCCAGGACTGTTGCTCTATCTAATGCACCACCTAGCTGCCCCATCATCTGTGAATTCTTATTCCTTCCTGGTCAGAACCTATTTTAACAAGTAAGGGTACATCTAACTCCTGTGTTAATAATTTGGTTCTTCCCTACAGTTGATATATATTTTTCGTTGCTTATATATTTTAAATTTGGTAAACCCATTCCTATTTTAATTATCCCATGACATGGCAGCACTCCTTCTTGATTTGTAATTAAGCAAAATAGCCATTTAAAATCACAAAGCCAAGTTAAGGGCAATGCTTTTCAGCCTGTAACTTTTCAGGCATACATACATACATACATACATATATGCAATAACAGTATCTTTATGCTGCTTTGTATTCATTCATGTAGGCCTGGTAGAGACTAGAGAATATGCAGTTTCATCCTTTGAATAACACAGCAGACTTTGGGACAAATGAAGGTCAGTATTGAATGAAGCAGTTGAGGGGAGCCTGAACCAGATCTTCAGAGAGTGTTCAAAGTGGCTGTAATCTGGAAAATCAGAGCTGCTGGTTGCTTAATGTTACCAGTGCACCAGCACTATAAGCCTTTATGACATTTTTCATTTGTTCATTCATTCATTCATTCATTCATTTATTCATTCATTCATCTGTTCTAATCCTTTCATTTTTTAGATAAAGACACTAAGGTCCAGAAGGGTTAAATATCTTACCCAAGGACACACAGGGAATGAGTTGCAGAGTCAAGATTCAAGCTCAAGTCCTTATCCTGAGTTCAAATCTGGCTTCAGACATGCGCAAACTGCATCACCCTGGGTACCTCTGCCTACCTCATCTGTAAAATGGGTATAATAACCACTTACCTCCAAGGGTTGTTGTAAGGATCAAATAAGATACTATTTGTAAAGTACTCAGCACAGTGCCTGGCAAATAGGAGGCACTTAACAAATGCTTGTTACCTTCTTCCCTTCATGTACTCTGCTTTTTTAGCAAAAATGTGCTATTTGATTTGCCCATACTTAACATTTCATACCTAATCTCTGCATTATCTTCCTATAGGGTCAGGTCAGGTCAGGTGCTGCTTCCTTGGCAGAACCTTCTCTGCTCTGGCCAGATAATGGTGTTAACTGTATCTACAAATACCTCCAGGGCATTTTGTATCTGTCCCTAGCTCCTATCTTTCCAGACCTGTTATTTTACTTATCTGTATGCTTATAGTCATAGACCTGGAGTTCCTTGAAGGCCGGGACTATTTTGATTTTATACCCCTAGCACCTTTTGTGTATTAAATTCAATCGAATACCATTCCCCTAATTTTTTTTTTTTGGCCTGGTGAAAACCTACTAATACTTCAAATTCAAACTCAAATTTCACTGAATCCATTAAGTCTTCTCTGATTCCCTCAGTCAGAAATAACCTTTCCTTCTACAGAACTCTGCCATTACTTTGTTTGTATCTCTCTTATGTATCTATCAAGTTCTATCTTATATTATAGCTATTGGTGTCCATGCTTATCTCTTCAATTCAATTGAATTCATTTTAATAGGCATTTATTAAAAGCTTGCTATGTGTCAGACACTGTGCTAACCTGTGGATAAACAAAGACAACATTGAAACTGTTCCTGTCCTCTGAGAGTTTACATTCCATTGGCTGGATATAACATTTACAGGCTAAGGAAAAGAAGAGATGTTGGGCTGGTGAAAAGCACTCACAACTGGAAGTGATTGGCACTTGTGTATATACATGGCAGCACTTGAGTGAGACTTTGAAAGGAGTCAAACGTTGCCAGAGGTGAAGGTGGGGAGGGAAGGCATTCCAAGTAGAAGGTCAATCAGTTGTTTCTACAAAAGCCTAAAGTTACGGGATTGATTGTTGTGAACAGAAAGTATTCCACTTTGACTGGAACACAAAGTAAATGAATGAGAGTAAGACAAAATAAGTCTAGAAATAAAAAGTGAAGCCAAATCATGGAGGTTTTTTAAGGAACAAAGAACTAGCAAATGGAGGTTGTATGTTATTCCAGAGGTGATAGGGAGATATTGATACTTCTTGAGCATGGTAATATGATGTGGTTGGACCTTTTCTTATCAATCTTATCAAGTTGGCAGCTGTTTGGAGGATGAATTGTAGAAAAGAGCCAATGTAGGCAGGGATACTAGTTATGAGGCTCTTGGAATAGCTCTGGATAAGGTGATGAGGTGAAAAGATGATGGCTGGTAGCCATGGGAGTACAGACTACTACCAGTAGATGATAAACTACTTAAGGGCAGGGATGGCAGTTTTTGTGTCTTCCTCAGCACTGATCACAGTGCTCAGCATGTAGTAGACACCTAACAAATGTTCCTTTAATTGTTGTTAATTTCCTGTTGAAGCTTCATGTCCTAGGCCATCATCACACAATTCACACACCAGCAGTATATCTTGATAGCAACTTTCTATGTAGAAATTCTGCATCGAAGTCTGAGTCTGAAGGGCATTGAGTGACTGAATGCATGTGTGTGTTTTAATCATGTATGTATGTATGTGTTTTAATAATGACGATTACTGAATTAAAACAGCATGTTCCAGTTTTTTCCCATGCTTTTATTGGGACCACACTCATTGTATTGAAGCAGTGGGCATTTTACACTTCTGAGATTGATTAATTTGCCACTATTCATCCCATTGTATGATTTTCTAGCTCACCAATAATGCTACTACATGTTGTCCCTTTTTGATGACTCTTCTTAATCAACAGCATCCTACCTCTTTTTTTTTTTTTAAACCATATGAGGCTGCTTTCATGAGGAAGATCTTGTGCAGCCCCTTATATTTATGAACTAATTCTGGACCAAAGTGCTCCAGATTAGCGAGGAAGTATCTTTACTGATGGGAACATTGGAACTCAGAGGGCTGAAATGTCAGATGAGAAGATGAGCATTCCAAATATTCTGACCATTGCCTCTCAGAGCCAGGCAGCCAGGTCCAGGTGCCCCTTTTGGTAAGAATGCTGACTCCCTTTCAAAGGTTTCTTCCCAACCCAGCACATTCCTTATGTTTCATCCAATTTGACTACTGTGGATAATGAAAGCAATCTGCTACATGTAAGAAGCTCATTATCTGCATTTGTGTTAGGGACACTTGTATGCACGAGTGGGTTTATAAAGGATAGAGATAAGTCAGGGAAACATTAAGGTACACTCCGTTTCAAGAAAACCAAATTATATCTATAGAAATACACATTTACAAAAATAATAAAATAGAAATGACTATTTGCTTTACAAAGGATTCACAGGCTTAGCCTATACAGTAAGTTCCCCTTGTGTAAGGAGTCTTAACATTTTTTGTGTTATGGACTTCCTTGACAGTTTGGTAATATCTATAGATCTCAGAGTAATGTTTTTTTACAAAATAAAATATATAAGATTACAAAGGAAAACAATTATATTAAAATATAGTTATAAAAGTATTAAAAACAAAAGCAACAATAACAAGTTCTTGGAGGTCCCTAGGTTAAGACATCCTTTACCTAGTGCGTTTAAAATTGAATTAATCTATAAGTGTAACCAGGGGCTCAAGCCCATCTACTCAATGCTCCATGCCTATACCAGGGTTGGAGTTGGTAAGAGCTTGGAAGAGGAGAGATACTATGTCTTCTGGCTTCTAGTTTTTAGAGAGAAGACACATGGTTGCAGATTTTTTTTCAGGGAGAGGTCCCTAAAGGAAGAGAAAGACTCAGGGAAGAGCCAACATATAGAGGAACAGGCACCTCAATTACATCCCTATCTTTACATTACCATACTGGAGACTGGAGAGTTTCCTTTTGGGTGAGATCTGGCACTCTCTCTCTCTCTCTCTCTCTCTCTCTCTCTCTCTCTCTCTCTCTCTCTCTCTGTCTGTCTCTGATCTGTATCATTTCTCTCTCTCTCATCTGTATCGCTTCTCTGATTTGTATTTGCTATTGCCTTGGATCAATGATTTTATTTGCTATTCACTACATGTGGTTTTTGTGTAACTGGTATTTAATGGGAAGAGAGTCAAGCCTTGCATACGTAGCTTGGGGCACTCCTTTCCTGTTAAGGGGTAGGGATAGTGATCAGGAGCACAGCTTGAACCTAAACATTATTTACCTAGATTAACAATATTTAGGGAATGAATAGATATAATTCTAGCCTGGCTCTCTCCTCTCCGATAAGAGCAAAATGACCAAGCTTCTGGCCCAAGTCACCTATTCCCCTTTTGGCAGGAATCAAAATCTCCTCTGGTAAAAGGTGGGTGCAGGAGACTTAAAGAGTCTCTGCCCTTGAGCCACTTCTAGACAGACCCATGCGGACACTCATAACTTACACATGGACAACACTCACATACATATACATATACAAATACACTCTAAATGAGCTTAAAGGGCACTTGTGTAACATAGGATACAACAGTATTTTTAAGCAATTATGATGATTTAATTTAACTTAAAATGTGTTTTGGGGCACCCAGTTAGTATGTAGATGTTTCTATTCTTGGCATGATATGTAGATGAATAACAATAGCTAACATTTATATAGGATCTACTATGGACCAGATACTGTGCTAAGCACTTTACAAATATTATCTCATTTCTTCCTCATCACAACCATGGGAGGTAGGTGTTATTATTACCTCCATTTTTACAGATGCGTTAACTGAGGCTGACAGAGGTTAAGTGACTTACACAAGGGTATATAGCTGAGGTCAGATTTGAACTCTGGTCTTCCTAACTCCCAGTGCTCTATTGAGCCCCCTAGCTGCCTCTCATGAGACACTATCCCTGCCCTCAGGTGTTCTAACTATAATTTAGTCAAATTGAGAGACTGAGGAAAAACTTATTTTCCATTTAGACTAATATAATATAAGACATCACAGGGGAAAATGTTATTGACAATTATTTTCTGGTTCAGGGATTCTCTTTAGTTGGCCAGCCAAACTGTTCAACCCTTGGACTTGCCTTTGTAGAGATTTCAGGAAAGAGGCCTTTGTTCTGGAATGTTTCTTATCTCAAATGTTTTATGAACATAAATTTGAACTGCAGCTTCCCTTGGTGAGGTCTCCCAGCATCTTAGATGGGTTGGGAATCAAAGCCCCACCAGTGAAAGAGCTAGGGAAAAACCAAATATAGAGAAGAGCATAGATAGGGTCCTCACTCTGTCCTTCCTTCCCTTCCCCCCCACCCAAAAAAAACCCGATTAAAAACTGAAGAGCCTGGAAACCACTTCAAGGTAAACAATCTCCTGCTTCAGGAAGGAAGGATTCTGGTCCATAATTAAGCTAGGATTTTAGTTTGTTTGTTCACTTTGCCACTAGCAACGGCAGGTTTGCTTTATTTGCTTATTTTGCATTCCGTTCATAATCCAGCTGGCACAAGCCCAGCTTGCAGTGCCTATGGTTAGTCCTATTTCTGTTCTGGGCCTTGGAGCAGCAAAGTTGTGGCTGGTTAATTTTACAGAATCTTGTATTGTTCCCCTTGTTTGACTGAGCCTATGCTGAGGGCTGACCTCTGGCCTTGAGACTAAACCGGTTAACTGCCCTCAATTCAAAGTCTGGTTTTGGTTTTCCATTTCATCATTAAGGTAACAAAAACTCACTGGCATCACTTTTCTCTTCCTCCCTATTCGATTCACGAGGATGGGTCAATCAATCCATCCTAGGTCACAATCAATGTCTGGCATTAACATGTCATTTTAACGTGAATAAAGCACCTCATACACATTAATCTCATTTCATCCCCAACAAAGAAAGTAATGAAAAAAATGTCTATATTTTATTTCAATTTTTTTTTTGGTTAGGCAATGGGGTTAAGTGACTTGCCCAGGGTCGCACAGCTAGTAAGTATTATGTGTCTGCGGCTGAATTTAAACTCAGGTCCTCCTGAATCCAGGGCCAGTGCTCTATCCACTGTGCCACCTAGCTGCCCCAAAAAAGTGTCTATATTTTACAGATGAGAAAAATAAAAGTCAAGTGACTAGACCAAGGTCATATATTGAGGCAAATATGGAATTTAAACTCAGGCTTTCTAATGCCAAGCTGTTTGTGTTTTCTACTATAATAGGTGAAGATCACCAGTACGGAAGTTTAGAGGTTGAAAGGAAGAGACCATATCATTCAATCTCTTCATTTTAGTGAAGAGTCTCACAGAGTCTCAGTCAGATGAGGAACCTAAAAACCAGGGAAAGGAAATACTTTGATGAGGCCAGACTAATAAATTGTGTTTATATTTATTGGGGGGAAAGCATTTATATAGGAATTTTTGCAATTGCTTATCTTTTTAAAGTTAACTTTTTTCAATAAAAATTCACCTGTCTCTCCCACTTCCTTTCCCCACCTATCATTGAGAAAATAAACAAACCAAAATCCCTATTATATAAACATGTGCAGCCAAGTAAAGTAATCTCGCCATTGGCCATGTCAAAAGAAAAAATCACACTCATAAATTATGCAAGGTATTTCACAAAAACATAGAATCTCAGAGAGTCATTCGTTCTGTCCTCTTCAAGAACAAAGGACAAAGGGGGCAGCTAGGTGGTGCAGTGGATAGAGCACTGGCCCTAGATTCAGGGAGACCTGAGTTCAAATGTGACCTCAGACACTTGCCACTTACTAGCTGTATGAACCTGGGCAAGTCACTTCACTTCATTGCCTCACAAAAAAAAAAGAAAGAGAGAGAACAAAGGACAAGTAAAAATCAACAATCTATGAGTATTAGAAGCCGCCCATTGGCAACCCAACTGGCCACTTTCAGGTCCAGTTGGGCAACATGGCTCCCTTCCTCCCTCCCTCCCTCCCTTCCTTCCTTCCTCCCTCCCTCCCTCCCTCCCTTCCTTCCTCCCTCCCTTCCTTCCTTCCTTCCTCCCTCCCTTCTTTCTTTCCTTCCTTCCTTCCTTCCTCCCTTCCTTCCTTCCTTCCTCCCTCCCTCCCTCCCTCCCTTCCTTTGTTCCTTCGTTCCTTCGTTCCTTCTTTCCTTCCTCTCTGTCCTTCCTTTCCTTCCCTCCCTCCCTCTCTTCTCCCCTCCTTTCCCTTCCTTCTCTCCCTCTGTCCATATAAGGAATCGTACCCTTAGTGGGTGCTCTGCCCAAAGGAATATAATTTTTTTTACTCTTTTTTTTTTTGCACGGACAAAATTTTTGATTAATCAATTTATTTTTATTTTTCAACACTCATTTCCATAAGCTTTTGGGTTTTAAATTTTCTTCCTCTCCTTTCCCCTCCTCCCTCCCTAAGTGGAGGCATTCAATCTGATATAGGCTGTACATATACATTCCTATTAAACAGATTTTCACATTAGTCATGTTGTAAAGAAGAATTAGAACCAACAGGAGGAACTGCAAGAAAGAAGAAACAAAACAAAACAGAAGGAAAAAAAAAAGAACAAATAGTATGCTTTGATCTGCATTCAGACTCCATAGTACTTTTTCTGAATGTGGATAGCATTTTCCATCATGAGTCTTGGAGATGTCTTAGATTCTCTCATTGCTGAGAAGAGCGAAGTCTATCATTATTAGTCATCACATAATGTTGTGACTGTGTACAATGTTTTCCTGGTTCTGCTCACTTCACTCAGCATCAGTCCATATAAGTCTTTCCAGGTTTTTCTGAAGTCTGCCTGCTCATTTCTTATAGCACAATAGTATTCCACTACATTCATATGCCACAACTTGTTCAGACATTCCCCAACTGATCCCCATAATTTCCAATTCTTTGCCACCACAGAAAGAGCTGCTATAAATATTTTTGTATATGTGAGTCCTTTTCCCATTTTTATGATTTCTTTGGGACACAGACCTAGAAGTGCTATTGCTGGGTCAAAGGCTATGCACATTTTTATAGCCCTTTGGGCATAATTCCAAATTGCTCTCCAGAATGGTTGGATCAGTTCACAACTCCACCAACAATGCATTAATGTTCCAATTTTCCCACATCTTCCCAACAGTTATCCTTTTCCTGTTTTGTCATGTTAGCCAATCTGATAGGTGTGATGTGATACCTCAGAGTCATTTTGATTTGCATTTTTTCATATGACTATAGATAATTTTAATTTCTTTATCTGAGAACTGCCTGTTCATATCCTTTGACCATTTATCAACTGGGGAATGACTTGTATTCTTATAAATTTGACTTAGTTTTCTATGTGTTTTAGAAATGAAGTCTTTATCAGAGATAGTGGTTGTAAAAATTCTTTTCCACTTTTCTGCTTCCCTCCTAATCTTGGTTGCATTGGCTTTGTCTGTGCAAAAACTTTTCAATTTAATGTAATCAAAATTATCCATTTTGCATTTCATAATGTTCTCTATCTCTTGTTTGGTCATGAATTCTTCTTTTATTGTTTTTTAAAAATTTTTTATTATTTTTATTTTTAAAATTTTATTTATTTATTTTTATTTTTCAACATTCACTTCCATAAGCTTTTGAGTTTTAAATTTTCTCTCCCTCCCTACCCATCTCCTTCCCCAAGACACTCCAAGACAGCATGCAATCTGATATAGGCTCTACATATGCATTCCTATTAAACATATTTTCATGTTAGTCATATTATAAGGAAGAATTAGAACCAATAGGAGGAATCACAAGAAAGAAGAAACAAAACAAAACAGAAGAAAAATAAAAGAGCAAATAACATGCTTCAATCTGCATTCAAACTCCATAGTTCTTTTTTTTTAAGTTATAGTAAAATTTTAAGGTATTGATGATAATGAGAAAATATCAGTATTAGACAGCTATGTCATAATGGCATAAAATTAAACTTTTAAGAAAAAATTAATTGAATTACATGAAATTTCCTAATAGACTATGATCATTGAACATATATATGAAAAATATATTGTAAACAAATAAGAGTCCTGGAGAAACTGGATTTAAAAAAAATGGAGAGGACTGAATGGGAAAAATGAGGAATATATTTCTTTCAAATGCATCTGGAATATTCACAAAATTTATATGTTCTACAGTATGTAGAAATTAAGGATTAATTCAGAAAAACATAAATTATAGGCACTATATGTATTATAATTCAATAAATAGAGCTAATTAAGTAGGAAAGCATTTAATCCATATCTATATGGAAACCATAAAATAAAAGCACATAATGACTGTTTTAAAGAATAAATCAGAGTAACAATAATAGATTATGTTAAAGAGAATAAAAATATTAACTTAACATATCAAAATTTTGGAGATGTACTCAAAATACGCTCAACTGTATGTTCTTGGTTAATCATGTTAACAAGAAAGAAATTGAAAAATGAATTTGTGGCTAAATAAATTAGAAAACTAATCAGTTGATATTCTGGAAGTAATTTCAAAATAGTAAATTATGAAAGTAAAAGAAGAAATGAAATATACACAAAAGAATTATCAAATTGAAAAATAAAATGCTTTTTTTAAAAGAAGACTGATATAATTTATGATAAATTCATAAATTAAATCAAAAAGAGGGAAAAGGGAAACCAAATTACCCAAATCAGAAAAGAAAGATTATTAAAAGCATTGAAAGAATAAAGAGGGACAGCTAGGTGGTGCAGTGGACAGAACACCGGCCCCAAAGTCAGGAACACCCGAGCTCAAATCTGACCCTAAACTGAACATCCAACACCTACTAGCTGTGTGACTCTGGGCAAGCCACTCAACCCCAACTGCCTCTTCATGTTCCACTTGAGTCTTGTATTTGAAAGTCAAATTTTCTATTCAGCTCTGGTCTTTTCATCAAGAATGCTTGAAAGTCCTCTATTTCACTGAATGACCATTTTTTCCCCTGAAGGATTATACTCAGTTTTGCTGGGTAGGTGATTCTTGGTTGTAATCCTATCTCCTTTGCCCTCCAGAATATTATATTCCATGCCCTGTGGTCCTTTAATGTAGAAGCTGCTAAATCTTGTGTTATCCTGATTGTGTTTCCACAGTACTTGAATTGTTTCTTTCTGGCAGCTTGTAAGATTTTCTCCTTGACCTGGGAACTCTGGAATTTGGCTACAATATTCCTAGGAGTTTTCCTTTGGGGATCTCTTTCAGGAGGAGATTGGTGGATTCTTTCAATTTCTATTTTGCCCTCTGGTTCTAAAATATCAGGGCAGTTTTCCTTGATAATTTCTTGAAAGATGATGTCTAGGCTCTTTTTTTGATCATGGCTTTCAGATAGTCCAATAATTTTTAAATTCTCTCTCCTGGATCTATTTTCCAGGTCAGTTGTTTTTCCAATGAGATATTTCACATTGTTTTTAATTTTTCATTCTTTTGGATTTGTTCTACTGTGTCTTGATTTCTCATAAAGTCACTATCTTCCAATTGCTCTATTCTAATTTTTAAGGAAGTATTTTCTTCAGTAACTTTTGGACTTCCTTTTCCATTTGGCCAATTTTGCTTTTTAGGGCATTTTCTCCTCATTGGCTTTTTGGACCTCTTTTGCCATTTGGGTTAGGCTATTTTTTAAGGTGTTATTTTCTTCAGTATTTTTTTTGGGTCTCCTTTAGCAAGCTGTTGACTTGTTTTTCATGATTTTCTTGCATCACTTTCATTTCTCTTCCCAGTTTTTCCTCTACTTCTCTTACTTGCTTCTCAAAATCCCTTTTGAGCTCTTCCAAGGCCTGGAATGATTCATATTTTTCTTGGGGCTTTGGATGTGGGAGCTTTGACTTTGTTGTCTTCTTCTGGTTGTTTTGATCTTCTTTGTCACCAAAGTAAGATAATATAGTCTGCCTCTTTTTGCAAGGTTTGCTCATGATCCCAGCCAACTACTTGAGTTTTAAGCTCTTTGTTAAGGTAAGAGTCTGCTTCCAATGTGGAGAATGTACTGTCCCAAGCTTCAGGGGTTTGTACAGCTGTTTTCAGAGATACTTGTAGGGACCTGTAAATTTTCAGTTCTTCCAAGGTGGTATGATAAGGGGTGAGGTGTTTACTCTTTTCCTGGCCTGTGCTCTGGCCTATGAGCGACCAACCACAAGCAGTCTTTTCTGTCTTGGAACTGTGAGGAGAGCTTCCTCTTCACTGCCACTACAAGCTCCACCACACCAGTGCTCCTCCTCACCCCAGAACTGCCACCCAGAACTGTGACCCAGATCCAAGCACAGGCAAAGCAAGAGATTCCTGCCCCAGCATTGGCAAAGAGATCCCTGCAATCCCCCTCTGATCAGCCACTTGATTCCCCCTCAGTCTGTGGGCTGGAAGCTCAGGAGGCAGCTGCCTCCTTGGGGCCAGTTTCCTTGGGGAATGGAAGTGAGACCTCATACTCTTCTCTCACCACTGCAGAAACAAGCTTTTCCCACTGACCTTCTAAGTTGTCTTTGGCATTGGTGGATTGAGGAGTCTGGAAACCGCCCCAGCTGCCTGGGATTTCAGTCCTTTGAGGCCTGCTCCAGGATCGCTGTGGCCTGTGGGCCCACACTGCACAGTGCTCCTCTTCTGCCCAGCACGATACGCCTTTCTGATCAACTATCCAGGTTGTCTTGGGCAGGAAATTTGTTTCACTTTGTCTTTTTGTGGGTTCTGCTGCTTTAGAATTTGTTTAGAGCCATTTTTTATGGGTATTTGGAGGGGTTAGGGGGAGAGCTCAAGCAAGTCACTGCTTTCACTCTGCCATCTTGGCTCCGCCCCCATGAATTCGTCTGCTCTCCATAAATCTGACAGGTAAACTATTCCTTGCTTTCTCAGTTTACTTATAGTATCCACCTTTATATCTAAGTTGTGTACCCATTTTGACTTTATTTTGGTATATAGTGTAAGATTTTTGTTTATGCCTAGTTTCTGCCTTACTCTTTTCCAGTTTTCCCAGCAGTTTTTGTCAATTAGAGAGTTCTTATCCCTGAAGCTGGGGTATTTGGGTTTATCAAACAGTAGATTACTGTAGTCATTGACTACTGTGTCTTGTGTACCTAACCTATTCCACTGATCCACCACTCTATGTCTTAGGCAGTAACAAGCAGTTTTGATGATTGCTCTTTTACAGTACAATTTAAGATCTGGTATTGCTAGGCCACCTTCCCTAGTATTTCTTTCCATTACTTCCCTTGATATTCTGGACCTTTTGGTCTTCCAGATGAATTTTGTCATTATTTTTTCTAGCTCTATAAAATAATTTTTGGTAGTTTGATTGGTATGTCACTGAATAAGTAAGTTAATTTAGGTAGAATTGTCATTTTTATTATATTAGCTCAGTCTACCCATGAGAAACTGATGTTTTTCCAGTTATTTAGATCTGACTTTATTTGTGTGAAAAATGTTTTGTAATTGTGTTCCTATAGTTCCTGGGTTTGTTTTGGCAGGTAGAATCCTAAATATTTTATAATGTCTACAATAACTTTAAATGGAATTTCTCTTTCTATCTCTTGCTGTTGGGCTTTGTTAGTAATATATAGGGATGTCAATGACTTATGTGATTTTATTTTATATCCTGCAACTTTTCTGAAGTTGTTTATTATGTTCAAATAGTTTTTTACTTGATTCTCTAGGATTCTCTAAGTATATCATCATATCATCTGCAAAGTGTGATAGCTTTGTTTCTTCTTTTTGCCTATTCTAATTCATTGAACTTCTTTTTCTTTTCTTATTGCTAAAGCTAATGTTTTTTTTATTAGGAATATAAATTTTGATCACTGAAATCTCTCAAGGGTTTATGGGCTAGGTTTCTTTTTTAAGGACAATGCCTTAAACCTAAATCACTCTGGCATTCATTGATTGGACAACAATAGGTCCCAGACTGAGCCTCATTTGGCCATTGAGCTCTTATGGTTCAGAGTGAGTGTAAATAACAGTTGTTTCTGTTTTGATCAGAAACCCTGAGGGTCTTCCTCTCCCAGACTGATTTTTTTTGAGTAGGTGAAAGAAGCCATTCTTTGCAGCATTTCTTCCCCAGCCTTAATCATTAAGGGTGTCACCTCAGCCAAACTGAAACCTGTTAAAGACCTTAGCTTAAAAATGCCAAGTTTTCCCACTGTATCTGGGGCCATCTTCGGTCATCCTGATCTACATCTTGCCATTGGGCTCAGATGGCTCCAGAAGAAAAAGTGAGGCTGGTGACTTTGCACAGTCTTGCCTCATTTAAATCCAGTTCATTTGCAAGTTATGACATCACCTTACTGATGTCATGATCCTCTTAGAGAATGAAGGACAAGCAACAGCAACAGTCCCATCCATATCTGAACAGTAATTTCCTCTTCAACACCCCCAATATGTGGTCATTCATTCTCTGATTGAAGAGACTGCTTGACCCACTACTTTCTGAAGCATCATATTCCACTTTAGGATAACTCTAATTATGAGGATGTTCTTCCTTACATTGAGCTGAAATCTGTTTCTATTAGGAAAAAGACTCATATGTACAAAAATATTTATAGCAGCTCTTTGCATGGTGGTAAATAAATGGAAAGTGAAGGGGTATCCATCAATTGAAGAATAGCTGAATGAGTTATGGTATATGAATATGATGGAATTCTAACATGTAAGAAATATCTAAGAGGAGTGTTTCAGAGAAACTTGGAGTTCTTGTAGAGTATAGAAGGATACACAGTGAGGTGAGCAGAATCAGAACAATTTATACAATAACAATACCGTTAAGACAAACACCTTTGAGAGACTTAAGAACTCTGATCAAGACAAGGACTAATGACAATTCTAGAGGACTCATGATGAAACATGCTAGTCACCACCAGAGAGAGAGCAGATGGACTCAGAGGCTTTTCCCCACCAACTTGGCTAATATAGAAATCAGCTTTGCTCAACTATAGATAGAAGCTACTAGGTGGCTTCAGTGGATAGCATGCCAGACCTAAAGTCCAGAAGATATGAGTTCAAATCTGGACTCAGACACTAACTGTGTGAATCTGGGCAAATTATTTAATCTCTATTTGCCTCAGTTTCCTCATCTGTAAAATGAAAATGATAATAGCACCTACTTCCTAGGGTTGTTGTAAGGATCAATTGAGTTAATAATTGTAAATCACTTAACACAGTACCTGGTGCATAGTAAGCACTATATAAATAATAACAGTAGATATTTGAAATGAGTTTTATTTTTCTTGTTTTCTCATGGGGGAGAGAGAGATGGAAAGGAGAGAATTCAGAGCAGCAATAAAAATAATGAAAAAAAAGAAATCTGCCAATTTTGACACTTTTATCTGCTATTCCTCAATTAGCCTTCTCTGGCCAAGTAGAACAAGGATAAGCCCTCCTTCCCAATGAGTATCAAATGCTCAAATACTCGAATGGGTCTCTTAGGGTTGTATGTGAATGTTCCCTTCAATAATGCAGATTAAAACCCATCCTTATGGCCCACCCTGTTCAACTCTTGTCCATGTATTCCAATAAACTTGCCACAAGAAGCCCACACAAAATATTAGAGGCCTTTTCCCTGTGAACACACTCTCCTTTTCTCTTTCCACAAACATTTATTAAACATTTACTATTGCAGTTTACTGTGTTAGTCTCTGGAAATAAAAAGACAAATGTGGAAACAGTCCACTCTCGAAGCATTTATATCTTGTCAGATCAGGAAAGTTTCTTGGATTTCATAATTTTCTGCTTCACAGTTATAGATCTATAAGAATTAATAAATGCACTTTCCAGGAATACCTAAGCTACTTCCTTAAGAATTTAGGGGTGAATTTAAATATCATGGAGCCATAGTAAAGATCACACAAAATTTAGCAGTGTCCACATTAAAGCAACAGAGAGCCTGGAATATGATATTCTCAAAGATAAAAGAGCTAAGATTACAACCAAGAATAATCCATGTGGTAAAACTGAGTATAATCCTTCAGGGGAAAAAATGGATATTTAATGAAATAGAGCATTTTCAAGCATTTCTGATAAAAAGGACAGAGCTGAATAGAAAATTTAACATTTGGACACAAGGTTCAAGAGAAACATAAAAAGGTAAACATAAAAGAGAAATAATGAGTCAATAATGATAAACTCTTTACATTCCTATTTGAAAAGATGATATATGTAACTCTTAAGAACTTTATCATTCTTAGGGCAGTTAGAAGACAGAGACAGAGAGCATGGGTGCAAGTGAATTATGTTGGGATGACCTAAAAAAAAATGAAGTGGTGAGAAAGAGGAATGCATTGGAAGAAGGAGTAAGGGAGAGGTAGAATAGGGAAAATCATTTAATGTAAAAAAGGAACACAAGGAAGAGCTTTTATAGTGGAGAAAAAAATGGGGGGTGGTGGGCAATGCTTGAAATTCACTTTCGTTGAAATTGGTTCAAGAGGGAAGAATATATATACACACTCAACTGAGTACAGAAATTGATTTTAAGCAATAGAGAGATAGGAAAGAGATAAAAGATATAGGGTAAGGGGTGGGGATGATAAAAGGGAGAGAGGATTAAGGGAAGCAGTGGTCCGAAACAAAAGAGACTTTTGAGGAGGGACAGAATTAAAAAGAGAGATAAGGATAAATAGAAGGAAAAAGGATGGAGGAAAATATACAGTTAGTAATTATAACTGTGAATGTGAATGAGGAGCTCACCCATAAAATGGAAGCAGCAGAATGGATTAGGAACCAGAATCCAAAAAATGTTGGATTTGAAATGGAAAGACATGCACAGAGTTCAAATAAAGGGTTGGAATAGAATCTATTGTGCTTCAGCTGAATTAAAAAAGGCAGGGGTAGCCATCATGATCTTAGACAAAGTAAAAGCAAAAGTAGACCTAATTAAAAGAGATAATCAGGGAAACTACATTTTGCTAAAAGCTACCATAGATAATGAAACAATATAAAAAATTTTACAGCAAATTTCTTTGATAAAAGCCTAATTTCTCAAATATATGGGGACTGAGTCAAATTCATAAAAACAAGAGCTATTCCCCAACCAATAAATGGTCAAAGGATATGGACAGGTAGTTTTCAGAAGAAGAAGCCAAAACTATATGAAAAAATGCTTTAAATCCCTATTGATTATAGAAATACACATTGAAACAGTTCTCAAATTTTCCTCCTCACTTCCCTCTCCCCTCCAAGATGGCATTCAATCTGATATAGGCTATACATGTACAATCACATTAAACATATTTCCACATTAGTCATGTTGTGAAGGAAGAATCAGAACAAAAGGGAGAATCCATGAGAAAGAATAAAAAAGAAAAAATAGTATGCTTTGATCTGCATTCAGACTCTATAGTTCTTTCTCTGGATGTGAATAGCATTTTCCATCATGAGACTTTTGGAGATGTCTTAGATCCTTGTATTGCTGAGAAGAGCCAAGTCTATCAAAATTAGTCATCGCACAATGGATAGCATTTTACATCATGAGTCTGATGGGGCATGGGATCTGAATCCCTGAAGAGGAAAAGGCCTTGAATTTTCCCACAAAGTTCAGCAGCCCAGACATCTGGCCCACCCCAATCCACCTTCATTGCTTAATTAGCTTACTTGACACTCCTTAATCACATCCAGGCCCCTTTCTCTGTTATCTCCCAACTACCGAGCTACTTGCCATTCAAATCCCACCCAGATCTTCCCAGGCTTTCTGTATAAAAGTACCAATTTTATCATCATCAGATGTGCTAATGTCTTAAAATCTGGCTTGCTTGTATTGTTGTCGCAAAAGAGCAGACTCATTAGGAGTTTCACATTAGGAGTCTAACATCTATCGATGTTACAATAAACTCGCCACTTAGACTGAAAGAAGGCTTGAATGGTTGAATTCTTTTGAGGCAGATCTCTGCCCTGTACTCTTGCATTTCAGGGTTCCTAGCACCCCTAGACCACAACATACTTTGGTTCTCTAACAAGTCTTTGGGAATTGTCTTAGATCATTGCATTGCTGAGGAAAGCTAAGTCTATCAAAGTTGGTCATTGCACAATGTTGCTGTTACAGTGTACAATATTCTCCTGGTTCTGCTCATTTCACTTAGCACCAATTCGTGTAAGCCTTTCCAGGTTTTTCTGAAATCTGCCTGCCCATCATTTCTTTTTATTTTATTTTTGGCGAGGCATTTGGGGTTAAGTGACTTGCCCAGGGTCACACAGCTAGTAAGTGTCAAGTGTCTGGTCTGAGACCAGATTGGAACTCAGGTCCTCCTGATTCCAGGGCTGGTGCTCTGTCCACTGTGCAACCTAGCTGCCCCTGCTCATCATTTCTTATGGAACAATAATATTCCATTACATTCATATAAACTTGTTCAGCCATTCCCCAATTGATGGGCATCCCCTTGATTTCTCATTCTTTGCCACCAAAAAAAAAAAAGAGCTGCTATAAATATTTTTGTACATGTGAGTCCTTTTCCCCTTTCATTTCATCGTTTCTTATGGTACAATAATATCCCATATATTCACATACTACAATTTGTCTCCTAATAGGAGGATATCCCTTACTTTCCAATTTTTGCCTACTAAGAAAAGAACTGCTATAAGTATTTTTGTGCATATAGATCATTTTTCTTTTTCTTCTATTTCTTTGGAGTATAGTCCTAGCAGTGGTTATAGCTGGGTCAAAGTATATACACAGTTTGGTAACTTTCTGTACTACTATGCATCTCTTAAGGAAACACAGGATTATTTGGGCCTTTTTGGGCTGCAAATAGTATATTTGACTTATATTGAACTTTCAGTTCAGATCTCCAGATCTTTTCCTTGTAAACTATTGTCTAGCTATACGTCCCCTATCTTGTACTTTTTTGGGAACCCATATAGGATTTTATACTTAACCCTGGGGTTCAATTTCATCTTACTAGATTTGGTCTGGTATATTAGTTGTCCCTCCCAGCCTAGCTTTTCAATATCTACAAATTTGACAGATATACCCTCACCCAGGCCACTTATAAAAATGTTAGCCAGCACTTTACCAAATACTTCTCCAAGGTGATATAGACCTCTTTATGACTATTTTTGGAGTCCAGACATTCAGCCAGTTCAAAATCCTCCTAAATATACTGTTATCTAGGCTACGTTTTTCCATCTTGCTCACAAAGAGAGCATGAGGGATTTATATTGAATATTTTGCTAAAATACAAATATAGTATGTTTTATAGCACTCTTAGAGCACTCAATAGTCTTATATTTTTTCATATGATTATAGATTTAGAGCTGGAAGGCATTGGAGGTGGGAAAGTCCCTCCTCTCCCTCTTTTAGAGCTACACAAATATTAAGAAAATATTTTATATATATTTTGGTTTGAAACTTTTGGACTAATCTGAATAAGAAAACTCATCACTCTTTACCAATTCATAAACTATGTCCATCACTGAAATCTTTTTTATATTATTCTTATCAAAGGTCAAACCAGTTTTTAATCCACTCACAGGCTCTCTCTCTCTCTCTCTCTCTCTCTCTCTCCCCTTCCTGAAGTAATTAGAGTAATAATTAGATTAAATAGATTAAGAGAAAGAAGAAGTCTTTGGCAACTTCAGTTAATAGAAATACCCCATAAATTCACTTTAGACCAAGTGGAAAGGACAATCCTTAACGGGAATGGTCAAAAAGGTATTGAATGATTTTAGGAAAATTATTCTCTAGGGTGCTCCTACGCTTTAAATTACTTTTATTCTGAGACTATTACCTAAACTCTGAACCTTTGCTCAGTTTTGACATTCTCTCTGGGCCTCATTAGTAGCATGAAGAGTTTGGGATTAGATAATATCTAAAGTCTCTTTATTGATTGTTTGATTGTTGCTTAGGGCAATAGATAGCAAAACAAGGCAGACTGTTTCATGTGATTGAGTATTTCCAGTAGTTTCTCCATTCTCCAAGACTTCTAATCACAGCTCTAATTAAATGTCAGCCTTCAGACACAACATTAAAATCTCCAGATCTTTTCCCCACGAACTGTTGTCTAGTCATACCTGTTTTTCTTGCACTTTTTTTGGAACTCATATAGAATTTTATACTTAACCCTGGAATTCAACTTCATCTAATTAGATATGGCCCAGTTTGTTAGTTGTCCCTCTGGGTCCAGCTTTACAATACTCGCAAATTTGGAAAGTATACCCTTATCCAAGGCATTTATAAAATGCTAGCTAGAACAAAGCTAATTCCTTTGTATATTAACACCTTAACAAAAACAAAGGGGCAGTTGTCTATAGCCATATATGTGTGTGTGTATACATACATACATATATATATATATATATATATATATATATATATATATATATGGTGTAAAATTGACATTATCTATTTATTTATTTTTAAAAATTCATTAATTTATTTATTTTTAGTTTTCAGCATTCACATCCACAAGATCCTGAGTTCCAAATTCTCTCCCCATCTCGTCCCTTCCCCAACCCCAAGACAACGTGCATTCTGAATACTCTTTCCCCTAATCTTCCCTCCCTTCTATCTCCCCCCCCTTCTCTTATCCCCTTCCTCTTCTGTTTTCCTGTAGGGCAGTATAGATTTCTATACCCCATTGCCTGTATATCTTATTTCCCAGTTGCATGTGAAAACAATTTTTTTTTCTGTTTATGCCAACTTCTTTTTTAAAAATTTTTTTTATTAATTTATTTTGATTTATCAACAATCACTTCCATATGCTTTTGAGTTGAAAATTTTTCTCCCCCTTCCTCCCCCCAACCCTCCCCAAGATGGCTCACAATCTGATATAGGCTTTACATTTACATACCCACTAAACATATTTTCACTTTAGTGAAGTTGTAAGTAAAAATTAAAACCAATAGGAGGAACCATCAGAAAGATGAAACAAAACTCAACAGAAGGTAAAAATAAGCGATAGCCATTCGACTTCCATAGTTCTTTCTTTGGATGTGGACAGCATTTTCCATCCCTGAGGCCTCTGGAGATGTCTTAGATCCTCATAATGCTGAGAAGGGTTCAGTTTAACAATCTTAGTCATTGCATAACGTGGCTGTTATTGTGTACAAAGTCCTCTTGGTTCTGCTTACTTCACTCAGCATCAGACCATATAAGTCTTTCCAGGTTTTTCTGAAGTCAGCCTGTTCATCATTTCTTATAGCACAGTAGTATTCTATTACATTCATATACCACAACTTGCTCAGCCATTCCCCAATTGATGGGCATCCTCTCAATTTCCAATTTTTTGTCACCACTAAAAGAGCTGCTATGAATATTTTTATACATGTGGGTCCTTTTCCCATTTGTTTGATCTCTTTGGGATATAGCCCTAGAAGTGCTGTTGCTGGATCAAAGGGTATGCACATAAAATTGACATTATTTAAAACAACAAAAGAACCCAAAATATTAAAAGACAAAAAACGAAAAACCTCTCCTGACCCATTTTTGTTGTTGTTATTGTTGTTGATTTAGGTACGACTCACCATTTTTTTTTTAGAACTCCTGTTCAGGTAAGTGAGCCTCGTTGTTGTTTTACATCATAGATTTAGAGTGAAAGGAACGTGAGACATCATGTAGTGTAAGAGTTCTTAATGTTTTGGGGGGTAATAGACCCCTTTGCTCATCTGGGGAAGCCTCTGGAGCCTTTGTCAGGACAATGTTTTTAAATGCATAAAATAACATAAATATTATTGCAAAAGAATTCAATTATATTGAAATACAGTCAATCAATCTATCTATCTATCTAGTTCAAAGATGCTGGGTTAAGAACCTTTGATCAATCCTCTCATTTTATTTTTTTAATTTAAGTTTTATTGACCTATTTTGTTTTTACATTACAAGCATCTACATATTACTCACATTTCAAGAGAAGTCACTTGTAACAATGTACATTGGTTGAGTAAAACTACTTCTGTAGTTTTTTTTTTTTATAAATAATTAACAGAAATATATTTTGTCTCCCTTTCACATCCACTCCACTGGGGTAGTAATCCTCTCATTTTACAAATGAGATATCTGAGGCTCAGGAAGGTGATTTAACTTGACCAGATCATGTGGGTAGGAAGTAGCTGAAGCATTACTAGAACCTGGGATTTCTGACTCCAAATCCAAGACCTGGTTCATTGTACAATACTGTCTTCAAGGCAAGGGTGTTGTCTTCATGGCAGACCAGGCAAGGCTTTCCTCATATAATATATAGCCATAGTTCCCATGTCTTCACCAGCCCTATTTCCTTCATCCTTCCTTCCTTCCTTCCTTCCTTCCTTCCTTCCTTCCTTCCTTCCTTCCTTCCTTCCTTCCTTCCTTCCTCCCTCCCTCCCTCCTTCCCTTCCTCTCTTCCTTCCTTCTCCCTCCCTTCCCTCCCTTCTTTCCCTTCCTTTCTCTATCTCTTTTTCTCTCTCTCTCTTTCTTTCTTTCTTTCTTTCTTTCTTTCTTTCTTTCTTTCTTTCTTTCTTTCTTTCTTTTTCTTCTTTCTTTCTTTCTTTCTTTCTCTTTCTCCTTCTTTCTTTCTTCTTTCTTTCTTTCTTTCTTTCTTTCTTTCTTCTTTTTCTTTCTTTCTTTCCTTCTTTCTTTCTCTTTCTTTCTTTCTTTCTTTCTTTCTTTCTTTCTTTCTTTCTTTCTTTCTTTCTTTCTTTCTTTCTTTCTTTCTTTCTTTCTTTCTTTCTTTCTTTCTTCCTTTCTTCCTTTCTTCCTTTCTTCCTAGTGTTTGAGCTACTCTTCAGTTAAGCATTATTCAGGGACCATTTTATTATCTGGTTTCATTTTAGTGCTTTCTCCCAATGCTAGGTTTCAAGCAAAACTTAATAGTCTGATGTACCTCATGCTGTCCTTTCAACAACTATTTAACAGCATGAGGTATATTAACAGACTCTCAGAGTATGCAAAGATGGTAAACATTAGTGAGCAATGGTTGTTGTACTTCTGTCTCCTGTACACAGCACTATAGCTTCTTGCCAAAGCTGAGCATGTTTTCCTGTTTGGCCTCTTTATCACTTGTTAGGTCTTATTAATTTGTGAGGCTTTGTGCTTCCCAACTTAAAAAGAGAAGACAATTGGAAAACTTCTCAAGTACTGAGCAAATAACTAAAATGTGTGCCACTTTCTGATGGTCCTAGTTTTTAAAATTGAGTATTTCCCTAGACTACTAGAAACACATGGGTTAAAATAAAACAGAGCTGCCAACTAAATAATAAAACCCAACCTGAGACTGATTTGTTCATTTATTTTTGGGCCCTCTTTCTTTAGAGATACTAACTGTAGTACAGTTCAAAACCATATTGGGAACCAGTGGCCCTTGAAGCCCGATATAGTATTTCTACTGAGTCTGTTTCATTTGCCAACCTCATTTATCTTCCTAAGGCAACCCATGTGGAGGATGCCAGGAGAATCATGATGTCATGTAAGGGAAGTCTCTGGGAGAGGCTGGAGTAGGTATTGACATTCCATAATTAGTACTATTGCCTCCCCACATGTTAAAGAGGAGCTTTTTGATTGGCTGCAGAGGCATTCAAAAAAGCTTATCAACTTTAATTATGGCCTCATTTACTTTGGTGACTATAGCTTGTGGCATCCAGTGAAGGAAGTGGAATCTCCAAACTTGGTAGAGCAGAACAGAGGGAGCTGAGACTCAGTCTATAAAGTCAGCACAACAGTGATGCCCCTGGTGAGTAAGGGGTGATCTTCTGGATCAACCTGCTGGACTCCAGTTTAGCTGAAGGATTCATCTGGCAGTTGTATCTGTGTCTGAACACAGACTTTCATGAGATCAGCGCTATGTGGGAACACGTTCAGTCTTGAACCTAAGTTGTCCTCTTCCTCCCTCCCTGACACAAACTGAAGTGGGGTGTGTGTGTGTGTGTGTGTGTGTGTGTGTGTGTGTGTGTGTGTGTATAGGGGAATTATGCCCCTGAGGTGTTGGAGGAAATGTTTATACATTCATTCTTGCTATATGTGTGCAATAAACATCCCTTTGTAAAAGCCAATTGATGTCAAATGGTATAATAATAATTACTATTATTGTTGCTGTTGTTGCTTGTCCTTTGTTCCGGTAGAGGACCAGGATGGCATGAGGGGGTTGTCTTGACTTGCGTGTGAATCGGATGTAAGTGAAGAAGAGCTACTCAAAGTATGATAATAATAGCTAACATTTATATAGTGATTACTATGTTCTTGACCCTGCTAAGCACTTTACAATTATAATCTTATTTGATCCCCACAACCACTCTGGGAGATAGGTGCTATTAGTATCCCCATTTTATAGATAAGGAAACTGAGACAGGCAGAAGTAAGGGTTACATAGCTCATGAGTGTTTGAGGCTGGATTTGAACTCAGGTCTTACTGACTCCAGACCTGATACCCCATCTACTGCACCCCCTAGCTGCCCCAATAGGATTAGGGTGCTAGTCACTAGTCCCCTAAAAATGAGAGGACCATAGCTGATGAGGGGCTCAAGCCAATAGCAGAGGAGAAGGGAGATGCCTCAAGCCCTTCTGGGTACTGAGAACCCTGAAGGGGACACATAGCAGACCTGGCCCTCAGAGAGCAGGACCAGAGTGGGCCAGCTTCTGTCTTCTTTTTCAGGCTTTGCAGAATTGCTTCTAAGATTCTGCTTATTCTGTTGGCCTCACATGGTTCCAGTATCCAAATGCTGTTCTCAGGCTAGTGCTCTCACAGCTTCCTGCTGTGGCTGCTGCTGCTGAGTGAGGACGAAAAGTGAGCGCATGCACTTATGCCTAATCATCATAATGTCAGGCAGAACCGACTCAAAGCAGAAGCGTAGAGTAGACAAAGGGTTCTCTAGCCCCCTTCCTGTTTGAGCATATCCTACTTCTCCCTGCAGAGGGGGGGATACAGGATGATTATATTCCTTCTCCTGTATACTCTATTGTCCTGTTCCCTCCTCACCCCCCCCCCCCACTTCAATAGTTACTCTACTCAATTGGGAGATTGCAGTCATGAGCATAAATATCCTCTTATGTAATTAAGCAAGTCATCTGGGGGGCCAGCCATTGGCCTTCTTCCTTTGATGTCCCAATATAAATTGTGGAACTCTCAAGAGATCTAGAACTAAGGAGAGGCAAGGTGGGTAACTATCTTTGATGCACTATCTTGGAGGGGTAGATGTGTAATGAGAGATGCTTAAATTTTTTTTTGCCTAGACTTGTAATTTCATTTCTGTAAGGATTCCCAGTGAGAAAATATCTTCTTTTAGAGCATCTCAACAACTGTTGCATAACTTTCAGTGTTAGAGAGTTGATTAGGACTCTTAGGGCTGCATGATCAGTTTGTGTTGGAGGTGAGATTTGAAGCCAGTCTGACTCTGAGGCTAATTTTCTACCATTAAGCCACACTTTCTTTAATTTCAATTATAACTTACTTCCTCTCATTTCAAATATTATTTTTTTATGTGCACATATTATGTCATAAAATTACATTCACCATGAGTGATAGGACTAATATTTACTAGCATTTCTCTGGTTTCTTCTTTTCCCCATTCACAACAAGGGGTCAGGCCAGACCCGTCTTCCCCTCATTCTATAGGAATTAACTTTCCCTAAATAAAGACAAAGATGTCTCTAGCACCTGATTTGCCTCTGCTTTTAGATGCAGTTTCTTGGTCAGCTAAGGCATAAAAAGTCCAAGCCATGATCATTCAGAGCCCCTCTGACTTGGTGGATTTGTGAATATCCTTCACCACATCCTTTCCTGGTTATCAGACATATTCCCACCTGGAGACAAGGGTAGGGGGAGCACTTTTCAGAGAATTCTGAGTACCACTCTTCCTTGTTGCATATCTTTGCTGTATTAGGACAAAGTAAACCTTCCTTTGTTAACTGTTCCATGACATTTCATTCCAACACTAGGGTATGTATATTTTTTGGATAAACTGTAGCGGTATAGTTCTGATGTTGAGTATATTTAAGGAGTATAGTACAGTGGAAAGAGCATTTGGGAGACCTGGGTCTGAGTCTAAGGTTGAACGCTTGCTATTTGTGTGACTGTGGACAAAGTCTTCCCTATATAAAATAAGGGTGATAATACTTGAGAGACATCTTGGCTTAGTGGATAGGGACAGCTAGTACAGATGATCTCTGAGATCTCTTCTAGGTCTCCTAAAAAAAAAGACCAGCTTTGGAATCAGGAAGTCACAGGGCAAGTCACACGCACAATTTTGCACTATTTTTTACCTCTCTTTCAATAAGTAACATGTTTCATCATTAATCCTTTGGAATTATGATTGGTTATTAAACTGATCAGAATTCTCAAGTCTTTCAAAGTTGTTTGTCTTTACAATATTGTTGTCATTGTATAAATTGTTCTCCTGGTTCTGTTCACATTCTGCAGCAGTTCATACAAATCTTCCCAGGTTTCTCTGAAAACAACCCCTTCATTATTTCTTATAGCACAATAGTATTCCCTTACATTTATATACAATAATTTGTCTAATCATTTCCCAATTGATGATCACCTCCCTCAAATTCCCATTATTTGCCACCTCAAAAAGAGTTATAAATTTTTTTTGGGTGCATCCTTCATCAGAGTTTGTTTTCTTAGGATTAATCTCTCCCTTACTCTACCCTTACTCTAGTTCCCTCTTCTGCCTTCTCCTCTGTTTCCCTATTCAGTGAAACTGTATTTCTGTTCACACTTTTGTTCCATTTAGATT
This sequence comes from Phascolarctos cinereus, assembly GCF_003287225.1. Lineage (NCBI taxonomy): Eukaryota > Metazoa > Chordata > Mammalia > Diprotodontia > Phascolarctidae > Phascolarctos > Phascolarctos cinereus. The sequence continues at coordinate 372,046,030 of NW_027555847.1, forward strand.
TTAGAAAGAAATGTATAGAAGACAAAAGCAACACTATACTATATAAAAAAAAATACCAGGAATGCAAAGATCAGAATGAATTGAGATGGCGAAGGAAGCTAAGGACAACAACATGAGGTTTTTTATTTTTTTAAGTTATTTTGGGAGGAAAAAAGAATCGAAGGGATGGGAAATTTGCTTGGAGTGGATAGTATGATAACTGATAACAGGTAGAGGTAATAATTTCTTTCTCTCTTTCTATTTTCTCTGCAAAGAATAGCCTTTATGTTAAATATGACTGAACAAAAAAAGTACTGAGGAGTTGATACCCAAAATAAGGAAGGAGAAAGTAGCTGAACACCTAGTTGGCTCTTGACAAATTCAAATCACCTGGCCCAGATGAACTGCATCCTCAGTCCTGAAATAACTGGCAGATGTATTGCAGAGACTCCATAAGAGAAATGTGAAAGATCATGGAAAATAGAAGTACAGCAAGATGGAAGCAGGGGCATATTTTGTCCCCATTTTTAAAAAAGGAATAGAACAAAGTCTTCAAACCCAGTGAGTTTGATTTCGATTCTTGGGAAAATTCTCAGATGGATCCCCAAAGAGATGGTTGGTGAACATCTAAATACAGGGAAGTGATATTTACAAGGAGCCAGCAACACTTCATCCACAGCATATCATGCCAGACTAACCTTATTACCTTTTGAGGCAGGATTACTAACCTAGTAGATGAAGGAGATGCTGTGACTATAGCTACCTAGTTCTTAGCCAAGCTTTTGATGGAAAATCTTGTACTGTTCTGGTGGATAAGATGGAGATATGTGGATAAAATTAATAATATAATCTATTTCATTCATGACTAGTTGGAACTTTGAATTGTACAAGACTACCTGAAGAGTAGTTGTTAAAGGTTCAATGTCTAAAAGGGCAGGACATCTTCAATGGTGTACCTCAGGAATCTGTACATGGCCCTGTTTTGTTTAATATTATTATCAGTTATTTGGATAAAGGCATGCAGTGGCATGCTCATAAATTTGCAGATGACACAAGCTGAGAGGTATAGTTAACTGAAGAATCTTGACAGACTAGAGCAATGGGCTGAATCTAATAAGAAGGAATTCATTAAGGATAAATGTGAAGTTTTACATTTGGGTTATTAAAAAAATCTACTTCAAAAGTATAAGCTGTGGGAGGCATGGGTAGATGGATGTTGCATTGATAAAGATCTGGGGATTTCATGGGATCCCAAGCTCAATATGAATTAGCAATGTGATGCAGCAGTCAAAAAAGCTGACTTGATATTGGGCTTATTAAAGGGGCATAGCTTCCAAGAATAGAGAGATGAGTTCCACTGTACTCTACCCTCATCAATCCTCATCTGGAGCATTATGTTCAATTTAGCGACCACAGTTTAATAAAGACATGGATAAGCTGGAAAGAGTCCAGAAGAAGGAAGTCAGAATGGCAAAGAGCCTTAAGGGAATTTCCTCATGTATGAGTATATTGTTGTTTGAGGACTGGTTGAAGGAGCTGAGGATGTTTACATGGCCTATCAAATTTTCAAGTGTCATGAGAGGCAGTGTAGTGTAATGGGAAGAGCACTGGATTTGGGGTCAGAAGACCTTGGCTCAAATCTTGTCTCTGACATATACAACCTGTGTCAGTCTGAGCAAGTTGCTTAACCACCTCTGGGCCTTGATTCCTTATCTGTAAAATAAGAGATTGAGAATAGATAACATTTAAGGTTCCTTTCAGCTCTAAATGTGTATGTGATCTTATGAAGCTGGTGTAATGCAGCTGGACTTATTCATTGCTATCACAGTGGTTCTTAGACTTTTTGATCTCAGGACCCCTTTATACTCTTAGAAATTATTGAAGACCCCCAAGGGCTTTTGTTTGTTTGGATTATACCTATAGATACTGTATTAGAAATGAACACATCTTAGTATTATTATGAAAATAGGATTGAGCTTGTGGGGCCTGAAATAGTCCTAGGGTTCACAGACCGCATTTTGACACATTTGCTACTCTAGGGAATTTCTAGTTGAGGAAATTCCCTGTAATAGTACGGGTGGGCACTTTTTGGGGAACTTACATACCCTTAGAGAGTTGTCTAAAGCTTTGAGAGGTTAAGTGACTTGCCCAGAGTCACACAGCCAGTATATGTCAGAGCAGAACTGGAATCCAGATCTTTCTGGCTCTGGGGTTGGCTCTCTATCCACTATGCCATGATGCCAGTCTAATATGTTGGATGATAATGGAGTTTCACAAAGATCTCAACAGGCTACATGAGCCAAATCTAATGCAGTTAATTTAATAAAGATAAATGCAAAGCACAAAACACTTGGATCCAAACACTCAACCACAAAAAGATATAAGATGGGGGTGGGGGAACTTATGCCTAGATGACCATTAAGAGGAAAAAGTCATAGAGATCCTAATGGCTTTTGAATAACATACTTGTCAATGGGTGAAATTGGCAACCCCCTCCCCAAACTCCTGCAAACTTGGGTTTCAATTAGCAGGAGCTTGCTTAGTGTCCAGGTTGAGTGAATGGACAGTCCTGTTGTAGTCTGGCTGGGTTAGACAACATCTGGAATGTGTTTTATTCTGAGCTCTTAATTTTTAAAAAGTATGGTAAGTCTTGAGCATTTCCACAAAGGGTCAGTAGAAGTGGCTGATGGAGCTTGAAGCCAGACAACACAAGGATAAATTGAAAGAAAAGAGGTGTGTTAAGGCAAGAGAAGAGGTTTAGTGTAGACCTAATAACTGTTTTCAAGTAATCCAAGTGTTGCCAAGCAGAAGAGGGATGAGCTTTTTTTTTTTTGGCCCCAGAGGGCAGAATTAGGATCAAATGGGTGGAATTTTCTGAGGGGCAGATTTTAGCTCAATAAAAGGAAATTTACTAACAGTTAGATTATCTAAAAGTGGAAAGTACTCCCTTTGAAAGGGCACTAGATGGCGCCATAGGGCACAGAGTACTAGGCCTGGAGTCAGGAAGATTCAACCTTCCTGAATTAAAATCGTGACCCTGGGCAAGTCACTTAATCCTGTCTAACTCAGTTTCCTCATCTGCAAAATGAGCTGGAGAAGGAGATGGCAAACCACTCCAATATCTTTGGCAAGAAAACCCCGAATGGGGTCACTAAGAGTCAGACACAACTGAAATGACCGAATAATAGTCTCCTTGAAGAATCAGGTTCCCTGTGAACAGGATGTTCACTTACTTGTCAGGGATCATAGGATCATAGATTTAGAGACTGAAAGAACCTCAGAAGCCATTTAAGTCCAACTCTCTCTCATTTTATAGATAAGAATTGGGGCCTAGACTGAGTAAGTGATTTGCCCAGGATCACACAGGTCTTCTGACCCAAACAAAGCCTATTTAAATAGTCTTTTTTCTACACAACCTCTGTTAAGAAAGGATTTCTGGGGGCAGCTAGGTGGCATAGTAGATAGAGCACTGGCCCTGGATTCAAGAGGACCTGAGTTCAAATTTGACCTCAGACATATAACACTTACTATCTGTGTGACCCTGGGCAAGTCACTTAACTCCATTGCCCAATGAAATACAAACAAACAAACAAAAAAGAGGATTTCTGCTCAGGTATAGGTTGGAGTAAATGACTTCTTTAGTCCCTGTCAGTTCTGAGATTCATTATATATATATATGTATATGTATATATATGTATATGTATGTGTATGTATATGTATATATGTATATGTATATTATATATATATATAAATATAAATAATATCTCATTATATTTTAAATTTAAATTGAACTATTTAAAATTCTTTGGAGGCAGAGATCATCATTTAAAAGAAATTATATTCCCTGCATGGTGCCTTGAACATTTAATATTGTCTAATTATTTGTTAAATTAAATTACACAAAAATTTAACTCAAAGGTAAAATGGTCCCATCAGTACAGGATTGAGGCCTTTTGTATTTCCTCATATTACTGCATATAAATGGTAACTTATCTTGCTTATGCTTAAGAAGCACGTGTAGCCTTCTGTGAACTTCCCCCATACAGACAACCTATTTTATCTCAGACCTCATTTGCTCCTCTCATTCTCTCTCCTTTCTCCTTTCCCTTCCTCCCCCAATATCCCTTAAAGATTCCTCTTTCTCTCCTTGACACACATAGGAGTGGGAGGGGGATGTAGGGATGGAGATCCACCCACCCTCCCCTCCCTGGTTCCAAGGGTCAAGTCTTGACTTCCTGGTCTGCCATGGAAAGATGACTGCAGTTAGTGCAGACACAAAAGCACGGACCTGACACATTCATTTCACGTTCTGTTTACGGCAGGACTGACGCAGGATTTAGGAAGCTGGGGGACAGAAAGAATGTTGGCCTCCAGCAAAAAGGAGGGAAACCAACAGGAACCACTAAGTGGCCAGAAGAGAGCAGCAAAGCCCTCTCCTTCTGTCTTTTAAGTCCCATCCTTCCAGCGGCACACACAGGAATGGTTAGATGATCTGGAATAACAACCGGCTTGTAACTGGTGAGAGCCTTTGCTTTAACTCAATCAATAAAAGTTTATTAAGCACCTACTATACGCCAGGTATTGTGCCTTTCCAACCCTTCAGGGGTTCTGTGGGTTGTGAAAAGGGCAAAAGGGTCTCTGTCAGAGCAGCTGCATTTAATTAATTTATCCATCAAACAAATGTTTACTGTTTGCCTGCCAACAATACACCTAACTGCTGAGTAGTAGAGTAGAAAGCCCATTGGATTTGGCATCAAGAGGGCCTGGATTCAAGTTGTGTATTTAACACTTATTAGCTGTGTGACCCTGGACAAATCACTTAAACTCTCCGAGACTGTTTCCTCATATATAAAACTTGGATAATTAAAGCACTACCTTATATGGTTATGAGGATTAAATAAGATATGCATGTGAGGTGCACTGCAAACCTGCAAGTGCTACAAAAACGTTAGCTATTTAGCTGTGTTTTAAGTATCATTCTGTATCTTCCCACTGGAAGTTAAAAACCTATGGACTAGATCAGGGTTGGGGAATCTGCAGCCTTGAGGCCACATGTGGCCCTCTAGTCCTCAAGTGCAGCCCTTTGACTGAAGGGCTTTTCACGTTCTGTGAAGTTTGACTTCAGTTAAAGGGCTGCACCTGAGGATCTAGAGGGCCACATGTGGCCTCGAGGCCACAGGTTCTTCACCCTGGGCTCAATGGAATACTTCTAGATCTGTGACTCAAGTCAAGCCATATGACATCTCTGAATCTCAGTTTTCACCTCTACACAGTGGGGAAAATAATATTTACACTACTTGCATCATAGGGTTTTTGTGAGGAAAACCCTTCGCAAACCTTAAGCTACTACACAGTTGGGAGTTACTATTATGAATTGGTTTGTATTCAGAAGATGGAACTTGAACTCTATTCTCAATGTGCTCCTACAGGAATTTTGTACTAACGGGTTGCCCAGAAATAGTTCTGGGGAGCAGCTCCTTCCTTCTTTCTTGCTGATGTCACTTGCTGAATGGTTGGTCATTCAGCATTAGGCAAGTCATTTGTGGGAGACAAGCAGTGGGAGACAGAAAAATCTTGGCAGATGTTTCCTCCTCCCCTTTCCATGCGTGGTTTGGCCATGTGTGTGTGTGTGTGTGTGTGTGTGTGTGTGTGTGTGTGGTGGAAGGTGAAGAGTGTCTTAACTTCATGAGTCCTTAGTTTCTTCAACTCTCAAATGAGGGAATTGGACTGGATGGCCTATGAGGTCCATTCTGCCTCTTGAGCTATGGTCCTGTGAGCCTAAATGTGCCCAAAGGAGGGACAGTGGAATAGTGCACCCTACAATTCTAAGAGTGCTTCTCAGTCAAGTCAACACACATTTACTTTAAGTACTTACCATGTGCCAGGCACTGTGCTATGGCCTGGAAATACAAATACTAGCAAAAAGAAACATGGAGCTTATATTCTAATGGAAGAAGGCAATACATAAAAGGAAAAGGAAAATCAGGCAGTGGCAGTGGAAGGGGGAGAGGGTGCCTGCATGGTGGTATGGGGGAGATGTTCAGAGCATTGGGAGCCAGCTCAGGAGAGGAGTGGAGTGAGCTTGGCTGGCCTGGGCACTTCCTTGAAATAGAGGAATTCCATTCCCAGGAGGAATTCAACAATTGGAGGAGGGGGCTGCAGGGTCAGTGGATCTTCAGAGTTGACAAGATTGCGGGGCTGAAGGCATCTTCTAGGGTGATGAGGATTCTGGGACATGATGGAGAAGTCTGGCTTAGTGTCTCCCTTACCGCCTCTCATATATTACACCCAGCAGGAGTCAGACATCACCCAAGAGGATAATACTGCTCAATGTCTCATGAAACTCTTTTCAAGAGTGACACAGGGCAGGCAGGGATTGTTCATGAAGCCAAGTTTAAATTTAAAAAAAAATCAACACCCCAAATCTTGATGCTGCTCTTAAGTGGAAGGAAACTGAATATTTACTATGTTTTCTGGGAAATTTGTAATTAGCTCAATGTTCTACCCTGAAGGGAAGTAAAATTTGTGAAATCACCTGGTAGAACTTGGTCATTAAATTGCCCATTTTAAATGTCTTGAATTTTAAAGATTTGGTGTATCAGAGTTTGGCTCTTGGGAGCCAGGGATGTTCCCTAAGGGTAACTGTTTTCTTTTGCTATTTTTGCATTTTAGCATAATAGTAAGTTTCAATTCTAACACTTTCTGGCCAAGTTGCTTGGCTACAACATTGTGATGGGCTAGGGTGGTAAATATACTGTGTTTCAATCAGGCCCTTCTCTTGAGTTATCTCCCAAACAGATTATGTGCTTCCCTACCTTTTTTCATACTCAATGCCATCCAGTTCAAAAAACATTTATTAAACACCTCGTATATGCAAGGCATTTTACTAAGTGCTGGGGATACAGTTCATAAAAAAAAAGACAGTCCCTGCCCTCAAAGAGCTTACAATTAAAAGTGGGAAATAGCAGACCAATGGAGGCAGGAAAGTGTGTGAGGGGGAACACCAGAGGGTACCCATTGTCCTGCTCTCAGGAGCTACACTTCCTGGACTCCCTCCCCTCCTAACCTTACTTAACCTCAGTTTCCTCATCTGTAAAATAAGAATTATATTAACGTCCCTCCTGGGGCTGCTGTGAGCATCAAGCATAATATATGGTAAATACTTTGTCAATATTTTTGTTGTTGCTGTTGAGTTCCGTCCAACTCTTCATGACCCCATTTGGCAGATACTGGAGTGGTTTGCCATTTCCTTCTCCAGTTTATTTTACAGATAAGGAGCTTGAGGCAAACAGGGTTGAGTGATTTGCTCAGGGTCACTCAGCCAGTAAGTGTCTGAGGCCAGATTTGAGCTCAGGAAGATGAGTCTTCTTGATTCCAAGCTTGTCACTCTATCCACTGCACCACCTAGCAGCTCCTATAAACTTAAAGCCCCATATGAAAGCTAGTTGTTATTATAATGATTATCTAAACTCTATCCCATTTTTCAACATCCATTGAGTCCCATCTCTTCCTGGAAGCCATCCCTTCCCACTCTAGACCACACAGATCGAACTATCCATCCATCCATCCATCCATCCATCCATCCATCCATCCATCCATCCATCCATCTATCCATCCATCCATCCATCTAACTATCTACCTATCTCTTTCACAGATCCTAGGTTAAGAACTCCTAACTAAATCCTCTCATTTTATTTTTTAACTGCAAGTTTTATTGATGTGTTTTGTTTTTGTATCACAAACATTGATGGATTTTGTACACTTCATGAGCTCCGCTGGAGATGAATACCACCATTCCCTCCCTGCCCCTCCAACCCATTCTCTTATTTTTTGGATCCTACCCTCTTTAAGCTATCTTAAAAACGGATCACTAAATGCTGAAAAAACCGCGTTGCCTCCAGAGTGAATTTTCAGGTCCAGTTGTCTTTTTAAACTGAATTTTCTTGAGGATCATTTCCACTTTATACAGTACAGAAGGTGTTAGGAGTTCAGATCTATTGGCGACACTGGCTTTAGTCACAAAAATAGATTGCCATAGAAACCCTGGCAAATCTGTCCCTTTTTTCATCTATTTGTTGTTCTTCCAGTTTCATCTATAAATCCTCTTGGACTGATCTGACTTAGTTGGGTCTCATGCCAAACTTCCTTCAGATTCATTTTCCCCTCCATTACTTTTTATTGTTTTGTGAGATGTTATTGTGAGCAATCTGTCATCGTTGTCTGAATGTTTTGCAAATAAGTTGTCTTCTAATCCATTTTTTTGCTCTTGGCTGCCATATCTTTTAACTTGGCAAGGAGATCCAAGCGTTTTTTGGCTGAGATAGTTTCTGGGCTCTTGGCATTCTCCTTGTGGCAATTATTTTTAGAATGGTTGAATTTCTCTCTAAAAAATAATAATAAGAGTATCTGTCTTTACTTTTATCCATTTCACATTTTTTCATAGTTTTGTTTTAACAGGTTGAGTTGGAGCTGCTGATTTTGCATTCAATGTATCCACATCTTTAGCCTTTTGTCACACTTGTATTTTGGCATTGATTTTAATTGTGAGTTAAAGATCTGACTGCATATAGATAGATGATTCTGTAATGATTGCTATACCAGCAACCATTTCATGGGATCATAGTTTCAGAGTCAGAAGGGACCTTAAAGGTCATAGAACTGAACTCCTCAGTTTACAGGTGCAGAAATGAAGGCCCAGAGAGGTTATATGACTTACCCTGGGTCACACAGGTAATAAATGACAGAATCTGAAATTAAACTCAGATTGCAGGCATCCACGTTCAAATTTCCAGTTAAGCACTCTTTCCACTGTACCATGAAGCTTCCTATCAATTGTTAAGATATAGTTAATTTCACTTTTTTTATGTTATTCAGTGCTTCAAGCTGAGCATCTGACATCTATTCTTTTTTTTTGTAAATGACTGAAATAGTATATTAATATGACATCTATTCTTTTAAAAATGATAAGTTCTGTAAAGCTTCTGTATAAACTTTGAACTCTTTTCTTTACCTTTCATCATATTTTGAAATATATTTTAATTTGTTTCTCTTTGGGTTGAAGTTATCCAAGAGCAAGTATTTGTTGACTTGATTTGGAAAATCTTGTCAGATTCTCCAGAAAATTTCCTTACTTCTTTATTCTCTAGAATACATACTAGTGCATATATTACAATGATCCTCAAGTAATTATGGCCATAGGATCAAAGATATAAATGAATAGATATATAATGTAAGGGACGTTTTCTGCTTATGCTCATCATCATCAAGGTGAGATGACCATGGAATAATAGCTTTTTTTGTGTTTGGGGGCATGAAAGAAAAAAAAAACCTCTGCTGATTCTTTTCTTTATCTCTCTGTGGAGAACCTGTGAGTCATTCTCCAACGGCATTCCATTCCATTCTTCTATTTAGTATTACTATTGAATGTCTTCTAGTTTCCTTTTTAGTGAAAATGTCAGTATGGATGTGTTTTAGTTCCTCCAGAAGTGTATCAATTTGTCAGTCATTGGATAAAGTTTTTGAATTGATTGTAATTAAATTAATGTTTGTAGACATTGCAATGCACATTGCTAGGATTCTTATGACCAGGATCTATGGGTAAGTTGAAGAATATATGATACAACTAATGTTCATATAATTATAAATACATGTTTGCAGCAAGGATTATAAATATCTTTCTTCTTCAGTGCAATGCCCATATCAGACACAGCTCCACTCCCTTTCAAAGATCCTTTGCCAAGCAGCCTTTGGACAATTTGCATGACCCAGTCAAGCTTCCCTTGGGGAGAAGACAAGGAAGGAGGAATCCCAGGCTTATAGACCCATTGATCAAGTTGACAGTGGAGATGAGAATATGGCTGGTAAGAGACAGAAGTAAATTACCTCAGCAATGGTGCAGTGGGCAAGCAAATAGCTCTGATTCACCATAACCCTTGATTGGTGAAGTACAACACTGACACTAAGACAACAAAAGCAAAAATGAAACTATTTGATTTCAAGGACACTAGTGTTTATTGGATCAATCAATCAGCAATCATTTACTGACTGCCTAATATATAATATATGCAAAAATAAAAGTGAAACAGTCCCTGTCCTTCAAGAGCTTAAATTCTATTGAGGGGTAGTCAGCATGGAAAACATATAGGCATAAACGACACAAAATAAGTTCAAGGGAGCAGGAGGGGCAGGGAGACACTAACAGCTGAATCACAAAAGGCTTCATATAGAAAGAATTTGAACCACAGCTTGAAGGAAACTAGAGATTCTAAGAGGCAAAGATGACAAAGGAGTGAATTCTAGGCCAGGGGATAAGGGAAGGCTTGGAGACAGAAACTGGACAGAGATGGTAGAGACTCATTTGAATAGTGCAAAAAGAAGCATCCCCATGACACTCTGAAAAGTCTTCAGCATAAGGAGAGAGTGGTTGGAGAACCTATACACACAACAGATCTGTGATATAGGAATGGGTTTTCTTTCCTCCCTCTCTTTGACTTCCTAGGAATATGTCTAGCAGTAGAACCTCTGGGCCAAAGGGGACAGGCATTTTAATCACTTTCTGAGCACATTTCCAAGTTGCTTTCCTGAATGGAGCCTAATTCATGCTCCACTGACAGTACATTAGGGTGCTTATGTTTCTATAAGCCATCCAACATGGGTCATTCCCATCTTTTCTCATCTTTGCCAATTTTCTGGGTGTGAGCCGGTGAAACTTCAGAGCTGTTTTATTAGCGTTTCTCAGAGTGGCTTGGAGAAATCTTTCAAAGGTTTATTTATAGTTTGCAATTTTTCTTTCAAGAACTGTCTTGTCATGATCTTTGACCTTTTTACCATGGGGGAATGGTTCTTAGTTTTATAGATGTGTGTTAATCTTTATCTTGGCTAGTCGGCCCTTCTAAGAGATATTTAATGTATTTCTATCCCCTACCACCATACCCTTTGGCAACTTCTTTTCTTATCCTAGTTGCCTTCATTTTGTTCATGCAAACGTTTTTCAATTCATGTAATCAAAATTATCTATTTTGTTTTCTGTGATCACCTTGGTCTCTTATTTGGTTAAAACTTCTGCCCCTCCCTCAACTTCCCTCAGTTGGGAAAAGTCCCTAATCTAGGTCTCTTCTAATTTTTTCACTGTAACAAAAGGTTTTCAAAGAGCTCAAAGTACCTTAGCCCTGAGGCTGGCTAAAATCTGTGTTTTTGAGTCAGTCAGGTGAGGCAGACTTCAGAGTGGTTGTTCCATATAGGCCAACTGGAGAACTAGTCCTCTGGAGAAAATAATCAGTGTCATTTGCCAGACAGCATAAAATGTTCAGATGTCAGCAAAGGACCTCAATCACAGATGGTAAGGCTGTGGAAGACTATGGTGCTTGGAGCTAAGTTCTAAGAGGCAGATCTACAATGGTGCCAGGAGCTAACCCATTGGAGATAGAGATATGGAGGACAGCAGGTGGGTCATACAAGAAATAGCAACCACTTATTGGGAGCTTAGGGGAGCGATAGGAGATGGAGAGTGAAACAGAACACTAAACCATGGCCCCCTCTCCTTGCTGGAGCCACATCCAGGGTAATAATGTCATAGAGGCAGTACAAGTTTTGGGGAAGAGATCACCCATGAGGCAATGATGTCTTTTGACTCTCGAGAGGCTCAGTCCCTTCTGCAACTATGAATTTTAAATCAGCCAATCAATAAACTTTTATTAAATACCTGTTATTTGCCAGGTACTGCATAAATAGAATGGTTTTATGTTATATCTTCTAATCCTGAGTGCTTATGAGGGAAGCTAGTGACTACCCTCTGGGGAAAGTCAAATGCTTATATGATTAGATTTTACCTAGGTATATAAAGTCTCCACAGCATACCCAGGCCCTCAGAGGAAGAAGCCTCTGAAACAGTTATATATATTCAATAAAGAATGATAAATATATAATACATACATATTCATAATTATAATTTTGCCTATTTCTTGGGTCTTATTATTTGTGTTATGCCAATACTCACTTCAAGAAGCCAATAAGAACGTGAGTGGGCTTGGATTACGGCCAAATAACATAATCTAAAATGTGAAATGTTAAACCTCAGGACCAAGGAAGAATCCAAGAGAACAAACAGAAAATATCACTGTATAAGTAGCTGTCCTGAAACGTGCAGGGAGATTACAGATCAGCGTGTAAAAATGCAAAGTGCATGCTTTTTACAGCATCCCCAACATGGAGTCATTTAGCTTCTGTTCAAATCTCTCTATCTTATCCATATGAATAGCATGAAAAACTTTGGAATGTTTGCTGAAATTGAGGTAAGTTATATCTATAGCATTCCTCTGATTGACCAATTCTGAAACCTTTTCAAGAAGGAAATGAGAGTGCCCTGTTGTTGTTGAGGCCATACTGGCTCTTTGTGATTAGTTACCTTTTCTGATGGGGGCCATCTCAAGTTGTCCTCATCTAGATTTTGCCACTGGACTCAGATGGCTCCAGAGGAGAAAGTGAGGCTGGTGACTTTGCACAGCCCTACCTCACTTAAATCCAATTCACCTGCAAGTCATGGCATCATCTAAGGACAAACAACAACCCCCACTGGGGACCCAATTTACCAGTTCCAGTTGGGCAATATAGCTTCCTTCCTTCCCTCCTTCCTTCCGTCCTTCCCTCCTTCTCTCCTTCCTTCCTTCCTTCCTTTCTTCCTTCCTTCCTTCCTTCCTTCCTTCCTTCCTTCCTTCCTTCCTTCCCTCCTTCCCTCCCTCCTTCCCTCCTTCCTTCCTTCCTTCCTTCCCTCCTTCCTTCCCTCCCTCCCTCCCTCCTTCCCTCCTTCCCTCCTTCCCTCCCTCCTTCCCTCCTTCCCTCCTTCCTTCCCTCCTTCCTTCCTTCCTTCCTTCCTTCCTTCCTTCCTTCCTTCCTTCCTTCCTTCCTTCCTTCCCTCCTTCCCTCCCTCCTTCCCTCCCTCCTTCCCTCCTTCCTTCCCTCCTTCCTTCCTTCCTTCCTTCCTTCCTTCCTTCCTTCCTTCCTTCCTTCCTTCCTTCCTTCCTTCCTCTTCCCTCCCTCCCTCCCTCCCTCCCTCCTTCCTTCTTCCTTCCTTCCTTCCTTCCTTCCTTCCTTCCTTCCTTCCTTCCTTCCTTCCTTCCTTCCTTCCTTCCTTCCTCCCTTCCTCCCCTCCTTCCCTTCCCTTACCACCCTTCCTCTCCCTCTATCCACATGTGATATCATGCCCTTACCTGAGGGTGCTCTGCCCAAAAGAATGTAAATTTTTGTGGCTGAAACAGAGCAAGATATCTTGGAGTTTATGGGCTAGATTTGTTTCTTAAAGACCAAGTCTTAAATCCAATTCATTCTAGCCCTCATTGATTGGCCACCAATAGGTCCCATCCTAATACCTACTGAGTGGTCATTGTTTGGGCCCTACTGGCTCAGAGTGAATGTAAATAGTAATTGCTTTTGTTTTGGTGAGAAATCCTGAGAGTCTTCCCCTCTCAGACTGCTTTTTTTTTTTTTATTAGATAAAAGGGGCCATTCCTTGGCTTATTTCTTAGCTAGCTTTAATCACTGAATGGGTTGTCTCAGTCGAAGGGAGAACTTGAAACGACCTTAGCTTAAAAAGGCCACTGCATCTAGGGCCATCTCCAGTCATCCTGATGTATATCTTGCCATTGAACTCAGATGGCTCTGGAGGAGAAAGTGAGACTGGTGACTTTGCACAGCCCTCCTCACTTAAATCCAAATCACTTGCAAGTCATGGCATCGGCTTCCTGATGTCGAGGTCCTCTTTGAGAATGAAGGACAAACAACAATTTTTTCTGGTTGACTGCCAATCTGCTATGTAGCATACTGGATAAATTGCTTAGTCAGGAAGATCTGAGTTTGAATCCTGCTTCTGATGTGTAATAAGTCACATGATCTTGGACAAGTCACTTAACCTCTCTCAGCTTCGATTTCCCTTTCTGCAAAACAGGGATGATAATAGCATCCATTTCACAGGATTGTTGTGAAGATCAAGTGACATGTAAAGTATCTGCAAACTTTAAACAACTATATAAATGTAAATAAATTATTATTCCTTTAATAATACACTCTAGAATGTGGCTGGGAAATAACTAAAGCTTATTAGCTTATAGATTTAATCCCCTTCTTACTTTTTTTGCTGAGGCAATTGGGGTTAAGTGACTTGCCCAGAATCACACAGCTAGTGAGTATTATGTGTCTGGACTTGAACTCAGGTCCTCCTGACTCCAGGGCCAGTACTCTATCCACTGTGCCACCTAGCTGCCTCTCCCTCTTCTTACTTTTGAAAATCTAGACATGTTGCCATCCCCAGTCTTGCAGCAGTCTTTCAGATATAAGTAACAGTGGCTCAGCAATAACATTAGTCAGTTCTTTCAGTACTCTGGGATGTGGTTCATCTAGGACTCTAGACTTGAACAGGGAAGCTAAGGTGCTCCCTTCCTATCTTCTACTCCCTGTTAGCCATTTTCGTTCTGTCCTTTCCAATCCAAATAGCATTCTCCTTTAAAGAGAAAATAGAAATAAAATTAAAGTTGTCCTGATTTTTTTCCTTCATCTATTGTTATTGTCTCATCTACTATGAGCAGTGGTTTTCATTCTTCTTTGGTCCTCTTCTTTCCTCCAACATAGCTGAAACAAAAGCCAACTACCCCATTTTTACTGTTGTTGCCTTTTCTTGCCAGTCTCAACTCATTCTGAATTTTAGTATTGTTGCTACTATTTTTACTGCATTGTGTCTAACTTTTGTTTATATCCTCCATAAGTGACCTTTGTTCCTTTGTTTTCAACTTCTCTTTCTTTTAATTTTTATTTATTTATTTTTTAGGCAGTTGGGGTTAAGTGACTTGCCCAGGGTCACACAGTTAGTGTCAAGTGTTTGGTCTGAGGCCAGATTTGAACTCAGATCCTCCTGATTCCAGAGCCGGTGCTCTATCCACTGTGCCACCTAGCTGCCCCTGTCAATTTCTCTTTTAAAAATCTAAATTGGTTGATGTGCATCCATATTGGTCTTTTTGACTACTCCTCCTTTTGTTCCTTAGCAAGACGGCATTTTTGTGTTTTCAGAAGTTCATTATTTATAGTGTCTTATTCTTTTTGAGCTGACTTCCTCTGTAGAATTTTAGTCTCTGGGTTTCTACCTGTTCCTTAGGATCCTGTGAAATTTGCTTTTCCTAAATCTAGGTTGTACCTCATATCATATTGAAGAGGTCTAGGACTTTTGGGGTTCTGTTGGGAACCCCAAGATTGGGGTACTGGGCCCTGCTTGAATGAATTCAACTCAAATCTTCTTCAAGCCAGAGGAAAAGTTTGTTAGTGATAAATTACATAGGCCAGGTAATGCCAGTGAAGACAAGCAAGCATGAGAAAAGCTCAGCCTTTGGGGCATGAAAGATTCTCAGTATTAGCTGAATGTTAGTAACACCCATGGGGATGAAAGGGCATGAGAAAGTCTCAGCTTTTTGAGCATGAGGTTCTCAGCATCTGAAAGGGGGCCAGGGTGGATCTTAAATACAATAAAATCACTTTGGGTGGCCAGAGGAGGGGGCTGGGAAAAGGGTTTAGGTAAGGATTCTAATTGGGGAGGTCTGAATAAACAATGGGAATAGCTAATGGGGGGAAGGGGAAGGCATTTGTCAAAGGGAGATAAGGGGAGTCAATAAGAAACCCGAAAGTTTAAGTGTTTTATGGGGCCTGTAATGGAGGGAGCTGGAAGGCATCTTAGTAAGGTCAAAAGGTGTAGGCTAAGGCTTCCAAAGGGAGATAAGAAGCTGGGGTCTGTAGACAAATGGGAGCCAGATTCCCTTTGGGGTAAAGGTGGAGGGGACACCTCTGAATTCACCCCATCAATATCACATCACATCATATCACATTATATCACATCACACTATGTCCAGTTTTCATTTCCTTTTCTATCATAAATTCCAAGATGGCATAGACACTTTCCCTACCCAATACCGAAGGTTCAGTATTATTTCTATTTCAACAATAAGTTTCTCCTTATTTATGAGATAAAAAAAAATCCAGAATAATAGTTTCCTCAATTGGTTCTCCACCTTTTGAAGGATGAAATTATTACTAAGATAAACCAAGAGCTTATAATCTGATCTACTTTTGATGAGCCATAATACCCATTCTGACTGAAGCCAGAACCTGGCAGGGGAGGAGAAATTCTATTATACTTGTTTTATTCTTCCTGGACAACAAAACACCTTTATGTTTCCATCAGAAGAAGCCAGTTAAGCACTGGAAAGTATGACCAGTCAAAAAGGTAAAGAATGGGGAAAAAAGCCAAAACCCCAAAAACCATAACCTCAAATAAAACCAACTGTGGGAAGCTACTATGATTAATACAAAGGAAACAAAAACCTTGGAGATGTGTATTATTGGCAAATGTTGGGGATAGGACATGTTTCCCAAATAGGTCCTCAGTAAGGAATATCTGCCTGGTTAGTTTAGGGGAATAGCTTCAAATGGGTATATATCCTTTGGAAGACTTAAAAAGTCTGAATGTGCTCACTGTAAGGTCTTTTTTGTTGCCTGGAACTGCCAGCCAGTGAAACCCATGTTCCACACCATGAAGGCAGTTCTGGAAGGTAGGGGTCTGAATTGTGAAGCCCCAATTGTCCTGTGGTAGAGATCTACAGGTAGCCTAGACTTGTTCCAAATTCAGAGGGTCTTTAGAAGAATAGATTGGTCCTGGGAGGTCTGCATTCCACAACCCCATTGCTAACAGTTGGGAATATGGTCACTCATACCACTTGGATGAGCCAGGAGTCACCAATTACAATTCTTCTAGGAAAATAGTGGACCATCAGGCCTTACCATCTGTTCTGTTGTTGTGCTTTCTGGGGACTGTCATATGATCTACCATCATACCCTAAAGGCCAGAACTTTGAAAATCTTAAAGTTTTACCTAAATGTTAACTATTATTATTATTATTATCATTATGTGTGTTATCTCCCCTAATTAGAATGTGAACACCTTAAAAACAAAGATTTTCTCCTTTTTCTATTTGTATTCCAGGGCTTAGCACAGTGCTTGGCACATAGTAAGTGCTTAAGGCTTTTTCATTCATTCATTCATTCATTCATTCAAGCTTCTAAGCTTCTCTGGGTGAAGTTCAGAGCATTTAGATTTCGTATGAAACCAATCACCTAGACTAGAAAAGTTTAGAACTAGTAGAAGGGGAAGGTGAAGGGTATCATTAAACTATGTAAGGGACCTCTAGATTTTCCTAGTTCCAGTTAGGGCTCAAAATTGTCCCACTTGTTTTGTTTTGGCCCTAAAATCATCACCAGAATTCCTTAGCCCCTCCCTATTCCTGCTCAGTGAAGATTAGCCACCACGGCTAAAAAAAAAAATTCCACTTACTCTTCTTGCATCACTGTTAGCCACAACCGGTTATAGGTAGGGTCAAAGTCACCTTACCATCTATTATCAAGACTAATTCAGTCACCATCTTAACAGCACATCTATAGACATTTCTATCCTAAATGTTCAAATATATTACTTATGCCTGACCTGTGGTAGAGCCTTCCAAGCTTGTACTGGACTAATCAGCCACAGTCAAACACACTGTACCTTGACATGAACATCATGATTTCATTGGTCTTTAAGCATGAAGGACAAACAACAATCTCCTGTAGGCAAGACCCTATGTTAGGATCTGTGGGGCATCCAAGGAAGCATGAGACATTGATCCTGTTTTCAGAGAGCTTCATTTAGTTAGAGTATCTGGAGGTTATATTGTTGTATACTCCTTAGTGGAATCTAGTTTCTATTGTTATCACCCAAATGTTTGTGTTGACCAATACCTTTCCTAGGTTCTGATTAGAATCAACATCAGCAGCCTTTATTTGTTCCATCTTGTAGGGCCAGTTTGACTTACTAAAAGTGAATGGAGTAGGAACCAGCATAAGGTAAAAGTGATCTGCTTCAAAGTAATAACATGAGGGTAATGTGTCTCCTCACTGGGGAAAAAGAATGTGTTTCCATGTCCTGCCCCTGTTCATTTAAACTTTCCTACCTTCTCCCCATATCCTGCCCTCAACTTGCGTTCATCTAGAGACCCTGGGTGCAACCATCCCATGGGACTCTCTCTTAGCCCTCTCTCACTATGGTCTGCCTTGTGGCCAGGCTCCTTCTCTCCCCCCTTATTAAATAAGTATTATTTCAAGTAGTTAATGCTCTGCTTCCAAGGCACTGGGAAGTCTTTACTTTATCCATTTGCAGTCTTAGAGATTTCATCTTCCATCTGTGCCAGCACAAAGCATCTTTTACCTCCTTCTGCCAGAAGAGTCTCTTAACTGGGATGCGGAGAACTCCCAGTGCAAAGAAGAACAACCATCCCTTTGACTTCAGATCTTCCATCTCCTGTTGTTGCTGTCCTTCAAGGGTAAAGGAGTATTGCCCTCCACTCAAAGATGAGCATGCTCACACCTTGGCATACCCTTCACAACCCAGTGACTCTGAACTTCTGTAGGTCATCATCTAAATCCCCTTCCATATCCCCTACCACCCAATTCCTCATTCACATCTCCCTCAACCTTCCCACCCTGGAGTTTCAACCTAATTCCGTACAACTCTTTTCATTCTGCCTTCTGGAATGCCTATTCCATAAGTAACAATTTCCCCTTCATCTTAAATCTTTTCCTCTTCCACTTCTTTCATCTACCAGTTCTTACTGAAATCTGATCCCCTGATAATACGGCCTCCCTAGGCATCCTTTCCAGTGGCTGTACTTTCACTCATTCTCCTTGGCTTACTAGTCAAGGCAGGGGAGTTGGAATACTCCTTGCTCCCCATTGCCACTTCCAGGTTCTTCAACTTCCCCATCATTCAGTAACTTCTCCTCCTTAGAGGGTCATGCTATTCACATCTACCACCCAATCAAAATTTTAATAGTGTTATCTACAGATCCCCGGTCATTCCTCTTCTTTCCTCAATGAGTTCTATAGCTGGCTCATAATTTTTCTCTCTTCCCCAGCTCCTGCTGTCAGACTAGAGGACTTTAACAATATACATATTGATTCTCCTTTGAATACCCTTACCACTCAGTTCCTCAACCTACTCACCTCACCTAAGCTATTCCTTCACCTAACCTAAGTCACACACAAAGATCATCATACCCTCAGTTTTGCCATCATGTACAAATTTTCCTCTTCGAAAATGAAGGACCAACAGCATACAAACATACTGAGTTCAAGAATTGTGAAATCCCTTTATCCAACAATAATCTATTGGCTTTTCACCTCTCCCTCTGCTTTCCCTTACAAAACCTCTTTGTCTGCACCATGGCCTCCAGTCCCTTGACCCTTCAATTCTCTCCTGGGCCATCTCCCCTGCACTAGCCACTTTCTCCTCTTTTCCCTATCTTGATCCCTTGGTGAACCAAGTCAACTCAATACTGTCCTCTCTTGAAGCCCCTTTATTATAACACTGATTACACCCAGCCAAACCTCAGCCTTGGAGGACTCCCCAAATTTGTTCCCTTTGCTCCTACACACTCATTGCTGTATGAAGGTGGAAAAAAAAAATCATACAGCCATTCTAACTGGATTCCCTACAAATTGTGTGACGTAACCTCAAGTAGGCCCTCCCTGTTGCTAGGCAATCCTACTATACCTTCCTTGTCAACTCACTATCCTATTCTCCACAGAGGCTCTTCCAAACCTTTTCGTCCCTCCTCAAACCTCTCATGGCTCCCCTTTCTCTCACTTTTTTTACCTGGGAACTTTACCTCTTATTTAACAGAAAAAATGGAGGCCATTTGCTATGAACTCCCTCTTCTCCTCTCTTCCTTATTTCCCATCACTCAGGTATTTTCTTCTACTATCTCCTCCTTCATCTCTGTCTAGCAAGATGATGTGCCCTTACTCCTTAACAAGGCTATCCCCTCTAATTGTTTAAGTGACCCCATTCCATTCCATCTCTTCCAATAGCTTGCCCCCTCTGTCATTCCCACTCTTGCACTTATTATCACAATCTCTTTCTCTCTGCTGGTTCATTTCCTACTGCCTACAAACATGCCCATGTCTCCCCTACCCTTAAAAAACCCTCACTTGATTCTTCTATCCATGCTAAATATTATCTTATATCTCTTCTGTCCTTTGTAGCTACACTCTTCAAAAAGGCCATCTGCAATAGGTGCCTCCACTTTCTTTCCTTTCAGTCTCTTCTTAACCCTTTATAATCTGCTTCCAACCTTATCATACCACTGAAACTGTTCCTTTCAAAGTTACTAATGATCTCTTAGTTGCCAAATCCAATGGCCTTTTCTCTGCACTTAGTGTCCTTGACCATTTTGTGGCCTTTGATGCTGTTGATCTCTCCTCCTTGACACTCTCCTCTCTCTAGGTTTTCAGGACACCACTCTGTTCTGGTTCTCCTCCTAGCTATCTTACCCATCCTTCTCCATTTCCTTTACTACGTGTTCCTCCAACTCACTCCTTCTAACCATAGGTGTCCCTTAGGATTCTATCCTGGGCTCTCTTCTCCTGGTGAGATATGGACAAGAATCACACAGTATCAGGGTAGGGCATGAAAGGCTTGCTATCTACGACAGTAAAAGGCATATCCGCAAGGATGAGATCACAGGTATATCTAAATAAATGCATCTTTTTCAATACTTTAAGAATATTTTACTTTATTTAAGTATTTAAAATAATATTTAAGTATTCCTTCCACAGGTACAGACCTTAATTCATTCAATTCAATGCTAATCAGTTGAATCCAATGAGGAAAAAATAAACACCTACCATATGCAAGGGAAGGGAGAAAGGGGAAGGGGAAAGGGAAGGGTAGTACAGTCAGACTTTAAGAATAAAAGAGATTTGGTGCAGAAAAGAACAATGATCAATCACCACAATGCTATTTGCCTGGCTTCTCACTCATTATTAGTAAGTGAAGGCCTTGTCATCAGCTGCTAGGTTTCTTTCATACATCATTCAGAGACCCAGTCTCCAGTAACCTTCTCTTTTCCTGTCTATCTTATTTTAGTCAGGAGTGGGGTGAGGGGAAAAAAAAACCTCAACAATAAAACACAATAATCTTGTTGCTCTTATTCTCTTGTCAAAGATGTTATCACAAGTTTTGGCCAAGCAGACCCTAGAGGAGATGCTGACTCCAGTAGTCTCATGTGCTTAACACCTCAGGGAGGATATGTCTACCAGGAGTGTCTGCAAAGCTCAGTATCATTTGACTAGAGAACAAGAAATTAGGAGGAATTAGAATAGGAGGAATGCAAAAAAAGCACAACAGAATTTTGTCCTGAGGCAGCATAGGCAAAAAAAGAGTCAGGGAACTAGAGTAAAACTCAGTCACCAAAGCTTCCTGGGAATGTACTTACCTTAGAGTCTTTAGCAGGAACCGACATATACTGACAAAAAACAAAATAACACACAGGGATAGAAAACGTGATTGGATTATTTTATATATTTTTTTAAAAAGCAAGCAGTGTGAAATGGAAATTCAGAATTTCTCATAGAATCCTCCTGTATGTATGGAAATGTTCTTTTTTGGTGTTTTAAGTTTAGAATTTTAAAAAATCATTTTTCTTTTTAAAAAAAGGAAATGTGATCTGAATACTTGGGTAAAAATCACACTAACTCTGTCAGACAAAGGGAGCAGTAAGAAAATATAGAAAGGCCACACATATGTTGGGAGAGCTATTTCATTTCACACCAGGCAGCCAATTTTAATAGGATAAATTAGATTAAGAGGGTTCCATTTATTCACAGGGTTTTAAAGGGACTGTGAGTTCTAGGTCTGACTCAACAACTTGATTTGCTGGGTAGCCATGGTGATGTTCTTAACCTTTCTAAGACTCAGAGGGGGCCAGGTAATACGGTGTAAGAACATAAGATATTTTATATTAGATCAGAGTAGTGGTCTATCCAGCTTTTCTGCTGTTTCTCATGATGGTCCCAAAGGACACATGGCAGGGGTGAGGGGCAGGATGGGACATAACTGATCCTCATGCCATCAGTCTCTATTGGATGGGAATGAAGGTCCAGCATCCTTCCCCTTCCTCTAGTAGGTCTGTAATCCATCTGTGAGTTTGCCTATACTGTTCTAGAACCTATTTTATTCTCCTCCTCAATAACAAGAATAATAAGTTCTCTCTCTTTCTCTCTCTCTCTCTCTCTCTCTCTCTCTCTCTCTCTCTCTCTCTCTTTCCCTCCTTCCCTCTCTTTGTCTCTCCTTCCCCCCTCTCCCTCTCTTTCTACACACACAAATATATAAACACATATAATACTATATATATATGTATGTGTATACATATATACTATATATATATATGTGTATACACACACACATACACATATATATGTATGTGTATACATATATACTATATATATATATATATATATGTGTATACACACACACATACACACATATAATAGGGTATTTTACAGAGATGGGCACTGAGTCCAAGAGAAGGGAAAAGCCTTCATAAGACCATAGATCCTATGATGCAGAGTACCTCAGAGACTACTCAAACTCCTCATTTTATATATGAAGAAACTGAGCTCTAGAGAGGTTGAATGATTTTCCCAAAGTCAAATAAGGTAGTAAACATCAGAGGCAAGATTTGAACCTAAGTCCTTTGAATTCAAACCAATGTTTCTTAATTCCCAGCCTTTGCTCTAATGATCATTAGTACTAAGAATTTGGAGGAAGAGATCAATGCAAGAGATATTATTATGTTGAGGGGGGATTAAGTGGGTAAGATTTCAGTTCTGATGTGTTTCAAGATTTTGATAATTTAAAAAAAAAGATTATGAGCGATTACGCAGCCTAGTGCAATATTCTCATTAACTGGGAGCTAGGATAGGAGCTGATCCTTAGAAATACATGACTATGATGTAAAGATTTGAGGTGGTATGAGGTAGTGGGCAGAATACTGGATTTGGAGTAAGGAAAACTTTACTTCAAATCCTGTCCTAGACAATTGCTATCTGTGTGACCCTGATCAAGTCATTTAAACTCTCTTGCCCTCATTTCTCCACATGTAACACAAGGGAGGTTGAACTAAATGGTGTCTAAGGTCCCTTCCAGATCTAAATCTGTGACCTTATGAATAGAGCTGGCCTTATGCCTAGACAGAACAGGTCAGTGCCTATGTGCTGTGATCATGGAGACCCAGGAAGGCCCTGGATGTTCCGTAAGTTCTCTGTTTTGTCTGACCCTGAAATTTGGCATGAAGAGCTTCATTCATTTAGGTTAAGGCTTTGATCTCTGTTAAAATACAAATGGTCCCCTGGGAGTTATACTTTAATGTGTTCTTAATCATTGACAGCTACCTCAGTGTGACTGAAGGATCTTGGAGAAATGTTGTCATGGGGTAAGACACCAGAGGACACTGCACAGGTTAAAAAGGAAGGGAAGGGAGAGGAGATTTGGAAGGCAGAGGAAGCTGAACACTAAGGAGATCGAAGAGCAAAGAATGGGGAGGCTGGAGGTTTCAGAGGCAAACACCAGTCTTTCGTGAGGCCTGCTCCACTTGTAGTGTATAGGACTTTTCATATTGTTCTTCTGTAATGAGGAGGCCAAAAGCAGATGAAGTGGTCAGATTGTCATTTAGAAAATAAATAAATAGCTAGCTCCAGAGTCTTTAAATTTCCTGGCTCTCTTTCCTAAGTTCTCACAAGCCATCTAAGTAGGCTGAGTGCTTCATTTGTGGCCTAGCAGTCTCCCTCACCTACCACCCCAGACTTCTTGGTGTCCCTTCCACAAGTGGCTGAGCATGCTGGGTGAGTTTTCACCATGGTGCTCCAGCAATGCTGCTCATTGTGAAGGAAACCACAAAAGCAGGTGTTGGGTAGATGGACTTGGCTGAAGAGTTGATGTGATGGGGGTAGGGAGAGCCAACTCTGTAGTCAATAATTACTTTGATTCCTTAAACGTAAAAAGAGCTGGGATTTTATCAGCATAGGCCCACTCTTGGCCAGCAAAGATTCCATCCCTTCCATACTGTAATAATCAGTTTTATGAATTGCTGTGACCAAAAGAATAAGAGTCCTCATGGCTGACCTTCTGGTGACAAGCCACTCCACTCTTCACCAGGCTGGCTCTTAGACAACCAATATCACAGTGTGCTGACAGGACACTGGGCACATAAGCCTGTTTGGCTTGGTTTGAGCTACCAAGCAATTGTACACTATTGGTGTCACCTCAAAACCACATTGACTCATGGGCACAGGACTTTAGTTGAGATGGGTAATAATATGACAATTATTATTGTCAAACGCCAAAAATAAATGACCAAAGAGCTAATAGTGATTATAAGCGAAAAGTCTTCTTTATTCCATGAGAGAAGGGAAACTAGATCACATGCCAGGGTCTGCTCTGGTACCAAGGAGACCCACTACAGTGAGGCTAAGCCTTAATATATATGGTAGTGGCTAGACAAAGAAACACACAATGAGCTACAGCCCTGGCAATGAGGGAGTAAAAGCAGCAATGAAGCAAGTTTGATTCATAGCAGGGCCTCATGAGCAGAATGTGGTTCCCCTGAAGGCTCTTTCTCTGGTTCTTTTAATAGTTCACCCTACCTATGTCTATCTTCTCTTAAGATTTGAATGACTTACCTCCTTTTCCATGCTTTTAAGGATGTATTTTGTGCTATTAGACTAATATACTACAACATACCACCAACATACTTCAGATATATTTTCTACATGCTTTTAAAGATATATTTTATATAATTTCCACAAAAGTAAGTCATTACATCCAATATGATTAAGTAATTGACACCCATCATACGTATTTCCACAGCCCTTTGGGTTATAGACAATTCAAATTCTTATTAAATCATAGTCTTCCATGATTTGCAGCCATAAGATATCATTGAGAGCATGCTGTTGTTAAGAAGATGGGTTATTGCCACATTTAACAACTTGGTTTTATCAAAATCACTGCAGAATGTCTCATATGTGACCCAACCTGACTTCCTTCTACTTAATTCTGGACCAAGTTCCTTGTTAATTTATTTATCCTCTGACCTTGTCCAAGATAGCTAAGATATTATAATTAGTAGGTGAAAATTAAATGATAGAGATGTCTCATAGCAATAAAATGAATATTAGATCTGAAGTAAAAAGACAGTGTTTCTAGAAAGATCTTAGAGTTTTAGTGGACTTCGCTAAGAAACAACAAATTGACATGTTAGCCAAAAAAGTTAATTTGATCTTAAATTAAGAAAGGCATAGTGTTCACAACACAGGAGGTGATAGCTTCTCTGTTTTCTATCCTGTTTCTATTCTCAAGACCACATCTTGAGTATTGCTCTCAGTTGTGGGTGTCACCTTTTAGGAAAAGCAATAATGATAAGATGGAGAGGATCTGGAAGGTGGTGATAAGTTTGGGGATGATTTAGGCTAGATTTAAAGGAAAGCATTTGAACAATTAGAGTCATCAAAATGTGGAATGAGGTTGTTACCATCCTACCCATGGATGATAAATTGGTGTTCCTAAAACACAAAATCACAGACTGATCATATCCTTCCTGTACTCAAGAAGTTCCAGTGGCTCAACAGCTTTTAACATCCTTCATTCTCTGACTTCAATACGCCTTTTTTGGTTTATTTCATTTTACCTTCCTGTCTATACTCTATGTTCCAATCAAATTGGCCTACTGTGGTTTGCTATACATGACATTCTGTTATGGGAGAAATTGCTTCTCTTTAAGTTCATGCAGTAGATTACTGCTGCTGAAATAAATCTACCACAATGCAGAAATTACAGAGGCAAAAACCTAGGTTTTATTATACTTAAGCACAAATCCAGGAAGTAAAAAATAACCCCAAACAAAGATTAGGATTCTAAAGAGGCTTTTATAGACAAAATGGAGAAATAAATTCTTTTACATATTATGATCTCATACATTCTTTTAGGTTATAAAAGTAAAAAAAGACATATACATAATCCTATGCTTCTTTCAATGTCATAAAAGATGAACAAGCTTAGTTAAACAGAATCATAATCTCATACATTTCCAAAGGAAATAAACCTAATTAAACAGATTGTATAGGTAACCTTAGTCGTGATACAAATTAAACACTGAGTTTACAGAATCTTAAACTTAAAATAAACTAGAAGGCTGTATTTTAAACAAATTACAATGGGCTAATTGAGAGTAAAGGATTTACATATTATGAAGATTCAGAGTCAGGGAGATTCTTTCACAAATAAAATGTTTTTGGGAGGTTTTAATGATGCTGTATTCCTTTCTTCCTCTTATTTGGTTTCTCATCTCAGGAATGTCAAAAATCTTCCTTTGACACTATTCTGTTCTATGAGTCATGTTTTAGTCAGGTGAGATTAATATTAATAGAAGACAGGTTTTCAGTTAACCAAAAGTTTTGGGAGGAATGGCCGTGAGCCCTGAATAATAAGATTCAATAAAAGAAATATTTTATCATCATACTTTTGTAAAAGCTTTTCTCATGTCAGTGTAAAGAACTGTCCCTTTTGTAGGTGAAGATGTTGGCTGCTGAAAGGGACAGAAAGAGAACATTTGTATAAGGAAAACTAACCAAATCAACTTATGAAGAAACACGGCCTCTCTGATAAAATGTTAAGAAGAGATACAGTCCGTTCTGAGGACTAGATACAGAACTGACTCTCAGATGAATATTCTGAGAGGACCTGTTTGAAGGGAGAGTAATAACTTAGGTAGTAATAGCTACAGGGCATTGTGGTCCACCAATTCATTTGCTTATGATTGTTTTTAGTGTTTTGAAGCTTATAACTGAGAAACTGTAAAACGAAAACAAATTTTGGGGACCATGAGAAGATTATATAAGGACTGCTGGGTTCATACATGACATATTTGTTGATTTTCTCCTCACAAGATAAAGATAAGCCACTGACCACTGGAAAGGTATGATTTGAGGCACTGTGAAGTATAAGAAGTTAGAGAAAAAGATATGGGAAGAAAGAAGCTAGACAAAGAGAAAAGAAGAATTAGGAGATAGGGCTGAGTACAGGAAGAATCACAAGAAGCAAAGGAACAGAAGACATAGAAGGCTTCCAGCTGAGACAACTGACTCTACCTGCTTTACTGGGAGCCTGCTGATTGGAAGAGAAGAATCATTCAGCTGATTGTCTGGAGAAAGGCTGAGAATAGCTGAGAGATCTCTTCAGCTACTGTGCTGAATAGAAAGTTGAATTCTGTTGCTGTATATAGAACTGGTTGGGCTTGTCAGTAAGTCAGCCTAAGGAACTTTGCATTTCTCTAGCTGCTTGTCACTGACCAAGTGCAATGCTAATTTTCTTTATCTATCTATCTATCTTTACTGAAAGCAAAATATTTTTTCCCACCATGTCGTTAAGGGTGACTCTTTGATAAAATATTTTGATACTGCTTCATTGGCTTAAGAGCAAGAGAGTGGCAAAATTTAAAATCCAGCAAAACAAAACAAAACAACAACAAACTATAGATATATGAAGCCATGAGGGGAACAGCTTGTGGGGAAGCCACTTTGTATCCTGTAGATTGTTCCCAAAGGGACCAAGATCATCAAAACCTATAGTCCAGAGTTGTGAGTCCTCCTCAGAATATGGATTTCCTTACTCATGTGCTACCCAGCAAAGTTTCTACAAGTATGTACTTACTATCCCCCCCCCCCCCCGCCATGGTGAACATTGGTGGGAGACTGTGATCCAGGTTTATGGGTGAAATGTGACATTTTTACTTTTCCCTTCTATTGAATAATTGTAGTTGATTATTCTTGCTTTTGCCTAAATCTGAGTAACTGTTATGATTATTCTTGCTTTAACCTTGTCAGTAAGTAAATGTTTTATATTTAAGAATCCATATGACATAGCTTTTCCATTTACCAATATGAAGCACACAGATAAGGACTTAGAGGATATAGTGACAAGTAGTAGGGCTATATATCCCTCACACTTGCATTAACCCTAGGACCCTGGGAGAGAGCAGTGAGGAGTGAGCACATGTTATACCTTACCACACACACCCCTCCCCTCCTCCACCTGCCAGCATGAGTTCAGGTTGTGGTGAGTGAGTCAGCCCAGAGTGAGAGTAGGAGCTGAAGTCAGACTTAGGTTAATCTTCTCCCCTCTGCTCCATAGAACCCTTAGCTTCCTTTAATGTTCAATTCAAGGGCCACCTATGCAGAGGTTCCCAAAGTGGGCAATACCACCCCCTAGGGGGTGCTGGAGCCGTCCTGGGGGTGGTAGTTGCCTCTGGTGCAATTGAGGGGCATTAAATACAAATAAGGGGGTGGTGGAAGCATAAGGAAAGAAGAGAAGAAAAAATTGAAAAACCATTTGTACATGTTTCACCTGTTGTATAACAGAATTAAAGTCATAGTGATTACATTATTTTCCAAAAAAATACACAAAATGCAAGTTATAACTTATCAGAGGTCAGGCCTGCTGACAGGTCCAAACAAGCAAGTGTTGGCAGGTGAGGGTGTCATTGTAAGTAAGGTGAATTTTAGTGTGTGTAAGGAGGATTTTGTTATTCCTTTTTAGATAATTGTTCCAGGATCCTAGATAATATTTCCCATGAATTATGGTTGAAAACAACTTCTACCATGTTACCATGCAATACTATATGGTTACATGACACAATATTGCATCATCAAAATTTCAATGCAGGAAAAACCCCACAAATATACAATAAATTATTAAATTTAAGATGCATCATTTAAAAAAATTATATATATTTTAAAAATGACACAAATTAAAAAAAAACATTAAAAGGTTAAAGAAAATAGATTTCCAGGAGGAAGGGCTCTGAGTAATTTTTTTAAAAGGGGGCAGTAGGCCAAATAAGTTTAGGAATCTCTGTACTAGAGGAAGCATTCCTGATGACTCTAGTTGCTTTATGTTCTACTTTATAAATTACTTTGTAAGAACTCCACATTTAATTTTCTGTGCATATATTATCATCTCACAAAGTGAATGCAAGGTTTCTGAGGACAGGAATTGTTTTCACTTTTGTCTTTGTATCCTCAGTGACAAACACAGTATTTGACACATAATAGATACTTAATGAACTATTTTTAAACAATTTAATGGGTAGCCTTAGAAATTAGTGTGCTTTCCCTCCCTAGAAATCTTTAAGAGAAGACAAGATATTATGGAGCAGGGGTTGAACCATTGCAATATCCTAACTTTGATATTTTGTAACTTCAAATCCCGAGGATCCTAATAGGCTGAATGGCAGCCCTGGTGGGCTTTAGGCAAAGGCAGAGAGTATATAGAAATGGGAGATGGAAAAAGAGAGAGACAAGGAAGGGATACAAATAGTGGGGAGTAAGAGAGTGTCACTCCATTGAGTACCATGAGTTGTTATTCCCTCCCTTCCTCTGCTTGACCTGTGTTGATTAAATTAGATTATATCTAATGTTCCTTTCACTTCTGATGTTGTATGATTCTGGGGGAAAACAAGAAACACGAACCCAAGACATCTTGATTCCTCTGTGATAAAGTAGACTTAAAGCCACTTAATCTTTTTGGGGATTAGTTTATCTATAAATGGGGATAGTATCTGCCTTCCCTAACTCACACCAATCCAAATTTGAATTAAAAAACAAATGAAAACAACTCATGTATTAGTAACCTAGCATTTTCTTTTTTTTTTTATTAATTTCTTTTGATTTATCAACAATCACTTCCATATGCTTTTGAGTTTAAAATTTTTCTCCCCCTTCCTCTCCATCACCCTCCCCAAGATGGCACACAATCTGATATAGGCTATATATATATATATATATATATATATATATATATATATATATATATTATATATATGCATTCTTATTAAACATATTTTCAGATTAGTGATGTTGTAAGTAAAAATTAGAACCAATAGGAGGAACCACCAGAAACAGGAAGCAAAACTCAACAGAAGAGAAAAAAAAAGCAAATAGTGTACTTCAATCTGCATTCAAATTCCATAGTTCTTTCTTTGCATGTGGATAGCATTTTCCATCATGAGGCCTTTGGAGATGTCTTAGATCCTTGTATTGCTGGGAAAGGTGAAGTTTATCAATACCAGTCATTGCACAATGTAGTTGTTATTATGTACAACGTTCTCTTGGTTCTGCTCACTTCACTTAGCATCAGACCATGTAACCTAATATTTTCAAAGCAGTATTTGAGTCACCTAGGATGCTTACTGCCAAACTACCGCTATACTCAGCCTTTATTCTTTCATCTCCCACTCACTTATTAACCCTTTACAATCCTACTTCTAAACCAATTGAAGCTGCTCTTTCTTTTAAAGTTTTTTTTAAATTTTATTTTAAATTTTATTTTTATTTTTTAGGCAACTGGGGGTTAAGAGACTTGCCCAGGGTCACACAGCTAGTAAGTGTCAAGTGTTTGGTCTGAGGCCAGATTTGAACTCAGGTTCTCCTGACTTCAGGGCCAGTGCTCTTATCCACTGTGCCACCTAGCTGCCCCTGAAGCTGCTCTTTCAAAGGTTACTAGTGACCTCTTGACTTATGGCCTTTAAGCAGTCCTCAACCTATATGTGTCTTCTGTAAAGCTCTCAATACTTTTGATGCTACCTCTTTCCTCCCTGACCTTACAAGGCACAATCCTCTCCTGGGTCTCCTCCCACCTGTTTGCCTGTTCTTTTCCTATTTTGCTATATCAACATTTATTTCCCATTTCTAAGATGGTTCTCTCTAGGTTGTCTTTAGAAAATAGATGCAGTTTTGTGGGAGGGGTTGCAGTTTCATGTGCAATCATCTTTTTTCGTATTCCACTATGTTATGAAAATGCTTGTTTTATTTCTTAAGTTCAGAATAAAATAAACATCTTTTTTTTTGTTAAGTGACTTGCCCAGGGTCACACAGCTAGAAAGTGTCAAGTTGTCAAGTGTCTGAGGCTGGATTTGAACTCAGGTCCTCCTGACTCCAAGGTTGGAGCTTTATCTACTGAGCCACCTAGCTACCCCAATAAATAACATTTTAAAAAAGAAAGAAAAGAACATAAATAAAAAAATTTTAAAATACACAAAAGAACAGAAAGAAGTTCAGAAGGGGACACAGACCAGATGAACAGTGTTGCTTAATACCATGTAAAATTAGATTTATACTTTTAAAAAGCTGTACGTTAACCTTTTGTGATCCTGCTTCTAAACCCACCAGTCAAGTATAACTTCTCTTTCTTCTTTTTTTTTTGGCTAGGCAATGGGGTTAAGTAACTTGCCCAGGGTCACGCAGCTAGTAATTGTTATGTGTCTGAGATCGGATTTGAACTCAGGTCCTCCTGAATCCAGGGCCAGTGCTCCATCCACTGCACCACCTAGCTGACCCTTTATAACTGCTCTTTCAAAGGTTATCAGTGATCTCTTGACTGCTAAATCTTATGGCCCTACTATTAGCCTGTACTTGACTACTCTGTAGTTCTTAAGATAAGGGAAGATAAGGAAAGATGAAGGGAGAATAAGGGAAGATAAGGAAAGATGAAGGGAGAAAAAGTAAGGAAGGCTGATATAGTAGTACAATTGAATCATATTCAATTATCTTTTACTGTCCTTATTTATATAAGGAAATGTTCATATTAATGACTGCCAAATTATAGATATAATGTACTGTCTCTTCTCAAGTTTGTTGCTGAATTAAGATTACTCAGAGTTCTAAGAAAAACAGTTACTAAAGTGGTTACTATCTGACTCAGAGTTATGAGACAAGCAGTTGCTCAGTTTTGAATATGACAAGCTGTTACATACTGGAGCAATATAGACATTAGATTGTTGTATGATTTGGGGACAAATGAAGTTTATTAGATTATTGACAGAAGATGAGAATTTGATTACTAATGATAAGCTAAGGTGGGATCACTGTATTTTTTTTTTTTGGTGAGGCAATGTGGTTAAGTGACTTGCCCAGGGTCACATAGCTAGTAAGTGTTATGTGTTTGAGGCCAGATTTGAACTCAGGTTCTCCTGAATGCAGGGCTGGTGCTCTACCCAGTGCACCACCTAGCTGCCCCGGGATCACTGTAGAAAGTATCCAAAAGTGGAACCCAGAAAGAAGAGAGAGGGGGGAAGGGACAAATTTCAGGACTGAAGCATTTAAGTTTGAGGCTGAAAGTGATGGATATTATAGTTGTTGAGTAAGTCTAGCTGAGCAAAGGAACAGTTTGAAAACGGGAAATCAGAGAAGCCACTTAGTGGATCAATGAGTTTGGTAGAGATTTTGTGTCTAGTGAAGCGTTAATTACGCACAGTATGAACCAATTCCATTAGCAGTGAAAGCACATATTCACCAAAGAAGTTCTGTTTATTGAAGAAGGTTTAGGGCCAATTTCTGAGACAGAAAGAGAACACGGAAGTTTGTGGTTCTAGGGTTGTGAGTAACCCTGAGAACATGTGTTTTCCTCACTCGTGTGCCTTCTTGGCAGGCTTCTATAAATATATGCCCACTATCCTCCACAAATATTGAGTGTGTGGGCGGGAGAGTGTGACCCCGTTATGTATGGAATGGAATGTATTTATTGGTAATAGGTAACATTTAATAATAGCTGACATTTATATAGCACGTACCATGTGGCAGACACTGTGCTAAGAAGTGCTTTGCAAGTATTACTACATTTGATCTGCACAACAACCTCTAGTGGTAGGTGCTATTGTTAGTCCCATTTTACAGATGAGGAAACTGAATCAAATAGAGGTTGTCACTTGCCCAGGGTCACATAGTTAGTGAATGCCTGAGGCTATATTGGAACTCAGGTCTTTTTGACACCAGGACTGGCAGTCTATCTACTGAGCCACCTAGTTCCATTAATACTGTTATTTGCTTTGATATATAAGTACCTATGATACTAATATCATTTTTCTTACCTTACTGTTAAGTAAATGGCTAGATAGTAAATTTTTAGTACTGTCACTCATGAACCTCCATTCGGTGTATTTCTTAATAACCATCGCCAGTTAGTATTTCTTCAATATTGCTTACTTTACTGAGAAAATATAGCAAAAACTAAAGTACTGCAACTTTCCAAACTGGGAGCAATCTGTCCTCTATTACTTTAGTTCCTGGGGAGAGTGTAACTTAAAAAATTACAAACATTCCCCCAACTATGTTCATTTCTTAGTGTGGCATAACTGATGGATGAGTCACTCATTGCTTGCAGGGCAGAGCATCTCTGTTTCTGGGTCGATTCACTGGTGGACTGGGTCAAGTAGGTCACTTCTCAGGACTGGTTCCTCACCAGACGCCAATGCTACGGCTATTAGCTGAATCGTATCAGTTCTAGTTGCTGGACATCTGACGGCCCTTCTGAACTTTTAACATTCACAAGGTTGTAACATGGTCTGTTCAGTCTCCATTGCTCATTCACCCAAGTACTAGAAAGAATAACTGCAACAGAGAGGGGGAAAAACAAACTAGTGCCAGGGATTCCCAGCCACATAGTTTCCAGGTGGCAGAGAAAGACTGCTGATGGTAGATAGCTGACTGCTGCTGCTTCCATCACTCCTAACTTTGCATTGCCTGAAGACTTACATTGATTCTTAATTCATTTGCCACTAGGAAAGAGAGAAATTTTATCTATTCAAGCCTTTTGTATGCATACAGTTCTGGCACAGCTCCCACTTAAAAGGCTCTTCATTGCCACACAGGAAGCTGACAGAAAATGGCCAGAAAATCCCTGCACTGAAGTCATGAAAGAAATGGTCCCCCCATCATATGATTCCAGAAAGAGGCTCACTAAGGCTCTATGTGGGTTGTTAGGCAGAGCATATACCGCACACGCTCTCAGTTCAGGTTTTCATTGGCCATTTTTCTTATTACATAAAAAAGGCACAGTCTATTGCGGGAATGATGATTAGAGCACTTCCAGCATGGCAGACCCTGCTACAGCTTATGTTCTACTGGCATTCCTTTTGAGCATCCAGGCTGATCTCTATGCCATGGAACAGGGCTTTAAGGAGTCACTATGCATAGCAGGTGCTTAAGTACTGGGATTTCTAAATTTCCAATTGTCACAGTCTACTAATGCTTTCAGTTCTTATTATCCTCTCCAGGCTCCTATGTTGCTGACTATCCATTTGGAGCCATGGCTACTGTCTTATAAAGCTCCAATTGAGTTCATTTTCTATTTTCCTACGAAGTTTAATCTGTTTCTGCCTTATTTAATTTCTGACCAGAGTCTAATGGACCTTCTGCTTCATTTGCCATATCTGGGTATCAAAGTTTTTGTCTGTAGCTCCCAGCATTTCTACATTCATATAAAATAACATGAGACAGAAAGAGAGAGCGTTGGAGTGGGGATGGGGAGGAAGGAAGATGGAAGGAGAAAGAGTATTTTCAGAAGGAAAGAAGAGAAAGAATAAGAGAGAAAATAAGAGGGGCAAAGTGAAAGAGACAGGAAAGAGGAATGGAAAGAGAGACAGAGAGATAGAGACAGAGAAAGAGATGGAGACAGAACTAACATTAACCGAGCCTTTGCTTGTTCAGCCCTGTGTATTCACGCCGATTGTAATATCACTGAGTTTGATCTAACATTGTGCAGAAGCAAACATTTTAGAGAAATATTGAGGAGGAGGCTTTCAGACTGGGAGACATGGTATGGAGATGTGCTCTTCCCTTCACAACCTAATTCTTAAGCAAATTCAAGACTTGTTATATCTTGCTTCCTGATCATTAGGTTTCTAATGTTGAACAAATCTAGTGAATTCTCCCCTCCCTCTCCACCTCCTGTCTCCCAAGGTACTTTATGTTTGGAGTAGCCTTGGGAAAAGCTATACAGTCCATGGATAAAGAGAGAATGGTGAACTTATTTTCAGGGGTGCTAAGTAGGGCAAATAGTTAATGGTAATCGAATAAAGACAGACTGAATTTGAGCGTTATTACAATCAATGTGAATACACAGGGCTGGACAAGCAAAGGCTCAGATGATATCAGCTCTGTCCCTGTCTCTCTGTCTCTGTCTCTCTCTCCATCCCTCTTTCTTGTCCCTTTCACTTTGTCCCTCCTATTTTGTCTCTTATTATTTCTCCCTTTTCCATCTGAAAATACTTTCTTCTTCCATCTTCCTTCCTCCTCTGCCACCCCCAATCTTTGTCTTCCTTTCTGTCTCATTCTCCTTTTTCCATCCTCCTTACCCTCTGTTCTCCTCTGGGTCATTATCAGGTCTGGAAGGTAGACAAAATTGTGAGAGCCGCTAGATTTTCCTTCATTGCAGCCAGCATCCCACTCCTTTACCCCTTGCCTCTTTTCTGTATTCATTCAGGGTCTTGATACCTTCCAGGTTGCCAATTAAAACCAGATTTCAGGAAACCACTAAACTCAATCTCATCACTAACATACAGCTAATTCTATGTATTTGCTGCTCCATGTCTTATATTTGTACACTAATGTAAGAATTCTTTAGTCAAAGGCAGAGTCTCTAATTATGGAATTTCAGTCATATAGAGTTTCTTGAGGCAATTTCAGAATCGATTAAATCATAAAGCATTTATTTGGTGCCTACTATGTGCCAGGTATGTGTATGTATGAATACATGTATATATATATATATATATATATATATATATATATATATATATCTCACATATGTGCATATGTGTATATATGCAACCACCTACTCTACTTATTCATAAAACCTGGCCTATTTATTACTCATATAATTAGCAACATTTTAGATGTGTAGGAATGCTAGTGTTTAGGAATGGTCACTCTCCCTCAAAAAATTATAGGCTGACAATGATCAGAAGCAAGTCTAGACCAGATGTTGGTTTGAACAAATATCACAACTTGGCCATTTTTGTGCTGGAGCAATATAAGCCACTGGTCATAACAAGTGTGCCCTTTTCACCTACATGATTACCCTTATTTTTAAAGGATTCATTTCTCTAGCACTAAGTAGGAGGGATCTTCCTAGCTTGATTAGTTAAGGAGCAGATGGCCAGGCATCAGCCCCTAACACCGTGCTCCAGTTCTGTCCACAGCTCCTAGCCCTGCATAGCCAGATCTAATTCTCCCCCTTTCCCAGCAGGCACTCTCAAGATGCTGGCTGCCTATTCATCAACTTTCTCTCCCCCACTGCAGTCTATGTACTTCCTTGGTAATTCTATTACCTGACATTTTATCCAATTTTGGGTTCCTGCCTTCCAGGAGACAGCAGATGGAAAGCATGACAGCCCCAAGGGAAGACTTGGTTAAAAGTTTATCATCTACTTCAGCCTGAAATTTTGTGAATAACAAGACTCTCTTCCTCTTACAGAGCAATTGCCCCACTGACCAGTCACAGAGTCCATCCAGCCGAAGATGGCCTTGAACACTGAGTCCCCAAGAGAAGGCTGTGTTGTGGGAGGGTATGCTTGCCCTTCCTGAAGTTAACCTTAAAGGTTGTGTCTTAGCCTGTCATTCATACATCATCCTGTTTTTTCTTGTGGTACTATCTTCTGGGAGTAACGAGTTCTGCAAATTTAATATCCCCTGTGAAGGATAGATATCAGAGCAAAGGATCAGAGATCATATCATCACAGCATTTGATTTGTCCTTGATATCTGTCCTATACTTGTCTTGTTTGAGTTTCAAAAGGTATCCAGGACTTTGGCCTGAGTGTTTTGGGAATGAAGGAACATTCTACCCCCTCCCCCCAATACCCCCCATTCACTCTGATCTTGATTTTATAGATTTTTATCATGATCTTTCTCAGCTTTTATTTTTGCAGGCTAAATGTTCCTAGTCTGTCCTTAGACAGCAAATCTCCCATTCCTCTTTTCATTTGAGTTGACCTCTGGACCTTTCCTAAGAACTGTGCATAAGTTCAGTGGAGTGAAATTCAAACAGAAACTGGGACCACTAATCAGAACATACGGATCCCTGAAGGCCAAGTATTTACTTAATTTTAAATGTTATATATGCTTTATTGTATTTTTATTCATTTTGTTAAGTATTTCATAATTGTGTCTTAATCTGGCCCCTGAGCAGCACGTTTGGCACCTCTTCATTTTCTCTTCCTGGTGCTCTTGAAATCATCAGTATTTTTCAAAATCCCTCTTGGAATGAGGACTGAATTTGACTGGATCCGAACTTATTTTCAGGGCTGCTAAGGAGGGCAAATAGTTAATGGTAATCAAATAAAGACGGACTGAATTCGAGTGCTATTACAATCAACGTGATTACATAGGGTTGGGCAAGCAAAGGCTCAGATAATATCAGCTCTGTCCCTGTCTCTCTGTCTCTGTCTCTCTCTCTCCATCCTTGTGTTAAATCTGTGTTAAAATCCTAGCTCATTTATTTACTGTTTCTGTGATCCTACAGAAGTCAATTTGCCTCTGCAGACCTCAATTTTTTGATCTATAAAATTAGTGATGGGGTGGGAGTAATGTTGAACTACAAGATAATGACACAGATTCAGGCAATGAATACTCATATGTTATTTAGTTTTACTCATATGAATAGCAGCATTGAAACCCATTCCTTGCATTTCCTTGGTAATTTTACTTCATCCATTTGGGGTTCATGCCTTCCAGGGAATGCCAGATGGAAATCATGATAGACCCCAAGTGAGAGATTGATTACTGAATGCTTATTGGAACTTTGAGGCTATTTATATTGTTCTGATACTTAGATATCAGCAGAATGTCTGGTGTTAAAAATTTTTTTCCCCCTTTAACTGATGGGGAACGGTTGAGAGAACTTCTCATTTTGGAGGTGATTGTGAGTGAGGTTGAAAAGAAAAGGTCTTGATAGATACTGACAGATTCTTTTGTAAATTGGCCAGGTGTAGCTATGGGATTGACTGAAAAAATATTTGTATATCACCTGCCTCATAGGGTTTTTGTAGGGGCAGAAGAAGATTTGTAAACCTTAAAGCACAAAACTGAATGAGTGATAATTACAGATGAAAAATGTTTGTTTTCCAGGTTACAACATATAGTTCATAGTCTTATAGAGATAGAGCTGGAAAGGACCTGGGGGGTCATCTAGCTCATCCCTTTCATTTTACAGATGAGGAAACTGAGTCCCAGAGAGGTTAAATGACTTGCTAAGGTCCCACAGGTAGTGAGTTGAAGATTTGGGGTTCAAACTCAGATTATTTCACTCCTCGTTCAATATCTCTTTCACTTTGGATATAAATTACATTGAGTTGTGGAGCCACATCTGGACAGGGCCATGTGGGTACATATAACATACATGGACAACAAAACACAGCCCCCCTGCTAAGTACTCATGAGGAATTTGAGGTTTAGAAAAGTCAAGTGACTTGCCCAAGGTCATAAGGTACTGTCAGAAGTGGGATATGAACTCAGTCCTCTGACTCTGGGTGGTGCAGTGTAAAGAGCCCTAGACTTGGAACTAGAAAAACTCATCTTCATGATTTAAATCCAGCTTCAGACATTTACTAATTTTATGACCTTGGGCAGGTCATTTAATCCTGTTTGCCTCAGTTTCCTTATCTGCAAAATGAGCTGGAGAAGGAAATGGCAAACCATTCCAGTATCTTTGCCAATAAAATTGCAAATGGGGTCACACAGAGTTGGACACAACTGAAGAGTATCTTAACAACATTAACTTTTTATTCCATTGCCATTTCACTTTTCATTGTATCATGGAAAAATATATGATGGGTATTCACAGGCTTCTGCATATTACTAGTAATTATATGTACACCAGCAAGCCATCATCAAGGATCAGAAAAGGAGATGAGCTAGTCATGTCTTGAGATTGAAGGATAACAGATGGACAAACTGAATGTTGTACTGATACATACGAAATATTAAAAGAACCAGAGAAGTTCTTGAGCACCTTGGGTAGATCTTCCATGGAGGGTCAATGGGAGAACACGGGAAAGAATTATATAAGTTGAGATAGCATGATCATGCCACTCACCTACTCAAAAACTCACAAAAATGAGTTTATTGCTTTTAGAACAAAACAAATACCAGTTTGGCATTTAAAACCCTTTGCAATTTGGCTCCAATATACCTTTCTAAACATTTCACATTATTCTCTTTCATACACTCTACATCCCAGTCCAATTGGCAATTTGGTTCCCTTGGCATTCTGCTACCTACCATCTTGCTTTGCACAGGCTATTTTCCTCATGCTTGGAATGCACTCTTTCCTCATCTCCACCTCCAAGAATCCTTAGCTTCACCTTCAAAGCTTAGATGAGGTGCCACATCTTACCTTGAAACTCTTCCTGATCTTCCTGGTTGTTAATATTCTTTCCCCTTCCTCTAATCATCTTGCAACCATCTCCAACAATCCATTTACATATTGCATATTCTAACAATTTAAACTCCTTAAGGCAGAGATGGCTTTATATTTTTGTTTTTGTGTCTTCAACGATGCAGTAGGTGCTTAATAAGTGTTGCTTTAATTAAATGGAATATATCCCCCATAGTATCTAGCATGTAATAGGAGGCTAAAATATGTTTGCTGTTTTTGTTGAATAGAATTAAATGCTAACCAATCTATTGCCCTCCTTACCTGTAACAATACTTCCCACTTTTCCCTCCCCACCATTGCAATAGCTAATTTCCTTCCCTTTGCTTCTCTAGCAGCAGTGGATTATACCCAATGGATATCAAAACCTACTAGGCTAGATGTATATAAAAGCAGTTGGCTGCATGTCTCTATTTTTATCTCAACCTTCATAAATATATTTTAAAATTCCTATGTTCAACCCACTCAGCATCTCTATTGCAATATGAATACTGGGTTTTGAGAGCTATGGAACCTTTGGTAACACATGCCTGTAATACTCTTCTAATGGGATCAGATGGTACTCCTTGGGTGGGCTGAGCTTATTTGATAGAGGTCAAAACTAAGGGCCAGAGAGGCAGAGGAACTCTGTGCCAGAGTGCCCACAGCTGAAGGGAGAACAGAAGATTCCTTCAGTGCTAGTGGGCAACTAATCACACATCTTCCAGCATGACTAGTAAGTGACCAATTGGGTTTCTTCCTCCCTAGAAGGAGGTAATTCCAGAGATTCTGGGCTGCATGAATATTGATGATTAATTTGTCATTCTGTTTGCTGAGTGAAATGTCAAGGCATGGCCAGGCAGGAGCCCAGGAGGAAAGACGTGATAGACGCTGGGATGATTTATTTTGGTGAATGCCCATAGAAGCAAGGAAGAGAAATAGAAAAAAAAAATCCATAAAGAAACTTTGAGGCTTTCATGGCAAGCAGCCCAATATGTATGAATGGAGATAATTCTCTCCTTAGAGCTGCTAGAGCAATTCAGGAGGCCTCCTCTTGCTTTCTAAGAGCAGGGAGTGGGGAAAGGGTGAAAGATAGAATAGCTAGTCTTATTATTGGATAATCACCTTCACAGACTGAGTATACATAAAAAATTAATAACAGTTTCAGAGTCCAATCTTTGACAGTTAAAAAGAAATACCAAATAACTTCACCCATAGAAAATCAAATCAAATCAGTATTTGCTTTTCAAAATTTCATTCTTGAGGGAAGCCGTAAGACAGTATGAAAAATTATCCAATGAGGGATTGTTGTCAGGGGAAGAGTCTCCTTAGACTTAATTTGGTCCGAGGTACATTGGGAATCCAGAGAAGGTAGATTGAGACCGAAACACTGGGGAAGACAGCTGTGAAGGAATCAAGATACGACTGGGGACTGAGAGAGGTCATTCCATCAGAGGTCAGAATTGTTGTTGTGTAGTTGTTTCAGTCATGACCCCTTCTGGGGTTTTCTTGGTAGAGATACTGGAGTGGTTTGCCATTTTCTTCTCCAGCTCATTTTACAGAAGAGGAAACTGAGGCAAACAGGGATAAATGACTTGCCCAGGGTCACACAACTAGTAAGTGTCTGAAGCCAGATTTGAACTGAGGAAGATGAGTCTCCCTGACTTCAGGCCCAGCACTCTATCCACTGTGCCACCCAGCTACCCTACTATGTGCCAGGCACTTTACTAGTGCTTGGGATACAAATATGAAAAACAAAGACAAGTTCTTACCTTCAAGGAGCTTACAATTTAATGGAGGAAGCTGGAAAGGAAGAGGTAGGGGTATGATATAGAAATCCAAAGGAGGGCAGACAAGGAGGAAATGAAGCAGCAATGGACACAAGAGGCCTTTACTGCCACATCTTGGGAATAATCTCTCCCTCATTCACCTATAAGATTCCTACCCAATTCTTTGTTCTTTTTCAAGTCTCCGCTGTTTTGAAACTCTACCTTTCTTTAAAGTGCTTTTTATACTATGCCTCTGTTAAGGCATTCTTAGAGCTCTGCCCTTAGTCATCTCCTTTTGAATGGGAAACTTACTCTGTTCCCAGGTAATTTCCTTAAGTTAGTATCCATTGGCTTACTAGAAGCTGGCCCCCATGGCACTCTTGTCAGGGACCACTCACCTCTAAGGAGGTGATCATCTGGATGCTGGTTCAGGAAGATGTGGAGGTCCAGGGATGGGCAGTCCTTCGCTGGGGGAGTCCATCTGTAGAAATCTTACCAGACCACCCAAGGGTGCTCCTTCCATGAAGGTCTAGCCATCACTTGGAGACTTGTGGCCTCAATCTTTTTGTTGGCTGCCATAACTGTTATGGTGGAATAAAGAAACAGAGTAGTTACATCCAGACAATGATTTACCAAGCAATTCAAGAGGTGGTAGAAATAAATCGGGATGAAGGTTTTTGGTAGCTGAGGACCCCCACCCACTTTTGAAAGACCAGTTCAAAGTCTACCTCTCCTTTGAGTCCTTCCCTGAGCACCTGGGACTTCATGGGGGCTTTGCAGAAGAACTAATAATTGGAAAGAAATGAGATCATTATTTTACATATTTTAACTCATGAAGGAAGGTTCTGTGGCTTATTTGGGGAAACCCAAGGGCATGAAGAAAGGGGTCCATCGCAAGGGATACACCAAATCTGGAGGGGACAGGCAGCTAGGGTGCACATCACAGGCATGAGAGTGACATACATTTTTGGACACAGCCAATGTGGAAGCTTGCTTTGCTTGACTATAAATATTTGTTATAAGGGTCTGTTGGTTTGTTTTTTTCAGTAAAGGGAAGGGAATTAGGAAGGAGAGAAAAGAAATACTTGTTAATAGAAAAAAATTAAAAGACTAGAATATAATTAGAATTCAGGAGCAGGAAAGATATGCAAGGTCCTTTTTGTGTGTGGGGGAATGGAAGAAGTAGATTCAATGATGGTCCAATGGAGAGGCTATTCCTTGGTGCTAGCATTCCCAAGCTGTGACTTTGGGATCATTCCTTCTTATCAGTGTGGGAAATATCATTTCCATGGCAACATCACAACCTCCTATGCTGGGGCCACAAACTGACCTTCCACACAATGTTCTACTTCACATACTAGGACATTCTAGGGTAGCTAACTTCCTGGAGAAAATGTGAACCTCCTGAGTGTCAGGAGTTTTCTGGGGGGTGGATCTGAAGCTGTCTGATTGGCTTTTCACTGCTGTTGT
Organism: Phascolarctos cinereus; assembly: GCF_003287225.1. Lineage (NCBI taxonomy): Eukaryota > Metazoa > Chordata > Mammalia > Diprotodontia > Phascolarctidae > Phascolarctos > Phascolarctos cinereus. Next base: position 372,088,392 of record NW_027555847.1, read on the forward strand.
CATAGGCAGGAAAGTACCAACTACTTAAAGCAAGGTTTCAATGGAAAAAGGGGATTTCTATTTTGGTAGGTTTCAGCCTTAATGGCTGAAACAGTAAAGGACTACCAGGCAGGAGAAGGGAATGTATCCAGAGCAGAAGCAGCCTGTCATAAGAGAGACTCTGGTTTTCATTCTGTTCTGTTTTTGTTTGTTTTTACTACTGTGCCTTGGTGATTTATATGAGGCAGAGAAAATTATGGAGTCAGGTCAAAGAATTTCAGATTTGGAACTGGAGTATGTGCTGGTAAACATTTAACAAGTGGAGAGGGAGAGACAGAGACAGACAGACAGATAGACAGAGATAGACAGAGAGAGACAGAGACAGAGGGAGAGAGACAAGTCTAATCTGCATTACTCATATTTTATCCACCACTTTCTTGAGTCAGTTCTTTTTTGCTTTTGTTAGGCAATGGGGTTCAGTGACTTGCCCAGGGTTACACAGCAAGTAAGTATCAAGTGTTTGGTCTGAGGCCAGATTTGAACTCAGGTCCTCCTGACTCCAGGGTCGGTGCTCTATCCACTGCGCCATCTAACTGCCCCTAGCCACCACTTTCTTAAGACTATACAGTTGGGGGCAGCTAGGTGGCTCAGTGGATAGAGCAGCAGCCCTGAAGTCAGGAGGACCTGAGTTCAAATCTGGCCTCGGACCAAACACTTGACACACTTACAAGCTGTGTGACCCTGGGCAAGTCACTTAACCCCAATTACCTAAAAACAAAAACAAAAAAAGGCTATACAATCAACAAAACAATAAATCAAATTGTGATTTATGAAGTTTGCTGATTTCCAAGGTATAAAAGCTCATGCTAAAAAAGATTAATGATTGGGCTCCAAAGCCCCTATAACCACATACCCCTGCTTAGGAGAGAGCTCAGAGGCCATCTAACCTACCTTGAACCTGAAGCTAAATCTCCTTCATATAGCCATCAAATGATTATGCAACTCTGCTTGAACACCTCTAGTTAAAAAGAACTCCCTCCTGAGAAAACTCATTTTGTAGATGGCTTTTTCCTTATGTCCAGACAAAATCTACCTGTTTCTAAACATTGCTCTTAGTTGTGTCCTATGAGGACAAGAAGAGATGGGATTTCTTCCAAATGACAACCCTTCAAATAACTGAAGACAGTCACAGGCCCCTTATGTCTTCTCTCCACCAGGTTAAATATTCTCAGTTCTGAGTATGGTATGGCTTCCCTATCTGTCTCTTCATCAAAGTGATTGCCCTCCTCTTGACATGTTTCAGCTTATAAATGTAAGACATGGCCATCAGAATTAATTTGCATCCTCTAGAGCAGGACAGAATGCAGCAACAACGGTATCATTCTTCTCCCTCTAGACACAATGCAGTCTAGGATGGCTTTTGTGGCTGTTGCACCACACTGTTGACGTATTGAGCTTGCAGTCCACTGCAATTCACTCAGTTGGACAACAAACATTTATGAAGCTCCTACTATGTGCTGGGCACTGTGCTAAGCACTAGGGAAACAAAGAAAGGCAAAAACATAGTCCTTGCTCTTAAAGAGCTCACATTCGAATGGAGGAGACAACATGCAAACAATTATACACATACAGGATGTGGTAAGTGAATTTCTGGCTTAATTTTCTTACCACCATTCCCCCCCCACCCCCAGTTGTTTCAGTCAAAACTAACTCTTTGTGACCCCATTTGGGGTTTTCTTGGCAAAGATACTGGAGAGGTTTGCTATTTCCCTCTCCAGCTCATTTTACAGATGAACTGAGGCAAACAGGATTAAATGACTTGCCCAGGGTCACACAGTTAGTAAATGTCTGAGGCCAAATTTGAATTCAGGAAGATGAGTCTTTCTGACTCCAGGCCTATCCACTGTGCCACCTAGCTGCCCCATTACCATCACTTATTTAATATAAACACCTCATAACTCACTGGTCATAACAGATACTCTTTTTTAACAGCCCAAAAGGTGACTCTACACATGGAAGTCACTAGATGGTCCATATGAAAATCAGGTTGATTATATACTTTGCAGCCAAGGGTGGAGAAACTCTATACAATCAGTTAAAACAAGACTTAGAGCTGCTTATGGCTCAGATCATGAGCTTCTTATTGCAAAAGTCAGACTTAAATTGAAGAAAGTAGGGAAAACCATCAGACTATGTAGGTATGACCTGAGTAACATCCCTGAAGAATGTTAAGTAGAGATGATGGATGGATTTAAGGGATTAGATCTGGTAGAGAGAGTGCCCGAAGAACTCCCAATATTATACAGGGGATGGCAACAACAACAAAAAAACATTCCAAAGAAAAAGAAGAGAAAGAAAGCAAACAGCTGTTTGATGAGGTGTGACAAACAGCTGAAGAAAGAAGGAAAGTGAAAGGTAAAGGAAAAATGTAAAGATATGTCCAACTGAATTCAGAATTCCAGAGAATAGCAAGGAGAGGCAAAAAGGTTTTCTTAAATGAGCAATGTAAAGAAATAGAAGGAAAAAATAGAATGGGAGAGACAGGAGATCTCTTCAAGAAAAGTAGAAATCTCAAGGGAAAGTTTTATGCAAAAATGGGTAAAGACAAAAAATGGTAAGTACTTAATGTAAGCAGAAGAGATTAAGAAGAGGTGGCAAGAATACACAAAAGAACTATCCAAGACAGTTCCTTTTTTCTTTTTTTAAGAAAAATCTTAATATTACCAACAACCAAGTTGATGTGGTTACTGATACATCCTCAAGGATGAAGTCAAGTGGACCATAGGAAGCATTGCTAACAACAAGTCTAATGGTAGTGATAGAATTCCAGCTGAGTTATTTAAAACCCTAAAAGATGATGTTGTTAAAGTGCTGCACTCAATATGCCAGCAAATCTGGAAAACTCAACAGTGGCCACTGGATTAGAAAAGATTGTTTATATCCCAATCCTAAAGAACAGCAATGTCAAGGAATGTTCAAATCACCAAACAATTTCACTCAATTCACAGGCCAGCAAGGTTATGCTTATGATTCTGCAAGCTAGGCTTCAGTAATATGCAAACCAAAAATTAATTACCAGAACACGCTGGTTTTCAAAGAGGCAGAGGAATTAGAGACCAAATTGCCGACATTTGTTGGATTATGGAGAAAGCAAGGGAGTTCCAGAAAAACATCGTTTCATTGACTATACTAAAGCCTTTGACTGTGTGGATCATAACAAAATGTGGCAAGTCCTTAAAGAGATAGGACGACCAGATCAACTTGTCTCCTGAAGAACCTGTATGCAGGCCAAGAAGCAACAATTAGAACTGAACATGAAACAACTGATTAGTTTAAGATTGGAAAAGGAGTAGGACAAGGCTGTATATTGTTACCTTCTTTATTTAACTTATATGCAGAATACATTATGTGAAATGCCAGGCTGGATGAACCAAATAAGAGATATGAGAAGATATTCCCAGCCCAATACTTTTCAGGGGTGGAAGGTCTATTTTCAGACTGTTTCTGTGTATTGATCTGTTTTACTGCCTGACATGGTTTCTTAGATATCCTGGAGGCATTTCAAACTCAATATGTTTAAAAAAAAATGAACTAATCATATTCTTCCCTAAACCTTTCACATCCTCCAAACTTTATTACAAGGCACAACCACCCTCAAACCCAGGTTTATTATCTATGAATTAGCTCTTTGAGTATTCCTTAGTTGGTTTAATTGTTTAGTCTTTCTGCTCTCCACACAACTGCCAAAATCATCTTCCTAAGGCTAGATCTCATTATAGCATGCCCAAGCTGAAAAATCTTTGATGTGTTTACCATTGATTTTATTTTTTAAATTTAATTTTTATTTTCACTTCCTCCCTCCACATGTTCACCCCTTAAGAAGGCAATCAATATGATACTATCTCTCTCTCTATCTACCTAATACTATATATGTGTGTATGTGTGTGTATCCCTCCAAAGCATATTTCTACATCAACCATGTTGCAAAAAGAAAAGAAAAGAAAGAAAACTTCAACCTGCACTCAGAGTTCACCAGTTCTCTCTTTAGAAGTGGACAGCATTTTTCATCATAAATCCTTTGTAATTGTCTTGGATCATTGTGTTGATCAGAGTAGCTAAGTCTTTCACATTTGATTATCATTAGAATATTGCTGTTACTTTGTACAATGGTCTCCTAGTTCTGCTCACTCCACTTTTTACCAATTTATATAAGTCCTCCTAAAATTTTCTAAAACCATCTCCTTCATCATTTCTTATATCACAATAATATTCCATCATATATATATATAGCATAACTTGTTCAGCAGTTCCCTAATTGATGGGCATCCCTTTAGTTTCCCATTATTTGCCATCATAAAAAGAGCTACTATAAATATTTTTGTAGATATGGGTCCTTTTCTTTTTTTTTACTTTGATCTCTTTGGAGTATAGACCTAGTAGCACTATTGCTGGGTCAAAGGGTATACACAGTTTTATAACTCTTTAGGCATATTTCCAAATTGTTTTCTAGAATTTTGGGCCAGTTCCTAACTCCACCAACAGTGTACTAGTGTACCTATTTTTCCACATCCCCTTTGTCCTTTCCTTTTTTGTCATGTTAGCTTATCTTATGGGTGTGAAGGTGGTAACAGTTCTTTTAATTTGCATTTTTTCTAGTTTTGGGTAGTTAGAGCATTTTTTAATTTGAGTATTGATAGTTTGACTTCTACAAAATGTCTATTCATACTCTTTGAGTGTTTATCAGCTGAAGAATGGCTCTTATTTTACATAAATTTGGCTCAGTTTCTATATATTTGAGAAATGAGATCTTTATCAAGGAAACTTACTGTAAAATCTGCCACCCCCATTTCCTGTTTTCCTTATAATTTTGTCTGCATTGGTTTTTGTTTGTGCAAAATCTTTTTAAGTTAATGTAATCAAATTATCCATTTTACTTCCTGTGATCCTCTCTATCTCTTGTTTGACTATAAATTCTTCCTTTACCCATAATTCTGACAATTTTTTCCACGCTCCACTAATTTGCTTAAGATATCGCCCTTTATGCCTAAGTTGTGTACCCATTTTGGGTTTATTTTGATATACAGTGTGAGATTTTGGTCTATGCCTAGTTTCTGTCAGACTACTTTCTAGTTTTTCCAGCAGTTTTTGTCAAATAGTGAGCTCTTGTCCCAATAACTTGGATCTTTGGTTTTATCAAATACTAGCTTCCTGTGGTCATTTACTTCCATATATTATGTACCTAATCTATCCCATTGATCAAACATTCTATTTCTTATCCAGTACCAGATTATTTTGAGGGTTACCATTTTGTAGTATAGTTTGAGCTCTGGTACTGCTGACCCCCTTCTTATGTTTTTATTTTGGTTGATTCCCTTGATATTCTTGACTTTTTATTCCTCCAGATGAATTTAGTTATTATTTTTCCTAGCTCTTCAAAATAATTCTTTGGTAGTTTGATTGGTATGGCACTGAATAAGTTAATTAATTTAGGTAGTATTGTCATTTTTATTATATTGCGTTGACCTACCAATGAATAACTAATATTCTCCTCTACCATTAGCTTTAGAATAGTATGCAAACTCTTCAGCCCAGCAATTGTGGCCCTCTGCTTTTCAGGCTCCACTCCACCTTTCCAGACTTATTTTACTTTATTCCTCTTCATGCATCTCTATTTCAGCAAAACTAATCTACCAGCTGCTCCCCTGAACTCGAGCATTCCATCTTTGGTGTCTCCAGCTCTTTGTAGAAGTGGTCCCCAATGCCATAACCCTTTCTCACTTCTATCTCTAGGAATCCTTATCTTCCCCACAAGGTTTAACTCAGGTACTACCTCCTCTGTGAAGTCTTTTCTATTCCCTGCAGATGTTAGTATTTTCTCCTTACTCAAATTATCTTTCACTTACTTATCTGAATATATGTTATGTCCATGCCCTCTCCCTTAGTAGAAAGTAAGATTTTTTTTTTGTCTTGCATAAGGTAAGACACTTAATAAATGATTATTCTTTTAAGTCATTGAAGGCAAAGATGTTGTTAATATTGGGTTTGTTTATCCAGTATTTGGAAAGGATAAGCCAGAAAATTTCATCCCGACATAGCAGTCTTACTAATCTTCCCATTGTCTTCATGCCATCTGATAGTTAGGTGGGAAGCAGTCTGGGGTATTTCCTGGGATGTATATATTGACTGATTCTTTTATCAGATAACAATGCTCTGGTGGGAGACTTAAGGAAATCAAAATGCCAGAGCAGAGATATATTTTGGTTGAGGAGGAAGGGGTTCAGGAAAGAGTGTAAGCCCAAGGCATTGCTTGGGGAGGAGAACTGCTCTGGTGTGGAACTCTCAACAGGCTGGAACTGTAAAATGGGCAATAAAAGGAGCAGTAGAAAAGTGGTAGAGTACCAGGTGGAATGCTTGATACTCTCCATTATGTTGGCTGTATCAGATAGTATTGCTTAACTGTTTTTTGGTGAGGGGGCGCTGTGATGGGTGGTGGGCTGTGTACTGGAAAGTAAGTGTGGAGTAAAAACCAAAAAAATCAATAAAATTTAAAAAAATTTTTTTTATTATCAAGATTCTTATTTATTTATTTATTTGGTTAGGCAATGGGGCTAAGTGACTTGCCCAGGGTCACACAGCTAGTAAGTGTTATGTGTCTGAGGCCGGATTTGAACTCAGGTGCTATGAATCCGGTGCCAGTCCTCTATCCCGTGTGCTACCTAGCTGCCCTGAGATTTTTATTTTTTCTTTCTCTCATTTGCTTCCCTCCATTCCCCAAAAAGGGAAAAACAAAAACTTTGTAACTGTCAACCTCTGAGAGTTTGGTCCAAGAAAGACAGGTTGTTCAAGTCCATTTTTTCTTTTAAAGCAGGAATTATGCATATGTATGGAGCTGCAGTGTTGGAACTGAGCTCCTTTTGGGGTGGGGCTGCACAGTTTATATACCTTGGGCTGATATCACCCCATTATCATTTTACCTCCAGACAGAGGAAATATCTCTTCTATCAGACCATCTCCCAATCATATTAGACCACTCCCAGCCTTAGTCTATCTAGACAAAAGAATCTGTCTCCACCCAAGTGTGAGCAGAACACTATGGAGCTTCCATACCTTTGATTAAATTACTTCTGAGTTTGGGCTGGGATTTGACCAAGATAAGGAGATTCAATGCAATCTTATTATCAGTAATGCCCTTCTGAAGAGGAAACTGAACTTTGGAAGAATGGAGTTGGGTGAAGTTCTAAGTCTTCAAGATAATTACAAATAAGCATAGTTAAGCAAAACAAATTCCCACATTGGGACTATAGTAGTCTATTATTTGATAAGCCCAAAGACTCCAGGTTCTGGATAAGAACTTACTCTTTGACAAAAACTTCTGGGAAAACTGGAAAAGAATATGACAGAAACTAGGCATAGATCAAAATCTCATACCATATACCAAAATAAAGTCAGAATGGGTTCATGATTTAGATATAAAGGCTGACAGTGTAAGCAAACTGGAAAAGCAAGGAATAGTTTACCTATCAGATTTAGGGAGAACAGAAGAATTCATGACCAAACAGGAGATAGAGAACATTATGAAATGCAAAATGGATGACTTTGATTACATTAAATTGAAAAGTTTTTGCACAAACAAAATGCAACCAAGATTACAAGGAAAGTAGAAAAGTGGGAAAGAATTTTTGCAACCAGTCTCTCTGATAAGAGCCTCATTTCTAAAATATATAGAGAATTAAGTCAAATTTATAAGAATGCAAGTCATTCCCCAATTGATAAATGGTCAAAGGATATGAACAGGCAGTTCTCAGATGAAGAAATTAAAACCATCTATAGTCATATGAAAAAATGCTCTAAATCAGTATTGATTAGAGAAATGCAAATCAAAACAACTCTGAGGTACCCCATCACACCTATCAGACTGGCCAACATGACGAAACAGGAAAATGATAAATGTTGGAGAAGATGTGGGAAAATTGGAACACTAATGCATTGTTGGTGGAGTTGTGAAATGATCCAACCATTCTGGAGAGCAATTTGGAACTATGCCCAAAGGGCTATAAAACTGTGCATACCCTTTGACCCAGCAATAGCACTTCTAGGGCTATATCCCAGAGAGATCATACAAATGGGAAAAGGACCTACATATACAAAAATATTTATAGCAGCTCTTTTTGTGGTGGCAAAGAACCGGAAATTGAGAGGATGCCCATCAATTTGGGAATGGCTGAACAAGTTGTGGTATATGAATGTAATGGAATAATATTGTACTCTAAGAAATGATGAGCAGGAAGACTTCAGAAAAACCTGGAAAGACTTGTATGGTCTGATGCTGAGTGAAGTGAGCAGAACCAGGAGAACAGTGTACACGGTAACAGCCACGTTGTGTGATGACTAACATTGATAAACTTAACCCTTCTCAGCAATACAAGGATCTAAGACATCTCCAAAGGCCTCATGATGGAAAATGCCACCCACATATGAAGAAAGAACTATAGAGTTTGAATGCAGATCAAAGCATACTATTTAGTATTTTTTTTTTTCTGTTGTGTTTTGTTTCCTCTTTCTGGTGATTCTTCCTATTGGTTCTAATTCCTACTTACAACATCACTAATGTGAAAATGTGCTTAACATGAATGTATATGTATGGCCTTTATCAGATCGTGCACTGTCTTGAGGAGGGAGGTGGTGAGGGAGGGGGAGAAAAATTTAAAACTCAAAAGCCTATGGAAGTGATTGTTGATAATTCAAAATAAATTAATTAAAAAAATTTTTAAAAATAAAATAAAATAGAAAAAACCCAATAAATAACAAATTCCCACATTGGGCATGTCCAGAAATGTGTCTCTCCATCATCTCTCTGACAGGAATAGATAGCATTCTTCATCTTTGGTCCCCTGAAATCATGATTGATCATTGTGTTGATCAGAATACTTAAGCCTTTCAAAAGTGTTTATTTTTACAGTGTTGATATTCTGTATAAATTTTTCTCCTGGTTTTTCTCATTTTACTATGTATTAGCCAGTACAAGTCTTCCTAAGTTTCTCTGACACCAACTTTCCATTTCTTACAGCACAATAGTATTCCATCACATTCATATGCCATAATTTATTCAGCCGTTCCCCAACTGAGGAGTACCCCCTTAGTTTCCATTTCTTTGCAGCTACAAAAAGAGCTGCTAAAAAAATAAAACATTGTTTAAAAAAATTAAAGATAAAGAATAGCTGAAAATTGAAGTGACAATTATTGGGTTGGGAGTAAAGAAAAGTTAGGGAAGCTGTTAAAAATAAACTTTGACCCCTTTATACATTTGCTGCAGCCCAGCTTAGAATGCTAGTGGTATTTGTCGTGTTCCTTGACATTGGTTGTAAAGAGACACCATTTTGTATGTTTGTCTCGTGTTTGGAGAGGGTAGGTCAGAAATACAGTCCAGAAACAGCACAGTCTCGTTAACCTTCTCATTGCCTTTATGCCATCTGACAGCCAGGCAGGAAGCAGTCTGAGGTGTAAATGCTTTTTTGATCTTGGTACCAAACATTTTTTCTGAACAAACTCATGCCCCATACTAACTCTTAGCACTGGTGAATCACAAGTCTCAATTCTTAGTTGGCAGATTAGCCATTTTGTGGATTATTGATGGTGACATTTTAATAGCAGGATTCTTTCCAGCAGTCTAAGCAGAGTTTGGATGCAAATTCTCTTTAACATTAACATTCTTCATCTGTAAAATGAGAATAATATTCAAGTTGAAAGGGAGGTGATATAGTAGATAGAGAACTGCCCTCAGAATCAAGAAGACCAAAGCTTAAGTCTCCCCCTCTTCCTTCTCACCCCCATAATGACTGTGCATGACTTTGGGCAAGTCACTCCACTATCTAACTATCTAAGATCAGTGGTTGCTGATCAGGATTGAGAGAGAAATTTTCTGCATGGAGGGTTCTCTATAACACTCCAATCACTGGTCTGGACCTGTCCTGAAAATAGTTAAATTCAACAAACATTTCCAAGTATTTATTCTATTCAAGGTATTGTGCTAGGCTCTGAGGATACAGAGATAAAAATGAATCAATCCCTCACCTTGAGTAGCTTACATATTTCAGTGCTTCAAGGATTCAAGATTTGATTGGGTGGGTACTCAGTGGGTACATGGGTGGGCACTTCATACATAGAAGATCACAGTAAGCTTTATAATTTGATAGGTGGTATTGTCACCTCGAATCACAGAATTTCAGAGAAAGGAGAGGACTTGATGCAAACTTTGTCCAACTTATACTTGAAAAAGAAATCTATTCAACAAGAGTTGCTAGACCTGAATTTCTGGCACATAGTAGGTCCTCAATAAATGCTTATTGATCGACTGATCTTTGATTTTAGAAGTATTAAAACTAAGCCTTCTCCTCCAAAAACAAAAACAAAAAAATCTTCCCTTTCATTAAATCATTGCTAGTTCTCGTTAACCTCTTTCTACTTTCGGATTCTTATAGAAGTCAATTTTCTTTACATGCAGAAGAGGATCCAGCCCCATTGTAAAGGCTAGTGAGTCAACTGCACATGAAAACCAGTGTGTCTACAAGTGAAGAGCTGTGTCTGGTGCCAATGGAGATAAAATAAATTAAAGCAAAATCTGACCTTTGTCCTCTTCTGTTCTAGTAACTCCCTTCGATTCAGCACACTTGGAAACCTTTCTTTGCTTAAAGGATGGAGGCAAAATCAAAGACAATGAAGCTTCATCTTGTGGGTGCATATATACACACATATCTCTGGTGTCCCCATGTCTCTCTAGCTCTCTGTTTTTACATATATATAGACTTGACAGACAAATCATGATAGAACTTAGTGAGCTCACCAGGCAGGTGTTCGGGTGGTCCTGGGTATCCTCACATAATAAAAGAGCAGTGAGATTTTGGTGGGATGACTTTTGGGAGGATTCTCAAGGCTTTTTTTTTTTTTAAGGAAGGTTGTTTATTATAATCTTCATTATTATTCATTATTCAGAAAGCAGTTATTATGTGTGAAACAGTATGCTAGAGGTATGGGGACTGGAAAAGGACACTATCTACCTTCGACAAGTTTATAACATAATGAAGGAGACAAGTACGCACAAAAATAACAAATGATACACAGTCACATAGGCAGCATGATTTAGGGAAAAGAGTTTGGAGTCAGAGAACCTGAGCTCTTGAATCCCCACTTTTCTATGAACTACCTGTGTGATTTTGGTGGTGGTATGCCAGAGCCAGCTCCTATTGGCTCTGAAAGGCAATTGTTACATTTTCGGTAAAAGTATTTACACCTTAGAAATCAGCAAACTCTACAAATCAGGAGTTGATTGTTGATTGTATAGATTTAAAGCTCTGAAGAAAATATTAATAAGAGGAAGAAGGGAAGAAGCATTTATATAGCGTCTGTTATGTGCCACACACTGTGTTAAGGTGCTTTATAAATATTATCTCAATCGATCCTCACAACAACCCTGAAAAGTAGTAGATGCTATTATTATCCCCATTTTACAGATGAGAAAACTGAGACAGAGACTAAATGATTTGCCCAGAGTTACATAGCCTGTAAGTGTCTGAGGCTGGATTTGAACTTGGGTCTTCTTGACTACAGGCCCATAGTAATATGTTATATAGACATGCACACACACACACACACATACATACTTCAGGTTAAATTTTTAAATGTGTCCTAAGTATTCTTTTCTAAGAACCAGTTGTTAAACATTTACCAGCACACCCCTGGGCCTTGGGAAACTTATTAACCTCTTTGGTCTTCAATTTCTTCATCTCTAAAATAAGGAAATCTCTAAGGTCCCTGGTAGTTCTAAATCAGATGATTCTATCATGATCCTATACGCTAAGTGCAACATGAAAGATACAAACAGTAAGTGCTATAGTTCACATGAGTCCTAGTGATGAGGTAGAAAAGAGTGCTTGAGGCAGATGGAGCAAGCTAGGAGATAGGATGCAGGATGTGACCAGCCAGCAAAGTGATCGAAGAAGACTGCATTGAAGCCCCTACCATGGACCTATCTGTGTGCTTTCACAAAGACCCTCAATTCCAGAACAACTCTTCCCCTCCTGTTTCCTGTTCTCTTTACTTATCATCTCTGGACCATCTGTATCCCAGGAGCAAGCCATGTTTGCTCCTTCCATTCTCTTGTGCCCTTCCTCCTATTCCATAAAATTATATTTAAACCATGCCTAGCTAACTGCCTTTGTCTCATATGGGAAGCAGGGGCTGCTCTGCTTCCATAGGGCCTGTGACCTATGCTCTACCTCCCATGTGGAGTACAGCCCATTGGGGCTCTGCCTCACAGAGAGCAGGCCCACTTGGGTATATCACCCCAATAAATGCCTTTCTTTGACCTGGACACTGTCTGAGTGAATTCTTTCAGGACACTAGGACCCGTTTGTTTATTCCTCATCATTTCAGCTAGCACCCCAACATTCTTGAGGTCCACCCTGAACTCATCACCAATGGCTACAGAGAAGGTCCAAGTGAAATCTTTCACACCTGAACTGCTCTGCCAAATCGAAACCTCAACACTGGCAGATTACTAAAGGTTTCCTGGAGGAGGCAGGACATGAATTTAGCTTTACAGGAAACGTGTGCGGGGCATATGGATGTTCAAGTAGGACCAGCACCTCTGGTGTGAGGGCTCGATGACCCCTTTTCAGGGCTGCTTGTCCAACTTTGGTTTCCACTGGGCACTTCAACTCTCACCTGTGGCTCCAAGATGCTGTAGCATGTGTAGCAGCCACACCTCATAAACTGTCTCAGCAGATGGGCTAGACCAAGCTGAGAGTAACTGACGGGCCTCACACCTGTTGGTGAGTTAGGGAGGTGTCTACCCCAAGAACATGAAGACTTCCCCTGGTAGAATGGACAAATCAGAACAACTTATTCCAATGGCCACGAAGGCAGCTGAAGCAGGAGCTGTGGAGCACATACAGCTTGGTCAGAAGTGAAAGACACCAGGATCATCCACTGCATCCTGGGCCATCACCAATTGTCTTTACTTCTGCCTTTTCACTGGCTTTTGGTGATTCTGGAAGAGTCTACTCACTCTGGAGTGAGGCCCAAGACTTTGTGCAACTCTGCCTCACTTATATCTGATTCATGTAGGAGTCAAGATATTACCCTGTGATGTCATTGGTCTTCTTTGAAATGAAGGACAGACAACAACAAAACAATAGGAAATGTAGGACTTACCCAAGCATAGGGTAGTAGAAAGAGCCTGACTATCCTTCATGACTTTACCCTCAAAGCTTAGCGATGCCTCCCCTATTTTCTCTCATTTCCCTTAAAGACCAGGCACGAATCATTCCTTTAGCAATTTACCTAACTCCTTCTTGAACCAGTTTCAATCTAGTGAAGTGAGCAGCACAAAAACCCAAGAGTTGCTGTATCCACCTTCTATAAATCTACATCCACCTTCTCTATGCTCTTCCGTGATATTCTAGATTTGGACCCTGTGTTGCAGGATTATAAGATGTATCGTCGGAAAGGCCATGTGGCACAGTGGAAAGAATGTTTGATTTTGGAATTCTGGGTTGAAATCCAGGTCTCTCCTTAAGACCCATGGGACCTTGTACAAGTCAATCTCCCCTGGCTTCAGTCTCATCTGTAAAATGAGAGGGATTGGAGTAGATGGCTTCTAGGGTTCCTTCCAGCTCTAGAGCTATGATTCTATCATCTGTGAACTTCCTTTTCATTAAATTTAAAATTGTGTGAACCTTAGGGAGCATCTGGTCTAACCCCCTCATTTTATAGATGAGGAAACTGAGGCCAAGAGAGCTTAAATGACCTGTCAAAGGTTTTATGGGAGGGGCAGCCAGGTGGCCCAGTGGATAGAGCTCTGGCCTTGGAGTCAGGACCACCTGAGTTCGAATGCGGCCTCAGATACTTGACACTTACTAGCTGGGCAAGTCACTTAACCCTGATAGTCTTACCAAAAAGCAAAAAAAAAAAATCATCGTAGGTAGAAAGTACGGAAGCCAGGATGTAACTGAGGTCTTCTGATGCTTAATCCAGGGCTCTACCACATCTCACTATCTCTCAGCTGCTCTCTCTTGCCAAAATGAGATCACATTAACAAATGGGCACTAATGGTGAATTGAGTTAGCCCCTGAGATGTCAAAATTTCAGATTTTTGCCAAGACCTCCTGGAAACAATATTTGTCCCCAAGGGAGTGGTTCTAAATTATGGAAATGTCAGACTAATGCCAAGTAGGAATGAGAGGGAAGAAAAGAGGAGGGAGCATTTACTTTGTGTATGACAGATCCTATGGCTCTGCCCATCTCCTGCGTCCCTTTTTACCACTCCAGAATCCCCATTCAGGACCTGTGTGTTTTTGGACACACCCAGGATAACATGGGAAGAAGTTCAATCATGTAGTTATACACCCTGAACTTCCCATTGTTCCCCAGCACACACAAGTAGTCAGTTCCCATGTCCTCTTGGAAAATTCTGGTGCCCCCAAGTCAGTGCAGGAGCAGCACTTTCAATGAACAGGAAGTGATTCCTTCCAAGCAATCTGTCATGACTGAAGTATAATAACTCTGTAGGTAATAATCATGCAGATTAATAGCTAGCTTGCTAGAGACTGTTGATGAGCTCTCATTTATAATCCAACCAAGATTTAACAAGAAGGACCTTGGATTATTCTTCATCCCAGATTGTATCTTGTTCTTTAACAATGCTACTATATACAATCTTTTTTTTTTCAGTCAGAGACAAGCTTTATTGAGATAGGTGAGATTTTAAGAATCCTCAGTATTTGGTGACACTTGTATTGCCAAGCAAGCCAGACTCTTAAGGAATCTAGGTGATTTAATGGAGGCAAGAGGGATCTTTTATATAGAAAGACTATGGGAAGATCTGAATGTGATCAAGGAGTGACCAATAGCTTGGGTGACTGGGAGGTAACAGAAGGATCTGGAAGGGCAGGTGCCCCAGGAGAAGGCCTGGGACCTAGTCTAGATTGAATTAAGGAATGGAGGTCTAGAGTGGCACCAGGTGCAGACAGTGAGGGCTGGGCTGGGTTAGAGGTAATAGAGAATTGGAGATTGGGACAGGGTCAAAGCCATAGAGCAAAGACAGTTGAAAGGATTATACTAAGATGAGCCTCAGGCCAACGCCAATGACTTGTGGGAAAGTTCTGGGGATGTTGGGGGCAAGGGAAGGGTTTCTAGGGTATTTACCTCATCATTCCCCTCTCAAACAAATGGTGCTCAAATTCTTTTGGGGCTAAGGTCTTGGTTTCTGAAACTGCTTCAATTTCCCTGCCTTGAGGGAGTCCCAAAGAGGAGGTTGACTGGAACTGAGCATAGGCTGCATATAGCAGATGATGGGGGGACATTGGCTGGTACCCAGTGTTTGCTACCAACTGTAGGTGAATGGCCTGCTGGAAGATACAAATCTAACAAGCAAGTCTGCAGGGCCCAAATATAGGCAGATGTAAAAATACAAGAACCCTATTAAAATAATTTACATTTGACTTGCAGGATTGTCTGATTTTGTTACTTTATCAAAAGTTTAAGTAAAGCTTTTGCAGGTAGAAGTTTTCCACCCTGGGCCAGAGACTGATTTTTACTCCAATTATAACAAAAGACTTGGGAGGATGCCTTAAGTAATGATTAGGCCAAATAGGTTACCTCCCTCTAACAAAACTGATTGCACTGAAATTCTCTTTCCCAAATCAAACTGAAGATGTTTCTGATTTAATTTCGGTTGTTTGGGATTGTATATAATTTAAAAAAAATGTTTAATTAATTTATTTTGAATTATCAACAATCACTTCCATAAGCTTTTGTTTTAAATGTTTCTCCCCTCCCTCCCACCCTCCCTCCTCAAGATGGCATGCAATCTGATATAAGCTATACATATATATTCCTATTAAACATATTTTCACCTTAGTGATGTTATAAGTAAGACTTAGAACCAATAGGAGGAACCACCAGAAAGAGGAAACAAAACACAACAGAAGAAAAAAAATAGCAAATAGCATGTTTTAATCCGCATTCAAATTCCACAGTTCTTTCTTTGGATGTGGATGGCATTTTCAATCATGAGGCCTGTGGATATCTCTTAGATCCTTGCACTGCTGGGAAGGGTTAAGTCTATCAATGTTAGTCATCGCACAATGCGGCTGTTACTGTGCAACGTTCTCTCACTTCTGGTTCTCTCACTTCACTCAGCGTTAAATTAAAAAAAACTGAGAGGCTTCTCTAGGTAGAAACAGAAAGTTAAAAGTTCGTTATTATTTCAAATCTTGAGATTTGGGTGTCCCACCACCAGTATGCTCTGATGAAAGGAGACAGATCACAGAAACAAAGAACCAGATTAAATAGCCCTAATGGGTAAAGACCCCCCTCCCCAACTGTCCACTATTTGGTTCACAATCTCAACCCGAAACTCTTCCACAGAAACTGAAAACAAAACAAAGAACAATATACATATCCATATTTCTTAGTTTGCTGAAGTAATATCAAAGAAGCAATTAAAAATGTGCAGTCAAGCTAGACACTGTACTGTGCTAGCAAAATTACCATGACTGAGATATACCAACAGGTGTAACAACAAAATACAGGGCGGGTTCCAGGAGTTTCAGGCTTGGTAATCTTTAACTGCTGATGTAATACTGAGAGAAAAGGGGAATTATAGAAATCTATGCTTAACCGTATCTTGCCTCCTGAACTTTCTCCAAATTCAAGATAGTCTTATCCCAAATCTTAATTACACTGAGAAGTCTTCATAGGGAAATCCTACTCAATACCATACAAATTTTTCTGAAGTCCTCCTGCTCATCATTTCTTAGAGCACAATATTATTCCATTACATTCATACACCACAACTTGTTCAGCCATTCCCCAATGGATGGGCATCCTCTCAATTTCCAATTCTTTGCCACCACAGAAAGAGCTGCTATAAATATTTTTGTACAGTAAGTCCTTTTCCCATTTGTATGATCTCTCTGGCATATAGCTCTAGAAGTGCTATTGCTGGGTCAAAGGGTAGGCACATTTTTACAGCCCTTTGGGCATAGTTCTAAATTGCTCTCCAAAACGGTTGGATATGTATACAATTTCTTAAAAAATGCACATGCATCTTTCCAAATGAACTCTACCATTTAGTGCTAAAACAATTTATTAATTAGCTACTATAATCCAGACACTGTGTTAAATGCTGGGGATACAATTAATAAAAAGAAATACAGTCCTTGCCTTAAAAAAGCTTACAGTCTAATGTGGGGGGGGTGGGGAACATACAAAGGCCTGGGTTGGGGTGTGGGGGAAGATCAGAGGATGGTTTGTTTGGTGGAGTTAAAACCAAACAGAGCAGCAGATGCAGAATTGAGTGAACCAGAAAGACCAGTTTCTGCCCTCTATAAAGGAAGGCATTGGGAGGAGTCTGGAGGGAGTCTACCCTCCAGCCAAAGGGCAGAAAAGGCTGAGGGAGTTAGTGTCCATCAAAGCTTCAGTTAGCCCTGTGGGGGTGAGATTAAAAGAGATGAGCTTAACATGAGAGGGGCATCTTATTCTGTGGATTTGAAGCCAGGCAGAGCAGTAGATGCAGAGTGGAGTGACTGTAGAGCCTCATAGAGGAAAATTTCATTGCCACATCATAATGTTAAATAAGGCATTAAATTGAGATACCACTTTAGAATTGCATTTAGATATTAGATATTATTTTAAATGATCAACAATCACTTCCATGAGCTTTAGATATTAGAATATTTAACTATTTAGCTATTAGAATATTTGGCTTAGTTCTTGTTGAGAGCTTACTACAGGGGAAGACAGGTGGAGAGCTGAGGCATCTTTGGAATGTTAGCATCAAAGCAACAATGGCAGCAGGTGTCTGAAAAGACATCACTAACAAAGAGGCTGCTGCTGAAGAAGGGGATGATCTAAATGTTAGCGGTAACAACAACTCGCGTTGATAAAGCAATTTATGGTTATGAATTTGCCTTGTGTTTAGTATCTCCTTTGATCTGCATACCCACCTTGGGAAGGAGGTAAATTATATAAGTATTATTCCTCCTGTTTTCTAGCTGGGGAAACTGAGGTCCAGAAAAGGGGAAATAACTGGAATGTCTAGTGGTTTAGTAAGGAGATTCAATTTAATTGAGGTTAATAAACATTTATGTCTCTACCTTAAGTATGACAGCACAGGCTGGATGCTGGGAATACAAAGACAAATTGAAAAAGTCATGCCTGCTCTCAAGGACCTTTCTGGAGAGTATGACAAGTAATGTTCAGGCATTTTCTGTCATGTCTGACTCTTGGTGACTCCATTTGGGGTTTTCTTGGTGAAGAAGCTGGAGTGGTTTGCCATTTTCTTCTTCAGCTCATTTTCCAGTTAAGGAAATTGAGGCAAACAGGGTTAAATGATTTGCCCAGAGTCATATAGCTAGTAAGTGCCAGATTTGAATTCAGAGAGAGGAATCTTTCTGACTTCAGGCCCAGCACTCTATCAACTGCACCATTTATCAGGGGTGGGGAACCTGCAGGCTCGAGGCCACATGTGGCCCTCTAGGTCCTCCCTCAAGTGTGGCCCTTTGACTGAATCCGAACAGAACAAATCCTCTTAATTTTTTTGGGGGGGCAATTAAGGTTAAGTGACTTGCCCAGGGTCACACAGCTAGTAAGTGTCAAGTGTTTAGTCTGAGGCTGGATTTGAACTCAGGTCCTCCTGACTTCAGGGCCGATGCTCTATCTACTGCGCCACCTAGCTGCCCCTTCTTAATTTTTTTTGATAATTCATTTATTTTTAGTTTTCAACATTCATTTCCATAAGATTTAGAATTTTAAATTTTCTCCCCCTCTCAATTCTCCCCCTACTCCAAGACAGCATTCAATCTGATATAGGCTCTACATATACATTCACGGTAAGCATATTTTCCCATTGGTCATGATGTAAAGAGCAATTAGAACTGAGGGGAGGAACCGCAAGAATGAAGCAATAAAACAAAAAAAAAACAAAGGAAAAGGAGAGCAAATAGTATGCTTCCATCTGCATTCAGACTCCACATTTTTTTCTCTGGGTGTGGATAGCAATTTCCATCATGAATCTTTTGGAGTTGTCTTAGATTCTTGCATTGCTGTGAAGAGCCAAGTCTATCAAAGTCAATCATTGCACAATGTGGCTGTTACTGTGTACAATGTTCTCTTGGTTCTGCTCGCTCCACTCAGCATCAGTTCATGTAAGCCTTTCCAGGTTTTTCTGAAGTCTGACTGCTCATCATTTCTTATAGCACAATAGAATTCCATTACATCCATATACCACAACTTGTTCAGCCATTCACCAATTGATGGTCATCTTCTCAATTTCCAATTCTTTGCCACCACAAAAGAGCAGCTATAAATATCTTTGTACATGTGAGTAATAAAAGGATTTGTTCTGTAAAACTTGGACTTAGTCAAAAGGCTGCACCCAAGCACCTAGAAGGCCACATGTAAACATTTAAGAAAAAATAAGATCATTCAAAAAGAGAGAGAATACTAACAAAGGGGATCATGAAAGGAACTGGATCTTGAAATATCAATTTAAATCAAGTGGTGGGGTTGGAAGCCAGACTGCAGAAAGATGAGTTGTAAATGGAGGTGAAGAAGTAGAGATAATGAGTGTAGAAGCCTTTTTTTTTTCTATGAGTTTGGCTGTTAAAAGAGGAAAAAAAAAGATCTAGGGCAAAAGCTCTTTGGGATGACAGAGTCAAAAATGAAGATTTTTAAAGGATAGGAGATATTTTGTAGGCAGCAGGGAATAGTAGTTCAGGAGAAATTCTAGTTGACACAGAGAGGGGAGATGATCAGAGGCAAACACCCAGAGAAGACAGAAAGATACAAGTAGAGGGATTGACCTTATAAGGGGTTATTAGACAAAGAGTCACCTCTTCTTCTAAAACTTGAGCTAACAAAGAGAAAAGGGGATGTTGGTGAGGGAATTTATGGTATAGGGTAGGGAGAAGAGGCAACTCAGGAGGGATGTCCTTTCTTTACTCCTTAAAAGAGGTAACTCTTTTAAGAGGCCCTCTACTGAGAGGGAGAGGGGCCAAGGTGGTGATATCCACAATAGCTTCAATGCAAAATGATGTCTAAGTGCATCAGGAGGTGCAAATCAAGTAGTATTTGAGCTTTAAGGGTAGAAAGATTAATTCTGGCTGTGAAAGGATCAGAGAGACTACTTCATAATGGAAGTAGAATTTGAGCTAAGCCTTGAAAGAAGGGTAGGATTTCAACAGAAAGAGTTTGACTTTGGTGTGGTGGTGGTGGTGGGGTTTGGGGTGGGGATTTGCAATTCCAGATGTAGAGAACAGTGTTAGTAAATACAGAGAGGCTGGGAGCATTGGAAATGTACTCTAGAGGATGGCGTGAGGTCAGTTTGGAAGCAGCAGAGTATCTGTGGATGATATGCATATGTAGCTTGCAGATAGGTGGCGCTAGTGTGACACCATCTTCAATGGTCTATCCCAAAGACACTATTAATACTAAAACTGGGCAGAGGGACATTAAATCATTCATGGAAGCTAGTGACCACCTAGTCACTCCTCTTGATTTTACAGAGGAGGACACTGAGGCCCAGAGAGGGAAGTTTTATATTCAAAGTCATGCAAATGGGACATAGCAGAACTATGTTTTCTGGAGGTACTTGGGATGTTTCTGGGCATGGCTCTAATAGAGTTCAAAAGCCAGAACTTCAGAAGTTTTTGAAGGGAATGAGAAATGATGAAGTAGAGTCACTTAGCATAAGACGACTTTTGAAAAAATTTTGTTTATATGTTTTGTTTTTATATTACGAACATTTACATATTACCCTCCTACCTTGAGAGGTGTCTTGTAATGAAATAAAACAACATTCCTCATCTGTAGCACCCCTCAACCTCTCTTTTTTAAAAAAATTATGCCTTAATTAAATTAATTAGAAAAGAAACCTTTTCTCTCTCCCTCTCAGCCTCCACCCCATTGGCGAAAAAAAAAAAGAAGGAAAGAAAAACAAATTACTTGTAGCTAATATGCAAACAAAACAAGTTCCCTTATTAGCTGTATACAAAGCATTTATGTATACATATGTGTGTATGTATGTGTATATATGTATACATACACATATATGCTTTGTATATGGCCAATAAGGGACTCTGTGTGTGTGTGTGTGTGTGTGTGTATGTGCGTGTATGTCTTATTCCAAATCTATCACATCTCTGACACGGATAGGCATTTCATCATCAGTCCTCTGGAATCATGAATGGTCATTGTATTGATCACAATTCTCACAGCTTTCAAAGCTGTTTGTCCTATAGTTGTTTATATACAGCTTCGTTGTTATTGTAAAAATTGTTCTCTTGGTTCTGCTTACTTTATTTTGCATCAGTTCATACAAGTCCTTCCGTATCTCTTTGAAACAACCTATTTCCTCACTTCTCATAGCATAATAGTATTCATATAGCTGTTTCTCAATTGATTATCAATCCTTTAGTTTACAGGTTCTTTTGCTACCACCACAAAATGAACAGCTGTAAATATTTTTTACATATAAGGTATCCTAAAAGTCTTAATACACTTTAAAATTTAATAGCTTAAAACCACATATAAAACTTTGAAACAACACGTAAAGAATCTTTTCCTATTTCTTTGAGATTATTAGCCTTTTTTGCTTCTATATGAATTTTGTTTATTGTTTTTTCTGATTCTAGAAAGTTTGGTATGACATTGAATAAATAAAGTAATTTAGGTAATATTATCTTTTTTAAAAAAATATTGACTTGTCCTACCCATGAGCAAGAAATATTTCCCCAGTCATTTAGGGTTACATTTATATAGTTCTTCTGTGTGTCTTGATAGATAGACTCTCAAGTATTTTATACATTCTGTAGTAATTTTAAATGGAATTTCTCTTTTTATCTCTTCCTACTGTGTGGTGGTTTTTTTTTTTGCCTTACCCTGCAAATTTACTGAAGTTATTAAATTTTTAGTAACTCTTTAGGGTTTTTCAAGTGCACCATGATATTGATTGCTAAGAGTGATAATTTTGTTTCTTCTTTAGCTATGCTTATTCCCTCAATTTCTTTCTTTTTTTTTATCTCATTGCTGTAGCCAACATTTCTTGTACTATGTCAAATAGAAGTTATAACAATGTACATCTTTGTTTCACTCCTGATTTTATTGGAAAAGATTCTAGTTTATCTTCATTGTATATAATAGTCTGTCCTGATTGTAGATATGTTATTTATCATTTTAAGGAAAGGTCTATTTATTCTTAGTTCACTATTTCTTGTGTGTGTGTGTTTGTGTGTGTGTGTGTGTGTGTGTGTGTGTGTGTGTTTTAGCAGAAATTGGTATTGTATTTTGTCAAAAGCCTTCCCCCCTCAATTTATTGACATAATCATACAGTTTTTGGTGATTTTATTATTAAAATGGTTAGTTAAGTTTGTAGTATTCCTAATAGTAAATAAACCCTACATTCCTGACATAAATCTAACCTGATTATAGTATATAATATAGTGTGTAATATAATAATAATATTGTGATATATTATTTCAACCTTTTAAAAATACTTTATTTAGAATGTTTGCATCTATGTTCATTAGGGAAATTGATCCATAGGTTTCTTTTCGTGGCTTATGTATCAAGATCATATCTGCATCATGAAAGGAATTTGGCAAGATCCCTCTTTTGCTATTTTTGCAAATGTTTAATGTGGCATTGCAATTAATTGTTCTTTGGTAGAATTCACTTGCAAATCCATCTAGTACTGGAATTTTTTCTTTGGGAGTTCATTTATGACTTGTTCAACTTCTTTCTCTGAAATTGGGTTGTTTAAATTCTCTATTTCTTTTCTTCCTTCCCTTCCCTTGCCTTCCCTTGCCTTCCCTTGCCTTCCCTTCCCTTCCCTTCCCTTCCCTTCCCTTCCCTTCCCTTCCCTTCCCTTCCCTTCCCTTCCCTTCCCTTCCCTTCCTTCCCTTCCCTTCCTTCCCCCCCCTTCCCTTCCTTCCCTTCCCTTCCCTTGCCTTCCCTTCCCTTCCCTTCCCTTCCTTCCCTTCCCTTCCCTTGCCTTCCTTCTTGCCTTCCCTTCCCTTCCCCTTCCCTTCCCTTCCCTTCCCTTCCCTTCCCTTCCTTCCCTTCCCTTCCCTTCCCTTCCCTTCCCTTCCCTTCCCTTCCCTTCCCTTCCCTTCCCTTCCTTCCCTTCCCTTCCCTTTCCTTTCCTTTCCTTTCCTTTCCTTTCCTTTCCTTTCCTTTCCTTTCCTTTCCTTTCCTTTCCTTTCCTTTCCTTTCCTTCTTTCTTTCCTTTCCTTTTTTTTTTTTTTGATTAGGCAATGGGATTAAGTGACTTGCCCCAGGGTCACACAGCTAGTAAGTGTTATGTGTTTGAGGCCAGATTTGAACTCAGGTCCTCCTGAATCCAGGGCTGGTGCTCTATCCACTGCGCTACTTAGCTGCCCTTAAATTCTCTATTTCTTGCTCTGTTAATCTGAGTATTTTATATTTTTGTAAATATTTATTTAAGTTGTTGTTTTTATTGGCATGTAATTAGGAAAAATAGTTTCTAATAATATCTTATTTCTTCATCAGTTGGGAGTTCTCCTTTTTCATTTTTGATATCAGTAATTTTGCTTTCTTCTTTCTAATCAAATCAGCTAATGGTTTATCTACTTTGCTTGTTTTTTTTTAAACTAGCTCCTAGCTTTATATTTCAATTTTGCTAATTTCTTCTTTTTTAAATTTCTATTTGAGTGTTTAATTGGGATTTTTAAAATATCTTGGTTTCCTAGTATTTTTAGTTACATTCCTAATTAATTTGTTTCTTATTTTTCTTTTTTTTCTGAATAAAAATGTTTAGTGATATATATTTCCCACTAAAGACTGCTTTTGCTTCATTCCAAAATTTTTGATAGGTTATTATTGTCATTATCTTTAATGGAATTTCCTATTATTTCTCTGATTGTGGTTAATAAAGGATGTGTATGATAATTCTGCTTTTCTACATTTGTTTATGGGGTTTTTATGTCCTAAGATAAAATTAGTTTTTGCAAAGATTCCATGCACAACAGAGATTTATGTATACTCCTTTCTATTTCCATTCAATAATTGTAAGAGGTTATAGATGATCTTCTGATGAAGTGGGGCTGAGAAAGGGAGGAGAGATATAATCTATCTGACAATATAGATTGTTGTTGCTAGAGAGAGTTGAGGTAGAATCAAAAGATGTTTATGTAGGGAATTGTACTGGATAGCTGCTAAGCTCTTCTGGAACTTAGCCACAGAGTAGAGCCTTTTGGTGGTAGATATCAAGAGCTGCTCTGTGCCATCCAGGAAGGTGTTAAAGATGTGTTCTTACTTACCTGGTGAGGTCTAGGACATGGCTATCATAGAAGTGCAGGTGATTCTTGCAGAACAGTATCCACTGAATTCAGGTAGCAGGCCAGAAGGGAGCTAACATCACTGATGATCTATGGCATATGGTGAGGGAGGTGTAGGGGTTCAGGGCTCTCAACACCATAGCCTCTCAGATGTTCCAGATACACCACTCCCAGACCTTCTCTGTCACTTCAGACAATCATATATCAGATTTTGGGTAGCTAGGTAGCACAGTGGACAGAATACTTGGTTTGGAACTAGGAAAACCCATCTTTATGGATTCAAATCCAGCCTCAGATACTTACTAGCTGGGTGACCTTGGGCAAGTCACTTAACCCCATTTACCTCAGTTTCCTCATCTATAAAATGATCTGGAGAAGGAAATGGCAAGCCACTCCAGTATCTTTGATAAGAAAATCCCAAATGAGGTCATGAAGAGTTAGACATAATTAAAAATGACTGAACAACGTCTTAGGTTTCAGAATAACTTCCAGTGTGGTCTTGTTGAAGATCTGCTTGGTGATTGGACTATACATTCTAACCATGATGGATGTTTCATACTGCAAGAAGGAAACGGAACCATCTGGCTAAAAGAGCAGACTGTGCTCCCGAAGAAGCAGCTGTTGAGGGCTGCAGCCAGACGGGATCTGAATAGACCCAGGCCCTAACCCTCGGCTCAGTCTTCATCACCTCCTCTTAAAAGGCCAGAGAGACTTGATAATTATTAAATATCTACTTTGTGCCAGGCACAGTGTTACATTCTGGGGCCACAAAGACAAAGGTGAAATAATTCTTGCCCCTGAGGAGTTTCCATTCTATTAGGGGAAGAGGAAATGTATATAAGCAATCATATATGAAATATGGGGATAAGGATAAGACATGGACCTATGATTTTTAAAAAATACAAAACAAATTCAAGATAAACTTTGTGGAGTGAGGGCATTAATAGCTTTGGGCATCAGGAAGTCTCTATATAAAATGTGATGCCTAAACAGAATTTTGAGGGAATCAAGAAGTCTGAGATGTAGAAATGAGGAGGAAATGTATCCTAGACATAGGGGACAGATTGTACAAAGGCGTAGACACAGGAAATGACAGTGTCAGGTGTCCAGTTTAGCTGGATGGCAGAGTGTGGTATGGAGTACCATATAATAGGGTTGGAAAGGTAAGTTGGGGCCTGTTTGTGAAAAACTTTAAAGTCAGAGAAGTGTTGGAATAAGTGGGAGCCATTGGAAGTTACTGAGTAAGGGAGTGACATGGTTGGACCTGTACTTTAGGAATCCAGTAAGACTCAGGAACCCTAGAGTGGAGTGAAATCAAAGCAGTGATACAAGGCCAGTAGAATCAACCCAACTATAGGCAACATGCTGTCTTCTTGTTATGCAGAAGCATCTCTTGGTTGAGCAAGGTCCATTGTGGCCCATTTGATTGTTCAGTAAGTAGTCTTCTCACAAGTGGGCATTGCTGTGACTACTCATCTCTGACATTTGTATAGTGATTTTTGGCTTTCAGTATGTGTTCACATGTTTTATTTTATTCTCACAACCATCCTAGGAGGGAGGTCAGTGGGGTGATCCTCCTTTTACAGACCAGGAAACTAAGGCCTAGAGACATGAAGTGGTTTGCCCAAGATTATACAGCAACTTGCAGGAAGAGCTGTGATATCATTAATCATAAGGATGGACAATATTTATATAGAACTTTGCAAAGTTTTTCTTCTAGTTGATAAGACGGGCTTTCAAGATGTTATGAGAATAAGTTTTGGTACCTTAATAAGATAGTAGTAATAAGTTTGTCAGGTCAGTATAACTAACTCCATTTTGTTTCAACCCTCCATTTTGTGATTGATTTTGTTTTGGGTAAGTTGTGTCTGACTCTTCATAACCCCATTTGGGGGTCTTGGCAAACATACTGGAGTGGTTTGCCATTTCCTTCTCCAACTCATTTTACAGATAATGAAACTGAGTCAAATAGGGTTAAGTGACTTGCCCAGGGTCACACAGCTAGTAAGAGTCTGAGGCCTGATTAGAACTCAGGTCTTCCTTACTCTAGGCCTGGTGCTCTATTCACTGTGCCACGTAGCTGCCTACCACTTGGGTGATATGATGTAATAGACTTGTGTGTGTTCTTAAACAAGTGATAAACAGGGGTAGCTAGGTGATGCAGTGGATAGAGTTCCAGCCTTGGAGTCAGGAGGACCTGAGTTCAAATTGACACTTACTAGCTATGTGACCCTGGGCAGGTCACTTAACCTCAATTGCCTCACAAAAAAAAGCAACCCCCCCCAAAAAAAACAAGTGATAAACATATAGACCCTCTGATTAGACAGACTAGAAAAATATTATAAATAGCTTTATCAGTAGTTGAAGTTATAAACTACCAACAAAATTATGTGGTAAGCAATTTAGCAATACCCATAGCTAAAAGTGTAAAAACCCTGCTGGAGGCCCCAGTCATCAGCTTGTTCCTAGGAACTGACTAGACCTGGCTCCTACAGTCCTTATACTTGAGACCTGAGCAGGTCATGAAGCGCAGTGCTGATTGGTTGACAATGGAGACTTGCCAGATAACCATGTTGGAAGGAGACATGTGGTCTCGGGCTGGACAGAGAGAAAACCCTGCCATTACTCTAGCATGAAGAAAAAGCTTATGCAAGGCTCTAAGAACCAAGTTGGTGACTTGTTCTTACACAAAAGTATTGTTTGTACATTTTAATAAATAAAGCTTGATGGCATACATTAAGACATATAAGTCTAATAAGAATTTCCATCACACTAGTTAGTGAAAGTAATGGTAACTTGGCAGTATGTATGCACCACTCCTTAAAGTGATCAACTCCTATTTCCTGAGTCTCTTCT
Organism: Phascolarctos cinereus; assembly: GCF_003287225.1. NCBI lineage: Eukaryota > Metazoa > Chordata > Mammalia > Diprotodontia > Phascolarctidae > Phascolarctos > Phascolarctos cinereus. Next base: position 372,115,583 of record NW_027555847.1, read on the forward strand.
GGTTCCAAAAACCTATGACTTTCCTTGACCTGGGAGATAAGTAAAAGCTCAAAATCCCAGAATTCTATGCAGGCCCTGACAATTTCTTCCACCATGAGAGATGTGGAATGTGATTTTATTTTGAGAGAGAGAGGTATTTCTCATAGGACTCTCATCTATGAACTGCCTCTTGATCGGGCTGTAAACCATCCCTCTATTGCTTTGCTCGCTTTGCTTACTGCCTTTAATTCTCTCTTCCCTCCCTTTTTTTGTCTTTTAACTCATTCTTTAAAACTCAGCTCAAATGCAACCTCCATCAGGAAGCCTTCCCTGATCTCCCCCGTGAGGCATACCTTTCTTCTCAGATCTCAAATAGCACTTTAAACAGTTGAATACATTTATTATGTGTTTTATATTACAGTGGTCTGCAGTGGTGTCTTACCCCTCCCACCTCATGGTGGATTATTAGTCTCTCAGGGCAAGGACCATGTGGCATATAAACTTCCTATCTTTCCCAGGGTCTAGGACATTGGTCTGTGTGTAATAGGTGCTTGTTTCTTGTTCGTCTTGTTTGATTTAGTCTGGGTTAGTCTGCTATCCCACCCAGTACAGAGGAAACATATGAACAAGTCCTTAACTCCAAAGAATAAATGGTGTAGTTTCATGTCAGCCTGGGAGGGGAAGGTGGCTTTTTTGGAGAGGGGGTGTGTGCAGGGATGTAGTATATGTGTATGGGGGGAATTTTCTATAGGACCAACCATGGTCATGAAGCTTGGAAGCAGAAGAATGCCTTAAGTAAGGGCTATAATCATGCTGGGCCATTGCCCCACTGGGGGACACCTGGGCCGTAGGTGGAAGTCTTTCCCCCTCCTCCCCTCCATTTATTTCTCATGTGGGAAGGAATCCACTGAACAGAAGTCTGAAGATTCAGTCTTGTCTCCAGTGGAGGAGTAAATCTTTACATACTCTGATGGTTGCCCAAGACTTCTTCCTTGTGTTAAGTTACCATAGTGTAGGTAAAAGGAAACATATCTAGCATCCATTGGCATGATAACAATGCTAAGCTGGTATCTGGCTGCTTAAAATGATCTCTTGTGGGCCCGATGCTTGACTGACAGCTTAGCCAGTCAGACATTGTTATAAAGGTGGACAGAATATGATCTCCTCTCCCTACACAAAATGTTTATAATGATTTCCAGAGCTGAAATTTGGGCAAGAAGACTGGAACTTTGTTGCAGAGTGATGAATTTAGAGGAAGCCCTGATGGTACTCTCAGATCATCAATAGCATAGAGACAACTGGGTTTCTTCCCTGGCTAGCAAGAAAAATTCATTAAAATGGGAAGCAGTAGATGCCTGTTTTCTATGCCTGGTCTTTGGATCCCAAATGTGTTCTCTTTTCCCAGGCCAGTCCTATCTATAATACATTAGTGGCCTCCTCCCTGGGGCACTTCCCCAGCCTAGCAGTGGTCTTGAGGCCTTTGCCAATACTGCTTCCTCTCCAAAATGAAATGAGTATATGTTTCATGCCACTTGCTCCAGGCACAAAAATATCTAGTTATGGATTTGACAGTTCCTGTACACAGCCCTGACTTGAGATCAACAGTACAAAAACCCAGGAAGAAGACACTGATTTCGCTGCCATCTTCCTGGCGAAGCAGGGACCAAGGCTTGTGAGTTCTGTTTAGTGATGGTTCAGATTGTTGGCAAACACATCTCTTCATTATGTTGAATAACATTTAATAGATTTTTTTACATGGGTAGTAATAACAATTACTCGGGTACAACAGTGATATATGAGCCACAAGGTCAAGAACAGCAGCTTTTTCCTTTACCAAAAAAAGTGACTTACTCCTACCCACTTTTCCTCTACATAGGACAAGATGGCCCAGGGAGGGGTAGATAGATAGTCTTTTCTTCGACAGTTTCTATTTACACACTCTCCATTAAAAAAGTTTTGGTCAGCTTGAATAATTCACTTTTTTAAATATAAGCCTATTATGTATTGTTTGTTTCCATGTACAAATGATCATTAGCAAGTTAATCATTTAAGGTGCTCAGAGGTATAGGTGAATCCCAAGGCTATTTTCAAATCCTAGGGTTTAATCTATGCTTTCTAGCTTTCCCCTGAAAGCTTTCGCTGGTAGGGGAAGAGGCTGGAATACCTTCTGCCAGCTGGTTGGACAATAGGGCTGCCACTATAGTCTGTGGATGGAGCAGGTTGAGGGCCAAGGTAAGGCAAGGACCTGTATTCTCATAGGGTTGCAAGATCTGACACAAGCCCACACACCAATAGGGCATGTGTGTATGTATGTGCTCTCTCACACACACACACACACGTATATAGGTAGAAGGTATCTGGTACACAGATACCCAAGCGAAATTGTAAAGGGTGACAATTGTCTCTTTGGGTGCCTCTATACCAGTGTCTACTGGATGCCTAGGGTCCCAATTGTCTTGCTCCTCCTGGGCAGTGCCTCCAAACTTCACACCTCTCCTGACCCACTATCAGGAGAGGTGCTTGTCCTGCATCTTACTCCCTTCAAGATCTCACCCTCTGCTCAATTTGTCTTATGCACTAATTCAGGCTGAGGTGTTAATGGATGATAATGGTTTACTGCATTAACCTTTCTTGGCAACAAATTTGCATTTTAAAAGGAGGCCTTTGGGGCAGCTAGATGGTGCAGTGGACAAAGCTCTGGCTTTGGAGTCAGGAGAACCTGAGTTCAAATCCAGCCTCACACACTTGAAACTTACCAGCTGTGTGTCCCTGGGCCCTGATTGCCTCACCAAAAAAAAACAAAACAAAAAACCCCAACAACCCCCGCCCAAATAAAATAAAAATAAGAGGAGGCCTTCAAACCAAAGGAATAACCATTACAGTGGGGTATCAGGCCCACTACGGGCCAGAGGGAGAGAGACTTGGGGTGAGGCAAGAGGCTTTTGACACATCTTACTGTTCACATCACACCCCATAGCTGCCTTCCTCTTCCACTTATGCATAGGGCTAAGTGTATGTATGTATGTGTGTGTGTGTGTGTGTGTGTGTGTGTGTTGTGTGTGTGTGTAAAGATTGCAGAATCTGGCCTTAGGAACATCCATCAATAACTGAACTTCAGGTTCAATAACCACGCAGGAATAACTCAGTGGCTTTTACCTGGTTCCCTGTCTTGTGGACCATCTCACCACTAAATGAGCCACTTCTCATTGAGAGGAAATGGAGGTCAGGAGACGGTATTTTTTTTTAATCCAGTGACTTCCAGGTTGTCTGGGTCTGAAGCCCAGGAGGCTTCAGGCCAAGATGGCAAATGAAAATACTTGTGTATTAAAAAAAACTATAGGATATGACTGTTCTTGCTCATTAAGGAGAGACCTCCAACTTCTGATCCATGGAGGAAGAAATTTTTTGGACTTTGGTTTCCCTTAGATTCTGAAAAGAAAGCATTTCCACAGAAAAAGAGATGGCATGAAGGGCAAGTCTGGGAGTCAGGAAGCCTGAGTTCTACTACTGCTCTGACACTCACTGTAACTAAGTTCCTTGTGAAGTCACCTTCCATCTCTGGACCCCACTTTCCTCATCTGTCAAAGGAAGGGATTGGACTAGATAACTTCAAATGTCCCTTTGGGCTGTGATATTTTTTGTGGACTTTTGAGTTTGTGGACTGCATGACTTAGGAACCAGGCAGGGTCTGTTCCTCTTTGGGAGGCTTCCTTCTTCCCATGGCTACAAAAGCCCTTCTCTTTCTTCCCTCCCATCTTCCTTCTCCCAAAGCCCTCACCCCCATGAACGTGTTCATAAACTGATCTGTTCAGTGTTCTGTACAAAAGGCTTGTTACCCTAGACTTATATTCAAAACAGATTCCAGAGGTTAAAAGGCGCAATCATTAAGGCAGTTTAATAGATTCAATATTTCACTTGTATTTCCTGATTCCCTTAAGGGTCCTGTGAACCCTAAGGCATCAGAAAGGAGGCTGGGGGCTGTTTGATTAAAAAGTCTGGAATTAGCTACCCACCCTCTGTTGCAAAGGACTGACATGCCAGGAACAAAGGCCCTTTTCTTCCCCCTTTGACCTGGGTCTGCAATGGCACAGGGCTGCGGCCAAGCCGGCTGAGGAGAAGGGCGAAGTTCATGATTAGCAAACCCCTCAGCTTCACCACCTCTCCTTTGGATAGGGTTCGGTCTGTACGATGTCACTGGGGTGCTCTGAGATACATGCCCCATTGATTTCACTGAGTTTGTTGTCTGGCAGGTCCTCGGGCTTGGTGCAGAGTTTCAGGGCCCTGGAAATGAAGACATCCAAGTCAAATTGAGGGTCTGCCCCATTGTTCCCCTCCTTGGGGTCCTTGAGGTGCTGGGGTGAGGACGGCAGGCTCCGTTCCTGGATCTCAGGGAGTGGACTGGGGCACTCAAGGCCGCTCTGGGTGCTCTTCACCCATTGTGCAATCTCCAGGAAGAGGTTAGATGGCTCCTCCTCTAGGGAGAGCTCAGTGGCTGGAGTGATGGCTGTCTTCTTCCAATGGGACAGGTCTAAGATGAGCTTTGGCTCTGAGTAGTGATGGGGCTTGTTGTCCCTCCACAGTAACTTATCCAGGTAGGATGGTGATCCCACCTTGTAGTCACAGGACCGCCCACAGTCAGAGTCAAACACTCGGTCCATGGATGAGTGAGACTGCTCCAGGAATCGTTCAGAGCTACTCTGGGAGTATTTTCGTGGATCCACCTGGACCTCTTCCACTATTGACTCGGAGCCTGCACGAGGGTCCCGCTGCACCTCACTTGTGTCAAGGTATCTGTCCTGCCTCCATTCCAGATCAGAGGACAGACTGACTTGATACCTAAGAGAAGACAGACAAAGAGGATAAAACAAGAAGCTGAGGACCAGGTGGGATTGTTGCTAGAGAAAAAAATGCCATTAAATATTGCTGAACTCCTTTGTGGGTCATCTACACTATATCATTAAACATTTATTCATACATATACCACTTTGTATGATTCTTTGATAACTTCTTCCAAAATAAAAATTGCAGGATGTAGGAACTGGAAGAGACCTAACTCCCTTCACTTTATAGACAGGGAAACTGAGGCCCAGAGAGAGGATTGTTCATAGGTTTGTAGATTTAGAGTTGGAAGGGACCTCATAGGTGATCAATACCAACCCACTAATTTTACAGATGAGGAAACTGAGGCCCAGGAGAACTTAAGTAATTTGACAAGGATCCTATAAGCATCTGAGGCAGGATTTGAACTCAGATACTTTGGAGTCCAGGTCTAACAATCAGGTCACTATGCCCTGCCACTTCTCAATGTGTCATGCCCAAGGTCACACAAGTAGCTAGTGACACAACCAAGACCACAACATGGGTCTCCTGACTTCTAGTCCAGTGCACAGTCTCCTTCCCCCTACCCTAAATTTTCCCCTGCCCCAGTGGTTGAGTTGAAGTCCAACCAAGTTGCAAACTCCTTGAAGGCAGAATCAAGGGGTTAAGGCTTCTCCTCTGTCCCCCTCCCTACTCCCCATTCCCAACACACACACACACACACACACACACACACACACACACACACACACACACACACACCCCGTACCCAGTACATGGCTGGGCACAGAACAGGTGCTTGGTCCGTCTTTTCTGATTGCTTACAGATATCTTTGGGAGATACTGAAGGACCTTAGGTCCCTAACAGTTTTCATGGTTTCTTTAAAGTCCAGGAAAGATAGGACTGCTGAATGGGAGGAAGAACCAGGCAGACAGCACCAACTGAGCTTCTGCTATGTACGCACTCCTTGGAGGAGCGTAACGAAAATAGCTGGTAAGTGAATAGGAAAGGGGATATGTCTGAAAAATACACAAGGACAAGTGGAACATGCTATTTTCTTTGTGGGTGATGAGAGACACTAGGGAGGCCCCCATATTTCCTCTAACCCACCATCAACCAATGTTTCCTTTGGGTTAAGCAGTGTTCCTAACCAGGGGACCTCTTTAAAAATTCACCAGGCAATACATTCAATCCAAGCCCCATAACAGGCATGAGTTTCTTAAGAGATATAAGACATGGAGCAACAGGAAAGCCCAAGGAACCTAGATGGTACTGAAAGGAGAGGAAGAGTACTGGAAGGGAAGATGGGGTCACAATTCAATAAATATTTATTTAATACCTGCTATGTGAAAGGCTCACTGCTAAAGGCTGGGGATAAAAAAAATAATGTTTCTCCCCTCAACGGGCTTGCATTCTACTGGAGGGATTAGGGTTCACTATGCATACAGATAAGTATAATACAAAGTGAATTGCAGGAAAGAGCACTAAGTTAGGAGATCTTCATGGAAGAGGTGGCACCTGAGCTGAATCTTTAAAGAAATGAATGCAATTCAACAGACATTTATAAAGCACTTACTGATACCAGGCGCTGTCCTAGGTGCTGGATTCTGAGAAGTGGAGATGAGTAGAGAGTACATTTCAGGCATGTGAAGATACATGGAGGGGAGAGATGGCATGCCTAGAGTTTAGGAAGGGGGGCGAGGGGTAGGCAAATTTTATGGACTTAGTTATTTTGTCCAAGGCCAGCCCTGAAGACCCACGAAAGCATGGAAGAAACAGCCCGGAGTGGAGTCAGGAGGTGGGGGGTGTAGTCCAGGTTCCTCCATTTGCTGTGGGCAGCACTCTCCTGCTCTGAATGTCAATTTCTTAATTTGTAAAATGGGAGGATTGCATCTCCTTCCTTCATCCCACTGGCCAAAGTATTACCACCACTTCCAAAATATCATTTGGGGCAGCTAGGTGATGTAGTGGATAGAGCTCCAGCCTTGGAGTCAGGAGGACCTGAGTTCAAATGTGGCCTCAGACACTTGATATTTACTAGCTGTGTGGTCCCGTGCAAGTCACTTAACCCTGACTGTCTTACCAAAAAGCAAAAAAAAAAAGGGGGTGGGGAAGATTTGACTAGATCATCTCTAACAAGCCTTCCAGATGTCCAAAAGCTGTCACTCCACCCTCTGCCTCTGACCTGTGGGTTTTCTAGCAAGTACTTTTGGGTCACCTCCTAACTATGAAAGAGTTCACTGTATCTAGCCAGCCCCTGACCCATCACACCATACTCCAGCCATCTTCCTCCCCACCCCCATCTCCCACCTCTTTCCATCTTTGGAAATAGTAATCAAATTAACAATATGATTCCTGGAAAGTCCACTTAAATTGATTGCCTTGTGCCTCCACTCACCATCCCTATAAATTCCCTGACCAAATCATACCTCTTCCCCTTTTGTAAGAATGTAAGTGTGTAAGTTCTTTGAGAGGAGGAATAGTTTTGCTTTTTGTATTTGTATACCTAGCTCTTAGAATTGTGCTTGGCACATAGTAAGTGCTCAGTAAACACCTTTTAACTCACTGATACATGATTCTAAGAATTTGTCTCAGAGCTATGTGTCTCTCAGTGCTGTGGAGGTCACTGACTAGAAGGTGAAGAAAAGGGTGCAGCTGGAGGCAGAGCTTCTTAATTAATCTAAGCTTTCCACATGATTTATGAGTCACTCAGTCCTAGAAGAATTGCTCTGGTGCACATGAAGGGGCTTCAAAAACAACAACAAAATATCTCTCTGAACATAATCTGCTCAGCAAAAAGAAACTGTCCCAGCCTTGCCTTGGAAACCCCCTATCCTGTACCCATCATTTGTCAAATGATTCAAAAGGACACCTTAATTGTCTTTCACTTATGTAACCAGTTGTCAGTTCCCCAAATGTAGTAGGACACCCACTTAGGTCCCTTGTTCTCACTTCCTCAGAGAATTCTAGCTGCCAGAATGATGTCTGCTTCTATTTTTAATCCCTGAGCAGTCAGAAGTCCCTAACCCTTTCCCCTCCCAGGATTTAGCAGACAAGCACTTATAAAATCAGAAATGACAGAGACAAAAGGCACCTTAGAGATGATTAAATCCAAGTCCCTCATTTCACAGATAAGGAAACTGAGGCACAGAAAGTGACATTACTTATTCAGGGTCACATAGCTAGTGAGCTGGGACTAAAAACCCAGGTCTCCTGACTCCTAGACTAGTGTGCCTTTCACTACCCCATACTATCTCTCAAAGCTGAATAACCTCAGGAGCACTGAGCTTTTCCCAAGAAGGTTCAATTTCATTCTGGCATATGTCATGACTCTCATTTCCATTCCTCATTGGAAATCCCATAGCAGTTCCTATGGGAATTTTATTATCCTTAACTCACAAGACCAAGGCCGAAATAAGACAGCTTTTCTAGCCTCAGACTTTGAAGGACAGAGCTTGGAGACCCAGGGGTCTGGAATAAAAGAATGACTAAGGAAAAAACTATGTACCTCGAGACTCAAGTTTGCTCAACCCTAGAAACACCACTGTCATAACTGATGAGATTTCTCTAGAGCAGGGAGGAGCTGACAACTTATGAGAGGAAGCATGCCAAGTGGTTGTCTTCTCTCATTCTGATGGGTGGTGTGTGTGTGTGTGTGTGTGTGTGTGTGTGTGTGTGTGTGTCTTTATTGGGAGTCCGAAGTAGCCAATGGGTCTAAGGAAAGTTTCTTTGCTAAAAAATCTCTTTTCTCCCACATTGGACAATTAGAGAAATGAACTGAAATGAAAAGGCTTCTCACCACTGAAACCACTCAAGGGAGAGGTTTAAGTTAAAGTCTCATAGATTGAGATCTCATAGACAGGGATTGCAAAGATCCTATGGTTCAATTCCCTTATTTTACAGATGAGACCCATGAATATTGTGACTTGGCTGAGGTCACCTAGGAAGAGGGCAACAGAGGCAGGATATGAACCCAGGTCCTCTGCCCCCACAGATCATTCCACTCCACCTCACTGGTTAAAAGGTATTTGCTATTTAGCATGATATAGCACTATAAGACTGACAAGACACTTTTACATTCATTATAAGACTTGATCCTTACAACAATCCTGTGAGGTAGGTAGCCCAAGCTTTATTGGCCCTATCTTACACATGAAGAAACTAAGACCCAGGGAAGTGAAGTTCATGGTCACACAGTTAATATTCAAACTGTGTCTCTGCATTCCCGGTCTAGAACTCAACATCACATGGTGTCATCTCAATCAATCATGTAGATCTTAGCATGAAGAGATTTTAATCAGATAGTCAGAATGAGATCTGTTCTGCCAACTAGAGTAGCAGTGTTCCTTAGAAGAATGGGGAGGAAGACATTCTCTTCTAACAATGGACCCTTCAGGAGAGGACTTGCTTGGGGGAAGGAGAGGCAGATGTTTCAGTAGAGGGATTTGAGCATGAGGAGAGGAGCATGAGAGGACTAGGCACCTCCTAAGCAAGCAAATTAGGATGTAGGCAGTGGGAGAGGGGCACATAAAAAGTGGTAGGAGAGTGACAAAGATGAACTTTGCCGCCTTTCAAATTTCATAGCTCTTTGGTCCTGGTCATTGGCAACCTCCCTTGCTGCTTTTGGCATACGGACAATTGAGGAAAAACAACAGATGACTAGGTTTAAGGAGCACCTGGTCTTTGAAGAGATCAAAACATTATGATCAAAATATCCTTTATGCTTTCACCATGGGGTTGAGGAGACAGATATTATTCTTATTGCTATTTTTCTGATGGAGAAACTGAGGCTCAGAGAGATTAAGTAACTTGCTCAAGGTCACTCAGCAAGTTAGCATCAGAGAGTCAGATCTAGAATTTGGGTCTTCTGCTTATAGACTAGGGGGGTGGTGTCTGTGTTGTGTCCTTTACCAGACTGACTCTTTTTATGTGGATCAAATATCTCTAACATCTAACATTTAGGAAGAAATGTTGAGAAGCACTAATGTGAACAAAGCCATTGGTAGCTGTATAGATCCCCAAGACAAGCTACAGAATCTTTCTTTCTGAACTCAGCTATGAGCAAGCAGCTGAATCACATCATGGCAACCAAACATGAGAATGAGTAGCCCCATTTTCTTTCAAGGCCACTAGGGAGCCAACCTCCAAGTCAACATGAGTCTTGGGTGGCCCTGAGTGATTTTAAAAGAATTCACAGTTCATACTTGCTAAAGCGATATTTGTTTTAATCAATAGAGTTGTTCCATGGAACAATTGTTCCTAAGTAAAATTTGGCACTTTCTCATCTTTTTAAAGTTCCTTTCCTGTTTCATTGCACAGTGGGCTCTGTTCCCAATCTTAGAGAGAAGTACTGAAGGTATGTTCTCCTTCTCTCTCTCGGACCCTGTGCAATGGTCCTCAGATCACTAAGTATTTGCTACTTTACTTGTAGGTAAAGCCAGTTCTTTGAATGAGTAACAGCGTCATTCTTTCTCACTACCCACTGTCAAGGATAGATTTAGCCTGAATCAGGTTAGAGGGCAATTCTGAGAATACTCAACTCTTTGCATTGGAAGGATCCTCAAATGCAATCTAGTCCACCATACTGAAAAGATGAAGCCCATTTGTCAAAATCTGTAATAGCAGTACTCTAGCTTGGCGAGCTGACTAGTTAAAGAGCCCCTCAGAGGTGCGGATGATTCTAGCCTGAGCCACCTGCCCTTTCTCACCCAGTTTGCCTTGGGACCAACGGTACGAATTTGTGCTGTGATTGGCTAAAGCTGGGGCATCATTTGTGGTCATTAAATAGAACTTAGCTGATTGGCTCATCAGCAGATTGAACTGGCAGCCTTGGTGGCATTAGGATGGTGGTCTAGCTTGTTAGGCTAACCACTGATGCATTCTGTTAGATCCTGTCAGCTTCCTCACAGGTAACACTTAGCAAAGCTAATCCCTAGATCCTGTATCTCCTAATATAGGCAACTCCTGAGGTTACTCAATTAAAAGTGGAAAATTGCACATGATCAAAAGCAAAGGACTTCCCTGTGCTTAGTACAGCTGCAAATTCAAATTAGCTCATGTTTGTATAGTGCTTGAGGGTTTACAAAACACTTTCCTTATAAGAGTCCTGCAAGGTAGGTAATAGTTTTTTATCCCCGTGAGCCTCTGGGATTCAGAAGGTTAGATGACTTATTCAGGGTCATGCCAATTAGCAGGCATCTGAGGCAGGATTTAATTCAGGCCTCTTGACTTCAAGCCCTGTGCAACTACCCATGCCCTTCTGACATACAAAACTGCCTTAGAGATCAGGTACCAAGGGGCAGATTGTTCATCCCCTGAAAAGCCTTATCCTATCTCTCTCTGCCAGCTTCATATCATGCAGGTTTCAAAACCTAAACCCAGCTCAAGTTCTGCCTTTTCTGAGAAGTCTTTCCTGACCCTCTCAGCCCACTGTGCTCTCCTTCTTCTAGTACCAGCAGAGTCATTTGCGCCACTCGTGTAGTAATTTTCATGTGCAACCAAGAGGGTGCTGGGAAATGTTTAACAGCCAGCTACACGTGGCACACTTTTATATTTAATCTGCATTACTGACAATTTCCTTATCACTTTCTTAAGTCTAGACAATCGACAAGACAATAAATTAAACCCCAGTTTTCCAGCATTTACCAGTTTCTGAGGTTCTTAGCTGGGGGCAGCTAGGTGGCATAGTGGATAGAGTGTTGGAACCAGAAAGATTCATCTTCATGAGCTCAAATCGGGCCTCAGACACTGTGTGACCTTGGGTAAGTTATTTAACCTTGTTTGTCTCTGTTCCTCATCTGTAAAAATGAGCTGGAGAAGGAAATGGCAAACCACTCCAGTATCTTTGTCAAGAAAATCCCATAGGATCACAGAGAGTCGGACACAATTTTATAATGACTTAACAAAATGCTCACACTGAAATTTTAACAACTGGCTGTACCACACCCCTGCGTACAAGCTCATGACATCTATCACAAAGCAACTGTGTGAGGGCAAGGGTTGTGTCTTATTCCTATCCGTGTTCCCCAGAATGCCTAAAACTGAATGTTAGCTGTATTCAGGAAAGACTTGTTGGTGATCGATTTCTTATGCTGTTCCTTTGCATTGTTATCAACTGGACTGTGGACTTCCTAGGTGGGGGAGGGGAATGTCTCATGTCTCTTTATATCTTCCAAGTGCTTGGCACAAGGCCTTAAAAATAAACGCTTGCATTGGTGTTGTGTTTTCATAGTTTTCAACATCCATTACCTCATTGGATCTTCATAACAACCCTGTGAGGTAGGCAGAGCAGATACTATGATTCCCATTCAACACCGAAGGAACTGAAGCTCAGAGAGGTTAATCAATTCATCCAAGGTCACACAGCTAGTGAGTGACAGAGCCAGTACCAGAACACAGGGCTTCTGCCTCCTTTTCCAGGGCTCTTTTCACTCTAGATACTCTAGAAATATTGTTTGAATGCTGTTGGACACTCCATTTACCCCAGCACAGACAGTTAGATGGAGAGGACAGTAATAAAAGTAGGTAGTGACTACCTAGTTCATCCTTGAGAAAGGTCATTTGCTCATAGCAAGGAATTACGAGTTGGGAGAGCAAGAAGAACCATGGACTTTGTTCACCTGATTGTGAGAGTCTGGGAGAAAGGCAGAGAGGATAAGCCCGGCTGAGGATGGGGGAGGAGATATACATGGGCTGTGCAGCTCTAAGGTCATCTTCCAAAGGCTGCTGGAATGCATGACCAATGAAAAAAAGGGCCTCCAGTGGCCTGCAGTTAAGTTGGGAAGGTAAGGTGGATGGGTGGAAGGGCAATGTAGAATCAGGTAGGACAGTTACTTTTAACAACAGCATTGGAAGCTGACAATACTGCACCTGTCCCAGGTGGAGAGCTGGCTCTGGTTGGCTGCCATCAGCAAGATGTCGTCAATCTCATCCTCAATTCGGAAGGGCTGCTGGGAGGTAGGCTCATCCTCTGGGCATGAGTACGGGCTCATGTAGGGGTGCTGCAGGCCCATCTCCGCTGTTAATCTGTCCATGGGGTTGAAGGTCAGGATCTTCTCCAGAAAGTCAACGGCTACAGGAAGTAAAGCAGAGCAGGATATAGCAGTCATTGATTCCTCCCTATTAGGCTGAGAAAAGAAGATTGGGAACATATAGGGTCTATGGGACTTTCCTTTAGGAGAAGTGGTTGGCAGGAATGAATTTGAAGTGAGTCTCCACTAAGGACAAACTTTGCCTGGAAATGGTAGGGATGGGGAATGAATGGACAGATGCTGGATGGAGGGGCTGAAAAAGGTTGATGGATTAAGTGAGCACTTCTGAAGTTCCATTTTCCTCCCTACTTCCAAATTATTATTTCTCCCCTTGTTTCTCCTTCAATTTCTGTCTTGATATAGTGAAAAGATGACCACTCTGGTAATCAGAAGACCAGGGTCATTTGGCTTTGTCATTTGCTAGCTTTGTGACCAAGGACAAATCAGTTGTCCTCCCTACTAAGCTGCCAAGTTTGTGGGCATACTGATGGTGATAATGATAGCCAGTGCTCATATATCAGGATATATAGCACTTATGAAGTGCCCAGCATTGTACCAAGTACTTTACAGTTATCTCATTTTATCTTCACAATTACCCTGTGAGGTAAGTGCTATTATTATCCCCATTTTGAAGATGAGGAAATTGAGGCTGAGAGAGGTAAGTGATTTGCCCAGGATCACATACTTAGTGTCTGAGGCTGAATTTGAACTCAGGTCTTCCTGACTCCAAGCCAGGTGCTCTATTCATTATGACATCTAGCTGCCCAAGGTCCCATGTACAGGTGGGTAAGTGCAGAGAATAAGGCTGGGACAGACTTTGACATTTGACAATTTTGTATAGGGCTGACACCAGTGTTAGGAGCATCAGTTTCCTTGTCTGTAAAATGAGGTGTTTGGACTAGATGATCTCTAAAGTCCTTTTTTGACCTCAACACTTTACAATTCTTTAAAGTCCTTTTTTGATTTTAATACTCTACAGTTCTTTCTGCCTTGAATCTGGGTCTCATTTTCTTAGTCTTCCTGCTTCCACCCAAAAGTACTTTTCCAATAGTTTGCCAAGTGCCTGAAACTACACCACTAGAGATTTGCGCCAATTCTCTCAGGTTAAGACATTTTACCTTTAGGAAACCTCTATTAAAAATGGCAATTCTCCTGGGAAATGTGACACATTAGGCTATCAGACATTAACACATTTAGGGGTTTGTCAGCAGATGTTAAAAAGCATAAAGCAAAGGTCTGTGGGAATGGGAACAGGATGAGTAAGGTTTTTTTTTTTTTTAGGCAATTGGGGTTAAGTGACTTGCCCAGAGTCACACAGCTAGTACGTGTTAAGTGTTTGATCTGAGACCAGATTCGAACTCAGGTACTCCTGCTCTATCCACTGCACCACCTAGCTGCCCCCACAGGATGAGTAAGTTTTGAAGGGGTGAGAGTGGGGAGTGAAGAGGAAAAAGGTCTCAGCATGAGGTGCTCCTTCAGGGAGTGTAGGCCTGGGTGTGTTCTCTCAGTGAAGGCCTTTGGATACCCAGGGTCAGTTTGAGGACACTGAGTGAGCATCTGGTTAAGTGATGCACTAAGAATGAAAAGAAGCTTAGGACAAAATTTGCCCACTTCACACTTTTACTGAGGGCAGGTCAGCCTATTAGGCTCCCCTTCTTCTTCTTCCCCTTCCTCCTCTCCTCTCCTTGTACAGAAAGCACCAATGTTACCTGGATACTGCCTGATGCCTCCGGCATGATGGGACTTGCCCTAGAATATGCTAGAGAGTATGTTCTGCAGGCCATCCCAGGGCCAAGTTTGGTCCCCAGGCAATAATGTCTCTGTAGTTGTTACTTCCCAGCTCACCTCTTTCTGAAAAGGCCACTTAGATCATCATGTAGCTAATCATATTACAACTCAAGAATGAACCTACACCCAATCCCAGGTTTGTCTGCCATCCAAGGAGCCTTTGAGGAGACAGCCAAGCGGAGAAGGGGCATCTCAGCCTGGAGCCATTAACCTGCCACTCACTGTTGTCCTGGCTCACTTTGCTGAGGGTATTCATCAATGATTCAGGGAGTCAACGGATTCAGAAAACTGCTGGCCTTCTCCAGAGGCTTCAGTGCCACTTCTGTAACACAAGTCTCTGGGACTGAAGGACACATAGCGGTATTTCAGTAAGGAGCGCAGGCAAGGGGCCGTGATTGGGCAACATCCTCACTGCAAACCAGGCATCTCCAGGTCCCAGGGCTACATAGCTTCAATGACAACACCTGACATTTTTACAGAACCAGAAAGTACTTCCACAGCCATTATCTCATTTGATTCTCACAATAGCCCCTGGCTGTACACAGGGCAGGAATTTTCATCTCTATTTTGCAGAAATGGGAAACGAGGGTTGGAGAGAAGAGATGGCTTGGCAAAGCCACACAATATGTAAGTATCAGGATGGGTCCAGTATTAGTGTACTGGAATGGGAGTGAGAGGATGGAGGCTCCTAGCCTGGTGTTGCCTCTCACATACTGTGACCTTGGATAAAGTATTTAACTTCCACGGGCCCTTAGTCTTTTCATCTGCCAAATGGGGATGATAATGCCTATGTACCTAATTCTTTTTGTTCTTGTTGAGTTGTTTCAGTCCTGTCTGACTCTCTGTCACCCCATTTAGGGTTTTCTTGACAAAGATACTGGAGTGACTTGCCATTACCTTCTTCAGCTCATTTTATAGGCAAGGAATTGAGATAGACTGGGTTAAGTGACTTGCTCAGGGTCACATAGCGAGTAAGTGTCTGAGGCTGGATTTGAACTCAGGTCTTCCTGACTCTAGGCCAGGTGCTCTATCCATTGCAGCACCTAGCTGCCCCTGAGATAATATGGGTAAGACGATACATAGGATCCTAGATTTAGAGCTGGAAAGGACCCGAGAGCTGATCCCATCCAACCCTCTCATTTTATAGATGAGGAAACTGAGGCACAGAAAGGTTAAGTTACCAAAGGTCACATAGCTAGTAACTGAGATGGGATTTGAACTCAGGTTTCTCCTGACTTCAGGGCTGGCGCTTTACCCACTGCACCACCTATTTCTGTACAGATAAAATGAAATTTTCTTTTTGGACTGGGTGTCAGAATGAGGAAACTCTTCTACTAATGCAGATCCACATCTTCTCTGCAGCCTATACTCTTAGTGAATTGGGTGCCTGGAATACTGAGAGGTTAGTAACTTGCCCAGGGTCACACAGCCAATATGGGCCAAAGGTGGGACTCAGATCTTCCTGGCTAAAACAACTGCCATCTTGCCTCTTAATGCCCCCGGCAACTCTCTAAGGTGACCATTAAAAGACTGCAGGGAAGGTGAAGAGCTTCTGTGGTAGATGTTTATTTATTGGGAGTTCCCTATACTATTGTCTGGTAAAAAAAAAATCTATCTTATTTTATCCTTTTATTTATAGGAAATGAAGATTATGATTACTTTACAAAATCAAAAGTATAATACTAATGTAAAGCCCTATTATTATTATTAGCACCACCACCACCACCACCACCATCAGAACTGGACAGGCCCCTAGAGGATCTCTAGCCTAACTCCTACCCAATGCTGGAATATTCTTACATGTCCTTCTGAGACATCTGGTCAGTCAGCCTTTACTTGAACTTAAGGGAGCCTACTGGACAGCAATAAATATTAGAAATTCTTCCTTATATCAAGCCCCAAGTTTTCTCTCTTTAATTTCCACTCACTGCTCCCAGTTCTGCCTCTGGAAATGCAGAGAACAAGCCTCTGCCCTCTTCCACACGAGAGCCTTTAAATGTTTCAGAGCTTCTGCTCTGCCCTTCCCCCAACTCTGTTCTCCACAGTAAACATCCCTTGTTCCTTCAATCAGCCCTCATTTGCCATGGTTTCCAGACCTCCCCACAATTTTCTTAATGCCCCTTTATCCCAAGGCATTGAAGCAGATTGGGGTCATTTTTCAAACTCTGAGGCAGGCAGGGGATTTTCACTAGAGGCAGCACTGCTATTTCTGGGAATATGAGGTGTGAGCCCGGGCAGCTTTAATAAGCATCTGGGGCTAAGTCAGATTAACAACAGGTGTCAACCCATGCAAAAGGACCTCTTCTAATAGTTAAAAAAAAAGCAATAGTCATTTGCCTTTGTTGTTGTTCAGTCATGTCTGACTCTTCGTGACTCCATTTGGGGTTTTCTCAGCAAAGATACTGGAGTGGTGTGCCATTTCCTTCTGCAGCTAATTTTATAGATGAGGAAACTGAGTCAAACAGTGTTCAGCGACTTGTCTAGGGTCACAATGCTAGTAAGTGTCCAAAGTTGGAAATAAACTCAGGTCTTCTTTACTCCAGGACTCACACTCTATCCCCTGCACCACCTAGCTGACCCAATTCACCTTTACCTAGTACTTTAATGTTTGTAAAATGTTTTCCTTACAGAAGTCCTAGGAGTAAGTAGTGGAATCATTATTATCCCTTTTGTGAAGATTAGTAAGTGAAGGCTCAGAGTTAAATGACTTGCCTGAGGTCACACAACTAGTAATGTCAGCAGTGGAATTCAAACCAAGGCCTTTTGACTCCAAGCCTAGTGTTCTTTCTACTATATCATGCAGTGTCTAGTCATTATTATTATGTTGCTTATAACACACAATGGAGCTTGGGGGGGGGGTCTTCAGACCTGAGAGGTTCTGGGGAAATTACTCCTTTGATTGAGGGTCTCCCACTGCATCTAGGGCCATCCTGATTGTCCTTGCCACTGGACTCTGATGACTGGAGGAGACAGTGAGGCTGATGACTTTGCACAGCCCTCCTTCACTTACAAGTCAAGACATCATCCTCCTGATGTCATTGGTCTTCTTCATGAATGAAGGCCAAACAACAACAAATAACAACACTCCTTTGATTATTATGTTAATCTTCCTCTAGCATCAGGACTGAGTTCATCCCCCTCCACAGAGCATTCAAAGGGCATCCACAACCTCTTAACTATTTTTAAAACTTTATTTTCTTTTTCTTACATGAACCACTTGATCTGGCAGATTGGCTCATTTCTTATTCCCTGAATGTGCCATATGTATTTCCACCTCTGGGCTTGGCTCACACTATGCCCTTTACTTGGAATGCTTGCCCTTCTTTCTCCACTGGTGCAAATCTTGTCCAAGGTTATTACCTCCTGTGGGGAGTTTTCCCCAACTTCTCTTCAGTTATTGGGAAGAAGAAATGAATGAATGAATGAGGGAAGGAAGGAAAAAATGAAAGAAAGAAGGATTTATTAAGCACTTTACAAATATTATTTCATTTGATCCTTACAATAATCCTGGGAGGTGGGTGCATCTATCTCCATTTTACAGTTAAGGTAACTGAGGCAAATGGAGATTAAGTAACTTGCTCAGGATCACATGGCTAGTAAGTGTTCGAGGCCAGATTTGAACTCAGCTTTTCCTGATTCAAGTCCCAGTGCTCTAAACACTGTGTCTACCTGGTTGGCATCCTCCAGTACAAATTACCTGTCACTCACTTGGGCTTTAGCCTGTGCCATCTATTTTAATTCTTCATCTTTTCATGTACATGTCCTGTTTCTCCAAGGAGGATAAAAGGCTCCTGAGGCCAGAGATTGTATTATATAAGTAGGGTCTATCTCTCTAGTTTCTAACACAGTGTTCTTCATAAAAGTACTCAATGTGCAATAATAGTAATGCAAAAATTGCACCAAACATATCGATCACTTTAAGGTTTGCACAACACTTTCCTCATAATGACTCTGTGAAGTCAGGTTATTATTATTTTTTGTTGTTGTCTTTTTCCATACAAAAAAGAATTCAGAGGGATTAAGAGACTTGCCCTAGGTCACAGAGAAGGTTAACTGAAGAACCAGGCCCGGACCCAGGTCCTTTGATGATGATGGCTTTCTGACTGGCCCTAACACTGATTTTCCTGGTATGGCTTTGAAGACTCTCAGACTTTGGAGGTCTAAGTGAGCTGCAGTATCCTTATGTGTTTTGGGGATCAATAACTCTCTCTTCCTACTTTGGAATCACAAGCAGCAAAAAGAGTTCTTTGTCCTATACTGATATTTCTTGCTCTGTTTCTTTAGAGGGTGGGAAAATAAATACAAAGATAGAGCTATGGCACTATGGAAGATAAGCATCTTTACCTGGCATCCTCATTAGCTGTAGCTTACATAGGTTTCATTTGAGAAATGGGAAATCTGAGGTAAAAAAATGTTTAAGACCTACCAGTGAGTTTCTGAACTAGAATGATGAACAAAGACTCTTTCTGTTCTGGATCGTGACTTTGGGAAGCACCTGTCCAAAGACTGTAAAGGTCATTTTGTTCAATCATTTCATTTTACAGATGAGTGTCAAAGAGATGAAAAGACCTGCCTAAGTCCATGCTGTTGATGTGTGGCAGAGCTGGATCTCAAAGTCAAATCTCTTGATTTCACATTGGTGCAGCCCTGGCCATGGTACTGAAGATAGTAGTAAGGAGCAGCTGGGGCCTGAGCTCCTTGAAAGTCTACTTTGGAGATTGGAGTGAAGGAGATTGTTGTCAAAAAGATTCTCCGAGAAAACTAAATGCTAAACATATAATACCTCATTGATTACCCTAAGGAATTTTCCAGCTTAATGAAGTGACAATTAAAACATTCCTAAACAATTGTTTCGCTTGGGAAGACTCACATGAACTGGTAAACGTGAGTGCACACCAGGCTCATATACAAAGGCAGGACCAAAGAAACAATTAAACAACCACATAATAATGTAAAGGAAAACAACACTAAAAGACAACAAAACTGTGATTAATCACTCATTGTAACTTCAGAGAACTCATGGTAAAGTAAAGAGACGGTAGCTCACAGGTGGGAATGAAGCATTCATTGTCAAAGCACTGATTCATTCTGCTTATTTGTATTTCTTTGGTTCTAGGGTGTGTGTGTGTGTGTGTGTGTGTGTGTGTGTTCATTAGAAAGTGACAGTGGTATAACAGAGTATGATAAAACTGAAATCCTCATCTTATTTTTAAAAAATAAAATTTATTTTTAAAAGAAAACAAATAGATTAATTTTGGATGCAAAATTTCTCCAAATCCTTACATACTTCTCTGTCTTTAAGATGGGGCATTGAACATAATTTTACCCTTTCTTCAGCATTTCAGCTCATTGTTATTAAGATCCATTATTATCTATTAACATCCTATACAACCTGAGTCAGGTATTGTACAGAGCTGTAATGCAGTGATGTCCTCAGGATCTATTAAGGTGAATAAGGCTGTTTACTTTTACACAGATATGCTTTTTGAGTTCCCATGTCTGCTTTTTATGATGATTTTCTCTGCTTACTCACCCTCAGACTATCAGTTTTTGCTTTTGGCTGCATTTGGGGTGCCCTGCCTCTAAATTACTACCAAATACCACTGGGGCCAGTCAGTGGCTCACAGGTGGCCAACCTCTGAGTTAGGTCATTAAATCAGTTTTGAAAATTGTAAACAGTTAGGAGGGCTGACCTAGCAAGGGAAGGATCTTGCATGTGAGAGCTGCCAGTTCCCCTATGGCAGGACAGCTGCCTTCATGTGGCCATTTGGGAGGGACCAATTACCCAGACCTCCCAGAGACAAGAAAGGCTCTCATAAAACTCAGCTACCTTCACTGTTGACTTCTGGGAGCAGCTTTCTCAGTGGCTTTTTCACCTCCCAGGTGCTGTTGACGAAGGAGGGCATCACTCTGAGCAGCTCATCTTTGTCTTCCTCCCGGACTACAGGAATTGTCTCCAGGATAAGCTGCATCTGTTCCAACTCATGACCCCCTGAGGAAGGAAACATCAGAGGAGTTACATCTACTAAAAAAGTCCTGGGACCAAAGGTGAAGTTTTGGGATCCCTGGGAATGGCAGCTTGGTACAGTGGAGAATCCTGGGCCTGGAAGTCAGGAGACCTGGGTTATAAGCTTGGCTCTGCTCCCAACTAGCTGTGTCACTTTGGGCAATTCATGTTTCCTCTCTGAGTCTCTGTATCTTATCAAATAAAGGAGGTGGACCAGCTAATAAATCTCTGAAAGGCTCCCTTCCAGCTCTATCCTATGCTTGGCACAGTGGAAAGAATGCTAGATTTTGAGTTAGAGGACATTGGGCTCATATCCAGGCTCTGCCCCTAACATCATTTTTAAAAAAAACATTTGTTATTCAAATGTTTGGTGTCACACAGATATTGCCTTAGAATTAATGCTTCACTGTTCCTGGGAGAGGAGCTTGGTGACAAGAAAGGTCAAGTCTGTAGGACAGGTGGTCAGGATCAGAAAAATTGCAAACAGAGAGGGGCACAATTCCTCTATCTTATCTTATCTTATCTTACCATAAGCTTGGAAAATGCAGGTGCCAGACCAGCTAGTCTTTTTTCTATTCTAAATTTTCCAGCTCTCTATGATGAAATGGAAAATCTTTCATCATAGTCCAGTCTCATAAGCCTCCCTCCCTTCACTGAACTGTTACAGTGTGCACCAACTGAGATGCACAAATTTAGGGACATCTCCACTTCAAATGTGCACGTGGACTTTTTGTGGCCAACTTGTGGTAGAGCCTTTCGAGGTTGCATTGGTCTGAGCAGCCACAGTTGGACCCAGTGTACTTTGACTCTGACACAGTGATGTCATTTTCATCCTCTTTGAGCATGAAGGACAATGACCACAGTGTGCACCAACCCAACCTAGCACCTGACCATACAAGGTTTTATATTACACTCAAATCCTTTTAGATACTGTATTATTCTGAAAAATTAGTATGGATGGCTTATTATAGGCAGAGTTTTTCTAGGTAAGCCTAGATCAAGCCAGAAGAATTTGGGATCTTAAAAAAAGGAAGATGAGTGATTCTCTTCCCATCTGTACCTCCTTCTAGAAGTGCCCCACTTTTGCCCATCTAGTGCTGACTGATATGTGACATAAGTTACATCGCAGTGGTAAGAATCAGAGGATTGAGGAGGAAGAGTCCCTTACAGCAGGGGTGGGGACCTCACTGGGACACTTGAAGGTCTCCATTAGTGATACCCCAGGGAGCCTGGTAAGGAGCAGAGCTATAGGACCCTCATAAGGTATCTTGACTCAGGGAACCATACCTCAGGCCCCTCTGTCTCCCCTATAAGACCTCTCAGAATGAAGGCACTAGTATCTTCCGACTCATTTCCCTTTGAGTTAAGTTCCAAAAAAACTAGGGACTATTCGAATCTTCTACTCAAGTAGAAGGACACTTTGCCTAACAGTCAGTTGGTTCCAGTCATGGCTCTGACCCTAAACCTGTGTGACCCTTAATTTCTTTATTTGGAACATAAAGGGCTTCAGCGACATAACTTATGTCCCATATTACCTTTGGACTAAGTGAGCTCTTAGAGCCCTCTAAGCTCTGAGATTTCAGGAGGCTATGGTTCTGTTCCTTAGATGATGCTGAAAATCTCTTCTAGTCCCAACATTCTATTATTATTGTAGTCTCAATTAGCTCCATGATGAAAACAAATTAGGTGTTTATTTCAAATGTTACAAAAATTGGAGAGTAACTCAAATTAATTTTCTCCCATCAAGTTACCTTAAAAAAGTAAAATCTAAAAGCATAAAAAGCTTAGGAAACATGACAAAGGTTATGAGGAAAACAGAAAACTGATTGTGGAAGTGCCAGTGTTACCAAGTATATAAATGGAAAACAAAGCAGTGCTTCCTACTTGGTCATTACAAGCGCAATAACAAATCTGAAAAATGTCTTAAAACTATTCACATTTCTTTACCTAGTGTGTGCTTCATTTAAATATGAATGAACAAGTTTTCATTCTATTTAGAACTCATATTTTGATGTACACAAAAACTGCTGAAGTTAAAACATCTGATGAAGTCTAAGATTAGCTGTGTGAATTTGAGCATGTTACTTAAGCCTGAACATTGATTTCCTCAACTGTTAATTGGGGATAAGAATCCTCCACTTATCTACTTCCATGTTGAAAATTGTATATGAAAGTGCTACAGTATGTATATGGAATGTGTATTGAAGTGCTATGGTTCTACAACTATAAAGGTTATTACTTTGTCCAAGACAGCAGTCCTGATCCAGTTCGGACATGGCCCACTCTCTCTCCTTGCCAAGGTCCTTAACATATTCCTTTGGTCCTTGCCTTCTCTTCTATACAAATGTAAACTTTGTTTTCCAGCAGGTATGAAAGTAAATAAGTGAGTCAAAGTGGGCTCCCCTTGAGCCAAGGTCTCCCCACAGAGCTTTCACAGGCCACTCACAAAAGGGCTGTGTTTCCCAAACATTAAGATAAGGCATCATTTGACGTTCACTGCTTAACATGCTGGGTTTCATCAGTGTACCCGAGTCCAGACAGCAGCTCTGGTATGCCCTGCTGCTGGATATCCCAGAGATGGATTGGGTCCCGTGCAAACAAATTTATCTCTGCTATCTCCGAGGGCCTCCACTCTGTCACCAAGTGGGGCCATTTCCCATGGTGAGAGCTGGCTGGGCAGCCTTCCTGAGGTCAGCCCACTGCTGGGAGGCCCTGGGTATCACAAACATCTTCCACATCATTAAGTGACTTTGGGCCCATTTAAGTGGAAGACACAAAGTCACAGTTGGGGCTTGAAGGACAATAATTCACAGATAGCCCTTTCAACCCTCACTCCCCTATGAGAATTCTAATTCACTGACCCCCTTAACATAATGTCTTTGTGCATTCTCTTTCCAATCTTGGTTTTCTTGACCCAGAATGTTTTTCCCTTTTTTCCTGTGGGTCTAAGTCCAATCACTCCTTCAAGCTCCAGTTTAAATCTGGCCTCCTCCATGAAGTTTTCCCTACCCCCTCTGATCTCTGCTTCCTTCAAACTCTAATAACACTTACTTGTGACTCCTCATGGCGCCTAGAACATGTCAACTAGAGTAACAGGATTTTAGAGCCAGAAGGGACCTTAAACATCAATTAGTTCGACTCTCTCACTTTAGATATGAGGTAATTGGGGCCCAGAAAGTGCCTTGCCCAAGGTCATACACGTAATCAGCATCAGATGTCAGATTCCGGTGGACATCTCCTGACTCCAGAGCCAGTACTCTTTCCAGTATGCTAGGCTATGTCCCTTGTATTATTGTTTATCTTTCTATGTAAATGTCTTATCTCTTCAACTAGACTATAAGCTCCTGTAGGGAGATATTTTGGCCTTTTTAAGTAACCTTGGCCAAGAGGGTAGGCAGTGATAGCATGCCACCCAGCAGTCCCTACCCCTAAGTATATTCTATATGTCTCTCTAGAAAAGAGCAATTAATAGGCTTATGCACCTTTTAATAGGCACCTGTATTCAGCTGGATCACCTGTCAGAATTACAGGCCAGGGAAAAATAATCACAAGGTGCTCTGAGGTTGACAAAGAACTGAAAGTACACGATCCTATTGGATCCCATTAGTGGGCACATAGTCACTACTCTGCCTCAGAGGCAACGCTGTGTGGTGGCTAGAGAGCTGGCCTTGAAACCAGAAATACTGGGGTTCAGGTCCCACCTCTGATACATACTGGCCAAATTTGTGTTTGGCCCTGGCCATGCCACTTAATCTCTCAGTAGTCCATTATCAACTCTCTAGTACAATATGCTGCAGAAAATGTGCCAACCTGTACTGGCAGAGGGAATTTCCTCAGCTGGGAATTTCTTTTATCAATGAAACAATAGGCCTGTTCCTATCCTTATCCTCATTTCACAGAGAAAGACACTGAGGCTCAAAGAGATTAAATGACTTGCTTCTAATCACACAACTAGGAAGTGTCAAAGGCAAGATTTGAACCCAGATTTTTCCTGATTCCAAATCCAGCACTCTCTTATACTATATTGCCTGGTTCAACCTCTATAGAGCTTGAATATCCAAGTGTGCTAAGTGATGGCAGACATCTCATCTTTCCTGATTCTTTGGGTGACAACAATCTTTCTTCATGGACCTACCTCTCTGTGTTGCAACCATCTGCAATATGATATTTACTTATTGATGCTTGTGCCTTATCTCCCTAACTAGAATGTAAGCTCCATGAGGACAGGCAGAATGTCTTATTCAAACTTAATATCTTCTCAGCACCTAGTGCAGTGTACGGTACACAACAAGCACTGAGTAGATAGTGACTGAATAAATAAATAAACGTGTAAATACTTGGGTTGGATACATTCTACGGTGGTAAAAGGACATAGTCTTAAAGAACCTTTACTGCTATCTATAGGATGTTTCTTACCCCATCCAATGTAGAAGTAGCTATTCTTGGCCTAGAGCTCTGCAATATAATAGGCAACTGTCCCATGTCAGGGTTCACTGACCAACAGGGTCTTACTCTCAGGTGCATATACAGTATGTGCTGAATGTGCCCAGGTACACTCTAATGTCCTTTCCCCAAACTGGTTTTTGTGTCTCATTTTTAAGTTTGTATTGTTAATAAAAGTTTATTTGTTAATTTTAGAGAAATTAAATTTAGTTAAGGTTTAGTTTGATAAAGAGAATGCCCTTTATGATTGATTATTCAACACATTGCCCTTAAAAATAAAAGTACATTATCCGAGTGTATACCCTGAAGGAATGTGCTGCATGTGTTGTTGATCCCAGCACAGCGGAGGAGAGGGTATTCTCAGGGATGCAGCATCTGAGACCTTGGATAGGTCTTGACCATAGTCCTTTCTGCCAAGGACAGGTCCCAGGTGGTAGGGGCACAGACACATCACAATTTCCCTTGGACCTTTTCCAAAGACAAGATAGTCCATAGGGTATATAAATGTGCTTTTGAGACATACTCTCATCCACCTGGATCACTAACTGTCAACAAGTCTTGCCTGGTATTTCTACACACTCTTAAGTCCTAATTCTGCCACACAAAGACAAGACTTGCTACTAGTTCTTTGAACCATTACACTGGCCTTCTAAGTGGTATGCTTTCCTCTATTCTCCTCCTTTCTTCCTTTTCTCAAGCCCTTATACTGCTTCTAGACTTATCTTTCTTATACACAGATCTGGTCACATAGCTCTTCTGCTTCTGTGGCTCCCTATTACCTACTAAGCAAAGTTTGAACTTTTTTGCCTGGTGTTCAAGGCTCTCCACAAACCAGCCACCTTCCCTATCCAGCCTTGATGCTTATTCTTTTTCACTATGCACTTTATATCTCAGCCAAACCAGAATGCTTTCTTCTCCCAAATACACACTGAGCTTTCCAATCTCCAAGTCTTTCACTATTTCCTATAAATGGAATGTCTCTTTTTCTCCCTCTTGGCCTGATGAATTCCTATCCATCTCTTAGTACCCAACTCAAGTCTCTCCTCTTGCATGAAGACTTCCCATGCCATGTCTCTGCCTTGCCACTGAGTGACAGTCTTTCTGTTGGACTTCACATGGCACCAAACCACATATATACCACAAGTTATTTTAAAGTATGGTATGTATGTATATATAAAAGATATATATATATATATATATATATATATATATATATATATATATACATACACACATATGTAATATATCATGCATAGATCTATTTGTGTGTGCAGGTGTATATACAATACATGTATATATGCATATGATATATTTATACTCTTTGTATAAATATACGCATATGTGAGTATATGTGTATATACATACATCATGTGAGAGAGATGTGTGTGTATATATATGTTAAACAGAACTGAGGATAAATCTCACATTTAAATATCATTTATATATACATACACATGTACATTATACACACATACACACACATGCACAGACATACACATACACACATATATATCATACACACAGACACATAAGCTATATATTTCCTGAGTATCAGCTATGGGCCCAGGCCTGTGATGTAGAAAGAACATTATTTTGAAGTGAGTAGATGTAGGCTTAAACCCTGCTCTGACACTTATGAGACATAGGATCATGGCTCACCTTTCTGAGCCTTGGTTTCCTCATCTAGAAAAAAAAGAAATGATGTTGCCTCCTATCCCTCACAAATGATGGTGAGAAATGTTATTTTGCAAACCTTAAAACATCATATAAATGTGCATTATTAATTTTTACTGATTTATTGGTCTTAGCCAATCTGAGAGCCAGACTTCAGCCACAGATAAATCAAATGAGGGTAGAATAAGCCCCATTTTCCATTTAATTATCCCATTTTAGAAGATGAAATGTTGTAAGGAAAGGAACAAAGGAAAAGTAGGAACCCACCAGCAAACAGCATCTTCCCTGTGAGCATTTCAGCCAAGATACAACCAGCTGCCCACATGTCTATGGCCTTGGTGTAGTTGTTGGGAGAGAGAAGCAAGCGTGGAGATCGATACCATTTTGTGACCAGCCCTTCTGAAAGATAACCCTAGAAAAGAAAAGACAAAAACACCAGACCAACAGGTAAGTAATGCCTCCTGAGATACACTTCTTCCCAAACTTCTCCTTCTTCTTCTTCTTTCTTTTTTTAGGCAATTGGGGTTAAGTGACTTGCCCAGGGTCACACAGCTAGTAAGTGTCAAGTGTTTGGTCTGAAGCCAGATTTGAACTCAGGTCCTCCTGACTTCAAGGCCAGTGCTCCATCCACTGTGCCACCTAGCTGCCCCCTCCCAAACTTCTAATGGTCCGGTCTCACAGAGGAGATGTGGGAGTGAAATAGGAAGAACTCCTCCTTTTTGTCTCTTCCAGTTATATTGGCAGGAAGCTGGAGGCATTTGGTGGATCATGGCTCAGATCTGCTGTCAGTCACAGTACTGGGTGAAGTCATGTATAGAGTCTTGGCCTGGTACATTGAACATAGAAGTGTTTGATAGAATCTGGGGGCAAGTGAAAAAGTCTACGAGCCCGGGGAAAATAGCAGTCACAAAGCACATTCATTTAACTCTTCTCAAACACAGAATGCATTTAACTTAATTTTAACACATCGCACTGAGTGATCTGGCTGGCAAACTTCAGTTATAACTAAAATTTCAACTAGAGAACTCAAAGGTGTTAGATGAGGAGTTGATGGCAGGAGTTTGTTTCTCTAAAGGGTTTTAAAGAAATTATAAAAGAGAATAGAAATAGCCACAAGGGAGAACACTGAAGAGCTATCAACCAGAATTGGCAGTGAGGCAGAGTATTGAACTTGCAGTCAGTGTTAGCAGAATGAGCCAATTTGGAGGGGAAGCAGGTAATGGAGCCCTGAATTACTTATGCACAAAGCTGGAGAAAAGACATAAAAGTAAAGGCTGTTCCAGGACACCCTGGCTCAAAAAATATCCCTACTGGATAGGGACCCCTGGTTAAATATAAATTTCAAAGGAAGAATAGCACATTAACCCATCGCCAACCACCTTTGCTTTACAAATTAGATTACTGGGGACTATAGGTTTCATTAGCAGCTAGGTGGCGCCATAGTGCACAGAGTGCTGGGCCTGGAGTCAGGAAGACTCATCTTGAGTTCAAACCTGGCCTCAGACACTCACACCCTGGGCAAGCCCTTAACCCTGTTTGTCTCAGTTTCCTCATCTGTAAAATGAACTGGAGGAGGAAATGGCAAACCACTCCAGCAGCTTCACCAAAAAAAAAAAAATAGGGTCATGAAGAGTCTGAAATGACTGAACAACAATTAACGGGTTTCCTAGCATTTAGAACTAAAATCAGAGACCACCCTGTTTACAGAGGAGAGAACAGAGGCTCAGAGGGGAGAAAGGACTTTCCTCACAGCCACTAATATAGGAAGTGGCCAGGATTCAGTCCCACATCGTCAAACCCCAAATCCATTACTTTGTCTACCACCCCATTCTTTAGCAAATCAGTCACCTGAGGGTGGGAAATGAGACACAGTTTTCAATGGGGTATTAGGAAAGGTTCAAGTCAATTTAATTCAACAAATGTCTATTAAATATGTACTGTGTGCAAATATTTATTAAATACCTAATGTGTGCAAGATATAACATGCGCTGTTCTCTAGGGATGTGTGGGGTAGGGCATCGAGCAGCAAGGGGGCAATCCAGGGATCCCAAGGGGAGGGCACTGAAAGGGGAGGAAGGTAAATGGGGAGAGGTAGATGCTCTATGAGCAAATGGCACTTTTCTAAGTTCATCTTCCATTATTCTCTTGCATAGATCCTTCCAAAGCCAAACTGTCCTATTAGCGGTTCCCCAAACACATCCCGTACTTTCTCATCCCCATGTCTTGGCTCATACTATTCCTTCTCCACTGGAAATGCCCTCTTTTCCTCCTTTTTCTTTACTGCTACTTGCCTTACTTCTCTATCTCTGTAACTAGAACTCTCTACACCACCAGTTACCTGGTCTCTAAGGTTTGAAACTCTAGGTTGCTTTGGACTCTTCCCTCTCCCTCACCTCTCATATCTAGCCAGTTAATGAGTCTTGCTGATTCTGCCTCTGCAACACTGCTCACACTCATCTTTTCATCTCCATTCCCACTGCCACCACCCTACCACAGGTGGTCATTACCACCCACCAGTATTATTGTAATAATCTCCTACTAGGTCCTTGCATCTCTCTTCTCTCTGGTGCCTTCAATCCAGCCTTCATACATCTCCCAGAAGAATCTTCCTTCTGCATAATCGTAAAATAATAATAATGATGGTGATGAGAGCAAACATTTCTGTAGCTTCTATAGAAATGTTGGCTCTTATAAGACAATATATTATGTAAGTATATAATATATGCAGATATATAATAATGAGAATAAACATCCATATAGCAGTTATAGAAATTCTAGATCTTGTAGTATAATATAATAATTATAACATTATATGTAATATAATGTTATGTTATATGTTATATAAAAATTATAATATAATAATAAAATGAGAGCTAACATTTATATATAAGCTATTTTATATAACTTCTATATAAATGTTAGCTATTTTTATTGTGCAGAAAGAAGATATTCTATATTATGACTTGTTAAGGTTTGCAAAGACTTTACATACATGATGTCATTTGATAGACCTGGCCACGTCACTCTTCTGCTCAAACCTTTCAAAACCTCATTCTGATGCTCAAAACCTGGTCCCTTTATTTACTAAGTTCACATTCATTTACCTGGTATTCAAGATCTTCTATAATCTGGCACTGCTGCCCCTTCAATAAATCAATCAATCAACATTTTTTAAGCTCCTACTGTCATACCCTTACCTCAAATTACATCCCTTCATGTTTTTATTGTTCAGTTATTTCAATCATGTCTGACTCTTCATTGCCCCATTTTGGGTTTTCTTGGCAAAGATACTGGAGTGATTTGCCATTTCCTTTTCCAGCTCATTTGACAGATGAGGAACTGAGGGTTAAGTAACATGCCCAGGGTCACACAGCTAGTAACTGTCTGAGGCTAGATTTGAACTCATGAAGATGAGCTTTCCTGACTCCAGGCCAGGCACTCTGTGCACTATGGCACCACCTAACTGCCTTGTACTTCCCTCCAAGCACTCTATAATCAAGTTAAATTATACTGTCTTCCAGACATGTCCTGCACTCTCACTTCTGGGCCTTGGGTCATACCTCCATGCCCACTCTATCATCTTCACCTTTTGAGTTTCTACCCATTCTTTAGAGCCCAATTCAAATGCCACCTCCCTTGTGAAGCTTTCCCCAATTCTCTCTATTGGTTAGAACCTTCCTACTGAGGCTTCACACAACATTTTGTTTTGCCCCTTTCTAAATACTTCTTAAGCAGATAGGTGATGCAGCAGAGCTTGGAACCAGGAAGACTCATCCACATGAGTTCAAATATGACTTCACACACTTCCTAGCTGTGAGACCCTGGGCAAGTCACTTAACCCTGTTTGCCTCAGTTTCCTCATCTGGAGAAAGAAATGGCAAACCACTCTAGTATCCTCATCAAGAAAACCCCAAATGGGGTCATAAAGATTTGGACATGACTGAAAACAACTCAACAATAATAACAACATATACATCTTCTTATTATGTTATGTAGTTATCGGTGTTTATGGCTGACCCTCCTGCTGGGTTAAGCTCCATGAGGAGCTTAGCCAAAGGACTTTGTACACAACAGGTTCTTAAACATGTTTGTTGAATGAATAAATGAATCCACAATTCTTTAATGTCTAGTTCAAAACCACCTCTTGATTCTCGTAGTCAGACATGATCTCTTCTCCCTCTGAATTCCCACAGTACTATGTATCCTCATTATGGTTCTTATCATTGACATTCAGGTACAATTATTTATTTAGATGTATGTATATAAGCTTCTTGAGGGCAGGGACAATATCTGAAAATGATACCTGACATTTATATGAAACTGACCAAACATTCTACCCAGATGATCTCTCTTGAGCTTCACGACATCCTCACAAGGCATATAGTACAAGAATCATCATCATTATCATTTTGTAGAGGAGGAACCTGGAACCTGGAGAGTGAAGTGACTTATCCAGGGTCAAATGGCAATAATGAGAAGAACTGGGATGTAAACCTGGGTTCCTCTAACTCCAGCTCTCTTTTTGCTAAGCTGTGGTTACCTTATTAGTGATCCAAGAAAACAGTTTCAGTAGAGTGATAAGGCTGGATTGCAAGAGCTTGAAGAAGGAATAGGTAGACCAGAAATGGAACCAATGGGCATATTAGTTTATGACGGGGCAAATGTGAGGGAGGTAATGAATTTATGAACTTGTCCAAAGCCATAGACCATAAGGTAGAAGCTGGGACCTTTCCAAATAATGCTTAGCAATAATCAATCTTTTTATTTTTAAATGAAACATTTTATTAGAAAGCTAACATAAATATCAATAAAAACAATTAATAGACATTTAAATTAATTAATTTTGAGAATTTTGGTAGTGAAAATGAAGAGATTAAAAAGTACAAGCTAAAAATGGCTACATGGAATTCTTTTTTTTCAAAGGAAGACTGATATATGTTTGAAGGAAGAGGGGACATAGCCAATGAAGAGGCAGACGGTGAAGATGCTGGAGAGAAAGCATGATCCCATGGGGGCCCATGAGGGATGGGACCAAGGTCATAGATTGCCCTTGGAAATAATGATAGATGTGTCTTCCTCTGAAAGGAAGGCTGATAGGATAAATGGGGAGGAGGGAAAGAATCTGAGGACTTGTCCAAAGCCATAAACTCTGGGGTGGGACTTGGGGTCTTCCAAATGATGCTCAACAATCATTCATTTAAAAAAAAGTTTTATTAGAAACCCAATATTAAACAAATAAATATAACTAATATATATCTAAATTTGTTAATTTTAATGCATAATAATAACACTTTTTAGACACTCTCTCTAAAAAGGAATATTCCTGAATTAGACTAGAGGCAGGCTAGCATATCTTATTTGGAGAGCAAAACATCTTAGGGAAGTTTTTATTTCATTTTGATAATCAAATTATTATACAGCTAGTATTGGTCTAATAAGACAATGGCTACGAAAATGCTTTTTAAAAAGCATAAAACACTAAGCAAATCCAAGACATTATTAATACTTAGGTCAAAGTTAGTTGAACTCTGTATGTATAATGTGCCAGTTCTGACCCAGGAGAATATCTGGTTTTGAGATAGCCACAGACATAACAAATGGCCAGGAAAATGTGTGAGGGTACCATATAAGGGCAAATATGCCATTAATACTGGGGAGCAAATCTGGCCCTTTCTCTTGGATTTTTCCAGATTAAATAAATCTTTAAAGTACTATCTCAGTTAGGAAGTGACTTGCCCAAAACAGTTAGGAAGGCTTACTGATGGCTGCAGGCAGGGGCTCAGAGATCACCCTCCATCACCATCTGCCAGAGTCTGGAGCACAATGGGTATTCCAGCTTCATCTGGATTAGAGGAACATCTTACTTAAGGATCCAGTGCATTCAGATGTTTTGGGGGAAGAGAGTAGTCCCGTCCCACCCCCATGCTGAACAGGGGGCCCCACGGGCCAGCACAGCTCCCAAGCTGGTGGCGCCAGGGCCCTGGCTCATCCATCAGGCATAAACAAGGGATACAAGCTGGGCATTGTCTGAATGTAGGGCATGAAAGGACAGGCAGAAGCAAGCTCCAAGTATACCGGGTATGGGCACTGTTCTGAGAGGACCACAAAGCTGCTTACCTCAGCAGATGACCCAAACATCCGTAGTGACTGAAAATGAAGGGAAGGAAAGGGAGGTGGGGGGAGCTGGGAAGCTCTCTCCCATTATTCTCCCTCTTCACCCAGTCCTGTCTTGACATCACTCCTGGCAGAGAAGGAGCTCTAGGACTAAGTAGGGGGCCTGGAAAAGTTGGGCATGGCTTCTCTTCTGAAGATCCCATTCATTGAGATTTCTAGGCTTGTCTTATTTGACAAGATTCAGGTAATTCATAGGGTCTTTTAGTCATTGAGGAGCAAAGTGGGAAGGGGGTATAAAACATGATTGGGAAACAAGTTAGCAATGGCTACCCTAGGAAAGACAGGATTAGTTACATAGAATGAATTAAAAAGAAAACTATGGTTAAAGCTATGTTATTTTTGATGGAGGGAGTAGCCTCTTATTACAGAATTCAGAATACTTTGGGAGAATTCTTTCTGGAACAAATGGGCTTCTTTGAACTTCCTTCCTTCCTTCCCTCCCTCCCTCCCTCCTTCCTTCCTTCCTTCCTTCCTTCCTTCCTTCCTTCCTTCCTTCCTTCCTTCCTTCCTTCCTTCCTTCCTTCCTTCCTTCCTTCCTTCCTTCCTTCCTTCCTTCCTTCCTTCCTTCCTTCCTTCCTTCTTTCCTTCCTTCCTTCCTTCCTTCCTTCCTTCCTTCCTTCCTTCCTTCCTTCCTTCCTTCCTTCCTTCCTTCCTTCCTTCCCTCCCTCCCCCCTCTCTTCTTCCTTCCTCCCTCCCTCCCTCCCTTTCTCCTTCCCTTCCTTCCTTCTTTCCTCTCTCCCTTCATCCCACTGTCAATTAAATCGAGGGCAGCTTGTTGATGTAGACAGAACGATGGATTTGGAACTACAGGACCTCAGTTTAAATTTTAGTTTTGCTACCTGTGGGACCTTGGACAAGTCACTTCATGACTTTGAGCCTCAGTTTCCTTAACTGTGATCTTTTATTTCCTTGGACATATAGCCTCGGGTTGCCCCTTTGAGATATAACACCCCTCTCCTCAGGGCTTCCTTTAAACTTGACACGATCTGTAGATACATGTTGGGGGCAAGAGATGGTAGGTGCAGTATTATTTGGTTCACACTCTCTACTTGCTTCTCTCCCCCTCTCCCAAGGGCTTTGACCATGTTTCAGGGGAAGAGCTGCTGAGAATTTCACAGTAATGGCTGGAAGAGTTCTTAATCAAGCAGTAGTCTAGAATCCAGCTTATTCTTTGGCTCTGCAGAGATTCAACTCCACAACCTTGAGCAAAACAGCAGGTTTTTGCTGCACACTAGTTCTTCTCCCAGGGAGAAGTAGAAAGAACAGCAACTTCAGTGTGGGCAGATCCAGGTTTGAATGCCGATCCTGGCAAGTTGCTCTCTCGGGGGTTCAGTTTTCCAAATTTGTAAAATGGAAAGGTTGGCCTGTATGGCCTCTAAGAAGCTTTCTGGCTCTAAATCCTGTTATGCTTCTCAGGGTAGAATTTTTATCTGTGTAAATAAAGGCAGCACAAGGAAAGACAAAAGCAAAGCAAACAAAACAACAAATCACCATACTTTCTTATCTCTGATTCAAAGGGCACAGAATTAAATTTATTTCCATGAAGATATGCAAGAGGGAAACTGACATAAGAACATGATTTGCCCAGCCTCCCCTTTTATTCCTCTGTTAGTCATTCCCCACACAGTCTTATTTATGTTGCTTAAATTAACACAGACCATAAAACAGTAAAGACAGTGAAATCAGCTTGTCACAGAGTTTTCATAAACTCCCCAGGCTAACAAAGTTTGGATTGGCCAGAAAAATCTTGCCCTCCCCTTCCACCTTCCCCCAATCCTTGATGGAAGAAAACTCCCTGGAAAGAGACTTGATTGATAATTGATTGAATTAGGAAAAGCTCTCCTTTCCAATCACGTTCAATCCATGTTTGGGAAGATGGAGAAAAGGGAAGAGGAAGCATACAGATGTCCTCTCAGAGAACAAAGGCAGACATTGTAAAGGAACATGGTATATGGGGATAAAAGCATAGGCTTTGGATCCAGCAGTTTAAAGGAATATTTAATGATAGGGGGAAGGGAAGGGTAAATCTGAAATATTACTATTATAGAAATACAAATAGGTTTCTGAACTAGCACTCTTTTTAGCAGTTAGTCTTTCTGGATCTTTCCAGCTGTTAGTGCCTCTCCCTCCATCTAACATATATTTATTTTGCATATGCTTTTTTATGTGCATGTGGTTTACCCTAATAGAATTTAAGCTTCTTGTGGGCAGGAACTGTTTTATTTTTGCCTTTGTATCTCTAGAGTCTTGTATAGAACCTGGCACATAGTAGATATTTAATAAATAATTGTTGAAAAGATGTTTGGTTAACACTTAAAAAAACTCCTCCTAGAGCCCAGCTCTTCCAAAAAACCCCACCTAAAAGCTAAAAGGCACCAGACAGAACACCAATCAAGCCCATTTCCCTCTTACCTTTGCAGTCCTCTTATACCTTTTTTATCCCCATAGACACTGTGTTCCAATACAAATGGCTTCCTCGCTGTTCCTCCAACACAATGCTCCATCTCCCCACTTGGGACATTTTTACTGATTGTTCCCATTGCCTAGAATTCTCTCCCTCTCCATCTCCTTGCTTGACTTTCCTGGCTGCCTTCCAGTGTCAGCTGAAATCCCACTTTCTATATGAAACCTTTCCTGATTCCCCCTTAATCTGAGTGTCTTTCTTCTTCTTTCTTACAACGTATGTGTACGTATGCATATATATTTATCTGCATCTATATCTAAATCTACTTATGTATCCTATGTGTACATAGTTGTTTGCTTATTATCTTCCCCATTAGACTGTGAGTTTTTTAGAGAGTACAGACTAGGTTGTTTTCACTTTCTTTGCATCACTTTGTATCAGTTTGTATCAGGACCTGGCACACAGTAGGTGTTTATTAACCCTTCAGACCGAAGAGAAAAACTAACACACTTCAATCTTGTCCAGCTCTACACAAGAAAATGGCCTGAAGCCTGCAGGAATTCAGAGAATGAATATCAAAAGATTGAAAAATTAAAGGTACCTTTTATGAAAAACAACTCTCTTTGAAAACAGGTTGAAGAGAGAAAATGTTAGAATCATCTCTCTCCCTGAAAACCATGACCAAACAAAACACCTAAACACCATATTGCATGAAATCATTAAAAAAAAGAGCAAAAAAGAAAACAAAATGAAACAACAACAAAATTATACAAGTTTATCAGAACCAGAGGACAAGAGGAATCCACTGGTTACTTCCTAAAAGAAATCCCAAACTGAAAACACTCAGGAATATCATAGCCAAAATTGTGGTCAAATTGCGAGTAGAAAGGGAAAAGGAGTTTAAATACCAAGGAACCACAGTCAGGATCACTTCCCTTTTATAAGTTTTGGTTTCCTCATCTGCAAAACATGGCCAATAATACTTCTGTTGCTTACCCTAAAGAGCTATTGTGAATTAGGTGTGTACTTTGTAGTCATTAGAAATATAGAAATATTGTAGGTAGTACAGTGGATAGAGCACTGGGTTTGGAGTCAGGAAGTCCTGAGTTCAAATGTGACCTTAGACATTTACTAGCTGTGTGACCTTGGGCAAGTCATTTAATTTCCGCTTCTCTCAGTTTCCTCACCTGTAAAAAGGGAATAATAACACCACCCATCTCGCAGGATTGTTGTGAAGATCAAATGAGAAAATGCTTGTAAAGTGCTCAGCATAGTACCTGGCATATTGTCAGCACCATATAAATGATAACTACCATATTATTGTTGTTGTTTATTATTATTATTAATACTCTTATATTTATTGTTCTTATAGTTTCTTCTTCTGAATAGGAGAGTATTGGAGTAGCTGTTCTTTTAGATCTTTCCCAGCTCTGACAGTCTCTGATTCTGTGTCACAGACATTATCTACCACTTACTGAGAAGTAGAATCCCCTCTGTGCTGGGATGTGCTAATTCATTAATGGGCTTACTCTGCAAGCAAATGACTTGTTCCCTTTGGGAAAACGGCCCTTAACTTTGTTTTGGGGATTCCTTTCAGGAGGAGACTTGTGCATTCTTTTTCTTTTTTTATTTGCCCTTTGAACCTGAGGGTGTTTCGCCCTCATTATTTCTTAACATTTGGCATACAGGCTTCTTTTTTCAGTTGTGCTTTTCAGGGAGGCTGGTGATTCTTCAGTTCTTGCTCCCTGACCTGTTTTCAAGATCAGTTGTTTTTCCACAGAAGATAATTTATAAGGTTTTTTTTTTTTGGTTGGTGTTCAGTTATTTCAGTCATGTCCAACCCTTTGTGACCCCATTTGGAGTTTTCTTGGCAAAGATACTGAGGTGGTTTGCCCTTTCCTTCTCTAATCCAGTGGATCCATTTTGTCAGGCAATCAGAGGTTAAGTGATTTGCCCAGGGTCACACAGCTAGGCAGTTATGTGAGGCTGGATTTGAACTCAGGTCTTTCCGACTCCAGGTACAGTGCTCTATCCACTGAGCCACTGGCTGCCTCTACAGTCTCTTCTTTGTTCTAATATTTCTTATTGTCTCTTAGTGTTGAGCAGTCATTGATTTTCATTTCCATTTGGTCCATCCTAATTTTCAGGAAGTTTATTATATTTATGCAAGGGACTGCAGAAGCCATCTACTCACTCTTCCTTTGAGGCCGTAACACCCTTGATGAGCAGTTATTCAGCTTCTTCTCAAAGTGACAGGGAGCACACTACCCCAAAGACATCCTCCTCTACTTTTGAATATATCATTAGGAAGGCTTTCTTATATTGAGTCAAAATCTGCCTCCCAATTGCTTCTACTCATCATTCCTAGTTGTTTACTCTGTGGCCACATCAAACAAGTCTGATCCCTCTTATGTATAGCAAGCCTTCTAATATTTGAAGACACCTATCATTCTTCCTGCCACACTCCCCATCCCCTTTTTCACAGGATAAAAACTCCCAGGTTCTCCAGCTAATCCTAGAAGGGAAGGGCTTCAAGTCCCCTCGACATTCTAGTCATCTTCCTTTAGACATAACATGGCTTGTCAATGATCTTTCTAAAATATAGCCCCAGAACTGAAGAGGCTCTTAGCCTTTTGAGCAGGGCTTGACCACAGTAACATCATCTCCTTTTTTTTTGGGCATTATACTTCTATTAACTCAGCCTAAGATGGCATTATCTCTTGTAGCTGACATATCACACTGTCATCTCATTGAGCTTGAAGACTGCAAAGACCTCTGAGTATTTTTCACATATCATCCCTTTCTAATCATCTCTCTCCTATTTTGTACTTGTTCCATTTTGCTTTTTCAAAATCAAGTCCAGGATTTTTCAGTCATTCCTGTTACATTGCTGCTTCAGCCCACTGTTCCACATTGTCAAGATTTCTTTGGAACCCAACTTTCTCATCTAGTGTACCCACAACCCTTCCTATGCCATGTATATATTTGATTGTATAATTCCTGGCACATAGTAGGTACTTAAGAAATGTTTGCAGATTGATGGCTAAACATGTCATCTATCCTATTTTATTAATAATTAATAAAAATGCTGAATAGAACAGAGATCTGACACTCTACCAGACACCTCCCTCCATGT
The DNA here is from genome assembly GCF_003287225.1 of Phascolarctos cinereus. NCBI lineage: Eukaryota > Metazoa > Chordata > Mammalia > Diprotodontia > Phascolarctidae > Phascolarctos > Phascolarctos cinereus. The sequence continues at coordinate 372,154,037 of NW_027555847.1, forward strand.
TCCGTCTCCTTTTTTTCCCTCCCCTAAATGAATTCAGAGATGTTCTTTTTAATTGGGAAGGGAGAAAAGATGCTTATAATTGGGATATAAGTTTTCATTATCAGTATTTAAGAGAAAAAAATGACAAGGCATCAATAATCACAAACCAAAACCCAAGTCGATAGAGAATTTTTTCTTCCAAAATTAAAAAAGCTTAACAGCTTTTCAGCTCAATTCTCCATCCAACACCAGCGGTCAGGCCGCTATCCAGCTACAGAGGGAGAAAGTGCCTACCCATTGAGAATTCATCTCTCCTCTACTGCCCATAAGAATGTGAGATTGTACCTAGTAGAGCTGAGAGAGGAAAACATAAGTCATTCTCTTATGGTAAGGAGCTAAATTGCTTGCATTTTAAGAGTAAATTAACTCTATGAAACCACTAGGCCAATATTTTCCTACTGTTGGTTCTTGGTCCCAACCACAGAATTTTACTACCAAAGGATTCTCACTTCTTAAAAGTATGAACTTGAAAAACTGACTCCTCCCTATGCCCTGCTACTCCTACCCAGAGTTCCCTCCTTCTCCCTGGTTCCCAATCCCACCACCTGAGCTACTGAGAGAGCTAACACAGAGAATGAGGAGAACAAAGCTCTGGAGGTAGAAAATTTAGCTTTTTAATTAAAACATTGCTATTACTTTATTTTCCCTGGAAGAGAACTTAACTCCTTTTAAGTCTTCATCCTTCCTGACCTCTCCAGTAGCTTCTGACAACAATAGCAACTCTTTCCTTCTGGATGTTCTATTCTTAGCGTTTAATGCTCTATTCCCTCCCAGTTTTCATCTTAGATCTCTAACTTGTTTTTGTTTTTTTTTTTCCCACCTCCTATCCCCTTGGGTAGTACCTTTTATTTTTTCTGCCCTCTTAAGGTAGGCAGTGCTCTAAGGATTTATTTTTTAACCCTAAGGATTTGACCTTGGCCTTCTTCTATTCTTTCTCTGCTCCTCTCCTTTGCTAATCTCATTTACTCCCACTTTATCATTTCTATGCAGATGACTCCCAAATCTCCATGTCCATCCCTGGAATTTAGACTTCCAAGAGTCCATCAGACATCTCCCCTGGGATGTTCCATCACCATTTCAGGTTCAACATGTCCCAAACTGAATTCTGCCCTTCTCCCCAAAGTCCCCTCATCCTCTTCATCACTTCCATATGTCTGTCAACCGTACCACCCTTCTCCCAGTCATCTAGGCTTCATTTTTAACTTTTCCCTTTCCCTTGCCCCACATTTCCAATTAAGGAGTCATAAAGTCCTACTGTTTCTACTGTCAGACTAATCTTTCTCATAAATAAGTTTAACCATATCACTATCTTTCTCGAAAACTTTCTGTGGCTGTCCTTGTCTACCAAGTAAATTGAAATTCTTTGTATCAAAAGCCTTCCACAATACTAATAGCATATTTATTTGTGTATGCTTTCTTATTCCTAGAAGAACGTAATAATAACTTCATACTTATCTCATTTGATCCTCACAACAGCTCTGTGAGACAGATGTTATCATTACCTCCCATTTTACAGATGAAGAAATCAAGAATAAATGACTTGCCCAGGGTCCCATGGCTAGTAAGTGTCTGAGGTTGGATTGGAACTCAAGTTTTCCTGACTTCAAGCTCAGCCTGCTATCCTCTAGATCACCAAAATTTCTATTTGAATATGCAGAGTGCATCTGTGCATATTGAATATGTATAGCTAACATTTACACAGCACTTACAAGGTTTGACTTATGTATATTAACTCACCTCACTATAACCCTGAGAGATAGGTGCTACTGTTATTCCCATTTTACAGATAAGGAAATTGAGTGACTTGACCAAGGTCACATAGCTAGTGTGATGAATGAAAAACCCTGAGAGACAGAGTTTCTGGGTAATTAATAATCAATTTATTGATTAGGCTAGCTGGCAATCAATAAATTGTTGGCCAGTGGTTTTTCTCAGTAACCAAAGACACAAAGGGAGGCTCTGAATCACCTTAAATCCCTTCTGAAAGGGAACCCACCCCTGATTGGTGGACATTTAATGAGAAGGTGGCTAAAAGTCTTCAGGTCCTCTAGCTGAGCATGTGGCTTGATCATGAGACTCACTGCCTCCAGCAGTGATAGATAGGGGGATCCATCTCCATCCAGACCACTCTGGTTGGTTTTCTCCTTCATGAGCTGGGTCACCCTAAACTCTAATTGAGGGGAGCTCCTTTCCCTAGACTGGGTAAGAACCCAACCAGACTGGATTCTGTTTATACTCTAAACAGAAGTTACGTCTCCTAGTTGGGTAGGGTCCAGCCCAAGATTGAAAAGCATATTCCATGAGGGCTAGGAGTAATCTCCTCAATCACTCATGTCCTTCAGAGACTGACTTTTTATAGGAGCTGGGCCTTAATGAGGAAATTGAGGAGAAAAGCTTGGATCCCAATTTAATAATTGGTTATCAATATAATAGCAAAACAATGCCTCTCACTAGTAGGTGTCCAAAGCAGGATTGGAACACAAGTCTTCCTGACTCCAATTCCAATGTTCTATCTACTTTGCCAATCTAACTGCCTGTAAGCTCCATGAGATGTGGACAAAGTCTCACTTTTTTTTTTAATCCTTCCCAGCGTCTACCAAATAGTGGGTGCCTAGCTACTATCTGTATTGGGAAGGGTTAACAATGCTTCTCTTCTTGAGGAGCATTCCTCATGCAGCTGTAGACAATGAAAACGAAACAAAACTCCCCTACAGTTATCCTAAGGGGACGATATTGGCCCCAGACACATCACATCAACCAACTAAGCAAGGACAGTGGGACCCAGATGTGAACTGGAGGATGGGAAGCACCTGCAGGAAAGCTCATTTCCTCCCAAGGTGAGGGCAGGGACTGTGCTAATACATGTTAATGGGCATAATATGAAGCAAGCAAAAATAAAAGGAGGTCTTCCCAGTGCCAGGGAAATGGGACAGCTAAAAGCAGGTACCTGTGTATATTAGAGGAGGAGGGCAAGGCTTCTAATGGGTCCTGGGCTGACCAGGGGAAGAAAGGAATCAGCTGTTTGCCAGAACCATGCAGAGCCAATGAATGCTTTAAGTGTGCACAGGGTCTCTCCGTTACCCTGGAATCTTGGAACTCTGTGGATATAACAGGATTATGGATCTAGAGGAGCAGGGAGTTGATGCAGTGGACAGAGTGATGGGCCTGGAGTCAGGAAGAATCTTCTTTCTGAGTTCAAATCTGGTCTCAGACACTTCCTACTTGTGTGACCCTGGGAAGGTCACTTAATCCTGTTTGCCTCTGTATCCTCATCTGTAAAATGAGCTGGAGAATGAAATGGCAAACCACTCTTGTATTTTTGCCAAGAAAACCCCAAATGAGGTCACAAAGAGTCAGACACAACTAACCCACTAAACAAAAACCTTTAGATCAAATTGAGAGCTGGAAGGGACCTTAGAGTTAATGTGAAAACCAAACTCTGATTCAGAAATAACCTTTGGCACTAACTGAGAGGCTTAGAAGGTCAAAAGTTTAGCTGGAGGCCAAACATACCATCGATGATGAAGCTGCAGATCATTTATTCTGTTCTGTGGTTTTGACAGACATTGGATTCCACAGACTCTCTTAGGTTCTAGACCAAGCTCCGCCAGTACTACTGGTTTTGGAGAAATCATTCTCCTGCTCTGGACCTGTAGCTCCCATAGAGAATTACAGCCTCCACTGGGACACCCTTATATTAATTCCATCACACCTTGGAAGAATTCAAGGAAGGTCTAAGCACCCTGAAGCTCCCTGAAGAGATGAGCTCTAGGAAATGCCTCATTATTCCAGGAGGGAAGGGAAGGCTAGGTGGGCAGGGAGAGCCATAGCTAAATGCAGGCACCAAATAATTCAGGGCTGTCCAAATGGTCCAGAGAAAAACTGGTCACTCTGGATTAAGCTGTGTTGCTAAGGTTTTTTGGTTGGTTTGTTCTAAGCGATATTTCCATGGCAGGATTTGAACTTCATTTCAAATGGATTAAGGAGGTAAAAGAAACCACAATTGTACTTGAGTGTGGGTCAGGGCTCAAGATAAACGGCCTCCACTGTGGTTAGCTTCCCCAACTTGTTCCCTTGGTAGATGTAATAACATGATTAGTCCTCATTTAGCCTCTTAGCCTCTGACCCTGGAGCAGACCAGTCATTTGGTCCCGTCCTCTCATTTTACAGAGAAGTGATACACTTTGTCCAAGGTCACACGGCCAATCAGGGCAGCACTGGGAGCAGTAGTCCTGTCTCCTGACTCTTAGTATCCTAACTCAGGGCCTTCTCCCTGCCTCTGGGGGTGAGCACTAACTCAGAGGGCTCTGAGCATACCTAAGAGGGGGGCTACCCCGCTCCGGCTGCCTCTCAGCTGTCCCAGTACTGGCACCCGGTGCTGGTACACACTGCCTTCCACCATCTGGGGCTCTGTGTAAAATGACTCTAATTCAGCAGGTCCTCACATATAATTCATGTAAACAAGATACATTGCTAAAAAGGACTATTATGGAGACTGATTTCTCAAACTATAATTATAGGCAACAGGCTCAATACAGTGGAGCTAGCACCAGTCATTCTCTGAAAGCCAGACAAAGAGAGTATTTTCCCTTTCTGCAAGTGACATCGGATGGCAACACCATATTTCTGTGATGTAAATGGCTTCCGAAGGGTCAACCTTATTCTGGAGGGTAATGGTTTGTTCCTAGGCTCCTAACTGGCTTTTCCTTTTTCTCTGGAGTTTTCCCCCTATTAATGAAGGACTGCATTTATCACTTCATTCTCTGAACACGTACTAAGCTCATAGGATCTCCCATGTAATGCAACACGAGATTGCCCCTCGTTGTCTCTCCTTGGGCACACCTCATTCCTCACCCGGAGGTGGGAGCTGGCCCAGCCCCCGAGAGTCCTCAGCACCGTCCTGTCCTCATGTTACAGAGAAGTCACCTGCTTTCTCAAAGGTCACACAGAAGATTGGGGCTGCACTCTAAATACAAAGACTTGGAGAAGAAAGGCCCTTGTAGCCCATTGAGTCCAACCATCTCATTTCAGAGATGAGGAAGCAGAGACTCTTTTGTTGTTGTTTTGTTGTGGTTGTTCAATTGTGTCTGACTCTTTGTAACCTTATGGACTGTACTGTTTGTGGGGTTTTCTTGGCAAAGATACTGGAATGGTTTGCCATTTCCTTCTCCAGTGGATTAAGGCAAACAGAGGTTAAGTGACTTGCCCAAGGTCACATAGCTAGTAAGTATCTGAGGCCAGATTTGAACTCAGGTCTTCCTGAGTCCAGGCCCAGAGCTCTATTCACTGAGCCATCTAGCTACACAAATGGTTTGCTTACCCTCGCACAAGTAGAGAGGTCACACAGGTAGTAAGTAGTAGAACTGGGGTTTGAACCCAGGTCCTCTGACTGTAAATTCAGTTCTCCTTCCAACATACCACACTGCCACCACTAGGAAGTGCCCAGTATCTCTTACTGACTTTTTTCTATCTGGTTTTCCTGCCTTCAGGCAGCCTCTCTTGTCTCTCTGTCTTTCCCCCTTACCCTCTTTGCCTCCCTTCTTCTTTCTCTTCCTCTTTCTCTCTCTCTCTTGCCCTCCTTCCTTCTCTTTTTCCCCTCCTTTTCCTTCCCCTCTTCTCTCCTTCTCAGACTCCTTCTCTCCTACTCCATTTTGCAAACCATTACCTACAGAATCTTCTTCTTTTTTTTGGCAAGGCAATTGGGGTTAAGTGACTTGCCCAGGGTCACACAGCTAGTAAGTGTCAAGTATCTGGTCTGAGACTGGATTTGAACTCAGATCCTCCTGACTCCAGGGCCAGTGCTCTATCCACTGTACTACCTAGCTGCCCCTCCATAGAATCTTCTTAAAGCCCTGCTTTCATCAGCTGAAGATTCCTAGATTTAGAGTGGTAAGGAATCTTAGTGGTTATTTAGTCCAACCCCCTCTTTTTACAGATGGGGAAACTGGGGCCCAAAGAAATTAAGTGACTTGCCCAAGGTCATACAAGTGATTTTAGCAGAGCCAGGATTTCAACCTAGTCTTCTGCCTGAAAATCCAGCACCCAGCAACTTATACCCTCTGTACCCACAGACAGACAGACAGAGATACCTGTGCACTGATTTCTATGAAATGCAAAGTCCTCACTAGTAGGGCTAAAAAATAAATTCAACTCTACATGAACCATAAGGAAGATGTATGTCTAGATACTGTGAAAAAGACGTAGGGGGTTTATCAGATTGAATCTCAGACAGGCTCTTCAGGTGGACCAAGACGTGGACGCCCAAATAAGTAGGATAGGAGACCTGGCTGGACTATATCTGGCAGACTGTGAAGTCTTTCAGTGACCCCACACTGCTTCCTGCCACAAATGGTCATCAAACCAACACCAAAGCTCGCCTCCTAACGCCATATGGCTCGGAATGAATCTTAGACAAACACCGGGATGTCTAAAGAATAACAATTCTAGGTAACTCAAACCTTGGGCTGCATTAGGAGAGCAGTGCTGTCCAGAATGTGGGAAGTGACAGTGCTGACTTCAACCATTTAAAGACCCCTCATGTGGAAGAGGGACAGATTCACTGTGCTCGGCCCTGAGGGCAGAAGTAGGAGCAAGGGGGAGAAGTTTTGGTGAGGCAAATTTTGCCTGATGTAAAGAAAATTTCCCAATAATTAATTAACAGTGTACCAAAGGGCTACCTGTTTGAAAGGGTTGCCCTCGGAGTAATGTGGCCCTTGTCATAGGGAGTTTTTCAGGTCGAGGCTAGCCAACCACTTTGAATGCATAATAATAATAATAATAATAATAAAAAATTTTGTTGAGTTGTTTTTTTTTCATTTGTGTCTGACTCTGTGATTCCTCATGAGGTTTTCTTGGCAAAGATACTGGAGTGGTTTGCTATTTTCTTCTCTAGCTCATTTTACAGATGAGGAAACTGAGGTCAATAGCATTAAATGACTTGCTCAGGATCACACAATTAGTAAGTGTCTGAAGCCAGATTTGAACTCAGGAAGGTGAGTGTTCCTGACTCCAGGCCACCGTGCCACTTAGCTGCCTCCTTTGAATTAGACTAGATGACTTCTAAAGAAAATTCCCTTCCAACTTTCTGATTCTGTTATTATTATGATGATTGTTGTTGTTGTTGTTTTGTTGTGATGGTGATGGGGCTGATCTGAATGTGGCTGCTCTATGGGGATGTGTTTTATGTATTAAGCATTATTGAAAAATGAAGCCTTCTACTTTTCTAAATAGAGTCTGACTTTCAATGTTCTGGGAAACTTACAACTTAAAGAAAACATGAAGACTATCTTTCTGCAAAGTGAAGGATCTCTCTATATTCCATACAATCAATTCATCCTGTAAAAAATGAAAGGATTTTGGTTGGTGTCTTTAAAATCTCATTTAACTTTAATTATACATGATTTTAGGCAGTGAGATGGTACAGTAGATAGAGTTCCGGGCCTGGAGACAGGAAGACTCATCTTTCCGAGGTCAAATTTGGCCTCAGACACTGACTAGCTATGTGACCCTGGGCAAGTCATTTAACCTTGCTTGCCTCAGTTTCTTCATCTATAAAATGAACTGGAGAAGGAAATGGCAAACCACTCCAGTATCTTTGCCAAGAAAATTCTAAGTGGGGTCATAGAGAATCAGACATGACTGAAAAATAATTGAACAATAACAACAAAAATATGTGATTTTCTGGCAGCCAAAATTTCCTGGCTGTTTGAAAGTTCAGTTGGGTTCTGGGTAATGAAGGTTTTAGGATGCATATAATGGCCTCTGTAACCCTGAAGCACATTCCATCTGGAAGACCCATGGCCTGGGGTGAGAGTACTGACATGTTAGTTTCCCCCAGCAGGATGCATTGTTAAGGCAGCAAAGTGCTATGGAAATCATAGTGATTTCCCCAGAAAAATGAGTAAGCTTCTATTATCATTATCCTGTAGTCCCTGACAGGAAGATGATAGTCTTTAAATCTGGTTTCTTCTCCCAGATACAGAGCAAAGTCTTGCTGACATTAAGGGAACAAAAACAAAAAGGCCCATCTTTGGGATGAGCAAAGCCAGGTGGGTGCTAGAATGTGCCTGCCCCACCCCGCTTCTCCCAGCAAGCTGGTGCCAGGTCTTCTCCTTAGACCAATCAGGTGCCTCCTTTGTGTAAGGTAGTGGATAGTGCCCTGTAGGCAGGAAGATCCGAGTTCAAGTACTGCCTCTAATATACGGGCAGTGTGACCCTGCCCAAATCATGCAATGTCTCATTGTGCAGTAGCTGCCCAGTTCCTTCATCAGGAATTTCTCTGCACCATTGAAAGCACAGGTCCAGAGCATTGGAAAGAAAGCTCATACCTTCAAGAGCTTACAATCTACTGGGAGTGTGGGGGGACATATGACGCCTAAACAGATAAGAATATAAATGATATATAAGTATGATTGCAATATTGTTTTAATAACAACTTTGAGCAAATAAATTATTTTGACCATTATAAAAGACATATGAAGAAAGATGCTATCTACATCTACAGAAAGAACTAGGGGCAGCTAGGTGGCGAAGTGGGTTGAACTCTGGCTTTGGAGTCAGGAGGACTTGAGTTCAAATCTGGCCTCAGACACACAACACATTACACTTACTAGCTGTGTGACCTAGGGCAAGTTACTTAACCCCGAATGCCTAGCAAAAAGAAAAAAAAAAGAAAAAAAAAAGAACTGATAACTAGAAATATGTGCAGAATAATTTTACATATATATATATATGATTGTGTGTGTATGTATTTGTGTCTAATGGTAACCATTCTAGGGCAGGGTGTGGGAGGGAGGAAAGAAAAAAAAGAAATTTACATGACAATTTTGTTGTATATTTGAAAGGAATAGCAAGTTGTGCAAAGTATATTCACAGTTTCATGTACAATCATCTTTTTTTTATTGTACTATGTTATGGAAATGCTTGTTTTATTCCATAAATTAAAAATAAAATTAAAAAGAGAATATATACAATTATTTGAGGAGGGAGAGAACACTAATGAATGGGAGGACTGAGAAAAGTCTCTCATAGGAGATGGTATGTGAACTGAGGCACAAAGAAACGAGGATTTCTAAGACAGAGGTAAGGAAAGAATACTGCCATGGGTGGGTGGGAAGGGAAGCACAGCTAGGGCAAAAGCACGGAGGTAGGAAATAAAATGATGTGTTCAGAGATTCAGCCCTGAGTGCCTCTGGTCAGGCTAAGAAGTGCCTAGATGGGGTGGGAAGAATTGTGAGACACAGGATTTGGGCAAGGAAGAAAAGGAGGCAGGAGAAGAAAAGAAGAAAAAGAGAAAGGGAGATGAAAAATATGAGAAGAAAAGGGGAGGACAGGATAGCTGACCCAGGACCCCCTGGCAATAGTCCCAATTAGGCTACAGGTGCCTATATTTTTATCAACCTTTCCGAAAATATGATCCTGTGGTCATGACCAGTGGGACACTCTTCCCCACGTTTTCCTGTCCCAAATTAAAATTATGCTTCCTTTTACCCTCAATTTCCTAATCAGACAAGGTTGGCACTGGCATGTATAAACCAGGGCTACGTTTCAGTTGGATTGGTTCAGTTTGGCCATCCAGGGCCTTTCCCCAACTGAATAGGGCCCAAGATGAGGGGTAAGCTGGCTTTGGAAAGCCTTTCTGAAAGTTATTTGCTTGCCTAGAATGAATAAGTCTATGCAGCCCAGAGCATTTACATAGGGCCCCTCTGTATGGGCCAATTCAATCACCTCAGCTTTCCTTGTCTTGCTTCTTTCCCCTACTCCCACCCCAACCCTCCCGAGGTTGGCTAAGAATTTCCCTCACCCCCTTTCTCATCCCTTGCAATTGATGTAGTACCTCTAAGCATGGTGCCCTAAACAGAGCCAAGTGTCCCAAAGAGATGTGATCCCAAAGCTCAGGAACTTATTCTCTAGGTTCAATGGCACTGAGGTTGTTGAACACAAGGGACATGCTAACAACTGATTAAACATTGAATGAGACTGTAAGATTAATGACACATTAATATTGTACCCATGCCACCACTGCCCAAATAAACTTGCTATTAAATTACTCTGACCATGTTACTCTTCCATTAAAAAAATCTCAGTTCCTGGGAATAAAGTAGAAACTCCTGATCCTGGCATTCAAAACCCTACACATTCTGGCTTCTACTTACATTTCTAAACTCATCTCCTACTTTACATTTCATCCAAATTGGAGTCCTCTCTGCTCCCTATTTGTGATCCACCTTTTCTCACTTCTGGGCCTTTTCTCACACTGTATCCCTGCCTGGTCCCCCATGCCTGGTATGTACTCCCCCTTATCCCTAAACTGTTTAAGTCCTTGTCTATCTTCAAAATTCAATTCAGGAGCTACCTGTTCCCTGAAGCCTCTCTGGGTCCCTTCTATTCGTGAAAATGATTTTTTTTCTTCCTTAAATATCTCATGATATTTCTTTTGGACCTCTCTTTTGTACTTGTAGTATAGTTGTATCACTCCCCTTTATCTCAGTTGTCTGTGTAACACATCTTTTTCATGTATTTAACTATATGCTTTTTGAAAGCAGGATTTATGCCCACACATACCTTTTTTTCTGGGTTTTTTTTTTGCTTTCCTTTGTATAGGGCATAGGGTTTTGAACATAAAAATCACTTAATAAAGGTATCTAGAAGGAAGAAAAGAAGGAAGTGAGAAAGAAGGGGAAAGAGAAAAATGAAGAGTGGAGAACAGAAAGGGAGGGAAGGAGGAAGAAGGAGAAAAAGTGAAGAAAGGAAGGAGAGTGGAAGAGATGGGAGAGAGAGAGATTAAGTGAAGAAGAGGGGAAGGAAAGAAGGAAGGAGGGCAAAAAGAAGGGACAGAGAAAGGGCAGATGCAGGGAGATGGAGTCAGGAAGAAAGGGTATAATATATGGCAACAAATGAAGAATCTTGAGGAAAAAATCAATCAACAAGCATTTATGAAGTTCCTATTGTTTGACAGGCACTGTGCTGAGCACCAGGAATATAAAGGCAAAAACCAGTCCCTTTTCTCAGGGAGCTTATGATCTAATGGGAGAAATAACATGCCAATAGCTATGTACAAACAAGATCTATAAGGCAGGTTAGAGTTGATCATCAGAGGAAAGACTCTAGAATTAAGGGGGACAGAAACAGGCTTCTTACAGAAGGTGGGACTATCTGAGACTCAAAGGAAACCAGGGAAGCTTAGGAGAAGGAGATAAGGAGTGAGAGCATCCTGGGCATGGGAGACAGCCAATGAAAATACTTGGAGCTGGGAGATGGACTGTTATGTGTGAGGAATAGCAAAAACTCCTGTGGAAGGGAATAAAGTAGAAGAAGACTAGAAAGGCAGAAAGGGGCCAGGTTATGAAAGGCTTCAAAAACCAAATAGAGGATTTTATACCACTGCAATTGATTGAATGGAGGGAAATGGTATGACATGGTGAGACCCGTGCTGTAGGAAGATCACTTTGATAGATGAGTGGAAGATAGACTGGAGTAAGGAGATATTTGTGTCAGGGAGACCAGTCAGCAGGCTACTGCAATAGTTTGAATATAAGGTGATTAAGGGGTGCGAAAGGGTGGTGGCAGTGTCAGAGGAAAAAAAGGAGACAAATGAGAGAGCTGTTAGGAAGGTAAAATTGACAGACAACATTGGTTTTGAGGGGGGTTGGTTAGAGAGGGTGATGAATGGAGGTTAATTACTAAGTTACAAGCCTAGGTGACTGGGAGGATGCAGGTGCCCTTGCTAGCAAAACTGAAGTTTGAAAGAGGGGAAAAGAAGATTGAGGGAAGAAGAAAGAAAAGTGTTTAAGATGAAAGCTACTTTGTTACCTATGGAGCAGGCATTTCAGAGAGCACAGTGAAATGCAGTGGATAGCTTTAGAGTGGGATGTTGATGGGGCTCAGTTAAGGGCAATGGAAATAAGAAAGTAGTTAATGGAAGACTGAGACTAGTATTGAGATAGTGGCAGCCTAGGGTTCAGAATCATTGGGATGGGGGAGAAAGTCGGGGTGAGAATATGTTAAACATTGAAGAATGAGTTCAGGTAGGCTGTCATTGTCCATGAGAGTTCAAGCTGGGGGTAGAGGTGTCCCAGAGCATCAGGCAGCAATATATAGATGGAAGGGCAAGGCAATCACTGTAGAATTTAGGTGGCCAGAGAGAGTACCTAAAGTACAATTGGATGGCTGCTCAGGAAGCCCTCCTAAGATGGCACAGGCCAGGTGACTGCTGTCGAGTTTGGTGTTTGGAGAGAGGGAAAGGCAGGTTTTAGAAAGGAGAAGGCAAGAGAAGTCATGGTTCACCTCTCTTCCAATAGTCAGAGGAGGCTTCCTGGAGGCGGTGGGAATGAGAGAAAGTTTCATGACCGAGGGGAATGAGTAGCTGGAGACTAAGTGCTAAAGTAGCTCGAAACAGTTTAGATGAGAGGAGTTTGGGGTAAATTACTCTGAAAGGAGTAGAGCTAAGGCCAAGAGAGAACTTCAAAGAACTGATTTCCATTTATCCAGGATCCAAGCCATCAAAAAGCTCAAACAACTTCACTTTTGTCTTTGAACTCTACTTTCATGAGAAGCAGTGTAGAGGACAGAACATGGGTACCAATACCAGCATCCTAGTTTGGACTCTGCCAGTGATACTGGCTTTGGGAAAAATCCCTTCTCCTCTATCTCCCCCCTCTCTAGTATCCTGAGAGTCAAAGGCTGTGAGTTCACTGAGAACAAGAATTGTGTGGTTTTTTTTTTTTACCTTTCTTTGTATCCCAAGCTCTTAGCCCAGTGCCTGGTGCATAGTAGGGACTTAATGAATACCCACTGACTGACCTTCCTAACAGAGTTGTCCCAAAGTGGAGGGGGCTACCTCACGATGTCCTTGGAGGTCTCCAAGCAGATAACCTGGATGACCATGTAGTGTGGCTTATAGTGAGACCCCTTTTGGGTGTGGATTGGACTAGTTGGCTACTAAGCTACCTTTAATTTCTATGATTCTAGAACAAAAATTGTCATCAAAGAAAGATATGGTTCTGCTGAATTCAGCTTTAGAAATCAATATATTCCGGTTCTCTGAAATTGGCAGTCTATGTTGAGCAACTTTTTAACTATAATCTTCAATAAATCAGACCACTCTACTTCCCCAAATTTCTGGATGAATGGGAGGCTGTGGTAATTAGAAGATAGTTTGAAACAGCAGTTCTCCCATTAAGGGATATGGACTTGGCTCATTTGGGGAGTTCAGGAGTTTAAAAGGCAAATCTAAATTAATCATTCCACCGCAGGATACTTACTCTGTGGGCTAGAAACCAGCTTAAAGTGTTTTTCCTATTCACTGATACTGTAGGGAGTGAGGGGTAGGTGGACTGGTGCCTACTTTGGGTCTTTCAATGGACTCTGTGTTCCTATGGAGAGAGCAGCATGCATCACTGAGCTCCTAATGAGGAGAGACGGGGAAGGAAGCCCAGTGGGAAGGCTGCAGGGACAGTGGAGTGGGTGCTGACTACCTCCCAGTGGCACAGCAGCCGACTCCGTGGGGAACAATAGCAGCAGAGAGAGGGGGCACGGTTCAGTGGGTTTAGCTTGAGGAGCAGGGGTCAGGGTTTCCAGTCTGTCTCTTATGATGTGGCCTGGCATAGGTCAAAAAGCTTTCACGGTTAATTAATTCTCTCCTTTGTAAAACAGTCACAACTGTTCTTAGTTTCACATCTCTCAGGTCATTCTATAAACACACGTGACTTCAAGGCTTAAAAACCTTCTGTGGCTCCCCACTGCCCTATAGAACAAAGGAGTTCAAGCTCCTTGGCTTGGTGTTGTACAATCTGCCTCCAAACTTCTCTCATTTCTGTTCCACATGAACTCTCTGCTCCAAGCAGACTGGTTTACTGACTGTCTCCTGAAAACACCATATTTATTTCCATCTCTCTACTTTTGTTCATATCATCCATCTTTATAGTATGCCCTCCCCCCCATTTCCTCAGCCTGATTTCTACCCACATGTCAAGTTCTAACTCCTCTGATCACCTTTCCTGCCCACCCAGTTCCCCTCCTCTGAATATATTCTGTAAAACTTGTCTGTCATTAGCCATTTGGTTCTGATTATATGTCGGCTTGTGTTGTTAGCTGGGCAGGGGACTGGCCTAAGTGACCTGGCTGAGATGACCTCTTGCTATTTCCCCCAAAGTGACAACCTAAGGGAACCAGGCAGGTGGGTCACCCAGTATTATCCAGCACACTCTGTGGTGGGCTCTCTCTTGCTAAAAACTCTTTGGTCACAATCCCATAATCAAAAGCTGTGCATTTATGGCAGGGGCTTGTAAAGTGCAGTCTCTGAAATGGGACACATTCTCCTCCCAAAAGACTAGAGATGCAGGCCCTGGGAATCAAGGGTTATCCTAATGGCTTGCATTTACATAGCAATGTGGGGTTTATAAAGATGTTTCATCACCACAATCTCTTGAGAGTCAGGGCATTTACCTATTATTGCCCCTGTTTTATAGCTGAAGCAACTGGAAAGTCATCAAGTCAATGAACATTTATTAAGCACCTACTATATACCAGATACTATGCTAAGCTCCGGGGATACAAAGAAAGCAGTAGGGAGGGGGGTGGGTGGGTGGCACAGAAATCCAGCCCCTTATAGTCTGATGGGGGAGCCAACATGCAAACTAATGTATAAACAAGATATATATGTGGGGGTGTGTGTACATGTGTGTATACATATACGTATATACACGCATACATGTATGCATATCTATGGAAGATTACCATTGCAAGAGATCAAATAATGTGTTCGTGACTATATAGCTATTAGAGGAGGGGATAGAGGCTAGACGTAATTTCATTGGTGTCATTCAGTAGTGTCAAACACAAATGGAAACAGGGGTCACTCATCCATATATAAAGATTCCCATGTCAGCACATTGATTTAGTTTTGAAATGTAATATTATCTATATTTTACTGCATTTTTATTTATTTTGTTAAACATTTCCCAATTACAAAGAACAACTGAGCAACAAAAAACCAATTTAATCTGGTTCAGGCCCCACTTGGGAATTCTATAATGAGGAACTTCCCGTATCAGTGCAGGTCAGCATCCACTCTGCAACTTAGAGTGTTAGGGCAGAGGCTCTTAGCCTGGGCTCACAGCCCCGCAAGTGGTCCATGGAGACATTTCAGGGGATCTGTTAACTTGGATAGAAAAAAAAAATCTATCTTCATTTGTACTAACTGTGAAGTGAAATTCAGTATTTCCTCCAATTACTTAAAAAAGTTATTCTACGAAGGAGTTTATAGACCTAGCCAGCCTGCTAAAGGCATCCATGACACAAAATAGAACCCCAGTCTTAGAAAGATGTTTGGAGCACTGATATGTTAAGTGATTTGCCCAGCATCACTGAGTCATTTTATGGCCCCAGGCAAAACTTGAACTCAGGTTTCCCAGATTCCAAGGCCAGCTCTCTATCCAATATGCCAATATTCAATTCAGGAAGTGTTTTTTATTATTATGCTCCTACTATGTGCAAGGAATGGATGCTTTTCAATCTACATGCTTAGTGGGCAGCCTCAATCTACAAAATCATAGATTTATTTGAGTGCAAGGTACTATGCTGGGAATACAAAGTAAAAAATAAGATGGACTGGATCCTTAGGGAGCTTACAGTCTACTGGGCAAAACAATACATGCACAATGAGCACACAAAAATTTTATATAAAGTAATTACAAGATAATTTTTTGGGAGGGAGGAGGCACTAACAGCAATGAGGAGGAAGGACAGCACTCAGGGAGGAGGTGGTGATTGAGTTAAGTTTTGAAAGAAACTTGTTCAGTCGTTTAGTCACGTCTGACTTTGTGTGAGCCATTCCCATTTGGGGTGTCTTTCTCCAGCTCATCTGACAGATGAGGAACTGAGGCAGATAGAGTTAAGTGACTTGCCCAGAGTCACACAGCTAGCAAATGTCTGAGGCTGGATTTGAACTCAGGAAGATGAGTCTTCCTGACCATGTCTGGCACTCTCTCCTCTGTGCTACATAGCTGCTCCTTTGAAAGAAATTAGGTGTTATAATAATAATAATAATAATAATAATAATAACAATAACATATATGTATATGATATATACATATATATCACAATATACCAGGCACTGTGCTAAGTGCTTTATAAATATGATTTCATTTGATCCTCACAACAACCCTGTGAAGTTGATGCTATTAAGTATTATCCCCATGTTACAGATGAGGAAACTAAGGCAAACAGGTTAAGCTATTTGCCCAGTGTCACACAGCTAGTAGTGTTTGAAGCTGGATTTAAACTCAGGAAGATGAGTCTTCCTGACTCCAGACCTAGAGTTTTATCCACTGTGCCACTTAATTTTTAAGAGGCAGAGGTAAGGAGGGAATGCATTCCAGGCACAGAATCAGTCAATAAGCATTTATTAAGTGCCCACTGTATGCCAGGTACTATGCTAAAAGCTGGAGATACAAATAAAGGCAAAAGACAGTCTCTGCCCTCAAAGGGCTCACAATCTAATGAGAGAGACACAAGCAAACACATATGTATAAACAAGATACATATACATATATACACATATGTATACATATACATACATACATACACATATATGTATATATATATGTATATATATGTGTGTATATATATATGCTTTAGACAGGAGATGGAAGCAATCGAGAAGGCCAGTTTGGCTGACCTACTATGTGCTTGAAAGGGTCCTTTCTACTATACAAAACTCACTGTCCATCCCTCATTTGTGTGTGTGTGTGTGTGTGTGTGTGTGTGTGTGTGTCTGTGTCTGTGTTTTCCTACTTTGAGATGTGTGAATGTCACAGCCTAATCCAACACAGGATGAATCTAGGACACCAAGCACCAGAGAAACTTGATACTCCAGCCCCTGAAACTTGGGATGGATTCCCCAAGGCTAAAGATGAGGATGAGGATGAGGAAGAGACCTTGAGTGTGAATGAGGTCAGAAGAACCATGTTCTTCTCTCCCTTTGGCTGCTCCCAGAATACCAGGAGGCCACCTCCTCATCATAGCAAGATGTTGTCATGGGTCTGATTGACAGAATAGAACAAGAATGATATCATGGGAGAAGGGAGAAGGAAGCTGGGATGGGAGCCATCAGGGATCCTGCGGGTGCCAAGAGGCTGCCACTCTAAATTTACAGTGTTCCAGGCATAGCATACTATGTATCCTTTCAGCCTGAGCCTTTCCTGACTGAATATGAAAGCTGGTCTAAATAAGCGTTTCTGGGAAGGAATGTGCCTGTGCCTTGTACGAAGTAAGCGCTTGATAAAGGTTTACTAATTGAGTCTTTCAAGCAGGCACCAGGATCTTAACTCCATGGGCACTTTGTATCACTGTATCATTTTCAGATACTTTTTCTTTTTTTTTTAATTAATTTATTTTGAATCATCAACAATCACTTCTATAAGCTTTTGAGTTTTAAATTTTTCTCCCCCTCCCTCGCCATCTCCCTCCCTAAGACAGCACACAATCTGATACAGGCTATACATACACATTCCTATGAAACATATTTTCACATTAGTGATATTGTAAGTAAGAATTAGAGCCAATAGGAGGAACCACCAGAAAGAGGAAACAAAACACAGCAGAAGGAAAAAAAATAGCAAATAGTATGTTTCAATCAGATGCTTTTTCTAACCCTTGCCAAAGTCCCCAGGACTTTTTCATGTGAAGACATCTGTAACCTACTAGACTGGAAACTTCATGAAGACAAGAACCATCTGAAAAATAATTAGGAATTTTTGGACTGGGGGCAAGTACAGTAAAAGATGTCCTTGGTTATGGAACTGGGGAGGGGAAAATGAGAGCCCAGGACATCAAACCTCATGAAAAGGAACCCTGGGACACCACAAGGTTGTAGCTGTAGCTGTTGTGAGGACAACATGGGGAGAGCTATCAGGAAGCTTTTTATTTTAACTAATTATTCTTGGCAAGTAGGTGTTGTCAAGTTGTTTCTTCATATTTGGCACCCAAGATGCCTGATTCCTGGGAATGGAGTAGGGAGGGTGGGCAGGAGATGGGAGGTTGAGTGATGGCCCCTACAGCAAATAAAGAGGTTGATGGGCTGGGGGTGGGGATTGAAAGAGGGATTGAAGCCAAGTTCCCCCTAATCTTTAAAGTATCATGGTAGAATACTGGAACAAACCCAGACCTTAGGGGTCATCTACTCCAGTGGAGTCAAACTCAAATAGAAATAGGGGCCACTAATTGTTACAAAAGAACCCTTGTTAACCCCATATGGACTTAGTTTTAAAATATGTTGTCTATGTTTTATTGTATTTTTATTTATTTTGTTAAATATTTTCAATGACATTTAAATCTGTTTTAGCTACACTGGAGTGTTATGGACTACATGTTTGACACCTCTACAATCATGTCAAACAGGAAGAAAAGGAGTCCTCAGAAAAGGGAAGTGACTTATTCAAGGTCATTGAAAAAAGCTCATTTAATGACTTTTTTTTCAAAACCAGACCTGTGATTTTGTGGGTGTGGCTCCTCTCCACCAATTTCAGTTAGGCACCTTCTCAGCAATTTATATTCTTAGAGAATTGCTTGAGGGCAATGAGTCAAGTAGTCAATAAATATTTTAGTAAATGAACTCAAGCCAGTGCTGAGTGCTGAGGATACCAAGAAAGAGATCTCACAGCCTAATGGAGGGGACAATATTCAAAGAACTATGTCCAAAGGAGGAATTCACAGGATAGATTGGAGGAAATCAACAAAGGGAAGGCACTGGCATTCAGGAGGATGGAGAAAGGCTTCCTGTTGCAGGTGGCATTTTAGTTGGGATGGGAAGAAAGCCAGAAGAGTTTAAGTAACTTGCCCAGGGTCACACAGTCAATAGATATCAGAGAATGGACTTGAACTCAGGCCTTCCTGACTCAAATGTCAGATTTCTAGATACCATCATACTATTTCTCATGACTCATTTAACTCTTGATGAAATTGAGACAGAGTTGCGGCAGAAGATGAATGGAGCCCAAATCGAATAGACTCACAGACTATTAGAGCTGGATGTTGTTAGAGTTTAGACACAATCTTGTCCAACTCCCTCATTTTATAGAGGGGGAAACTGAGGCCTGGAGTTAATATTAGGGCAGGAACTAGAACAACCCAGCTCTTCTGACTCTGAATCTAATGCACTTTCTACTAGTGTATTTAAATTTGGTTTTCTGACATAGGGCCAGGCCTTTCAATTGGGGACACCAGCCCTTCCCAGACCTAAAGTCTCATGACTCAGGATGAACAAGAGACAGCCTTCGATCTTTCCTAGTGTCCTCTGACTCCAAGCCCACCCACTCCAGGGAGGACAGTCTACAGGGAAAGCCAGACCTGAGTCTGTCCCAGGCTGTGGGAAGAAGGATGGGGGAAGTGGCTGGAGGAAGAAGGGGAGAGCCTCTGAGGGAGAGTATGTACACCTATCACTTCATCTTCCCTCTCCCAATTTATGGCTTGCCATAAATTATTTATTTATGGCTCACGATGTACCGTTACTGACACTGAGGTGCCCAGATTGAGAGGGCTGGGCCCAGGGATCACCTCTTCTCCCTACTACTAGGCCTAAGCCAGGGCAAACCAAAGGTCCTGCCCGCTGGGTCCTTCACTCTCCCTCTCAACAGAACCTGGAGAATACCACACGACTGAATTAGAGCTGAGCCCTAAGCTTGTTGTCACCACAGTATTCTTCCACTCTCTTTTTCTGGTTCCTCCAAAATGACACAGGTCGTCTTCACTTTACGTAATGTAATATTCACAGAAAACTCGTCTGTAAATCAAATTTCAGCAAGTTGGATCCTATCTTGAATGGACAGGGAGAGATTCCTACTTAGAGAAACTGCAGTAGATCTTTTGGAAAACAAAAATTCCCTCTCTAGTATACAGAACCAGAACACTGCCTTTGGGAGTTAGAAAGACCTACGTTCAAATCCTGCCTCAGACACTAACCGTGTAATACAGGGCAACTCTCTTAGCTTGTTTGCCTCAGTTTTCTTATCTGTAAAATGGGAATAGTAATAGCACCTACCTCATAGGGTTGTTGTAAGGATTAAATAATAGAGTTCAACGGACAAACAGATGTGCTGAAAAGCAGTTGGAGGGTAGGATGAGAAGTTCTAGCCAGTAATACAGCACTGAGTCAGGAAAATGGGTTTGATGAAGAATCACTGCCCTGGGTCCCAAGTTCCCCTCACTTGCTGGACATTGACTCTTCAGAAGGCCATAAATGGAAAAGCAGATGGGGGAAGCTTGCCAGATTCTGGTGGGAGTTACTAACAGGGAGGTTTGTATGAAAGCCCCGATGTTCTAGGAATTTCTGAGTTTTGGAATTTGGGGGCATTCTTATAGACTGGATTTGGGCTACCAAAGTTTGGAAGGCGCCATGGGCATGACATTTATGTAAGAGTTGTTTCTAATAAATTTCATTATTCTTTTGCAAAGAGCTATATATAGTCAAAATGAATTTATATCATTAGCTCCTCTGGTATTTAAAGCCCTTCTTCTCAGTCTAGCTCCAGTCCCTTTTTCTAGGCCAATAACATTTTATTCTGCCTTGCATATTCTACGCTTTTGCTAAACCAACATACTTTCATTTCATCTCGTGCCTGCCTGCCAAGGCACTTGCTCTGCCCCTATGCCTGGAATTCACTCCCTCCTTCCTGTGCCTTGTAGAATCGTTAGCTCCTCCAAGGCTCAGCTCAGGTGCTTCTTTCTTCAAGAGACCTTTCCTGACTCCCCTAGTGGGTAGTGCCTTCCACCTCCCCCCATCACTTTGTATTTATTCATCTGTGAACATGCTGTATCTCTCTAGTAGAATGTAAGTTTCTTGAGCTCCATTATTTTCACTTCTGGATTTGCTTCCCCGACTTGGCCCCAGAGTAGACTCTTAATAAATGCTGCTGATTGACTGATGTGATTAAGGTCCATTGAACCACAGCAGGAAAGAAGAAGGATGGAGTTTTCTGGTGACCAGGGGCTAAGCCAAGTGTTTAAGTGGATAAACCCCGCCAGATAACCTCTGTAACAAGATAAGTGCTGTCACCCACAAACAGTTTGCATCTGATATAAAGTCTTTCCAGGTCTAAAAGCCTATGAATAGAGGAAATAAGATTAGTTTGGTATGACTTGCTCTTAGTTAAACCATGCTGGCTTTTTAAAAAATCATTGATTCCTTTTCTGGGTAAGCAACCTCTGATCTGGTCAACATTGTCCTTGGTGGTTAAAATGGATAAAGGTCAGATAAATGGTATAGACAATAAGGAATTCAAGGGAGGGAGACATTAATACCTGAGCATTAATTGGTGGTGCAGTGGATAGAGTGCCAGGTCTGGAGTCAGGAAGACTCATCTTCATGAGCTCAAATCTGGCCTCAGATGCTTCTATCTGTGTGACCCTGGGCAAGTCATTTAACTCTGCCTGAGTTCCTTATTTGTAAAATGAGCTACAGAAGAAAATGGCAAACCACCGCAGTATTGTTGCCAAAAACAAAACCCAAAAGCAAATAGGTTCCTGAAAAGTCAGACACAATTGAAAGGACTGAACGATAACAAATAAATTAACTAAATTAAAGTAGAAAATACAGTCACAAGGGAATAGAATATACAAAAGGGTTGAGTCTTGACTGGAGGAAGAAGTGAGAAATGTCACCCAGGAAGGACAGATCTAATTGTGCCCTTTGTGAAGGAAGCGAAGGAAGTGAATGAGCTCAGACTGCTGGAATTCACATAATGGCTCTAGATGAGTGGGAGGAAGGGGAGACCTGATTGAAAGGGGCAAAGGGAACATTGAGAGCAAAACCGAGGGGTACCAAAGCCAAGCTCCACGCATCTTTCTGGTGCCTGGACAACTGAGCTTTGACAATTGATGGGTAATACACATGGCCTCCTGACTCTCTTTGTTAGAGCCTTCATTGTGTGCCTCCATTCCCCATCTTGACTCTCCTACTTCCAAAATGGATATTTCATGGCCTTTTAAATAAATCTCTTTAGCTTCAGTGGTTTGGAATAACACACTCAAAGGTTTTAAAATCAACCTTGCTGGCCTCGCCCTTATCAGACCATCCTTGCCAGTTTAATCTCTGATGAAATCCCACTTGCTTCATGGATTGGGCTGGGGGCTTTTTGTACTGTCACCAGCACTGCTGTGAAATGCTATTCCATCAGATTTCAAAGGGCTGGCCAGCCTGTCTCTGTGTGTTAGCTTCACCTTCTACCTAAAAAACGATACTTATGATCATATAGTTAGAGCTAGAAGGGGCCTCAAAAGACATTCAGGAGAGCCCTCTTTTACAGATGGGGAAACTGTAGCCGAGATACTACGTTGCAGAATTAGGATTTGAACCCTGGCTGTTGGACTTTGAATCCAAAGCTCTTTCTTCAGCACTCTCCAATGATGCAATAATCCTTTGTGTGCCCAGACAACATACCAGATGGAAACATTCTTAATACCACGATGAAAACTTAATTTTAATCACAAAGATAAGCATGTGCCCACATGTTTGGGGCCTAAAAGTCACTAAAAGGAATACTTGTCTTCCTTCTCATCCCCTTTCATTTTTTGTGGGCAGACACAAGTGGGGCTCCACCTGGGATTTCACTGGCCTAGGGAACCCCCAGGAATAGAGTCTCCCTCTGCCTCTGCAGCTGACACTCTTAAAGCTGCCTACACCACTGAGACATTACTCCAGGGCCACAAAGCCAGGAAGAGTCAGAGGTTAAGACTTAAACCCGGGGCATCCTGGCTTTGAGGCCAGAGCTCTCTCTCTCTCTACACCATGCTGCCTCCTCATTTTTCACATTCATGAAAGTATATGTTGTTGTTGAGTTGTTCCAGTAGTGTCCAACTCTTCATGATTCCATTTATGGTTTTCTGGGCAAAGATACTGGAGTGGCTTGTCATTTCCCTTCTCCAGCTCATTTTACAGAGGAGGAAACTGAGGCAAACAGGGTTAAGTGACTCGCCCAGGGTCCATAGCTAGTTAGTGTCTGAGGCCAGATTTGAACTCAGGTCCTCCTGACTCTAGGCCTGGTGCTCTATCCACTGCTCCACTTAACTACCCCTCATGAGAGTATATACTTTAGACAAATTTCAGTGTCTAGGGCCTAGACAAATGTTTGCTCTCTGGACCTTTAGGCAGGCCTTCCTACTGTCCTGAATCAAAATCTGAACCCTCCTGTTGAAACATGATAGAATAAATAGCATTTGGACAGCAGTGCTGGTGGCAATACAAAAAGCTCCCAGCCCAACCTCTGGAGCAAATGGGATTTCATCAGAGATTAAACTGGGGAAGGATGGTCTGATAAGGAAGAGGCCAGCAAGGTTGATTTAAAAACCTCCTGGTATGTTATTCCAAACCACTGAAGCCAAA
Source organism: Phascolarctos cinereus (assembly GCF_003287225.1). Lineage (NCBI taxonomy): Eukaryota > Metazoa > Chordata > Mammalia > Diprotodontia > Phascolarctidae > Phascolarctos > Phascolarctos cinereus. Next base: position 372,177,453 of record NW_027555847.1, read on the forward strand.
GAGATTTATTAAAAAGGAATCCTTAGCGTCCTTCAAGGCTCTTTTTCAGGTGCCATCTAACGTTGGGAAACCTTTCCTGATTCTCCTCAAATTATCTCATCTTTATTTATCTGTGTAGATGTTGTATCTGTTCCAGTAACCTGCAAGCTCCACGAGAGCCTGAGACTAGTTTTTGTCTTTATAGGCCTGGGTCCTCATACACAGTAGGTATTTAATAGATGTTTGTTGAAATGAATTTACCTATTGAGATGCCTGAAAGGCAGAGGGTATGGAGAGGCCAGGGCCATAGAGGCCAAAAAAACCACTAGAGAGATTGGGTTTAGATTTTGGCTCAGGACAATAGATAAATAAACAGTGTAGCGTAATGTAGTAAAATAGGAGGCAGCTAGGTGGCTCAGTGGATAGAAAGCTGGCTCTGCAGTCAGGAAGTTCAAATCCAGCCTCAGATACTTACTAGCTGTGTGACCCTGGGCAAGTCATTTAATCTCTGTTTGCCTTAATCCACTGGAGAAGGAAATGGCAAACCATTCCAGTATCTTTGTCAAGAAAGCTCCATAGACAGTATGGTCTAGGAGTTAGATACAACTGAAGGACAGCAACAGTATAGTAGAAAGAGCCACGGAAAGGAAATCCAGAGAGCTGGATGCTAGCTCTGGCTCTTTTGGTAGCTGGATGTGTGACACTGGGCCAGTTAACCATGCTGTTCCTCTCCCTGGCCCCCATCTTCCTCATTTGTAAAATCAAAGGACTTGGGAGAAATAACCAAGAAGGACTGAGAACCTGTTTAGCTCTGGCATTCTTTAAGCCTAATTTCACCAAAGGAAAGACTCACTCTTAACACCTAGCTAGTATATATGACTCATGGAACTGTACCAGGTTAGAAAGAAACAAGTCAGGGCAAAAGTAAGACTTCTCAGCCCCAAAGAGAGAGGGAGGGGCCAACATGATATCTGCAAAGTCAGTGTTGGGCAGTGGTTCTTGGTCTCACAGGATCCTTTGACACTCTTAAAAATCATGAAGGACCCTAAAGAGCTTTTGTTTAGGTGGGCTCTCTCTATCAATATTTATTGAATTAGAAATTAAAATGAAAACTGATCAATTAAAAACCTATTTAATTCACTTAAAAACAATAATAAACCCCCTTGTACGTCAACATAATATTTTTATGAGAAATAACTATAATTTTCCAAAACTCAAAAAAAAAACCCCTTAGTGAGAAGAATAGCATTTTTAACTTTTTTTCCCCCTTCAAATCTCTTCAATGTCTGGCTTAATAGAAGGCAGTTGGACTCTTAGATCTACTTCTGAATTCAATCTGTTTTGGTCAAAGCACATGAAGAAAATCTGACCTTGCACAGATAATGGAGTTGGAAAAGGGAGGATCATTTTGATAGGCAAATAATGGATAAGCATTATTATAAAAATAGTTTTGACCTTGGCAATATCATGAAAGGACCCCCAAGGGTCCTTGAACCACACTTTAAGAACCACTGAAGCCCAGGTGGGGAGAGTTGGTCTTTGTACTTCTGACCTTGGGGGTCAGGGAGCAAGACTCAACTCTTGGTAACTTCAATGCACAAGTTGCTTATGAGTTTATTAGAGGAAGCTTTCCTTATCCACTATAGCCCTGTTAATTTCCCCTTTCTTCTCAACTCTGACACATAATTTAAGCACTTAGAGTTATAAGATCATAGAATTTAGAAATGGAAAGAGAGCTTGGAGATTAATTAGTCCAATTCCAGCCTGTATGGCACCAGGAGACTGAGGACAGAAAATTGGGTTACCCCAGGAACCAAATGGGCAGGGTTCTTCCCCAATAAAACTGTCAAGTGGCCAAGTTTGGCTTCTGTGTCCTTGCACTTTTCTTTTTACTTTTCTTCTACTCCCCATAGCTTCTCATCTCCTTGCTCCTCCCCCCAGAATGGAATAGCTATTTATTTTCTTTACATAAAAGAAATGCTTAACACAAAAGACTCACAAGCTTTCAGTGACAAAGACTTAAGTAACAATTATGATAACTGCTGTAATATTTCCTATTACTTTCCCCCACCTCCCATTCCCAGGCACCCAGGGTTCTCCTGATCACTGTCCCTTTCTCCTCCCTCTCTATGAAAACCTGATTTCAATTAATTACCTCTGGTGTCCATGTGTGGAATGAATCTGATAAATTCATAAATTCATTTATCCTAATGTTCTCCTTTCTAGGGGGCTTGCATTTTAATAGAGGACAGTGACTTAACCTAAAGGAATGGTGAAACAATAGAATCACAGACTCTTAGAGCTGAATTCCACCTTAGGGCTCCTCCAGGTCAGCTTTCTGCCTGATCAATGAATCCCTTCTACAGCAGTCCAAACAGTGACTACCCAGCAGAAGTTAAGTGAACCTTCAATAACAAGGATTAATTAGACACATCAAAATGTTACAGAAAAAAGCACTGGGCCAGAAGTCAGGCTACCTGGGCACTAATCCTAGTACTAACCTTAACTTACTGTCTGACCCTGAGCTTCAGTTTTCTCATCAGTAAAATAAAGAGATTGGATTGGATGTCTCCACTCTCATAGACATTTTCCCCCTTCATCACCACCACCGTGTGCCACTAATGAGCAGGTAAACCCAAGCCCTGGGAGTGGAAGCACCTCCCCCAACCCATGACCCCCATCCTGCTTCCATCCCAGCTCCACTCCAGCCATTCTGGGAAGAAACCCCTGAGGAGATACAACTGAGCAACTGTTTCTGCCATCTTGTAGTCCCAGCCACTGAAGACCCAGAATGTTCTTAGTTCTTGCCACCAATGTTCTTGGCATTGTAAAATGGTTCATCAGTAAATGGTATGATTTTAATAGTACCCTAAGAACCATGGACTTTTCCAACTGACTCCAGGTGAAATCACTGAAGTGTTGTCTCTCCCATTAGAATGTGAGCCCCTGAGTGCAAGAAGTCTTACTTTTCCTTTCTCCCCCCTCTCCCAACACTTAGCACAGTGTTTTACTTTGCATATAGTAAGTGCTTAATAAATGGGGCAGCTAGTGAGTTTATGGGATATCACACTGGGTTCAGAGCCAGGAATATTAGAGTTCAAATCTAGCCTCAGAGACTTACTAGCTGTGTGACCCTGGCAAGTCATTTAACCTCTATTTGCCTCAGTTCCTCATCTGTAAAATAGGGACACACTGGAGAAGGAAATGATAAACCACTCCAGTATCTTTGCCAAGAAAACCCGATGGACAAAGTCCATTGGGTCATGTAGAGTTGGACATAACTGAACAAGAAGAAATGCTTAATAAATGCTTTTTCATTCATTCATTCATAGGCTCTAAGATTCTAGGGATTGGGTGGGGGTGAAGAGGTCTATGTTAAATGCTGCCCCTTAAATCATTGGCCACAGGTGGTCACCTAGTTCAGTTGAACCTATGGCTGGCCATCCCAGGAGACGTGGGAGTCCTGAAGGGCAGACAGATGCCCTTGTGTCTAGCTCTCCAAACCCATACAGGGAAAACTTGGGGTCATGAGATGACTTCAGAGGCATCAAGTGCTTACAGGTGGATTTCAGCGGCACCTCCAGAGCCTGCATTCTACGCATTCCTTCTGTATTTTCTTCTTTCATCTGGATAAATGATGTGGTTCAAGAGAGGGTAGGCTGTGCTGTGCTCCTTTGTGCAGGAGACACGGTGCTCCTGAGTTTGAGCTCTTTGTAAGAGGATGTTTTCTTGGGCTAAGAGTTAAGATGCTTTTTTTTTCTTTTCTTTCGGTGGATTGCTACAGACTTATCCTCAGAAGTAGCACTGCTTGATCTGGTCCTGACCAGTTCTTTAAGGAAAAAAACAAACCCCTAATCAAAAAACCAACCACTACCCTGAGACACACAGGCAGGTAGCCTCGAGCGCAGTGCCAGGCATGCTGGAGACAGTCGATGCTGATGTATGACAGTCCTCACAGAAGTATAGGTGCTCTCAATCACTACTTACTAGGCATGGGAAACTTCCGTGTAAGGAGAGCCCAGCAACAGGCACCGTGGGAATTCAGTGGACTTGAACAAACATTTAGTGGTGCAGTGGAAAGAGTTGAGTCAGAGGACTGGATTTGAATTCTAGCTCTTCTGATTCTTCCTGATATGCCCTTGGACACTTCATTTTCATACAGTACAAACTGGATCAAGCTAAATGAATACAATAGGTACAAAAAAAGTACAGAAACCCCCATACTTAGGTAGTGTGAGTTCCCATCCCACTGAGGGGATCAGCAAGGATTCCTGGAAGAGGTTGGCCATGGATTAGGCCAGGAATGAAGGGAAGGGTTTCAAGGGCAGAAAAATAGGAGGGATTAAGGAATAAACCCATTCCAAGGATAATAAGAATATTCAGAGGTAGGAGAGAACAAGACAGACTGGGAATGGTGGGAAGTCCAGTTTGACTGGACAGCATCAGAGAATATTGTTAGATAAAGCTAGAAATGCAAGTTGAAGCTAGATGGCAGAGGGCCTTGAATGCCAGACAAAAAAGGCAATACTTCATTTTAGATTATGAATCTAGGGCTGGAAGGAACCTTAAAGGTCACCTAGTCCAACTACCTTTTATAGATGAAGAAATGGGGGCCTAGAGAGAATAAGTGACTTACCCATAGGTAGGAGGAGTCTGTGGGCAGTGACTCAAGCAAATAGCCCAGTATTCTATTCTTTGTGCTAAAGGTTCAGTGACCCTGGGTGAGGGGCTGACTTTAGGCTCCATCTTCCAGAGGAGAAGTATGTGCAGTTAAACAAGCATTTAACATGCTGCTCAGGCACTTCTGAGCTGTCTCAGGGAGGTGTCTGATGGTTCTTGAAATTTACACAGTGCTTAAGTGACACGGGTTAAATTTTTTTTTTTAAGATCTACTTATTTATAAGATAAATTCAAATGTGAAATGCTGTGATCCTTCAGATGCTTCTTCTCGGCCACAAAGAGGAGGGAATCTATTAGAACATCTGTCAGGGCAGGAAAGGATTCCTAATAGGAGCAGAGACCCATGTGGGGGAAAGGACCATCAGTGGAGTGGGTCATCCTGAGTGATTCCAAAAAAAGGGTCAGTCCTCCTCAAGTCCATCCCCAACTTATAACTTGGAAGATGAGCCTCAAAGTGAATTCAGCATTAAAGCTGAGAGGCGATTTCTGAATTTGGAAGAGCTGTCAACGAGGGGCAACCCGGACTGGTGATGACAGTTATGACGACACACAGTAGGTACTAAATCAACATGTGTTGAATTAAATATAATTGTATCCCTTCCGACCCATATAACACTCTATCTGTTTTCACATCCATTATTTTATTTGGTCCTCACAACCACTTAGTGAGGTAGATAAGGCAGGAAATGAATGAATGCATGAATGAAAAAAACATTTACTTAGTTCCTACTATGTGACAGGCAATGTGTCTGGGAATATTATCTGCATTTAAGACATGAAAAAATTCATGTAGACCATGTACTGGTTGGGCTGGAACCCCAGCATTGCCCAGGGGGTCAGAAGACCTGGGTTCTAGGCTAAATTGTGCCATATGTTAACTTCATGCCCTACGGAAAATCACTTCTTCATGCCTCAGTTTTCCCATATGCACAATGTGGATAGAATCAGCTCCTAAATCCTCTTTAACTCTAAAATTCTATGACTTTGATTTGCCCAAGGTCACATTTTGACCTTGGAGACAGCTAAGTGGCACAGCTGATAGAATGCCAGGCCTGCAGTCAGGAAGATTCATCTTCCTGAGATCAAATCTGGCCTCACACACTGACCAGCTGTGTGACCCTGGACAAGTCACTTAACCTTATTTGCCTCAGTTTCCTCATTTATAAAATGAGCTGGAGAAGGAAATGGCAAATGCTCCAGTATCTCTGCCAAGAAAACCCCAACAGGGGTCACAAGGAGTCAGCCACGACTGAAACAACTGAAGAATAACAACCCTTTGACCAGTGAGTAACTAGGTCTCCTGATTCCTAGCCTGCTGCTCCTCCCTCTGCACTACTGTCTCCTGTTATACTGTCTTTTAGTTTTACATGGACAAGGCCTATGTCTGGAGTAGGGACACATAACCTCCAGTAAAACCAATGCCCAAGCCAAACCCTAGAAATAAATGACTGGGCAGTCAAGGATTATAAGGAGCAGTGTGACTTTTAATTTTAGGGCTCCCTCCCCTGCCCCCGAGTTAAATTTGGACCATCTTACTTTGTCTCAGATTATAGTCCCCTGGACACCCCCTTAACTCAGGTCTTCCCTTTGGGGGCTGTCTGGGCCAGAGGTTTCCATTTAGAGAGGATTTAACACCTTTTTTCTAAAATTGAGGCTCCCACAGATACCAGGGGAAGATAGAGAAGTACAGTGTGTCCAGGCATGGACATTCCACTTGAAGCACCCATATTAATAACCCAGATCTACCCTCTAAGACACATCAGCCCAGAAAGCATGTGGTTGACTAGCTAGTGAGCTTGGTAATTTTGGAGATCTGTTATGACCATAAATCTATAAAATGACAGTGGCACTGAATAATAAATGGACATATCATTCTTTAAGGTTTATAAAACACTTGGCGTATCTTCTCACATTGAAATTTCTCAACCACCTTACAAGGTGTACTATATGTATTATTATTATTCACCATTTTACAGATGAAGAAACTGAGGCAGATATGAAATAACTTGCCTAGGGACATACAGCCAGTAGGTAAATGTGTGAATCTTCCAGATTCCAAGTCCAGTGTTCTTTCCACTGTGCCATGTGAGCAAACTGACTTCCTTACTGCCGCCACACTGATGATTGATTTTTCTGAAGATACTGGCTTCCTTTGCCTCCATTTTCCCTTCAGACTCAAGCAAAACCCATAATTCCAAAGAGGCAATATGGCACATCACAGTGGGTCCCCCAGGCCTCCTGTATCTCTGGGCTGAGATCTCACTGAGACCAATAATGTGCTAAGGGAGCTGAGGACAAGGACGTGATGTTCTCTTAAGAATGAGGACAGGAAGATCAGCCTCACTGGGGAAGCTCTGAGCCCTTAGGGTGTCAGAATCACACAAAGACTCTTCTTCTAAGAGCAGATGCACACAATCACAACCCCACTTATCCATTGGGTGAGGGACACAGAAGCCTTAAAGAAAAACAAAAACCCTTCTCAAAGAGGCACGCTGGGAGTCTAAATTTCCCAACCCTGCTATGCCAATCTTTCCCTCAGATGACATACAGGGTCAAGAACAATCAGCTGGGAGTCAGGAGATCTAGTGTGAGCTCTGCTAATTAGATAGGTCCTTTGTCTCTAGGCCTCAGTTTCTCATCTGTAAAACAAGGACACCACTATTTGCCTCAGAGGTTCAGTATGGGATGTGTAAGATAAATGAAAAACATCAAATACATGGTGACATTTATTGTTGTTGTTATTTTGAGGGGCCATGGAGGAGGCAGAAGCTGAGGGCTCCAGACCAAGAATTAGGCAGTCAGAGCACCTCCTGGCCATGTCCCTGGCTTCCCTCTCCTGAGTGGCAAAGCTAATTTTATCCAAGAAATAAGCTACCAGGACCATGTAGCTGTCTAAATCCTTCACAGCTTGAAGGAAAAAAAAATTCCTTGTTAGAGACTGAACGGGGAAAAAAAGCCCTTGTTAGAGAATTCTTAAAGGATGGCCGGCATCTGAGCAATCAAAATAACCCTTACACAATGATACAGGGTGTCCCAAAAATTCAAGTGCAGTTTTAAGCTTTGATGGCTTCAAGAAAAGAGTTATCAAAGAGGGGATCTGGAGACTTTCATCTTCAAGAGCTACAAAACTGCACCTAAGTCTTTTGCAATACTCTGTACAGCTTTCTTTTGTTCATTTTAAGGCATTTATTTTCTCTTCCTCTCCTATCTTCCTCATGGCAGGAATAAGGAGGGAAAAAGGAAAACAAAACCTTTGTAACAAGTAGGCAACAGGGGGGCATAGTGGATAGAGCACTGGTCCTGAAGACAGAAAGACCTGAGTTCAACTCTGACCACAGACACTTACCAGCTATGTGACCCTGAGCAAATCACTTAACCTCTGTCTGCCTCAGTTTCCTCATCAGGAAAATGGGGATGATGACAGCACCTACCTCCTAGGGTTGTGAGGATCAAATGAGATAATAATTCTAAATCACTTAGCACAATACCTGGCACATGGTTGGTGTTATATAAATGTTAATCATTATTATTATTATTATTATTATTATAGTCAAGCAAAACAAACTCCCATACCAGCCATGTCTGAGAGCATGCATCTTACTTTGTCTATTATTCCAACACCTTTCTGTCAGGAGACTACACAATTTTCTTTCTTTTCTTTTTTTAAATTTTATTAATTTATTTTGATTTATCAACACTCATTTCCATATGCGAGACTACACAATTTTCAAAAGAAAGTTCCCCATCCATGATCACATTTGGTTCTTAGAAAAATCTTAGGCTATAGGTAGGTCAGGGATTATGATTCTCCTCTGACAAGTGAGACTGAGATCCAGAGGGAAACAGCAAGATTGCAATGCTTGTTAAGTGGTGAAAGCTGGGTAAGAACGTAGAACTCCTTAGTGGTGGGCCAGGCCAGGGCTACTGCTCCAGCACCACCCTTCTCCCTATTGCAACTGTTTATCTTGATCAGACTCGAGATTCAATGAGCTAGTGCATGCCAGAGACAAGAGTGGCAGAAAAGCCCCTGTCTTCTGTGCTTGGTGCAAGCTCTTCTGGGACTTTTAGGACTCTAGGTCTAATGCTCTGGAGTTGGTGTCCCAAGGCAATGACAGAATAGAAAGCAATAAAAGTCAGCAAGAGGAAAGCAGATGGGTGTGTGTGTGTGTGTGTGTGTGTGTGTGTGTGTGTTAGCATTTTGACAATATTCCTAGAGAATGTGTTACCAATTTGGTCGGATGACCTGGCCATATAGGAAGAAAAGCAATTTAAAATGGACCCAGGTAAGGTTAAGAAAGTTACCAGAATGATAGAATTTCAAGATCTGAAGTTGTTTAGGCTGGTGTAGGAGCTCAGGTCCTTTCAGGGGGCCTTGGTTCTTAGACAAGGGTGACCACTTGCTAGACTGGGGAAGAAGGGATGGCCTCCCATCCAAGATGACCTTCTTTCTCCACCAAACTCCCACTTTAGAGAACTAGCAGGACTCTGGGTTCCTGAGATCCTCCAACTGAAGGTGGATTAGGGGATTCCAATGTCTTGAGCAGGGGTAGGGAAAGGCTAGTCTTTGGAAAAGAACCGTGGGAAGTAAATGGCACACAGTCCAACAGGAAGAGAACTGGGTGGAGATCAGAAGTCCTGGGTCCCAGTCCTAGTTCTGCTCCTGTGACCTTGGGAGAGTCTCTACCCCTCTCTGGGCCTCAATCTTCTAGAATAATCTTTAAGGTCCCTTCCAGCTCTCATGTTCTATAAACCTACTTGAGGAACCCTGAAAGTTACCTTGCCATCCTTCAGGGGCTGAGTATGCAGCTTGAGAATGAGTCTGCACCCAACTCTTTATTTCCTCTTCATTCCCTTCTCAATCACCTGGCCATGAGGCTGAGCCCCATTTTGGAAGGGTAGGTCCAGGAACAGGAAGAATTAATTCAATTGCAACAAGACCCTAAGCTTGGAGGGCAGGGACTACTTTTTCTCTATATATTCCAAATGCAGTGCACATAGTAGGTGCTTTAAAACACCTTGTTGAACTGAATTGATTGCCTTGGTGAAAAGGTTTGTCTGTTTAACACAAGGTTATGGGATTACCTGTGGGTTTCATTCTATAGATTCATAGAAAGTTGGAGCTGGAAGAGACCTTAGAAATCATCTCATCCAGGGCTTATATATTTTGATAACTGTATTTCATTTTGTAATCCTATATACTTTATTCTAAGCATTTAAAAACATTATTCTGATAGGAGGTCCATGACACACAAAAAGGTCAAGAAACACTGGTCTTGTCTAATCCCTTCATTTTATAAATGAGGAAACTGATACCCAGAGAGTGACTTGTCCAAGGTCATACTACTAGTTAGTTGTGTAATCAAGACTTGATCTCATGTCTATTGACTCCAAATCCAGTCTTCTAAGACCAAAGTTAAGAACACAGAGCCATCTGCTTTATATCTTTCAGGCTGCCTGGACCAATGATCTCTTGAGATCCCCTCTAGTCAAGAACAGCCTGCTCTCTTGGTATGATTTCAGAGGTTCCATGAAGATTGCATTAAGGGTCCCTGATGCTCTGGGATCAATGAGAAAAGCATCACAATTTTAGCATCATAGCATGTCAGAACCAGAGAGTAGCTCAGAAATTATCTCGTCCAAACCCTCTTTTTGCAGGTGAGGAAACTGAGGCCAGAGAGGGAAAGTGACTTGCCTGAGGTCTCACAATGAGCTATTAGCAGAGCAAGAACTGGAACCCAGGTCCCTTGCCTTGGAAGTCCAGTGCTCTCTTCTAACAAAGGCTGAATCCAATTTCCCTCAATCCTCTGAAGAGTCAAGAGTTGGCTGAGTGAATGACATGGATATGAAGTACTCAAGACATCCTCCCTGGCACCTCTGAATCCCATGCGATGCCCCACGTGCCCCCTAGACCCTCTCCCACAGCCCCAGCAGCAACCCCAGGCAGAAGTACCTTGTGAGAATAATGCTGATCCACAATTCTCGCCAAGCCGAAGTCACCAATCTTCAGCACGAGATCTTCTGTGCTGATGAAGATGTTGGCCGGTTTCAGGTCCCTGTGTAACACGTTGGCAGAGTGGATGTACTTGAGCCCACGAAGCAGCTGGTACATGAACAGTTTGGCATGTTCCTCGGCCAATGTGCCCTGCTCCAGCAAGCGAGCTAAGTCTGTCTCCATGTACTCCTGGACAATGTAGGCCATGTTGAACTTAAAAAGCTCCCCCTGAAGGTCAGCCCCCTTGGGTCCGAGGACCTCATACACCTTCACAATGTTGTCATGGTCGAGGCGACGGATGATCTTAATTTCCCGTAGCGCATGCTTCATGCTCTGGGCATCGCTCATGGCAATCTTCTTCACTGCCACCTTCCGGCAGGTCTGGCTGTCTGTGGCTGAAAGCACTAGGCCATTGACGCCAAATCCCAGGGGTCGGAAGTCGACAAAGCGCCCGCCAAGGTCATAGCCATACATGTTGGCAATGCAGTCACCCTTCTCAGCCATCATCAGCTCAGTGCTGTAAGGCTACCTGTGTGAGAGAGGAGGGAGGGAGAGAGACCGAGCCCAAGTCAGTGTCTCCACTAACACTCTTCATCCCACTAAGTCAAGCATCCCTTCCCAATGTCCAGACACAACAGGGGTACGTGTGCTACTCACTGGGGCCAGGGAAAACAGTTTCAAATAAGATCAAGGAGAAGACTTTTCCTCACTCTCAGCAATCTCTGTGTCTAAGTGGTTCAAAATTCTTTGAAATGGAGCATCTTGGTGGAAAGTACCAATGTATTTGTAAAGATGACCATCCATCCAGAAAGCACATCATCTTTAGCTGGGGTCTCTTTAACTCTGGTCCTTGAAGTAAGAGCTTCAGGAAGAGTCTCCTTTTAAATCCTTTGTTAATTACAAATTAAAGAGTTCAGGTGGAGAGGGTCCTCTGCTCTGCAATTCAGGGACTATTTGGTGATGCCTTAGGACTTTAGGTTTTCAAAAGCTTAGTGGTAATTCAGCGAGAGCTACTCAGTGGCTTCTTCCCATGCCCCGAAAATTCAAGTCATTGACTGGCTTTGGGGCTTCCACTGAAGTGATCAAACTCAAAGCAAGCAGAATGGTATCAGGCAAGAATGCTGGAGAAAGACCAGGCTGTCATACACATTGGAGCTCATGGACCAATGCTGGGCAGATCCTGGGACGTTCAGCTTCCTTTCCACAGCTTCAGATGGGAACAGCTTGGGTAGCACCCTCTCTCACTTCTTCATACTTGCTGCTCTCTGCCTGGTTCCCAATTCCATTTCCAATTAGATCCAAGACTCTCCTAACTGCAGCATCTTTCAGACTGAGCCTCCCTGAAGTAGCAACCCTGGGTAAATTTCCACACTCTGGCTTCTGACACCTTCCCACTTGCATGTCTCTTGTTAATCAGCCCAAATGTTATTTGATCCGTTGAGCAGGTTGAAACACTGCTCACCAGTGGGGTTTCTGGTATAGAGCAGGCAGTCTGGCTAACTCTGTTGCCTGTTCACAGCTCTTCTCCTGGAAGAGAGGAAAGATTGATTGATTTGATAAGACCATCAAATGGTAAGCCTTTTATGTAAATTCCTGTTCTCTGAAGGTTAACATGAGCAAAGATGTAGGTGGGAACTATCAGCCCTGACCTTTTGGAAATTCATTAGTTATGCTCTTCAAACACATACATATCAGCACTGCTCCTCAGAAAGGGGGTAAAAAATAACTCACTGCAGACAGAAGTCAAAGTTGCTACATCCCAGCTTTTCTCCCACACTTTTTCCTACCTCCCTTCTTTTGCAAACATTTAAATACCTGGAGAAATTATTTCCTCTAGACTGAGATCTAGTTAGACTTATAGCTTTTACTAGCTATCTATTTAGATAATATGTAAAATGAATTTACATTTGCCAAATTATTGTTATTATCAGCAGCAGTATTTGTATAATATTTTAAGGTTGGCAAAGTACATTATAAATATTACCTCATTTTATCCTCATAAGAACCCCGAGAGGTAGGTATTATTATTATTATCACTATTTAACAGAGGAGGAAACTGAGGCAGGCAGAGCTTAGGTGACCTGCCAAGGTCAGACAGCTAATAAATTTAAGAGGCTGTATTTAAACTCGGCTATTTTTTTTTTCCTGACACCAGACCCAAGGTTTTATCCACTAAATTAAGAAAATTCTGTCGCAACTACAACAAACAAGATATTCTCTGCTCAGCAACCCAGAACAAAGACCTCTCCATAATACACTTGGGCCGAGTACACTGAGCACTCTTTGCTTCTGCAGTGAGTTACCGTCTCTGGCTGTTAACTGCACCTAAAGGGAACACTGTTGTTCAGACCATCAAATAAAGATGAAGTCACCGCTATCATCCCCCTGGTGGCAACTTGCTCAAATGACGGATACAACAGCCAGAAATGAAAAGCCCACAGAAGGCTACCAGGACAAACCGAGATCTATAAAACAACAACAAAGGTCATAGCTTCTAAAACAGGAGCAGCTGTCCTGGGGCTAATAAACCCTGTGGGATTAGGGAGAGAGCACATACACCAGGCATCAGGAAGGAGTGATTATGTATTCAGGACAAAGGAAGGAAACAGGACAAGGTAGCATTTTATTGGGTAACCACCGTGTGTTCACCTTGCATGGATTTATTAAAATAAATACTGATAGTTGGGCAGAAGTTGTATAGAGACCGTCTTTGATGAGTTCTTTTACCTTTAACTTTGTCAGCCTTCTCCCACGCACATGCAACCCGAGAAATAATCAAGTAAAACAACAGCCAGCTTTTAATTCTCTAAGATTAAGGGTAGGGAATAGGGAGTATGGTAAGATACAAAAGGCAAATAATTTACAAAAATCATTTCTGCTTGAATTTCAAATGCATTTACATGTGAATATTGGATAAATACATTCTAGAGATTCCTCACAAAAATAACAAGTAATAACAATGGCAAAAACAATATGGGGGGACAAAGGTCTTTAATGACAGGAGCATAGGGCAAAGTCACCAAGTGTACCTTTTCCCCTCAAGTGTCACTTTGACTGAGACATTGAAATTTGAAGGCAATTTACATGGACTATGTGGATAACTGCCAGAAGCATGACGGGAGATGTAAGAAATTCACTGAAATAACCCAGTGAGGAGGTTATGAGTCAATAAAAAGAAAAGATCTTGACAGCCATGACAGGTCTTGACAACTGCATGAGTGAGTCTTTTGTGTCAGTCAGGTGTGGCATGGCCTTTCTAACAAAAGAGCTGAAAAGGTATTGATTAGCACACAAGCATATTGACCTAGGCCAGTCTCAAGAGAGGGATAACACTTTCTTCCTGTCCCACCCAGACGGGAAGCAGCCAACAGCATCAGTGGCCAAAGAGAGCTCTAACAGATGATTCTAGCAGAGAAATAGCAAGTGGATTCAGATACAGATGATGATGGAAGAGGTAGGAGCTTCAGCAGATGATGGCTCAGAAGGCAGAGGAGAGTAACAATAGCAAGGGACCCTCTGGGACCATGGGAACAGTAAGAGCCAGTGAGTTTCTGGAACACAGAGATTTGAGAAGTGACCCAGCCACAGCACAATCTCACTGGAGACTGTCCAGGGAATTTTCACTTTCCCTTACCAGCATGGGAGTCTGTGAAAGACTGTTTCTCTTTGTGCGCGGAGAACTGATGATGAGTCTATTGCTTGATTATCTGCTATTTACTTGATTGCTTGGTTCTTGTTATTTGATTTATGAATTACATCTGATCTGTTAGTAGAGAATCACTGGAGGGGTGCTTGAACTATATTTTCATTAACTTTGATTATCTAGTATTCGGGCAGCTAGGTAGCACCATAGTGCATGGAGTGCCGGGCCCGGAGTCAGGAAGACTCATTTTTCTGAGTTCAAATCTGGCCTCAGACACTTACCAGCTGTGCGACCCTTTTTGCCTCAGTTTCCTTATCTGTAAAATGATCTGGAGAAGGAAATGGCAAACCACCCCAGTATCTTTGTCAAGAAAACCCAAAACGGGGTCATGGAGAGTTGGATACGACTAAAAACAAGTGAACAACATAGTCTATCCTAAGCTTGGAATAATGAGGGGTTCCAGAGGTATATGAGATCCATGCTACATTATTGTGGCCACTGTTAATTACATTACAGAGCTAGAAGCAACTTTAGATATGAGCTAGTTCAATCCTCACATTTTATAGTTGAGGGAACTGGAGTCCAGGGAAGGTAAATGATTTGCCAAGGGCCATGGATCTGAAACTAGATCTCACGACTCCAAATACAGTTCTTTCTCCTACACCATATTGATTCCCATCTACATATTTATATAATTCCTCTAGTCAGGAACCCTTAGTGGCTCTCCACTGACTACCAAATAAAGTAAAAATTGATGATCCCAGCTTTGAAAGCCCTTCCTAGGTTGACTCCATTCGAACCTTCTTCAGTGTTCTACACTGAGGAAAACTGTACTATACATCCCAGTAATTGTTCTTTTCTCTCCTGTCTTATGCTGTATCTCATGCCTAGAATGAACCAACCCTCATTAATCCCAATACCTCCAACCCCCTACACACATACCTACACGCATACACACACACCCCTCTTTTTTCAAGGCTCAACTTGAGTGACACTTCTCCCATGTAGCCTTCCTTGATTAAATCTGCTGCTCTACTCTCCCTATCCCAGTGAATATCCATCTGATTACAGATTTAGAGTTAGAAGGGACTGTTATACCCAACCCCCTCAATTTACAGATAAGGAAATTCAGGCCCAAGGGAAGTGAAGTACTGCCCGAGGGCATGCTGGTAGTGAGCACCAGGAGTGGGTTTTGAACACAAGTCCTCAAACTCAAGAGCCAGGGTTCTCTTCTTCCTCAGATATCTCATAGATTTTTGTCTGAGTGTCTGCTTTGTGCCCATATTTCTCTTTCTTGAACCACGGAGATCTGTATGTCTTTATTCCCATTAGAGAGTAAGCTCCATGAAGGCAGGCCTACATTGTACCTATCTTTGTATCCCCAGCACCTATCATTACACTTTCTTTGCACATGGTATGCACTTAATAAATAAGAACCTTATAATTCTTCAAAACAACCTTAGAAGTACATAGTTCAAATACTATCACCCCACTTACCAGAAGAGGAAACTGAGGCTCAAAGACATAAAACAGGCACATGGTTAGTACACGTCAAAGCTGCACCAAGAAGAGCCTTTGAAATCCAGAGTTCATTTCATTACAACATGCTGCCATCTTCAACAATTTTACTAAACATTCATTAGACCCAATAATGAAAGAATTAAAAAAAAATCAGAATGAGACAGTTGGGAAAGAACTTTGAGATCATTTAATCCAACCCCCTCATTTGAGGGGTAAGTGAACTGAAGCTGAGTGGGGTAAAGCCTTTGCCTAAACAAAGCCATAGCTAGCAATAGCTAATTATTGACGGAGTCAGGCCTAGAACCTCCGTCCCCTGGCTGAGAGCTCAGTGCCCCTTCTGCTCTAACCTGCTAATAAAGCCACACTGGGAAGGCCCCGAATCAGGAGAAGCTAGGAAGCTGCTGTGCTTTCCCATCAGCTTCTGTCTTGGGAATGGGAATCATCAGCCTAACCAGAGCTGACTTAATTCTTTAAGCATTGTTCTTGGCAGGGAAGGTAATTAAGTGTTTCAATTCCTGCTGATTCTGCCTCTCAACTGAGAAAAGCCATAATTCAGGCCTTCCTTATGTTCCTGATTGGTCTCTCTGTCTCTTTTAGCTCCCCTTCTCCAACCGTCTTCCTCACAACCCAAAACAATTATATTCCTAAGGCTTGGGTCTGAGCTGTCCCTACCCTACTCAAAAACTTTCCATGGCTCCCCATTACCTACTGGATAAAATACAGACAGACTCCTTATCCTGGCATTTGAGGCCCTTCACAATTTGACTTCCTTTCCAGTCCTGCGTCACACCACTACCTTTCATACATTCTGTTTTTCCAGCTCACACTGTTTTGCTTCACATACTCTGCTTACTTTCTAGGAGACAGAGCTGGGAGAGGTGTCCCAGACACATGTATAGAGGGCTACCAGCTGTTCTCCAATTTTGTCTTCCTCTTTCCCATGGTTGTGTATTCATGAGTGATCCCCTATACCTAGAACATTCTTCCTTTTTGTCTCAGCCTGTTGAAATCCTTTCAGGGGCCTATCTCAAGGCCAGCTCCTCCAGAAAGCTTTCCCTGATTTCTTACCTCACTCTTTCTCCAGATGAAAGCAATTTCTTCTTTCGAAGATTTTCCTGGAACCCTTTGTCTCAATTTCTCTTTTATCTTGGTCACATTTCACCTTGTATCACACTAATTTTTGTACACATCTTTCACCTCCCCTCCCCTCCATGAACTATAAAGTTCTTGTTTGTAGAGAATGATGGTTTATTGTTTTTGTATTTTTTTTTAAATCTATGTATCCCCAGAGACAATGAGCCCAGCACCTTGTATGTACCAGGAAATGAGAAAGAAATGTTTTTCAAATTGTTGAATTTTGCTGACTCAGTTCAAAAGGAGAGAAACTTAAACCTTCTTCCCTTCCTACTCTTGCCTGCTGGGCTGTAAACAGAGACAGGGAAATTACTGAAATCAAAGCTACAGAAAGGGGAGATGCCTCAGAGATGCCATCAATAACATATAACCCAGGAAAGTAATAGTGTCACAAGCCAGTCCAAAACCACATACCCAGGAGATAGGACGAAGGGCGGATAACTCGTCTGCATACAACTGAAAGGCAATATTATACATTAAAAAACCAACAAAACAAACAAAACCCGGAAACTCCTTCCTCTCTCTCCTTGGGATAAAACATCCCATTCTTTGTGAAAGTGTGACTCTGTTCCTTATTTGATTATTAACACTTCTCGGACAGACACCATAGAATCTTATAACTGGTTTCCTTCAGGTCTTAGCTAAAGCCCACCTTGTATAGGAAGTCCTTCTCAGAACTCCTCAATCTTAGTGCTTTCCCTCTGAGATTATCCCCAATTTATCCTGGATATATCTCATTTGTTCATACTTGTTAGCATGTTATTTCCGCCATTACACTGTGAGCTCTTTGAGATGAAGGATTTTTTTTTTGTTTATTTTGCTTTTCTTTGTAACCCCAGTACTTAGCACAGTGCCTGACATACAGTAGGTACTTAATAGATGCTCTCTGTCCACTGAACATACTTTGTGCACTCTCACCTCTGCACCTTTGACCATGCTATATTGTCCTCCCTGGAATGCCCTCCTACCTCCTGGTTTAACCCCAAAACTACTTCATCCATGATTCCCCCCATCCTTCCACCCCCTGGATGCATGACTTGTTTGATACTTAGAATCACAGAATCTCAAGATGTGGAGGAACCTCAGAAGCAGCCCAGTCTAGATTCTATCCAGTCAGGAATTCCCCCTGCAACATATCCTACAAGTGGTCATTCAGCCTCTTCCTTTCAGTGGGAAGGGAAAACACTCCCTTCCCATTTAGCCCCTTTGACTTTAGGATAGCTCTAATTGTCAGGAAGCCTTTCTTTATGTCAAACCTAGATCTACCTCCTTGTACCTTCCACCAATTACTCTCTTAGTGCAACCAATTGGGGCCAACCAAAATGAGTCCAATTCCTCTCCCTGACAGCCTTTCAGATACTTGGACAGCTCTCATGTTTACCATCAGTCATCTTTTCTCCGGTTCCTTTACTATCCTTGTATGACACATTCTCCAGTCCCCTCCCTGAACTAGTTGCTGTTCTCTGAATATGCTCCAATGTCCTTCCTTAAATTCTGTGCCAAGAACAGGACTTGATATTCCAGATGTGGTCTGTCTAGGGTGGAGCACAGGCAGATTGTCCTCTCCTTCATTCTCAACAGGATGCTAACTTAGGACACCTTACCTTGGGCTGTCAGTTGTCTTTTCATATGTGTTTATCATGTACCTCCAACTAAACTCCAAGCTTATCAGTCTCCATGTCTTATTCTTTGTAGCTCTCACAGCTCAGTGCCTTGTACACACTGATCTGTGAGAAATACAGAGCTCAGCTGCCCTGCTCTCTGGTCCCTAGGGCTCTCCCTTGTAGTCAGGGACTTAGGGAAGCACACACTCCCTAAGGCT
Organism: Phascolarctos cinereus; assembly: GCF_003287225.1. Taxonomy (NCBI): domain Eukaryota; kingdom Metazoa; phylum Chordata; class Mammalia; order Diprotodontia; family Phascolarctidae; genus Phascolarctos; species Phascolarctos cinereus. Next base: position 372,196,224 of record NW_027555847.1, read on the forward strand.
GACAGGGGATCACTTGCCATAGTTCTCTTGATAAAATCAACTGCATACAACCTCATGGAATCAGGATATAGGGGCCCCTATCCTGTACTACTGCATGACTACAGTTGACTCTGTTCCCATCTGGATTTGCTTTGACATTTCAAATCTCCAAATTAGAGATTATCTAGTTCAATATCTACCCATGAATCTTATATTTAACATCCTTGAGGAGAGGTGGTCCAGTTTCTACTTGGAGATCTCCAGTGATGGGGAACTCATTACCTAACCAAGGCAGCCCATTTTGGACAGCTCTAGTTGTTAGGAAATTTCATCTTATGTTGACTCTTTGGAGGCCCAGAGTGAATCCAACTATCACAAACAGTGCAATTCTCCCATCCCTTTTATTGGCTCTCACCGTCCCCTCTCTCTTCCTAGAGCCCCTGCCCTCAAGCTCCTCCTTTATTCCCTATGGAGGGGTCTATGCTGAGCCCTTTGCCACTCCCTACAGCTTACAATTTGAATAGAGTTTATCACTCTAAAATCTTCTGGCTGATCAACAATCAATCAACAAATACTTCTATGCCAGGCAATGTCCTAGGTACTGAGGCTACAAAGAGAAAAATAAGTGCTTGCCTTAAAGGTGCTCACCAGATGTGTACCTTTGGCTTTCCAGTGACCAACAGGTGGGAACCCATCTCTGTGGGCTGTGTCCCATGGAAGGGATGTGTTGTCTAATTCTGTCATTCTATAAATGAGGGACTGAGGCCCAGAAAGGTTGTGACTTACCCAAGGTCAAGTAGTAAAGAGCATGATTTGAACCCAGGTCCTCTAATTCCAAATGCAACATTCTTTCCACCATATCACACTCCTTCCTTTTTCTCCAAAACTAGTAAACCTAGTGTTCCAGCAGGAGGATGGCAGAGAGTGCCAGTATTTTGAGGGACAGTTTTCTATTTCCAATTTGGGGGATTTTTTTTTTTATTCACCAGCCTGGAAGAGGAAGGGGTCCTAAGTTTAGCTGGATATGCATCTTGATCAGAAAGAAGAATGGGTGTAAAGTTCCCAGAGGACTTCCCAAATTCCTTAGCTTCCTGCTCAGAATTGCCTCTAATAAAACCATCAACAGAAAAATCCAAACCCTAAAACCAGCCCAACGCTCATACTCCATTCCTGAGCTTGGTTTTTCATTACATTTTCAACAAGACTGGACCAACTTGCTCACTGGGAATGCCAATCCCACTTTCTCACAGGCCCTCGCTCTCTTCTCCCACATGGCTGCCAATCAAGGGGACTGGATGGTATGAACTATTTTCTTTCTGGGATCTCCATGGGTCTATTTCATTCCCCTGCGTTGAGGCACCTAAATTTCAGACTTCTTCCTCTGAACTTCCAGACTTCCCCACCTCACCCTGCTGTTTATTTTCATCAGAAGTGACATCTCTCTCGGAGTCAATGACATTTCACAGGCATCTTCCAGGCAGCTTTCTCCTGAAGAATCTTGAGAACTTACAGGCCTGTTCTCAGGACTCTTGAGCCATTCGTCTCATGGCTTAAAATCATGTGTAATCTTAGCTGTGGAAAGAACGTTTAAGGTCATCTAGTCCAGCCCATACAAGGCCACATTCAAAGCCATCCCCTGGCTGACTCCTTAAGCAGACCAAGTTGGTTTCAGAGCAGCTCTTTTCCCTTCTCCTGCCCTGCCCTGTTAAGCCACATCTCCTGCTTCTTTGTTAATGGCCTCCTGCCCCCAGACTCTTTGCTTTACTCAGCCCAGGTACCAAGCAGCATTTCTTGCACAGGACATTTCCCTCCTCCCTCCTTCCTCACTAAGTACCCCTTGATCTCATTCTTTCGGGGCCTTCAGCTCTCTACTTTCCAAGGTGATAACTTGGTCAATGTATCATAATGGGTTAATGTGTTACATCTTCTGGGGGAAGAGTTCCATTTTAATAAGGGTCCCTCCAGAAGGAACAATGCATTAAACTAAAGTAGCTTAGAGGTTCAGAGAGGCTCAGACTGTGCTTGCTGTCTCCCCTAACTTGGAACATACAGAAAGTACAGGCTCTTTGGTAACCAAATCCACCTACTCCATGAACTTTGGTTCAGTTCGTGGTTTCTCTATTAACGATGTCTAAATTTAGATGTTGGCTTATTTTGCTTTCCTGTCCCTCAGTTTCTACTTTTGCAAAATGGGGAGTACTGAGGAATTGCTGGATGCTGGTGAGGATAGAGGGATGGCCATTGGTAGGAGCTTATACAGTGGGACTGTGACTTCGGAAGTGTCTCCTTTGATTTTTTTCCCTATCCACTTCAGCACTCAAATGGTAGGAAATTTTTGGGCAAAATTCACACCCACGTCACCAACCTTACTCTTCAACAGCTTTCATTTTATAAAAGTAGAAACTTAGGGACAGAAATATGAAACAGGATGACGTCACCATGTAGAAATCATCAACAGAGAAGCAATAATCTCAGCTTCCCAGGCTACTCTTCTCACCAAACAGAAATGGATTTAGGAGAGCTGGAAGAGATTCTAGAGGTCCTCTAATACAATTGCTTATTTTACAGGTGGGGAAACTGAGGCCCAGAGAGATGAAGTGATGGCTCAGCATCACAAAGATTGTAAGTGGCAATGTCAGAATTCAAATTCAAGTCCTTTGACGCCAAATCCAGCAGTTTGCTTTTCCAGTGTGCCTCTGCAGTCCCCTTTCCTTTAGCCTTAACCCTCAGCTAGATTAGTATCTGCAGTATGCAGAGAAGGCCTGCCTCAGAAACAACTGAGTATGTCCAGGGCCAGAGAAACTGCTAAAATGTGACTTGCAAAGAGCCCAGGGGGAAGGCTTCCTGGAAGAAGTGGGGCTGCAGCTAGGTGGCAAAGTAGATAGAGCCCTGGGCCTGGAGTCAGGAAGTCTGGAGTTCAAATACAATCACAGATACTTCCTAGCTGTGTGACCTTGGGCAAGTAATATAACCTATGTTTGCCTCAATTCCCTCACCTATAAATGGGGATAATAATACACCTAACTCCTAGAGTTGTTGTGAAGATCAAATAATAATTGTAAATCACTTAACACAGTGCCTGGCACACTGTCAGTGCTATATAAATATTAGTGCTATATAATATTAGTTGTTATGATGATGAAGATGATGATGATTCCCTGCAGCTGCCAAAGGAGAGGAAGCTGCTGAGGCCCTGGAGATTTTGCCTCGAGTTTGGCTTAGCATCTGGGAATTTGCCTTGACCAAGGCACTGGGCTATGTGCTCGATAACATTCTCAAGGGGAGAAAGCTTTAGCTAAATTTTTAGATGACCTGAAGGTGTGTGTATGAACCACGCAGACACAAAGGTGTCTTAAAGTCACTTGTTACGGAGGGAAGGGGTATTTTATGTCTGATGTGAACAAAATGATAGGAAATTAACCCCCTTTCTAGCCTTTTACCAACATCTGGTGAGGTCCTAAGCCACTGAGCATGCTGTGGGGGCCATTCTGTAATCCTTGGCCTTCCACTGGTTTCAGTGCCCTCCCCTGAGAGAGGGAGGGAGGAGAGGGGAGCAAGCCTTTGTTCTGGAGGAAATAAAACCAACCCTGTCTTTCATTCTAGTACCTTTCTCTCCATCCCCAATCCAGGAGGAGAGCAGGGCTTGTGGCTAAAAGCAAACGGGATGTAAAAGCCAAGGAAAAGGATCCCAGCACCCCAAGCCTAGAATCAGTCTATTTAGGGTGTGCTGGGTAGCTTAAGTGTGAATTCTACCCAAGTAGGGGAGGGGAAGAGAAGAAATGGGCTTTTTGCTGTTAGAGATCAAGGGAAGATTCTTTCTGACATTTCTGCTTTGGCAACTAAAATTTAAACTTACATTGTGAGTTAGTTTCTAAATGGCTTGGATCTGTCCATGTTACAGAGAGCCTTTTTTCCTTCCAGAAATCCAGGGCTTTGGTGGACAGATCCCAGGCTCTAAAGCTAAAAGAATAACAGCTAACTATTTTATATAGTTTTGAAGATTTGCAAAGCACTTACCTCACAACAACCCCATGAGCTGAGTAATTCAGGTAATATTATTCCCTTTTGATAGATAGGGAAAGGGAGATTTAGAAGTTACATGCTAATAAGTGTTATATGCGGGTCATCAGCCCAGGGTGTCTGGTTCTTTCTACTGTACTACACTTCCCAAAATGCCAACTCCATGAAGCAGTTGCTCTCTTGAACCCTAAGATCGAAGAGCTAGAGCTGGTGGAAGGGATATTAGAGGTCATCTGGTCCAATCTTCCCTCTCTGCTTTTTCTGATGAGGAAACTGAGGCCCATAGATATAATAAATACTATAGCCCACATAAAGGCAGCTCATGGTGCAGTGGGTTTGGAGTCAGGAAGATCTGAGTTCAAATGTGGCCTTAGACACTTACTAGCTGTGTGAACCTGGGCAAGTCATTTAACCGCTGTTTGCTTCAGTTTCCTCATCTGTAAAATGAACTGGAGAAGGGAATGGCAAACCACTCCAGTATCTTTGTCAAGAGTCAGATATGACTGTACAACTGAACAATAACAAATAACCTACAGAAACAAAGGCTGTTTTGGGGTTTTCAATAACTTTTAAGAATATGAAGGGATAGCTATTCTCAGCAATACAATGATCCAAAAGAACTGTGAAGGACTTATGAAAAATGCTACCCATCCCCCGAGAAAGAACTGATGGCGTCTGAATACAGATTGAAGCATACTTTTTTATTTTCTTTATTTTTCTTGAGGTTTTTTTTGGTCTATTTTCTTTCACAACACAACTAATATGGAAATGTTAAAAAGAAAGAATATAAAGAGATTCTGGGACCAAAAATGTTTGGGAATGGGTTGTTCTAACTAATAATACAGTATTTCTTCCTCTGTACTCCCAGATCCTTCTCTTCTTCCCAGAGATATTGGGACTGAGACCATATCTTAATGATTTTTTTCCCAGATCCAAGTCACTTAGGAACTAACTCACAATGTAAGTTTAAATTTTAGTTGCCAAGGCAATAATGTGAAAAAGGGTCTTTCCTTGATCTCTAACTAACAGCAAAAAGTCCATTTCTTCTCTTCCTCATTTCCGCTCCCCTACTTGGCTAGAATTCACACTTAAACTACCCAGCACACCCTAAATAGACTGATTCTAGGCTTGGGATGCTGGGATTCTTTTCTTTCGCTTTTACATCCCATAATGCCTTCAACCAACTGCTTTAGATACAGCAGTGTCACACATGCATGCGCGCGCGTGCGCACGCACACACACACACACACACACACACACACACACACACACACAGAGGCTACTCTGAGTCAACTGCTCTGCCCCTAATGGCTCATTTTTCTTTCTAAGACACTAAATCAGCCCCGAGCTTGCTGGAGAACCTGCTGTCATTGATGATACAAGGTACCATCTGGGCAGGGGATTCCCTGAAGCTGCCATGGAGAAGCTACCTCTGTGTGTGCAGCTCCAAGAAGGGGTAGCATGTGTCCTGAAGGAAAGAAGAGAGAACAGAGGAAAAAGAGAGCCTCAGGTCTGGGGAATGAAAGCCACCTTAGAATCAACTCTGAGCACTTCAGCCTTTGCATAGCTTTATGTCATTAAATTATGTAACCAGCCAGGGAGAACAAAGACTCTACAAGACTCCTAACATTACCAAAATAGCACAGTAAGCACTTCTTGGTTCCCTGCTCAGAGTGCTGTTCTCGTATTACAGCAGAGCTAGGAAGGGGCTGGTGGGTCCCACCTGCACACGCACCATCTGAGTTCCAAGCCCTAAAGAGTACATTCTGAGCAGGACAGATACATCCTCCAGCCTGCGGTCTTATTTTCAGGGGAAAGGTTTTTAGGTGGGCTGCTCTACGCGGGGGCATCTTACCATCCCTCCCTCTCTATTCTAAGGAGATTGCTGTAACATCTAATATTTTCTGGCTCAAGATGGATTTGGGAGGGGATTCTCTATCTCTCTGTGTTACTGTCTCTGTCTGTCTCTGTCTCTCCACTTTGACCCACTGCCCTTTTAGGAGATGAAGGGAGAAAGCAGTGCTGAGCAGAAGGAACTGTTTTCTGTTTTGTCTTTGTATTAGAACTCACCAGCTTTGATGTAGTTATGGCCTTTACAAGAAAAAGAGGTTTGGGGAAAGAATATGCTCCATTCCTAGAGTGCATTAAATCAATTCGATCCAATAAACAACCATTTAAGTGTTCACAATGGACAAGGTGCCAATTTTCTTCCCAAGAAATAGACAGAGGAACAGAAAACTTTGCACATGATTGGCATTCAATAAACATTTGTTGGAAGGAGAAAAGGAGAGAAGGGTGGATAAGAGGCATTTAGGAATCTCAGGTGTGCAAGGCTCCTCATGGAGGCAGCTGGTGGTACAGTGGATAGAGTGCCCAGCCTGGAGTCAGGAGGTCCTGAGTTCAAATCTGACCTCAGACACTCCTACCTGTGTGACTCTGGGCCAGTCTTAATCCTGTTTACCTCAGTTTCCTTGCCTGTCAAATGAGCCAGAGAAGGAATTGGCAAACCACGCCAGTATCTTTGCTAAGAAAACCCCAAAGGAGGGTTAGGAAGAGTCAGACATGACTGAAAAACAACTGAACAGCGATAGCAACAAAAAGTGTCCTTGGGCAATCTGGTTCAATCTGAATTGATGTCTCCTCTGCGGCACCCTTGTCAAAGGGAGTGAGGGGAGGGGAGGGGAAAGGAGGAGCCCGTCTATCTTCCCAAGAAGCTTAAAGTCTAGCAGGTGAGAGAGCTCGGCGTTCTTTATCCCTCCTGAGTGTCTGTGCCCTGGCTGTTCCCCACTCCTGGAATGCAATCTCTCCTTACCTTTGCTCTGGGAATCTTTAGCTTCTTGCAAGGCTCAAGTGAGGCATTACTTCCTACACAAATCCTTTTTTGATTCCCTATCTAAATTTATCATGTACACTCTTATGGATTTATATGTGTAGTGGAAAGAGTGTCAGGCTTGGAGTCAGAAGATTTGAGTTCAGATCCTGACTCTGTTACTTTTACCTGTATGACCATGGGCCAAGTCACTTAACCCCTATGGGCCTGTTTCCTGATCTACAGTACCTATTATCAGCAGCCTACAGTTGAGAGGTTAAGTGGTCTACCCAGGGTCACATGGCTAGTAAGTATCTGAGGCAGGATTTGAACTTGAGACTCTCTTTGTTGAAGTCTATGTGGAAAATAAGGGGAGGGGGTTGGATGACTTTAGAGGTCCCTTCTAGCTCTTGTTCCTTGAGCCTGTGCTACATCCCCCCAGCAGAATGCAGACTCCTTGAGGACAGACTGTTTTCACTTCCTCTTTGTATCCTTAGCATCTAGCACGGTGTCCTGCATATGATAGGTGGTTAATAAATGCTTATTTGAATGAATAAATTAATAACAAGATATTTAGCAAAACTCAGTATCAGACAGGTGGGATGTCAGAAGATAGTACTCACACCCATATTAGAACCCAATTATATTCTGTCTGGCTCTTAATGTAGAAAATATTTGGGAGTCTACCCTTCCTCCCCCAAGATATATACAAGAACCAAATAAACACAGCTATAAACCACTGTTTACAGAAATAAAGAAAGAACTAAATAATTGGAAAAATATTAATTGGTCATGGGTAGGATGAGTCAATGCAATAAAAATGCTACTACTACTGAAATCAATTTAGTCATTCAATTCCATACCAAACTACCAAAGGATTGCTTTGTAGAACTAGAAAAAAAATTATGGAATTCCTATGGAGGCAAAAAGGGTCAAGAATCTCAAGGGAAGGGGCAGCTAGGTGGCGCAGTAGATAGAGCACTGGCCCTGAAGTCAGGAGGACCTGAGTTCAAATCCAGCCTCAGACCAAACACTTAACACTTACTAGCTGTGTGACCCTGGGCAAGTCACTTAACCCCAATTGCCTAAAAGCAAAAAAAAAAAAATCTCAAGGGAAATAATGGAAAAGAAAAAGGTGGAATAAAGGAGGCCTAGAAGTACCAGATCTCAAACTGTACTACACTGCAGTAATTCTCAAGAGAATTTGGTACTGATTAAAATATAGAGAGATCAGTTAGTAGAACAGATTAAGGACAATACATAAAAGCAAATTAATCCAGTTGCCTAGTATTTGATAAACACACAGCTACTAAGATAAGGACTGACTATTTGATAAAAACTGCTGAGAAAAATGGACAGCAGTATGTCACCTAACACTTTACACCAAGATAAGCTCCAAACAGATACAGGACCTAGATATAAAAGGCTGCATCATAAACAAATTAGAGAATGATAGAAAAAAAATTACCTCCGAGATCTATGGACAAGAAAAAAGTTCATGACCAAATAAGGGATAAAGAAGATCATAGAAGGCTCAGATTCTTAAGATCTGGCCTGCTTGCATTAGCAATACAAATGCTTAGATTCCTTAAGAGACTGGTCAATATGGCAGATGTTCTAATGAATCTTGTCTTTGGCTGAAAGAAGGTTTGAGTCAAATTCATTTGGGCAGGACCTGTGTGTTGTGATTTTGGGGTCCCAGCACCCCTAGACCCCTAAATCTCAACATTTTAATGGCCCGTACAGGGAAGCTGCCTTAACCCCAAGCTCTTCTCCAGCCAAGAGTGGATGGTATATAAGCCTCCCCACCCTTTCTTGTCCTGCAGTTGGAGTCACACTCCAAGTACCTAGGAAGGCTTGGAGGTGCTTTTTGGGAAGACAGTTAAGAGGCTATCTCGCACTTGGCCTAACACTCTCAGGCTCATGGTCCACTGGTTCAAGGCTATGGACCTGTGTACACCTACCAAAGCACAGAGGGCAAGGACGGGCACCCTATCCAGAAGCATATACCCAATTCTGTCAATTCTCTGGGCGCTAGGGAATTGGGAAAACTGCAGGTGCTTTTTGGTTCCCTGAGGCTTACTTACTCCCTTCCCTCTACACCCCTGAATCCTCCTTCTTGGAGGTTATAGGGAAAAGTTAGAAGAGCTGAAAACATTTTAACAGATTCTGGAAGTTTTGTGATCAATCATTAAGGAGTTTTGAAACACCTCCTTACAATCCCTTCACTCCCTTCTCCCACTCACTTCCCTTGAGTCAAGAGGTTATCTGTTAATCCCTCTCATGGAAGAAGAGAGTTTCACCCTCCTCCCCCACCTGGTGAAAGGAAGGAGGGGGGAGGGGCAGCAGCTACTGGGTGGGCCCCACTGGCAATGGCCTTGGGCCCTGGGGCAACCTTTGCCTGGAAGCATCACTCAGGTTCAGTACATTCTGCTCAACCTCCAAAATCAGGTAAGCATGCTCTTTTAAAGTTGCAATTTTAACTGTTAATGATGAGATGTTGATTCTCTGTGTAAAGTAATTTGGAAATAAATTTAACAAGATTGAAGTCACCTGATTGGTAATGGATTTGTTTCAAGTTTCAAATTGGTGAACTTTTTGTATCAGTTATGTCAAGCAGCTTTTCATAATTTGGTTACAGCTAAAACAATTTGGCTATTGTTGGTTATTGTTTTAATGTGTAAATTTGCCAAAAAGCTTGTTTGGGTCATGGTTTACTGAGAATTTGCAAGTGTATAGAAATAATCTCTAATGATTGGCTTTTTATACCAGGACAAATTAAAATTTGAGATGTAAATCCTGGAAAAGTTTTCCTTAAGCTATGATTAGTGAAATTTCTGTTTGAGGTCAAAGCTCATGAGACCATAAGTGATTTTATTTTGAGTTGTCTGATGGATCATAATCCATCCGTAATCAATAGTCAATAATCCACCATTGAGAGAAATGCCACAAGCTACTCAGAGAGAATGTGATACAGGTGGGAAATTTGCATTGGGAAAACTGAGAGGACAATTGTAGCCTCAGTCTAAGATGGAAGCCTCCTGATTCAGTTTCCCCACTGTGTTCCTTTGAAAAGGAATGTTACCCACCTGGCTATTCCTGAGACTGGCTATGAGGTGGATTTAATACTGCATGGTTGGAAAACTGAATTATCTGAATCCAAACAGCTAAAGATGTTTTATCCTGAAATATTTGGCCCTAAATCTAGTCCCTGCTTTATCCTTTTATAGTAAATTTCAAATAATCAGAGCAAGTGGTCAATAAAAGATCAATGCAAGTGTGTGAGATCTTGCTGTTTTGACCTCAACGTGTGGTCATTCAAGACCCCCAAACAACTGAAATTAAGTCAGAAACATCTTCAGTTTGGTTTGGGGAGGAAAATTTCAGTGATAATTGAAGTGAAAGTCAGTCTCTGGCAAATTCATTTGTGTAACTATTGAACCCAGGGATGGAAAACTTCTACTTGTAAAAGTGTTACTTAAACTTTTGCAAAAATTTAATCCCGCAGGTCAAATGCAAATTATTTTAATGGGGCTCTTATACATTTACTTCTCCCTATATCTGGGCTCTGCAGTCTTTTCTGTCAGATTTGTGTCTTCCAGACTACAGGCCATTCACCTACAGTTGGTAGCAAACATCAGGTACCAGCCAATTGTCCCTCCCTCACCCCCTGGATGCAGCCTGTGCTTGGTTCCAATTAACCTCCTCTTTTGGACCCCCTCGAGGCAGGGACAGCTCTACACCCCTTGCCAGCAGGAAGCAGTTTCAGAAACCAAGACCTTTGCCCCTTACCCCAAAAGAATTTGTGTCCCATTTGTTTGAGGGTGGAATGATGGGGATGCGATCTGAACCCCTAAAAGGAAAAGACCATGTCTTTAGGATCTAAACCCCTGGACTTGTGGCCAATCTCCCAGTTCTGTTTTGTTACTGCCCAATTGCCTCTGGCTGCTTCCCACCCTTAATCCTACCTAGCCACTGGTTCTGTTCACTCTAGCTTACTGGTCATCCCATCCAGATCCTCCTTAGACCTCTTCTCCAATCACCCCAGACTACTTGGCCACTCCTGGATTACTCCCACAGTCTTTCTGTATATAAGATTCATCTTGCCTCCATTAAGGTGCTCAGATTCTTAAGAACTGGCCCACTTGCATTAGCAATACAAATGCTTAGATTTCCTTAAGAGACCAGCCAATATGGCAAATGTTCTAATAAATCTGGTCTTTGGCTGAAAAAAAATTAAAAAAAGATCACAGAAGATCAAATGGCTAATTTTGATTACATAACATTAAAAAGCTTTGCACAAACAATACTGGGGGAAAATCTTTGCAGGAAGTTTCTGTGATAAAGGTCTAATTTCCAAGATATATTAGGAACAGATTCAAATGTTTAAGAATAAGAGCCATTCTCCATTGATAAATTGCGTAAGGATAGGAATAGGCAATTATCAAGGGAAAAAATCCAGGCTATCTATAGCCATATGATGCTATAGATATCTCACTCCCCATCACTACTAGTTAAAAAAATGCAAATTAAAACAATTGTGAACTTTTACCTCACACCACCAGATTGGCAAAGATGACAAAAAAGGGAAAGTGATAAATGCTGGATGGACTGTGGGAAAACAGACCCTCTGATGCAGCACTGGTGGCCCTGTGAATCGAAAACAATTGGGAATTATAAATAAAAAGTTACTAAACAGTGCATGTCATTTGGCTCAGCTACACCACTACTACACCTATACCCAGAGGAGATCAAAAGAAGGAGGAAAAGTTCTTTGATGTACAAAAATATTTATAGCGAATCTTTTTGTGGTGGCAAAATATCAAAAGAAAACTGGAAACTAAGAGATGCCTGTCAATTATGGAATGTGAATATTATGGAATATTAATATGCTTTTAAGAAATGAGGAAATAGATGACTTCAAAGAAACATAGAAAGACATATAAACTGACTCAGAGTGAAACAAGCCAGACCAGAACAATCTATACTATGACATCAATATAATAAAAAATGAACAATTTTAATAACTTTTATAAACTGATCAAGAATGAAATGAGCAGAAGCAGGTGAACAATTTATACAATAGCAACACCACTGTAAGGATAAACAACTTGGAAAGCTGTTAAGTGCTGTCCATACAATGACCATCCATGCAGAGGGCCAATGATAAAACCTACTATGCACCTTCTAATAAAGAGGTAATAGATTCAGGATGCAGAATGACATCATATTTTTTTAATGCAGCCAAAGAGGGAATATGCTTTTCTTTTCTTTTTTTTCCAATGGAGTTGGGGAGGAGGAGGGAGAGAAATTTGATTTCTGTTAATTAACACTTTAAAAATGGGGGGGGTCCTTCAGATTTGAAGAGTTGCATCCTCTTTCAGATGAGGTCACTATATTGTTAATTTTGCGTAACTGTCTTATTTTGTTACAAGAGAGCTCGCACAGAAAGGTGGTAATCTGGAAATGTTTGTCATGTTTAAAAAAACATGTCAATAAAACTTTCAAAAAAGATAACAGACACGTTAGTTAAAAAGAAGAAGAAAGATAGTTTGGCACAGCAGAAAGAGTACTAGACCAGTGATCAGAAGACCTGAGTCCAAGACCCACCTCTGCTTGTCTCTTGGGGCTGACCTTGGGTATTTCAATTTACCACTCTGGGCCTCTGTCTCCTCATCTGTAGAATGAGGGTCATAATGCCAGCACCACCTACCTTGAAGAGTTGTTTTGAGAAAGGCAATTTTTAAAAGAAAATGTATAAAATTTTCTTTATATTTCCAGGACTTAGCCCTGCGTCTGTTGCATAGTAGACATCTAATAAATGTTTATTGATTCTACTTACTGACTAAACCAGTCCAATCCAATAAACATTTATTAAGCACCTACTACATGCCAGGCACTGGGCTAAGCATTGGGGATATAATTAATAAAAAAAACAAAACAGCAGTGCCTGCCCTGAAGGAGCTGACAATCTAATGGGGAGAGGGGAGAGACCACACAAAAGGAGGCAGGAAAATTGGGGAGGGGGGAGACTAGAGAGTACGTGGGGAAGGGGCATTTTGTTTTGTAGAGCTGGAAACCAGGCAGACCAGAAGATGCAAAGTGGAGTGAGCCAAAAAGTTCAGTTTCTGACCTCCGTAAAGGAAGACATTGGGAGTTTTACTCTACCCTCCAGCCCTCCAATTAGAGGGGAGAGGAGGCTGACGGAGGTGATATTAGTCAAGGGTTGAGTTACCAGCCTGGTGGTAAGATTAGAGTTAAGAGTTAAGATTAGAGTTAGAGGTAAGATGAGGTTAACCTGGGAGGTGAATCTTGATCTTCAGAGTTCGAACCAAAGCAGAGCAGCAGACTGCAGCATCAGTGTGAGCCCAAAGCATGTTTTAATATAGGGTTTACCTGAATTTGGGGAGTGATAAGCTGCATTATAATAATATTCTATCAGGGCTTCACAAAGCTCAAAGACATAGTGTGATGGAGAGGAAGGGGTGGGAGAAATTCCATGTACAAAGAAAGGCTCAGAGGTAGGCCCAATGGAGAGAGGATGCAAATGGGGTTGCCTAGCTGAAGTAGGTGGCCACCATATGGTAGAAGAGGAAGGTTGTTTTCCCCCTGTAGTAGGGGGAAACACTGACTCTGAACCCTTTGAGATTTTGTCTGATTTATTCTTAATTTTTAAATTTTATTTATTTATTTTTTTTGGTGAGGCAGTTGGGGTCAAGTGATTTGCCCAGGGTCACACAGCTAGTAAGTGGCAAGTGTCTGAGGCTGGATTTGAACTCAGATCCTCCTGACTTCAGGGCCAGTGCTCTATCCACTGAGCCACCTAGTTGCCCCCATTTTGTCTGATTTAAACCCTGATGGACAGCTCTTTGATTCAATTCAAGAAGTATTTCATCATGCACGTATGTGCATGGATGGGCACCGAGGAAGATACAAAATTTAGATAAGATACAGTTCCTGCTCTCATGGAGATTGCTGTCTAATAAGGAGAGAAGGTTTACACATAGACAAGTATAAAATACACAATATTACTTGGCAATGGGGCAGCGAGGTGGAGCAGTGGATACAGCACAGGCCCTGAAGTCAGGAGGACCTGAGTTCAAATCCAGCCTCAGACCAAACTCCTGACACTTACTAGCTGTGTGACCCTGGGCAAGCCACTTAACCCCAACTGCCTAAAAATAAAAAGAAAATATTACTTGGCAAGTGCACAAAGAAGGGCACAATCCAGTGCTACGGGATAGGGGGAACGGTGAGGGGGAGGTCATTGTAGACAGGAAACACTGAAACATTTCACACAATATTGGACTTCCTCTTATTGATCTGATTCTCACCAAGTCACAATGGCCCATTCTCAGCCAATGGAAATGCATGGCTAGCTCCCATTATTTCCAGGGAGGTCAATCATTCACAGGGGTTGTGCACAGAGGGTAAAAGAGAATTCTTTTCAGTACAGGAATAAACAACAAGCTCCTTCTCTCTGGCTACTAGATTTCTTGTTTGCCAGGGGAGAAAGAATGGTATTACGACCCACTGACAACTCAACTGTAGGGGTGGCAATGCCCAGGGGACCCAGAAGGGATATCACCTAAGGCTGCCCAGACTCTTAGACTGCAAGACCAGCTATAGAAAGGGATAGATGAGGAGACCTGGGGTCTCATTCTAGCTCTGCCCCAAACCAGCTGGGTGACCTGGGGCAAATCTTGTCGTCTCTGTAAAATGGGACTGCCCTATTAACTCATAGGAATGTTACAATACCAATATGAGATCACATATGTGAAAGCACTTTGAAGTTTAAGCATTAGGAGGCAGCTTGAGATGGAGGATAGAGGACTAGAACTTGGAGTCAGGAAAACTTGAGTTCTCACTCTGTCTCAAACCCTGACCAGCAGTCATTTGTCCTCTCTAAGCCTCCCTTCACATTTGCACAACTCTAAGAAGTTTTCTGTTAGAATTTTCTTTATGATTATGCATATTTGTTACGTAGGTTTCATTTTTCTTTCTTTTCAATGAGGAGGTAGGAGAGAAAATAGATTTTGTTACGTGAAAAATTAAACAAAAATACTCATTAACTGAAAATTTAATTTAAAATTAATCTTTTTCAAATTAAGTTTCTTTTTTACATCTTTCCTACATGATAGTTATCACATCTCTCTTACTCATCTTTCTCCAGGTTAAATATCTCCAGTTCCTTCACTCGATCTTTATATGGCATAAGTCTCCAGGCCATGCTGTTTGCTGTCCTCTGAATAGGCTTACCATTGATACGATATTATTTTTCTGTTGTTTCTCTAGTAGCTGGGATGGTTTTGTACTAAGCCATATCCACATTTTCACTTTATTTCTATTCTCCTACCAATGAACAGAACCCAAGTATAGAACAACTGGGGATGCAGCCTGTGGTGTGGGAACAAACAAAACTAATTGTCCCCTAAGTAATCAGGCCCAAGGCCTCTTAAAAGCCATGCTCTAACTCACTGAGCTAAGTAGCCAGATGCCAAAGACTGGAGAGCAATCACGAAGTCGTACAAGGACCAGTAAAAGTCCACGTGCCCACTGCACCTCAGAAAAAGAATTACTCAATTACCAGAGGCACAATGGTGGGTAAGGAATTCAAATTGGCTGTCTCCAGCTGTCCTTGCACACTCACCTGCCCATAGGCTCATCTCACAGGGCTCTTATGAGGAAAGTGCTTTGTAAACCTTAAATCACTACAGAAATAGGAGATATTATCATTCATTGATTCAAAGCCTGAACAAGAAGTTACAGACTTTACTATCTCTTAGCATGCCAGAGGTGGAAAGCACCTTGGAAATCACAGTTTAACCACTTTCTCCCCATATTACAGATGAGGGAACTGAGGCACAGAAAACATAAATGACATCCAAAATGACATAGCTCTTCTGACTCACAATAGGAATTCTTAACCTAGGGGTCTGTGAACTTGATTTAAAAAAAATACAAAACCTGTGTTAACTGTATTTCAACATAATTGTTTTTCTCTGTAATCCTTTGTATTTTGTTTATGCATACGAAGACATTATTCTGAGAAGGGGTCCACGGCACAAAAAGTGTCACTGCTGAAGTAGACAACCCCAGGGTGCTTGGGAGCTCTTGTCCAGTGGCCTATAACACAACCTGTTCATTACACTGTTGCTTCATATAATTTTTATGCTTGGAGTAGGTCACTTTCAAATCCTCAGTAAGGCCTTCTCTGCCATTTCCTCCCCATTCTCTTTTGAATGGAAGTGCTGATCCTGGCTCATTCACAAATATCCTTTCATAGATAGGACTAATCAGCAGCTCCTCTTCATCAAATAATTAAGAAATTATTCTTTGTTATGGAAGAATTCCCATGCCTCTGCAGCTGTCTGCATTCGAAGTCAGAGCCTTCTTCCTAATTGGATAGCAGAGCTAAAGACAGGTGAGCTTCCATCTGGCCATTTATTCTCTGTTAGCCATTCTCCCCAGGCCCTCCCAGAAACCTGACATCTGCCTTATGAATGCACAGGTGGTGGCACCTGCAGGGACCCAATAAATATTAACTGTGTTGAGTGAGGAAATCTCTGTTTTCAGCTAAACCTCTGGGGAGCTGGGAATCCTGCAATTCTGGTACCCAAAGGGGCTGCCTCCCCCTCCTCCTTATAAAAGGTCAATAAATCAGTCATGTAGATGTGAATGCTGCTATCTATGGGCCTTGCTACATTACCTTCCCCAGCAGCTTTACTGAAATAGGCTGGGGGCATTCTGAAGGTTGAAGAGAAGAGAGGAGAGAGAAAGGGTGAGAAGTAGACAAGAGACTGGAAAGAAGACTGAAAAGAGAAAGATAGAAGGCAGAAAAGGGCAAAAAGATACGAGAGGGAAAGGAGCAGCAGGAATGAAGTAGGAGAAAAGGGAGGAGAAAGGAAGGTAGAAGAGAGAAAAGAAGAGGAAGACAGAAGAGAGAAAAGAGAAGTAGAAGACAACGAAAGGGATATGGCAGGGAGAAAAGAGAGAGAAGAGAGGAAAGATGAGGTGGTGTAAGGGGCACTGGAGAAGGGTTGGGAATGAGAAGATGGGGGAGAAAGAGAAAAGGAGAAATTGTAGGGAATGAGAGGTAAAGAAGAAATAAAAAGGAGATTGCGAAAAGTGGGGTGGAGTTGGGGGAAAGAGGGAAGTGAGAGGAGAAGAGAGAAGCAGGGGGAAATTAAGGGATAAAGGAGAGTAGAAGAAATCTGCTCTTATTTATGCTTAGCATAGCTGGTGCCCAGCAGCTTCTCTGTGTGTGTGCGTGTGTGTGTGTGTGTGTGTGTGTGTGTGTGTGTGTGTGTGTTTGTCCATACACACCAATAAAGTCCATAATGCAGATAATGCTGGAACTATAACAGCAGCAGCACTGTGAACAAAACAATCCATTTCCTTAGCTCTATAAATGAAATCCTAGCAGCAGCCAAGACCTCTCTAGTCCTCCCAGGTAAAGTAAATCCGGAGACCGGGACCAGACTCCCCATCTGTCTATTAGTGTCATCAATGACAATCCTGATCTGGTGTTTCCAAACTCATATTGGAATTTAGTTCGGAGAGAGACTCAGAGGCTCCAAGCTGTTCATACTTAGTAGAGAAAAGGGATGGAACATATATGCGGTCACACAGGTTTACATTTTGTTTCTTTTCTAACCCTCAGCCTCAGCCCTTCATCAGGATTTAGTTCAGCTCTGAAAACCAGCACAAACTAGGCTCCATCTCCTTGTAATGACCTAGGCATTTTAATGCTCTGTAGTAATTGGAAAATCACCAGGACTTGGGGGAAGGCTGACTGCTGCTGAAGTAGACAACCCCAGGGTGCTTGGGAGGTCTCATCCAGTGGCCTGTAAGATAACCTGCTCATTACAGAGGCCTGGGGACAACAGCTTTCTGCTGGGCACCACCTTTAACCTGGCCTCCAGAAGCCTCACCTCCCAGAAGGTTTGCTTAATGGCTTAGGAGAATGATCTCTGGTCTAGAAATCAGGAGATCCAAACAGCAGTCCTACATTGTCTAGCTGTATGACCTCACGTGTCATTTATCTTTCTAGACTTCAGCTTCTTATACAGTGTAAGCTCCTTGCGGACAGGACAATTTAATATTTGTCTTTGTATCTCCAGTGCTTGACTAGGTGGTTAATCAATGTTTCTTGAATGTTTGAATCTGTAGAATGGGAAAATCGCCAAGGTTCCTTCAAATGCCAACATTCTATACTTCAATGATGTGAGAGTATTCTTGGTCAGCTGGTGCTCTACCCTACTTCACCTCTCTGACTCTCGCTCGGAACTAAGTGGACTACACTCTATATGACATTAGAGAGGATCTGAAGACATCATTGACTCATAAAATTCTAAAGTTGAAAGGGAATACCCAGCCCAACTCCATCATTTTACACTTAAGGAAACTGAAGCCCAAAAAGGTGGTGATTTGCTCAAGGTCACATAGCTAGGAAGCTGAGGAGCTAAATCTCAGCATAGCTAATTCAATGTTCCTTCCATTATTTCATGCTACCAAGGAGTGAAGAAAGAAAGGAAGAAAGGATTGAAACACCAGGGCTGTTTCAGGTCAGCATAAGCCTCTCTGGGCTCCTTGGCATTTTCTTATTTCGACTAAGACATAAACAAAGAGGTCCTGTGTGGGAAGAAAAGAGTCAATGTGGGAAGATTTCCAGAAGGGCCTCAGAGAAAAGTGCTCTTCAGGGAAGGAATAAGAGAGATTGTGTCCTCTTTGCTTCATGGTGAAAGCCATTACTGCATGGGTCAGAATCCTTTACCATTCCCCTGCTAAGGGAAAACCTCTTTGGGTAGATTCAGCATGGAATGGATGGATGAGAAGAAACACAAAGACACCCAATGTTGGCTGAGGATAAAGTTGTGATGCTCTGGGTAAGCAGCTTTGTGCTGCCAGTTCTGAAATCTTTCCTTTTTTCCTTTCCCCCCCTCATGGAACAGTACAAATTATTTTTAGTTGTGAATCTGTTGCAGTTGCAGAAATTGCAAAGTTAACATCCCTAGTGTTAGCAAAAATAGATTCTTCAAACAACCAACCACTTGTGCCTGGCCTCAGTAAGCTTGGAGCATAATACAATGGGAGTCTTATTGATAAAAGATATACCAAAGTTTACAGAATCACTCTGATCAATTGGAACTAGAGTGGAAAATGTACAGCTCAAGTGTTAAATTTGGCATATTGTTAACTTCATCAAGCCCATAGCAAATATTTCTAAAAATACAGGTGGATGACATTATTACATTTGACCTTCAGAACCACCTTATTCTGCTTTTCCTATGCAAGATACAAAATGGAGTAATGTACCAACTGTTTCCCTATGATTAACAACTCTTTTTCTTCCTTGTGAGTAATGTCCTTTCTAGGTTTATGTTGGGAAGCAGATAACCATGCTATAGGAACAATAGAGCTATGAAGACTGAACAGATTGAACTGAATTTAGTGTTATGATCAGATAAAAGTTACAAAAAGGTTCATCTGACACATTTTATATACACACACATACACATATGTATGTATATATGCACATACATACATACATATATGCATATATATGTTTTTAATTAGAAAAAGAATGTGGAAAGAACATTACATTTGAAGTCAGGAGAATTTAAATTCGAATCCTATCTTACCATGAGTTGTGCCAGGAAAGTTTTCTACTGGCTGCTAGGAATGTGTGAGAAATTGTGTCCCTTAATTTGTGGGGGGCGGGGTTTGCCGGGTAATTATTATTCTCATTGCAGTCTGGCTTCTGACCTTATCATTCAACTGAAAACTGTTTTCTTTGAAGTTACAAATGATTTCTCAGTTGCCAAATATATTGGTCTTTTCTCAGAGCAAATACTTCTGGACTTGTCTGCTGCACCTGACACTCATGACACTGCTTTCCTGGTTCTCCTTCTACCTGTCTGACTGCTCCTTCTCCATCTCCTCTGCTGGTTCATTAGCCATATCACACCCCCCAACTGTGGGTATTCTTCAAAATGCTATCCTATTCTTCCCCTAGATTCTCTCTCCATAGTCTCATCAGTCCCCATAGGTTGAACTATCATCTCTGCAGATGACCCACTGCTCTAAATGTCTATCCCGAGACTCTCTCCTGTGCTTCAGTCTCATATCTTCACCTGCTTATTGGACATTTCCAATTGGATGTCCCATTAACATCTCAAATTCGACATGTCCAAAACTGAACTTACTATATTTCCCCCCAAATCCTCTCTTCCAAACTTCTCTCTAACCTCAACATTTTTACCTTCACAGTATTTCTCTTATCCAAACCCTTTATTCTACTAGCACAGATACTAACTTAGACATCACCTCCTCCCCAGATTATATCAATAGTCTCTTAACTACTCTCCCCTCTTCAAGTATTTCTCTACTCTACTCTGTCCTATACAATGATGCCAAGATAATTTCCTCAAACACAAATCTGACCATGTGAATCCCTTATTCAATCAACTCCAATGAATTCCTATCCCCTCTAGAATATCTAAACTCCTCTGCTTAGCTTTTAAAACCAATGCACTAGTGATATCAAATCAATAGAAACAAGGGTCACTAAACTGTAAATAAGGATCCCTGTGGGCATATATTGACTTAGAAAACCACATGTTAACTTCATCTATGTTTTGTTGTATTTTTATTTATTTTGTTAAATGTTTCCCAATTACACTTTAATCTGGTTTGGGCTTCACTCGGTTCTGTGTGGTGCATGTTAGATAACTCTGCCCTATGCAACTTGGTCTCAACCTCTTTTTCCAGCCCTATTGGGCATCACTCCTCATCCTACACTCTATGACTCAATGAAAATAGCCTATTCTCTGGCCCTTTTATAGGACATCCTACCTCCAGTCTCTACTTCCTCGCACTGGCCATCCCAAATGCCTGGGATGCATTTTCTCCTTACCCCTACTTCATAGAGTCCTTCTCTTCCTTTTTTTTTTTTAACTTGCCCAGGGTCACACAGGTACTATGTGTCTGAGGGCAGATTTTTAAAAATTTTTATTTATTTTTTAATATAAATTTATTTATTTTTAGTTTTCAACATTCACTTCCACAAGTTTTTGAGTTCCAAATTTTCACCCATCTCCCCCTCCCCCCACCCTAAGATGGCATGCATTCTGAATATCCCTTCCCCTAGTCTGTCCTCTCTTCTATCTCTCTCCCTTCTCTTATCCCCTTCCCCTTCTATTTTCCTGTAGGGCAGGATAGACTTCTGTACCCCATTTCCTGTATTTCTTATTTCCCAGTAGCATGTAAAAACTTTTTTTAAACATAGGTTTTTAAAACTTTAGGTTTCAAATTTTCTCTCTTCCTCCTTCCCCACCCACCCTCATTGAAAAGGCAAGCAACTCAATATAGGTTGTACATGTGCAGTTATGCAAAACACTTCCATAGTAGACATGTTGTGAAAAACTAACTCTATTTCCCTTAATCCTATCCTGCCCTCCCATTTATTCTATTCTTTTTTTGACCCTGTCCCTCAGAAGTATTTCTTCTGATTACCCCCTTTCCCAATCTGCCCTCCTCTCTATCATCCCCCTGCTCTCTTGTCCCCTTCTCCCCCTATTTTCCTGTAGGGTAAGACAGATTTCCATACCCAATTGAATGTGTATGTTATCCCTCCTTAAGCCAAATCCTATGAGAATAAGATTCACTCATTCCCTCTCACCTTCCCCTGTTTCCCCTCCACTGTAAGAGACTTTTCTTTTTGTTTTTTTTTTGAGATAATTTACCCCATTCTACCTCTCCCTTTCTTCTTCTCCGAGTATAATCCTCTCTCATCCCTTAATTTTATTCTCCAGATATGACCCCTTAATCTTCAACTCACCCTGTGCCCTCTATCTATCTATCTACATATACATACTATAATTTTTTTCCTCAACTACCCTAATACTGACAAAGGTCTCATGAGTTATAAATATCATCTTTCCATGCAGGAATGTAAACAGTTCAATCTTAATAAGTCTCATGATTTCTCTTTCCTGTTTACCTCTTCATGTTCCACTTGAGTCCTGTATTTGAAAGTCAAATTTTCTATTCAGCTCTGGTCTTTTCATCAGGAATGCTTGAAAGTCCTCTATTTCACTGAATGACCATTTTTTCCCCTGAAGGATTATACTCAGTTTTGCTGGGTAGGTGATTCTTGGTTGTAATCCTATCTCCTTTGCCCTCTGGAATATTATATTCCATGCCCTGCGGTCCTTTAATGTAGAAGCTGCTAAATCTTGTGTTATCCTGATTGTGTTTCCACAGTACTTGAATTGTTTCCTTCTGGCAGCTTGTAATATTTTCTCCTTGACCTGGGAACTCTGGAATTTGGCTATAATATTTCTAGGAGTTTTCCTTTGGGGATCTCTTTCAGGAGGAGATCTGTGGATTCTTTTAATTTCTATTTTGCCCTCTGGTTCTACTATATCAGAGCAGTTTTCCTTGATCATTTCTTGAAAGATGATGTCTAGGCTCTTTTTTTGATCATGGCTTTCAGATAGTCCAATAATTTTTAAATTCTCTCTCCTGGATCTATTTTCCAGGTCAGTTGTTTTTCCAATGAGATATTTCACATTGTTTTCTAATTTTTCATTCTTTTGGATTTGCTCTACTGTGTCGTGATTTCTCATAAAGTCACTATCTTCCAATTGCTCTATTCTAATTTATAAGGAAGCATTTTCTTCAGTAAGCTTTTGGACCTCCTTTTCCATTTGGCCAATTTTGCCAGTCCTTCTCTTCCTTGAAGATGTAAGTCAAACACCATCTTCTGCATGAAGCCTTTCTTCATTCTCATTCCTCTCTACCCTCAACTTCCAGTGCCCTCCCTTCTCAATTACCTTGTATTGAACTACTTTTATATCTTTGTATTTATTTTCTTTGTAGAGATGGTCACTTCTGAAAAAATTCTCCAACTACAGTGAAGACACAGAAGTACTATAGGAGATATAAAAGTTAAGGCATTACCTCTTTTCTCAAAGGGTTTACAATCTATCTGAGGAGATAAGACATACAAACAGAAAATGATTCAAATGAAAGAGAAGCTGCTGTTTTGAGTGTGGTGTGGACATTTTCAGTTGAGAGCTCAGGAAAGGGAGAGATCAGGGAGAACCACAGATATCAGGGAAGGATAAGGGAGAGGTCTTGAAAAGACTGTGAACTTTATGAAAAATTACCATAGGCTCACATATTTAGAGCTGGAAGGGACCACAGAGATGACCTAGTCTAACTCCTTCATTTTACAGATGAGGACACTGAGGCTCTGAGAGGTTACATGAAAAGGCAGCGGTCATAAAAGCAGTAAATAGCAAAGACAGGATTCAGATCTATGCTCTTTGATCCCAAATTCACTGCACCAATTATTATTATTTTTTAAATAAACCTTTACTACAGGCATTTTACTGCCAGTTCTGGACATGAGCTCAGTCTCTTATTATTTTTTAAATAAACCTTTACTACAGGCATTTTACTGCTAGCTCTGGACACGAGCTCAGTCTCATGCATCACACCAATAACAGAATGTCTACCACAGATTCGCTTCGGTAACAAAACAAGTTTAGGTGGCTGTGAGATATTCCCCAAAGTGTTTACTTCTTTTTCCAAGGCTCTCAGATCAACACACTGTCAAGTACAAGATGCTAATTTCAGGTTGTTTACCAAGCCTAGGTAAATGCTACACCCCCAGGCTGACTTCTCTTTCTCTCTTGATTTAAGAGCAGAAGCATTACAAAGTAGAAAGTAGCAGAAAAGTTCTGTCTGATTCCAACTCTGCATTATCCCACTCATTCACCCCCTCCTTTCCACTCCTACTCCTACTGAGGACTGGCGTAAGAGATTTTTAACTGGTCTTCTTATCTCTTCTCTCTAAACTATCCTTTATACCCACTACCCACATGAATCTTCTTATAGCACTCCAACCCCATCCACCAAAAACCAACCAAACAAAAAACAATCTTCAGAGGATTCCCCATTCTTTATGGAATTCAATCTGTCAAGATTCTGCACAATCAGATTCCAAACTACCTTTCTGTTATTATTTCTAGTCACAAACTCTATATTTAAATTAATCTAGGCTAATTGCTAAGCAGCCTCCTCCCCCACCTTACACTTTCTCACCTCCAAGTCTTTGTTCACACTGTCTAGAATGATTTCTTTCCTTCTCATTAAGGTTTCCAGTGCCTGTGTGTTGGAATCCTTCCTTGTTAATCGAGATCTAGATAAAATGCCTCCTCCTTACTGAAGCCTTCCCTGATCTTCCAGCTATACGTGATCTCAGCTGTTTCAAATCTCTCATACCACTGTTTGAAACTCTTACGTGCATTTATCGTATTATAACTTGTTATATAGTTATTTGAGTTATAGTTACAATTGTCTGAGAAAACTAGGAGAGAGAGAGCTGGCCTTAAAGCCAGAAAGACCTGAGTTCAAGTCTTTCTTCTGACACAAAGTCTGGATGGGGGTGTGTGGATGGGTCGGGGCATAGAGGTGGGGGGGGGAAGGGATCAGGAAAGGCAGGTTCTCTAAGTCTATAGGTAGCAGTAAAGGTATTCACTTGTGTTAGTAGAGCGTCTTTCCTCCATCAGGAATACCTCACATCCAGGGGTGGGGAACCTATGGCCTTGAGGTCCCACCCCTGCATACCAACGAAATCATAGGTTCAGTCCTTATCCTTGAAGTTATTTGTACATCTGTCTTCTTTTCCAATTGACTATAAGCACCTTGAAGGCAGGGGTTATGGCTTGTTTCCTCTTTAAATCCCCCTACATCGTGGACCACAGTACTAGGTACTAATAAGTGTTAGTTGATAATCTGAAACAGGCCTTAACCCAAACTGCCTTTTCCGAATCTTCCAGAAGGTTCCGATATTCCCCTGACTTTATCAGTTCATTCAATGAATATTTATCAAATGCCATATGTATAATATTACACGCAGTGAACAGTGAGTGCTAGGCATTGGGGGCAGATGTAAAGATAAATAAGACAAAAACATCCTGCCGTCAAGGAACTTAAAATCTAGCAGGAGGAATTTGAGAAGCAGAAAGCTTTATCAGAGCAGATGGAGATGTGGGGTGCATGACCCAGACACTGACATTCCTCGGGTTTCCCAGGATGAGGCTATGTGCCTGAGAAAGGACATATTAGTTTTTCCCAAACTATCTAGGCTTATTCAATTGACTAGGGCTACATTTTGACCTAAGTGAACCTAATGTTTCATTTTACATTGAATATCTGTATTTATATTTATCTATCTATATCTATGTTGTTGAGCTGTTTCACTTGTGTCCATGACCCCATTAGGGGTTCTCTTGGGAAAGACATTAGAGTAGTTAGCCATTTCCTTTCTCTAGCTCATTTTACAGGTGAGGAAATTGAGGTAAACAGGGTTAAGTGACTTGCCAAGGGTCACACAGCTAGTAAGCGACTGAGGCTGGATTTGAACTCGGGTTCTCCTGACTCCTGGCCCAGTGCTCTATCCACTGTGCCACCTAGTTTCCCCCATCCATGTCTGTATCTCTCTATACATTTTTCTTTAAAAAAATCAGTTTTGAAGTGTGACCTATGTCTGAATCAAAACTAATATTTCCATTTTACAAACAAGGAAAGTGAGGTTAAGTGCTGAGTTATTTAGCTAGTATGTACACTCAGATCAAGCCACCTACTCTTTCCTCCAAGTCCTGAGTCCTTTTTATTATAGCATGGTACCTCAGCCTCACATCAACTGATGCTCCCTGTGGTGGCTGGTGCATGAAGTATCTATGGGCAGCATGATACGAGACAGCACAAAAGTGATATGATTGAGTCCTCTGGTACTCACCTGCTGTGGTCCCTTCAGCGAGTCACTTGACATCTTTGGGATTCAGTTTCCTCAGCAGTGAAATGGGCATAAAAGTATCCATCATCTTTGTTCAGCCTTCTGTTAGGAATAACCAGAGTAGGTCCCTTTGCTAGTATCAAGTGCCTATATATAGTGTCTAATAATCACACCAAATGGCATAATCCTGCTAGTGTTTCCACATGCTGTTTCTCTTTCCTCTGACGCAGTCAATGTGTTGCTGCCAAGTTGGGAAGTTGTGGTGCCCTGCCAACTTCCAAGGCCATTTTGGATGACACATTCAAGTTCTTCCCTCATCTCAGCTCCCACATCTTTAATTGCTCAGCAGAAAATTTCCCACACATCAGAGGCTTCCTGCTCACTTCATCTGCTCCATTGTCAATCCCATTCCTCATCCTGAGTCTCCCCCTTTCCTTTCTCCACTTCTTTCTGGATCTCACTTTCAGTTACTTTGTCCCTCTGAAAGCTCCTTCTTACTTGGCAACTATCTCTTCTCTCTCTTTGTGCTCCCTCTCCTTTTATCTTTCTCTTTGACTCACCATTCATCAACCCTACCTTTATTCACCCCAGCCTCAACCTTGAAAACTATCCCTTCTCCCCCCCTCCCCCACCTAAACACCTGCCACTTAGTGCTTAGTGAATAAGAGAAGGGAAGGGCTGGAGAGAGAGTGGTAGCTCTGGAGAAGGCAAAATCAAAATGTAGAAGGCTCTCTTCTACTATGCTTAAAAGGCCAGAGACAAAAAAGAGATAGAGAAGGTACAAGTAGCCCCTTACATTTGGGGTGGGAAACAGAATTAAAGTCACCAAATGAAAAAGGACTAAAGCAGTGGCCTTGAGGCCGCATGTGGCCCTCTAGGTCCTTGGGTGTGGCCTTTTGACTGAGTCTAAGTTTTACAGAACAAATCCTTTTATTAAGGGGATTTGTTCTGTGAAGTTTGGATTCAGTCAAATGCTGCACTTGAGGACCTAGAGGGCCACATGTGCCCTTGAAGCCGCAGGTTCCCCACCCCTGGGCTAGAGGATCTTGCTATCCTGCCACAAGCCCTACTTCCTGTCCCTTCACATCTGTTTTTCTCCCTTCCTCCATTCTGTAAGCTGCTCTTTAGCCACCTGAGCAGACCTACCACTATTAGAGGAAGAAACAGAGGAAGAAGAAACCTGACAGTGATAGGTAATACCACACCCATGCCCACACATATTTGTCTCTTTGGCTGCTCTATGTCACTTGGTGACTCCAATTCAGTGACTGTTTTCCCCTTCCTTCTCTTTCCCATTTAAATCTCTTTCCAGAGCCATATGTCAGCTTCCTCTCCATCTCTTCCCCCCTGCCTTCTATTTCCCCCAATAAGGCTTTCCCTTTCTTTGCAAAGGGATGTGGTTGCCATGGCAACCAAGTGCCAAAATTATTTTAAATTACCATCTCTTTTTTTTAAGTTAACTTGAGAGATGTCTCCTACCCTCTCTAAGACACAATGATCCTATTTTCTCAGACAAGAAAAATTCCTAGGATAAATGAATCAAGATGGTTGGATTTGTGGGGTCTCTCTTTCCACCCCAGCCACACAGATGTTACAGAATATTCAAGCTGGAAGGTATTCCAGTTATCATCTCATTCAATCCCCTCATTTTTTTTTTTGCCTTTTTTGGTGAGGCAATGGGGTTAAGTGACTTGCCCAGGGTCACACAGCTAGTAAGTGTCAAGTGTCTAAGGCCGGATTTGAACTCAGGTCCTCTTGACTTCAGGGCCGGTGCTCTATCCACTATGCCACCTAGCTGCCCCTCAATCCTCTCATTTTACAGAAGAAGAAACTGAGGCCCAGACAGATGAAGAAATTGAACCAAAGTCACATGAAAAGTTAGCAGCAGAGCCAGGAAGTGACCCTAGCTTTCCTCAACAATGACCAGAGCTCATTTCAAAATATGCCCATTGCTGCCTCTCTCAACATTTCTGGTGCCTGGACAAGAATGCATAGAGACCTTTGCTAAGATAGAAGGAAGTGGCTCAGCTATTGTTACAAACAACCTGAGGTTCATATGTACACACAAACAGTCCATAACAACCTAACTGTTTTAAAATCTCTTCACAACCTCTCCTTAATGGTTATTTCGCTCTAATTACACTCATACAAGTATTATGAGGCAGGAACAGCCTATAGTGCAAAAGTACCTTGAGATCCACATCCTGACCCCTCCCCCCATGCTCTCTGGACCCTACGATGTTCTAGACCTCTGGGTGCCACGTTTTCTAGGATGTCAACACAATCCACCTGTCCAGCAAAGACCACTGCAGAATCACCTAGTGTGCACCAGTTGCCTAAAGACAGAATATCTGTGCAATCTACTCATCTCTCTCTGCTGGGACTAGTACCCTTTTGGGCTGTGGTAAGGGCAACAGCCAGAAGTACTTATTAAGTGCTAACTTCATATAGAACCCTGGGGGTAAAGGAGGTTGGAGGGAGGGTGGGAGTGTGATCTGAAGTTAAGATAAGACACAGGTCCCAGTCCATTAACATCTCTATCCCTGGAGATACAACATTTCCCTATCTGACTATGTTGTTGTTCAGTCATTTCAGTCCTGTCTGACTCTTTGTGACCCCTTTTGGGGTTTTCTTGGGAAGGATACTGGAGTGGTTGTACCATTTCTTCTGCAGCTCATCTTACAGATGAGGAAACTGAGGTAAACATGGTTAAGTGACTTGTCTAGGGTCATACAGCTAGTACGTATCTGAGGCTGGACTTGAACTCAGGAAGATGAGTCTTCCTGACTTTAGGCCTGGCACTCCATCCACTGTGCACCTAGCTGCCTCAGCCTCCTATCATTCATTCCACCTCTCCCCAAACCCCACCCCTCCTGAACCTATTCTTGAATCTCATTGAAACCTCCAGTTTTTCCATTCCTCAGTACTTTCTGAGGCCATTACTCCTACTCTGACTTCACTTTTCCTCAATGTCAATGCAAGAGTTAACACTTTTGTTGTACCCCCTCCTCTGCTCTCAAATCTCTTGCGCCCTTCTTCTACTACCACACATCTGTTACCAAATCTCAGTTCTGGATCACTCTCCTCCCACTTCTGTTCCTACTTATGAGCCACTGAATGTAGGAGGAAGAAGTCTCATAACCACGCTGACTGGGTACATTACAAAATCATGTTCCCCTGCCTCAGCTGGGTCTTCACAGCAGCGAGGCACTTCTATTCTGTCCCAGTTGATTCCTTACCTCATTCCTTGTTGAAGCTATTCTAAAACTTCTCTTTCCTCCTCAAGCTGCTCCCTATTTCCCACCCCAAGCAGAGGCCCTAGTTTCTTACTTACTGAGAAGATTAAGGCCATTCAATTTGAGCTCCCTCTTTTCCCATTCTCTTCATTTCAAAACCCCTTTATATCATCTCCACACCTTCCTCCTTTCTCCCAGTCTTTTACAAAGAGCTGGCCCTTCTCCTCCTTGGTAAGTCCAATCTCTCAACATGTGCACTTTTTCCTATCTCCTCTTATTTTTTCCAGCATATTGCATCCTCAGTCATACCCTTTCTTTTGAATGTTCCTCCCCTATCATCTTTCTTAATGCTTTCAGGTATGACTGTCTCCCCCATCCTTAAAAAAACACCAAAACCTTCCCTGCCATCTCCTCAAGCTTTCATTTTAATCTCCTCTCTGTGTTTCATCCAAATTCCTTGAAAATATTGCCTACATTGGTCACGTCCACTTCTCCTCCCATGAGCTCCTCAACCTTTTGCAATCTGGTTTCAGATGTCACTATTCAACTGAAACTGCTGTGTCTAATAAGCTCTTAATTCCCATATATGATGGTCTTTCCTCAGTTCTCATTCTTTTCAACCTAACTGCTACATTTGACTATATGGGCCACGCTCTCTTCCTGGATACTTTCTCCTCCCTGTATTTTTGAGACAGTTCTCTCCTGATTTGCCTCTGAGATCCCTGACTGTTCCTTCTCAATCTCCTTTGTTGGCATATGATCCATATCATGCACCCTAATTGTACGTGTTCTCCAAGGTTCTGTCCTAGGCCCTCTTCTCTTCTGCCTCTACAGCATTCTTTCTCCCTATAATCTCATCAGTGAATATGTGTTGAACTATCATTTTTATGTAGATGATTCTCAGATCTTAATTGGAGACCTAGTCTCTCCCTTGAACTCCAGTCCTGCTTCACCAATTGCCCACTGAACATTTTAAACTGGACATCCTGGAGACATCTCAAACTCATTATGTGCAAAACTGAAGTCATTTTCTCCCCCCTCCCCAAATCTTCCCTCTTTCAGAATTCCCTATTTCTTTCATAAGAACCACCCTTCTTACAGTGTCTCAGGTTTGTAACCTTAGCATCATCCTGGCCTCTTCTATCTCTTTCACCCTGTGTATTCACTCAGTTGTCAAATCTTGCTGTTTCTACCTTCATACTATCTTTCATAGTCAACTCTTCTTCACTTGCATAACTACCTTTACTTCAGGCCCTCATCACCTCTCACACAGATTATTGCTCTAACCTGATTGGTCTCCCTGTCTCAAATCTCTCCCCATTCTACTCCATCCTACACACTACTGCCACAGGAATTTTCCTTGAACACAGATCTGATCACATCAATCATCTCCACTGGCATCCAATCGCCTTTAGAATACAAGATAATTTTTTTCTTTTAGAGTCTTTTTCAACCTTGTCCTAAGCAATCTTTAAAGTGTTACTATATATTACTCCCCTTCATATACTATATGGTCCAACCAAACTAGACTTCTCTCTTTGCCTTACATATGGCACAGTATCTCTTGTCTTCCTGTTCTGGACTAGCTATTCCCCATGCCTGGAATGCAATCTCTCCTCAATTCTTTGCCTTCAACATTAGTCCTGTCACACTCAAATAGAAAGGGGTGGTGCATACTGATTTCGAAACCACATATTAAACACTATCAGGAAATATTAAGCAAAATAAATAAAAATATAACAAAACACAGACAATGTTTAGATAAAAATATTTATTCCATTTGTAGTCATATCTGTATGTTTTCTCTCCTGTGGAATATAAGATCCTTGTAAGCAGAGGTTGTTTCATGTTCTTTCTGTAACCCCAAGAAGCTAGTACACAGTAAGCACTTAATAAGTGCTTATTGATGAACAGATATCAGGGTTTTTAAAAAAAAACTTCAAGTGATGCTTTGTTTCACATTGTAAAAGGTTGGGGGGGGGGTGAGGCTGGCAATTCAGCTCCCAGCCTAGCAGAAATAAAAAGTCTAGCAGAGAAAAAGGAGAGGACATTAGAGGAAGTAGAAAGATTTCAAAGCCCTGTAATTCCTAAGGCCCCGAGTCACTTTGGTCACATTTGTTCCCCACAAAAAATACGTTATTACCAGTATACTCTTAAGTTTGCACTCACTCTTCTCATGGACTTTGGGTATATTTGTGTGACAGCGTGCTCCAGGTTTATGGTGGGAAGGTTTTATAGCTAACGTTCTTATTATGTGCTATTTTAGTAAATACTGTTAGTTTAAAATAATTGTCAACTGTTAATGAGAACGACACTGGTAGGGTGGTGAGTGACTATCTTAGAAGTGAGCAGCTGCCTTCTGATGACCCCAAACTGTAAGCGTGAATGCAAGTGAGGGGAGCAGGCCAGAAGTAGGGTGGCTACAGCATTATTCCCCCCAATAATTTTATAAAGGTGTCCAACTTGATTCTAACTGAAGTGCCTCATGGTTCAAAACAACAGATACTATGGAAATCATTTCCCTGAGATTCCCCAGCATAGACAGTTTAGGGCTAAAGGGCCATTTTTTTACAGTTTTCCTTCAGATATCTCCACTGATCGTTTTATTAAAGAAGATAAATAAGTGGAGGAAGACCAAACACATACACCAGCAAATTCCTCCCTCCCTCCCACTCTGAATCTGCAGTCAGTACTAAATAATTAAATTTGGAATGATCAATTGAGCAATCACCCCAAATCTATTTACTAGAAACCCTTGGGATATCATTCCTTTCTCTGGTACATTGACTAGAAATGACCTGCAGTCTTATCATCTCATTCATCTTCAAACAACACAGTATTCAAGTTAATGTCTCTATAAATACACTCCAGTGCAGTGGGAAAAGCACTGAAGTTAGTGAAATGTAGAGGCCAGGGTTTGATTCTTGGCTCTGCTTTGTAACCTCAAGGAACTCACTTAACCTCTCTGGGCCTCAGTTTTCTCACCCTGTAAAACAAGGGCGTCAGGATATTAAATCTCAGAAGCCCCTTCCATTGCTAATATTTGATGGTTTTCCTGTGGGTCAAAGTAAAATAATACATAAAATGGCTTAACGTTAAATCAATATAAAACCCTGCTTTCAGTGGGAGGCCAAACTGTGGCCAACCAGCAGTAAAAAATTATTATTAGATAATTTATTAATTAGGATCATAGGATTATAGATTTAGAGCTAGAAGGGACCTCAGGGGTCATTTCATGCCTCATTTAACAGATAAGGAAATTGAGGCTTAGAGAAGGGAAATGACTTTTCCCCATCACCCAATGAGGAAAGTGGCCAAGCAAGGATTCAAATGTAAGTCTTCTGATTCCAAATCCAAATTCTGCTGGGCAATGAAAAGTTATTCAATTTCAATAATACCTGTGGATGTTAAAGCTATGAGGGGTGCTGAGTGATGGCTCTGCATTTGAATTTCTCACAATCACCGAACTGTGGAAATCTAAAGGTGTATCTTAGAAATCATTTAGTTTCACCCATTCTTTTGACTGAGGAAGCCCAATCAGGTTAAGTGATTTGCCCCAAATTACACAGTTAATTTCAACTCTCCAAACAGAGAAATGAGTGGGGGAGGGGAGGAGAGAGATGGGGAGGAGGGAGGAAGGGGAAAGGAGAGAGAGAGAGAGGGAGAGAGGCAGAGACAGAGAGAGAAAGAGACAGAGAGAGAGACAGAGACAGACAGACAGACAGACAGAGGTTTTCCTTGTCTGCAGCCAGAGGTGAGTCACTTCTTTTTCTGAATCATGCTGCTGCTGCTGTTGGAAGAAAACTTGAGAGAAATAGAGATAGAAGAGTGGTCGTCCCATGAGATTAAGAAACTATTTGAAAATCAGCCATGAACTCACTCAGCAGTCTAGTGAGATAAGAAAAAGTTTCAACTCCTATTTTCCACAGAAGGAATATCTTACAAGAGGTTCTGATGGGAATAGCACTCTGATTTTGCCTGTCACTATTAGGACCCTATTTCAGCCAACAATTTTCTTGTACCTACCCAATAACCACTTCATTTGGTTAATTAGGGTCCCAAAGGATAAGACTTATTCCGCTTAGCCTCAGAAAACATAATTTGGTTTCCACTGAGTGGAAGTTACAGGGAGACAGATTTCCTCTCACTATAAATAGGAAAAACTTCCCCCAAAATGATGCTCTTTGAAAATGAGAAGGGTTGTCCCATTAGGGAGTAAGTTCCCTGGCCCTGTGGATGTTCAAGCACAGACTGGATCAATCAGTCAATGCTCCTTGAAAACCCAGCTAGAAGAATTGCACAAGTCTCCCTTAACAGGGATCATCTCTCCCCATTGTTCACCTCTGGAGTGGGAGGTTTTTGACACTTTCAAACTCTCTCTAATATCAAGACAAAAAACGATATGGAAGCTATAGATATACAGTGCAAGCATCAAAGCAGTCTCTTCCTTATCTGATGTTGGACGTAATCATTATTAACATAGAAAACTGAATATTAAGAGCTCAAATTCACAGAAAGAAGTCCCTGCTCTGCTGTTTTGTGGTACCTATGACCCCAGACACTATGGGCCTGAGCTAGTTAAAGGGCACTCACTGGTACAGCAAAACCAAGGGCTTCCTTGATAGCTTTTTCTCCTGGGCAGCTGGGGGGCTCACCGGTCATATCGATAACTCTAGGATTACATTAGTTATCCTGTATTTGATTATATATGACCGCCCAGGTAACATGTGTCACTGAGGGGACATTTCCTAGGATTCTTTCTGAATTTGGTGGGGGGGGGGAAGAGGAGGAGGGTCTGATTTACTTTTCAACACTGGGTAGACAGCAGTGATTTTTTGAACTTAATGGCCTTATCAGCTTCCAAATTCAGAATTACAGAATATTAATTCAACCTCCTCATTTTCAGAAGAGGAAACTGAGGTTATCCCAACTAAAATGCCTTCTCTCTTTCTATCTAAATGCTACCTTTCATTTTAAGGCCAAGAGAAAGTCCCACCTGCTCCAAGGAGCCTTCTATGACTCCTATAGTCTACGGTGATCTTTCTCTTCCTGAGCTCCTTGAGGGCAGGGACTGTATTTTGCATCCCCAGTGATTTGTACAGTGCCTGGCACATAGCAGGCATTTAATGAATGTTTCTTGACTGACTACCTTACAACACTGATAGTCCTAAGCACACTTTAGCACTTATCAAATATCATTTTTTAACACTTAATTTAGTCTTGTTTGCACAACTGGACTATAAGCTTTTAAAATTTTTTTAAATTTTAAATTTATGGAATAAAACAAGTATTTCCATAGCACAGTACAATAAAAAAGATGATTGCATATGAAACTGTAAATCTGCTATGCACAACTTGCTATTCCTTTCAGATCTACAACAAAATTATCATGTAAATTTCTTTTTCTTTCTTCCACTGCCCCTGCTCTAGAAATGGCTACCATTAGACACAAATAGGTACACACACACACACACACACACACACACACACACACACATTTACATATGTCTGTAAAATTATTCCATACATACTTCTGCATCTGCATCTCTGGATGCAGATAGCACCTTTCTTCATATGTCCTTTATAGTTCATTTGGGTATTTATAATGGTTAAAATAACTTATTCACTCAAAGTCTTTCTTAAAACAATATTGCTGTTACTGTATACTATGTTCTCTTGGTTCTGCTCATTTCACTCTTCATTATTTTGTGCAAGCCTTTCCATGTTATAATTTCTTATAGCACAGTAGTATTTCATCACAATCATATACCACAACTTGTTTAGCCATTCCCCAATTGAGGGGTATCCCTACATTTTCCAGTTCTTTGCCACCACAAAGAGCTGCTATAAACATTTTTTCCCAAATTATCTTCAGAAATAGACTAAGTAGTGGTATTGCTGGGTCAAAGGGTATAGGTAGTTTAATAACTCTTTGGGCATAACTCCAGACTGCTTTACAAAATAGTTGGATCAGTTCACAATTCCACCAATGACAAATTAGTGTCCCAATTTTTCCACATCCCTCCCCAACATTTGTCACTTTCCCCTTCTTTCATTTTAGCCAATCTGGTAGGTGTAAAATGATATCTCAAGGTTGTTTTAATCTGCATTTCTCTAACTGATAATGACTTAGAGCAAGTTTTCATGGGATTATAAATTGTTTTGACTATAAGCTTCTTTAATTTTTTATTTATTTAAAATTTTTTTTTTTTGCTTTTTTTGGTGAGGCAATCAGGGTTAAATGACTTGCCCAGAGTCACACAGCTAGTAAGTATCAAGTGTATGAAGCTGGATTTGAACTGAGGTCCTTCTGACTCCAAGGCCAGAGCTCTATCCACTGCACCACCTAGTTGCCCCTTGACTATAACCTTCTTAAGGGCCAGAACAATGTCTTTCCTTCACATCCCATTACAGTGCTTAGCAAACAGTAAGTGGTCAATAAATATTTGACTAAAATACTTACTTCACAAGAGCGAAGGATCCCAGAGAAGACCTTCTAATCCACTTAATACATTCATTGTTGGTATATTTGGCATAAGTGATTCATCTGAATGTACTGGGAAGAGAACAGCCCAGCATAGTGCCTTGCGCAAACAGATTTAATAAATATTTGTTAAACTGAATTTGTATGAAACACCAATGAGGTTATGTCTCTCAATACCTTAACTGATTATGAAACTGTAAATTCCTTGGGGGCAGACACCTTTTTACTTTTTGTCTGCATCCCCAGCATTTAGTAGAGTTCTTAATGTTTGGGAGGGGCTTAATGAATGCCTGTTGAATGAGTGAATGGGGGCTAGGAATGATGTTGCCTCTAATTTTTGACATAAGCTGCAAACTATCACGACTTAGCATATGTGAGAACAGTGTAGAACCTGCAACAAAGCAAATTTAACACAAATGTTGTCTTATGCAAAATAATTCTTCTATTGCATGGCAACTAGAAAACAACCGCACCTACTTTAGAGCTTAGCCTGGTAATCAAGGGATGAATTCCCTCAGTCTGGTGGGGTCCTCTGGCAAGAAGGAAGGAGCCAGGGCTACCACTTCTCCTTCTCTCCCTCTCTTTTCCCTGGGCTGGTAGAATGGGCTATGCTGTTATATAAGAGGAAGGTCCTTTACACATAAATCTCTTTTATAACTCCCAGAAATTCATCTGGGCTGAGTTCATATTTATACAATATCTGAAGTGCTTTTCTCACAAATATTCTTTGAAGGAGTACTCATATCCATTTTACATTTATCTTCAGTTTATCCTGTATATTTCTTGTTTGTACAAAGTTGTTTGCACATTGTCTTTTCCATTAGACTGTGATGTCTTGAGAGCAAGGAATGACTTTTGTCTTTCTTTGTATTCCCAAAACTTAGCACAGTGCCTGGCACATAGTAGGTGCTTAAAAATGCTTATTGCCTGACTGATTACAGACGAAGAAACTTGGACTCAGTGAACTTAAGTGATTTGCCCAGAGACATACAACTAATAAGTACCAGAGGGAGAATTTGAACCAAGATGTGTCCTGCTTACAAGTCCAATGTTCTTTCCTCTATATTCTACTGCCTTTAGTTGACAAATGCCCACTCCCTGCCCTAGGAGAGTCAAGTCAAAGGGTCATTCAGATTTTGATACCCCTAGATGGATTAATTTAATTCCAGTGCTTTCCT
This sequence comes from Phascolarctos cinereus, assembly GCF_003287225.1. NCBI lineage: Eukaryota > Metazoa > Chordata > Mammalia > Diprotodontia > Phascolarctidae > Phascolarctos > Phascolarctos cinereus. The sequence goes on from NW_027555847.1 coordinate 372,232,741, forward strand.
AATATTAAAGGTAAAGAGAGATTCAGGTGGAGATTGTGAGTTGATGTCAAAGTATGATGAAGGCAATACTGATAAAGCCATCAAAGCAGGGGTCTTTGAATCAAAGCAATGGTAAGGATTATAACATAATTCAATTCAATTCAACAAGGCTTACTATATGTATATACTATGTGTATGTACTATGTATACACTATATATTCACAGTGTAACGGAAGAGACAACATACAAACAACTATGCACAGACAAAATATATATAGGATAAATTGAAGATTAATGTAAAATGGATATGAGTGCTCCTTCAAAGGATATTTGTGAGAAAAGCACTACAAGTAAGAAGGGAGAACAGTTTAGACATGGGGAAGACAATGTTGATGGGATTTGAGGTATTGTATTTGGAAGAAGAGGGAATTCATGACATATCTTCAATTTTTTTTTTAATAAAGTATGATCCTCTGCTGAGAGGGAAGAGTCACTTAGAGAAAAGAGAACTTCTCTGTGAGAACTACAATAGAAAGCCAGTCAGGGACAAATTTTTCAAAAAAGGTTGTTTTGTAGTAGTGAGAGCCTAGCAAGATTAGATAACAAATCTGAAATGGACGGTCAGTACCATTGTGAGTTCCTCCAGGGAGTCCAATAGGAAGGAAGTAGAAGAGAAGTGGATGGGATGGTAGGAGTAATCCCGGGTTAGAATAGGAGAGAGGGGCAATTAAAAGAATTAAAGGGACAGTGCAAAACTGAATCAGTTAATTCTAGAGTCACAATGTCAAAGGGAGAAAATCGAGGCCAAGATAGGGTAAAGGAAGCAGCCTGCCTTGGAGGACTGGTGATGGTTAGGAGGAAGAAGAAAATAGAAAGAAAGGTGGGAGGGCACCCAAACAAACATCACAGTTTTACTAAGGCCAACTTGGCCTGTTTACCACTCTCCAGAAGCCAAATTCAGCTGTCTTCTAACTTCCTTGGTCCTAGGTCCTCTCCATTCTCTGCCCTACTTTCTTGGCATGGATAGAGCTAGGCAGAAGGGATACCATAAGGTGAAGGTAGAAGCCAACCAACTACAGTGTTCTGGCTTTATTGTAACACCTATGAAGAGAAACTCAAGGATAAGCTGAGTACAAAATATAGAAGCCATGTGTGGACATATTTTATGCTCTGTCTTGCTACGTATGTTGCTGTTCAGTTGTGTCTGACTCTACATGATCTCATTTAGGGGTTTCTTGGCAAAGATATTGGAGTGGTTTGCCATTTCTTTCTCCCAGATGAGGAAACAGAGGTGAAGTTAAGTGACTTGCCCAGGGTCATACAGCTAGTGAATGAGGTTGGATTTGAACTCATGAAGATGAGTCTTCCTGACTCCAAAGCCAATGCTCTATCCACTGTGCCATGTAGCTGCCCCTGGCTATATGTACATATATACAAAAGCATGGCTGTTGTTATCAGCACTATCATAAGACTCACAAGATGATTTTGGTGGTCCATAGACTATACTTTGAGAACCACCAGGTTGCAATTATAAGCCAAGGAGTCAGGATTACTCATTTTTCTTTCTTTTTTCTTTTTTTTTAGGCAATTGGGGTTAAGTGACTTGCCCAGGGTCACACAGCTAGTAAGTTTCAAGTGTCTGAGGTGGGATTTGAACTCAGGTCCTTCTGACTCCAAGGCCAGAGCTCTATCCACTGGGCCACCCAGCTGCCCCAGTTACTTCTCTTTTATTTAAGTTCTGAAGTCCTTCAAAGCTGCTACCGTTTCCCACCCCATGTCTGTTCAACACACTGAAAACACAAAGCCCTGAACTCAGTAAGCCCCCTGGTTCCTCTCCTCCAGGCTCAATCTTGCTCAAGTGTGATGAAGTTTTTCTGATTGACTGCATGTATCCTCCCTAGTAATTATTTTCTAAAGCCTTCTCATGGTACCAAGGCAGCCCCTCAATTTTTCCCAGGCCAGGGCCATGAAACATAAGCTCAGGGAACTCCACTGAACTTTTAGTACAGACCTGGGGGTGGAAGCATATTAAAAACCTTTTTTTTTCACTTCAACTGAAAACATTAGGAAATAATATTTATCTGGCCTACAAAACTTTTCTAGGACTGTCTGTATTTGAAAATGTGTAAAAGATAAAGAACAAAGGCAGAGGTCTCAAAAAATGGACCAAGAGGTTAAAACCAGACAAAATCTCTGTTCTAGATCATCGCTTCTTAAACTGTGGGTCAGGATGCCAAATGGGGTTGAGACCCACAGTTTAATAAGGGCTGAGGGTAGTGAGTGGAAAAAGTTTAAGCCTGGTTTTAGATCATTGCCTTCCCCATCTCCAGAAGCAACTTGCCAGTGACCAACCCAAAGGAATGACCTCCTTCTGTTAATCAAAAAGGCTTGAGCTACTTATCTATGGGGGAGGTCTCTATTGATGACTTCGGGAGAACACTTGAGGGGAATGGTCAGGGAAAGAAATTGGGTAATCATTATAGGTCTGTATTTTAACATATTATAAACTTTTTTTTTCAAAATTCCTATGTATCTCAAAATCCTGTCAGGGTCTAGATGTGGGCTTGGTGGGATAAGGAAGGAAGGAATTATGCCAGTTTGGATTTCTCTCTAGGTTAAAAATGTTTGGATATTAAAGTTAAATTAATAACACCATTTCTGGCACACTTGTGCCTAAAACACATAGCACAGCATTAATATATTTTCTTCGACACTCCCTTAGGAGAGGGATTGCTTCACTTTTGGTTTTGTACCCCTAGCACTTAACACAGTGCCTGGAACATCAACAGTATTTAATACATGCTTACTGGCTGAATGACTGGCTCAGTGTTGAATTCAAGGACCAGAGAGCTCAGAGGGTGCATCTTAGATTGACTCCCCTTCTTGTTAACAGGTCCTAATTCTTGGTCTACCAGTCTTTGTTTATTAGATCATTCTATTTCTCCCCCAGAGTGGAGGCTAAACTCTCTTTCTAGCGCATTTCTCCAGTCTTCTTTTGTTTACATCCCAGGTTCTCTCATTTCAGTTTCAGATTGAAAATATTCTTTTCACACTGCCTGACCCACTGACTTGGCCAGTAACCTTTGGATTCAACCCTTAGAAATTTCTCATTTGCTGTTTTTGTAGTTTTGGGCACTCAATCTTACTCTAAGACCAGCATCTTCCCTCACTTGGCACATACTAAGTTCCCCTCTGAGCTCTCTGTTTCTCTACCTCTTTCTCTGTCCTTCCATCTTTCTTTACTCCCTCACCCCCAATCTTCTATTCTTGGTTTTAATACATTTCTAATGGGATGATTATACCAGTCCTTCCATAGTCAATCTATTCATGCTTGGTTCTTCTTCTTCTTCTTCTTCTTTTTTTTTTAAAGGCAATTGGGGTTAAGTGACTTGCCCAGGGGCACACAGCTAGTAAGTGTCAAGTGTTTGGTCTAAGGCCGGATTTGAACTCAGGTCCTCCTGACTTCAGGGCCAGTGATCTATCCACTGCACCACCTAGCTGCTTACTTTTTTTTGAACTCCAATTTTTTTTTCTAAAAATCTTCCAAGATTCTTCTTTCTAGGCTTTCAAAAGAGTCTATTTGTCTAACAAGTCAGCCTCTTTAATGCTTCAAAGCTGCCATTCTCCTACCTTCTATCTACCTTTTCTCAGGTAGGCATGTAGCTCATATCTATACTCGCCAGTTAAAACATCTTCATTTAGACCATCAACATGGAATTAAGAGAAACAGTATCACGTGGCAGGCAGAGTTCTGGCCTTGCATCAGGAAGACCTGGGTCCAAGGTCTGTCCCTGACACATAACAGCTGACTGAGTGACCCTGGGCAACTTTCTAACACCAGAAGTTGCAGAGAAAGGTGCTGGTCTGCATTGGCAGAGGAAACTAATCACTGGAAGCTCCTCACACCGATGAAATCACACATTCAATCTACCCCTCCCTCAACCACATGATTATAGTTTAATACCCCTGACTCCAGCCAGGCTGATCACCTCAAGCCTATTAAGAATTTTGGGGAGGGGGTTGTTTTCACCATGTGTTCTAGGTGGTGCAGTGAATAACCTGCTGGGCCTGAAGACTCATCTTTGTGGGTTCAAATCTGGCCTCACACACTTACTAGTTGTGTGATCCTGGACAAGTCACTTAACCCTGTTTGCCTCAGTTTCCTCATCTGGAAAATGAGCTGAAGAAGGAAATGGAAAATCACTTCAGTATCTTTGCCAAGAAAACACCAAATGGGGTCACGAAGAGTCAGATGTGACTGAAATGACTGCCACCATCAACAACAGCAACAGTGTGTTCTGTAAACTAGTTCACAGGTGAGTGTTATGGATGGCTTTCAGCAGGAAGTTCCAGTAAATTACAGTCATGGGCAATGGTGTGTACTTGAATCATGGGTCCTGGTTACCTACCTGCAAGGGGAAGGAGACACTGTCTTGGAACACAAGATGTGGCTTCCCTTTTACAAAGCCCATTTGCATGCTTGGAGAAACTATGTTATATAAGGGTAAAGTACTGTTTTTCATCATAATCTATCTCCAAAACTTCAAGGGCTCCCATATTAACTCAAGAACTGTCAAACATATTACACACAATTTAAAATGCTGCAAAAAGAATCTTCTGTTCTAGGAAAAGCTGTCAAGCAAATTTCACCAGCTCCTCACTCCAAATCTGCTGATGTGGCACACCTACCCATACCCTAATTAGTAATTCACAGCATGATAGAAGGGATTTTTAGAGATAACATCAACAGATCTACAGCTGTAGATCCTCTACAACCTCATTTTATAGATAAGGAAAATGAAGCCCTGAAGTTTGCTCAAGATCATCCAGTTAGAGGACATCTGGGCTTCTTGCCACGTGCCCTGCTACAGCCCCATTCCTCTCTATCTGGAACAGAATTCTAGAAACCATGCCCCATCCTCCAGTGTGAGGAGAGATAGATAGAGAGAAAGACCTAGTATGTGCCAAAAAAGAAAAGATGCTTGGCTCAGGGCAAGGTTGAAAGCCCTGAACTAAAGAGACAGCTAATGAAGGATTTCCATTACTGGTCAAGTCAGTGGGTCAAATGGAATGAAAAAATATCTGGTCATCTGCCTTACTACTGTAGGAACATTTCCCTCCTTTCTTTCCTCTCTCATGCCCCAATTTCCACCATTTTTTTTACCCCGAGGAACAGTAATCAACCCAAGACTACTATTGCTACTGGAAAAGACATGTCAATGGACTGTCTTATGGCTCCACTCCCATCCTGTGAGTCCCCAGATCAAAACTCCCTTCCCTAGACACCACTCAGAATGTCCAATTTGGTGATAAGATGCTGGAGCTCGGGAAAAAAGATGGACATATAGGTCTAGGAGTCATCCACTTATTATAATTGAACTCACGGAAGGTGACAAAATCAAAAGAGAGGGTATAGCAAGAGGAGAAGGCCAAGGAAAAAGCCTTGTGACAGAAGGAGTGACATGTAAGTTCATCCAGCAAAGAAGACTAAGAAGGAGAACACAGACCCATAGGAGGACAATCAAGAGAGTATTGTCACACAAATCCAAAGGAAAGGGCATGTAGGGGAAATGATGATCAGGGTCAAATATGAGATGTAAAGAAAGATGAAGATCAAGAAAAGACCATTGTATTTGTGACATAAGACACTGCTGGTCACTTTGAAGAGTGCTTTTGGTTGACTGAGCTTTGGAGTCAGATTACAATGGGTTAGGAAGACAGGGAGAAAAAGGGAAGTGGATGAGAAGAGGCAGAGCTCAGGGTTGTTGGATATCTCCTTATTTTCTCTGTGCCATAGGCAAGATACTTTAATCAATGGCACAATCATTCGATTGTGAGTGCTTCAAGGGCAGGAACTATCTTTTGTCCTTCTTTGCATCCCCAGTGTTTAGTACAATGCTTGGCATATAGTAGGCACATAATAAATGCTTACTGACTGAATATTCCAGGCCATAATCTCATTTGCTCACTCATTCAATATTGAGCACCTACTATATGGAAGGCATGGTGGCTACGACCATGGGATTCAATTATGTATGAGACATGGTTCCTACCCTCAAGAAGTTAATAATTTATTAATATTAACTCTGCTTCATTACCTCCCCAACTTCCTTCACAGGTCAGCTCAAATGCCACCTGCTAGAAGCGTGATCCTTCCATAGTCCCACTCTTCTTCTCCCCAACTATTTCATATGCACTTCCCATACAGTTTGTCCTTATGTACATTTCCCCTGATGGAGGATAAGCTCTTTGAGTGCTGGGACTGTCTCATTTAATATTTTCATCCCTCGCATCCACACCTGGCACAGAGTAGACATTTAACTAATCCTTGCAGAATTGACATTCTCCAGCATTCTAATATTTACAAAGTCCTTTCCACACAACAACTATATGAAATAGGTACCATAAGTCTTATTATGCCCATTTTACAGATAAGAAAACCATGGTTCTGAGAGCTTTTGAATGACTGTTCAGTCACACAGAAACGGTAGAGCAGAGAATCAAACCCAAATCTTCCAACTTTGTAGCAATACAAGGGAGCATGTGATGAATGCCAAAGAAAAGGTACAAAACAAAGAGCTTTGGAAGTTCAGAAGAAGGCTGTCCTGTCCCCTTCACTTATTAAGTTGTTCAATCAGCATCTCTCTGAACCAGGGGGTTTTAATCTTTTCTGTGCCATGGCCCCTTTAGCAGTCTGCTGAAGCCTATCGACACCTTCTCAAAAGAATGTTTTTAAATATGCAAGGTAAAATACATAGGATTACCAAGGAAGCCAAGGATATTGTATTACTGTTATCAAGATATATTTTTATTTTGGGTGAGGCAATTTGGGGTTAAGTGACTTACCCAGGGTCACACAGCTAGTTAAGTGTCAAGTATCTGAGGCCAGATTTGAACTCAGGTCCTCCTGACTCCAAGGCTGGAGCTCTATGCACTGTGCCACCTAGCTGCCCCTATCAAGATATTTTAAAAAAATTAGTCCACAGATTCTAGGTTAAAAATCTCTGTTCTGAAGCAATTATCATCTGTTTTAATTGCAAAAGCATACTGTAGTTTTCTGTATTTGTGCCTTATTCCCCCCCCACCTCGATTGTAAGCTTTATGAGCCTGGGATTGGCATCTCAACTAAACTTTTCACATCCTTGCCACACCTAGTACAGTGCCCTGCACACTACAGGTCCTTAATAAATGTTTGCTGAATTGACTTGCTGTATAGGTAAAATAAAGACTCATTCTAGGACCACAAATTTAGTGTTGGAAGGCACCTCAGAGTAAAATGAGTGAATGAATGAAGAAAATGAAATGAATGAAAAATATTTATTGAGTTCTTTCTATGCATTAAGCCTTTTGCTAAAGAACTGGGGATACAAATAGAAAAACTGAAACAGTCCCTTGTCTCAAGGATCTCACACTCTAATTAGGGGAGATACCACATAAAAGAGAGTTTGGCTTCAGATCAGATGTGGAAGGGCCAAAGGCACAGAAACAGAGTACATCAGCAGGGCAGATGGTAAGGTCCAAAGACTTTAGGATGCAGTGGCAATGAAGATGGTAAAGGCCTGGTGGCCCTCCATCCCACCAGAGAGATTACAATTGGTGGTTCTCAGCTCATCCAAGTAGTATGAGCAGCCATGTTTCTCTTCCTACTTAGCTATCCCTTGGAATCAGGGCAGACTAAAGGATGGGGAACTGGGGGAAAGAAAGAGATGAAGGGAAGTCAAGGAGGAAGGGAGCCCCCAGTAGCCCCGCTACCTTATTTTATAGATAAGGAAACTGTTGTCCATGTTTGTTATGTGATATAGCTGAAGGGGTATGGGCCCTGGACACCACCTTCCCTGAACTTCCCCTGAACTTTGTCCAGTTCTACGTGTTTGCAGGCATCTGCCCATCCCAGAATGATCCTTTCCTCTGTCCTTTCATTGTGGCTCTGACCTTCAATTCTCTGTTATCTCTGACCTAGCACAGCCCTTGTAAAATGGAGGTATGTTACCTCCAGATCACCCCAGGCTACTTCTCACCCTTAATCCCATCTAGACCCCTTCAAGGTTACCTCTGGGTCACCTCAGCCTATTGGCCACTCCTAGATCCCATTCAAATTTTCCCACAAATCTTTCTTCCCCCTATAAAAAAAGGTCAGTCTCATCTACCAAATGTGCAGGTTCTTAAAAATCCCACCCACGTCTATTGGCAAAACAATGAACCTTGTCTCTGACTGAAAGGAGGCTGGAATTGAATTCTTTTGAGTCAGGACCCACGCCTTTTGCCCTCAAATTTTGGGGTTCCCAGCACCCCTAGACCATAACATAGCTAAGAGTCAGTAGCAGGATTTGAACTCAGGTCCTCAGACCCAAGAGTTAGTGCATTATCTTATATAACACCCTGACTCAAAAAGGAATAGGCCCATTTCAACTGTGCATACCCAGGTGAATTTAATTTTAAAAAAACTGTCCCAGGTCCACCGCATTTCACGAACTCTCTTGTGGCTTTCATTCTCCAGCTCACCCTCCCCTCCCACCTGCCCATGACAACACAGGGCCAATTTTGTTGTTTGTGAAAGTGGAATATTGGGGACAAGTCTGGGCAAGTGGTGACTGCCTGGTTCAAAAACCTTCCATCCCACATGTACATGGAAATGTCTCTTCTGGTCATGGAGCCAACTAACACATGAAATATAATCATACTATTGTTTGTTCCTCCTGCCATAAATCAGATCAACTTCATCCTCTGGGAGCTTTCAGCTACTGTTTAGGGAGTTTGCCACACACGTCAAAGCTCGTTAGGCCACTTCTTAGAGTCTGCTCATATTTTGGGCTCCAGCACCGCAAATACTAGGCATATCAGGCCCCAGAACTGATGTGTACTACTCTGTACTCCACCTCCGTCTATGCACTGGTGTGAACATGCATTCAATAAAAAAAATCCCAGCACTCTGGAGATTGTCCCCTGAAAGTTCTCACTGATGAGAGAGAGCAAAACAAACCTATAAAATGCTGACTGTATTTTGTTTTTACTCTGCTTTACTTTTGAAAAGATTTAACCCCTGAAATGCCACTTCCTCCAGGGCAGGGACTGTCTTTAGCCTTTCTTTGCATCCCCATTGCTTAGCACAGTTCTAGCTACATAATAGGAACTTAATAAATGCTTATTGACCGACTGAACCTTTCCTTGCCCATTAAGTAAACACGTAGAACAAAATTTCCCAAATTTCATGAGGCCCATGAAGCCAAAGCCATTATAGTTTATTACTAATTTAATAACAAAATAATAAAAAAAAAACAAATCAAAACCCCAAACCCAATCCATAGATGTCCAGTGGTTATCAAGCACTGTGTTGGCCAGTGGAATGAACATGGTTTGGAAATCGAGAGTCATGGATTCTAAAACTGAGTCTTTGAGTTTTGTGACCAAGACAAGTAATTTCACTTTCTATGTCTTGATTTCTTCGTTTTAAAAATGGGATGTGACTAGTCCTATTCGCATAGAATAGAAAGAAAGCCCTACTGACACAGAATGGATAGAACATTGGACTAGGCATTAGGTGACCTGAGCCGTAGAATACTAATTTTGTTCTATTGAGCAAACTGCTTTGCTGCCCTGGGACTTTCCTGGGTCTGTCCAATGACTGGGTTGGACTAGATGAATTCTCAGGTCTCTTTTAGGCTCCAATATCCCATGGGCTGAATGAAACTGTGAACTGAAATAGAAGTCAAAGAATGCGAGGGACTGCAGGATCATCCTCCTTGGACAGATAAGGAAACTAGGTCTGGAAAAAGTGGAATGACTTCTACAAGGTCCCACACAGCTAATTAATCACAGAATCAGTACTGGATGCAAGGACAAAATGAGATGAGAGATTGGTAAATATGAAAATTTAGCAAAAGCACAAAGCCCTCAGCAGATGTAAGTTATTACTGAGTCTATGCAGGCTCTTCATAATGAGGTTTTAGGGCACTGATGTTCATGATCCTGGACCCCAGGTAGAAAAGATTTGGAAATTCAGCAGGACTATTGAGGACATAAGATCAGAGACAAAGGGGAAGAATTTCTCCTTCCTCCAGTAAGTCAGCCCTCAACTCCACCCTAAAATAATCAAATGGGAAATTTTTTTGGGAAAAACATTCTGTTTCTTCACTCATAATTACTTCACAATTAGTATACATTTTGGCAATGTCTTTGGACTTTCATTAATTCACAGATTTTTCACGATTTTAGTTTTTTTGACTTTCTTCTGCCAATATGGCAAAGAAATTTTGACTTGGCAGCTGGGGGAGAGGTACCAGGATACCACCTTGAGAAAGAATCCTCCTAGGAACTACCAATGGGGAACAAAAGGGAGGGGACCACCCGAAGGGACTGTTACCTTCCAGATAAATAACTATACTGTTCCCTTTGCTCTAGAGAGAACTCTCAAGATCACTTCCCACATTCCATTTCATATATACTCATACTACTGCAAGGCACCTCTTCTGAGAAAGACCTAGAGGTCCTACAATTGTCCTTTTGGGAACTCTGGTCTTGGTACCAAAGTTCTATTGGCTGTTTAGTTGTGGACAAAGTAGTTCCATCTCCCATATGAGAGTGGCTATTAACTTCCTGTCTCTCCTTGGTACATATGGCCAGTCATTCACAGAGTCCTTCCTTCTACTTTCCTCACTTCTTCCCTCTCACATTCTCCAGTCATGTATGTATTTGTCCTAAATCTGAGTCCTGGAATGTTCTTATAGGGACACATTTAAGGGGAATTTCCAGGGCTGGTTCTAATCACCTTGGCTAATTCATCCTCCCCTTTATTCTCACATCTGCCTTCTTTTGGGCTCCATTCACCTTTACTACTTTGACCTCTTCCAGGTAGAGTTAATTTTCTTTTTCTTTTTCAGCCAGGACACATCATCAACAAACAAAAACATTTCAATATACAAAGAAGAACAAAAAAGAGCATTGGATATGAACCCAGAACTTCTGTTATGTATAGTTTGCTTTTTTTAAAAGTATATATTAAATTTAACAAGGTAGTAACAAAATTGCACTGCTTATGTCCCTGTCTGAACTTTTTTCTTTCTATTTAAAAAAAATGTATTGATTTATTGCACTTTCATTTCTTTTTTCTCTTCCCTTTTAACTTTTTTCCTCCCTTCCTTCCTCCCTTCCTCCCTTCCCTTATAGTCAATCAAAACAAATCAACACATTGGCCCCTTCCTCCCTTCCCTTATAGTCAATCAAAACAAATCAACACATTGGCCCTATCTGAATTTTTTTTAAATTACTCTGAACTTTTAGTCTAGTACCTTCACTCCAAGAGAGAAGAAGCATGCTTTATCAACAATCTTCTAAAGTCACAATTAATCACTAGCCCCAACCACAGTATGACATCTAGCCCAGCATTCAGCTCATCCAATTTTTAGTCATCATGTTTTCCCCGTGATTATAATGTATCAGTCCCATATCAGCCCTCTTCTTGCTGTTGTTACAGGGTAACAACAGGCTAATCTGATAGAAATAATGCCACTTAGAGTTCGATGAAAGAAGGATAAATGTGATCTCTAGGAGTTGCCCATTATTTCCAAGTAATGTGTATTTTTGACAAGGGGCTTCTGGAGATAACGCTCCTCCTAATATGCACGTATACTTTTGGCACACAACTGATTCTAATCTTTGGAAATTTCAAGACAATTAAAAGGGAAAGGCAATGCCACAAAAAGGCACTGGGAATGAGATGACATAACTATCCGGGCAAAGAGAAAGGATGCCACACACCTCGCATTCTATCATACGGGGAGCACTTATTCCACATATAAAATATGTTACATTTTGTTGTTGTAATGACTACTGTAATCAGTTTATTACACAGATGAATCATTCTTGAATATACAAGCTCCAGAGGAGCAATTGGGTCTTTAAATATAAATATATAAATATAAATATAAATCAGTATTTCTATCAAATGAATTTTTGCCACTACATCCAGATAGACCCAAATATTTAAAAAAAGAGAAAGAAAAAATAAGACTTATTAGCTATGTATTAACTGAGAACCCACATACAAACCAAAAATTATTGGTGGGGAGCAGGGTGATGGAAACAGCTGAGGGGGGAAAAATAGCCATCAATTTATGCACTAATAGTTCCAATCCATTTAAATGTTGACCTGTTTACTTAGACCTTAAAATACAGGATGTGACTACAGTTCAATCTCGTTGGTCAAAACATTTACTTAAGATGTAGGTCCTTCCGAATAAAATGAAGACAGCAACAGCTTGACATTCTCCATCTTGCTTTTCATAACTATTATTAGTTTAAAAGGGTTCTACTTAAAAAAAAACCTACCATGTGTCAGTACTTTATATTGTGCTTTATGTTGTTTGATTCTCACAATAACCATGTGAACAATTCTAATCACTGACATTCATATAGTGCTTTAAGATTTGCTAAGAACTTTATATGTATTCTCTCATGTAAGTAGTTAATATAAGTATTATTACCTCTATTTTTTTTAAGGCAATTGGGGTTAAGTGACTTGCTCAGGGTCACACAGCTAGTAAGTGTCAAGTATTTGGTGTGAGGTGGATTTGAACTCAGGTCCTCCTGACTTCAGGGCCAGTGCTGTATCCACTGTGCCACCTAGCTGCCCCTTATTACCTCTATTTTACAGAAGAGAAAACTTAGCTCAGGGAAATTAAAAGACTTGTTCAAGATCACGTAGCTAGTAAGTTGCAGACCCAAGACTCAAACCCAGGTCTGCTGATAACATAGGATTAAAGAAAGATCTTAGAATCACAGAATCACAGACTTTGAAAGTTGGAAAAGATCGCAGCAGCCATCTAATACAACCCATACATGCAAGAATCTCCAATACAACATACCCAACAATTGGTAGTCTGGCCTTTCTTTGAACACCTTTAAGTATGGGTAACCTACCATCTCTCAAAGAGGCCATTCCATTTTGGACTGCTTGAATTATATGAAAGATTTTCCTGACATCAAATCTAAATTTGTCTCCTTGCATATTCTTTGCTCTTGGTTCTGCCCTCTGGGGCCAACGGTATGGCTGATGTCTTTCAACTCACATATAAATGTCTATATCTAAGTGAGGCAGAGTTGCTTGAAGTATGATTTCATATGTATCGTTAGCATTCCAACATATATAGAACTGCTGGCAATAGACTGGGTTTCTCCATTAAAACATTTCCCCCAGTTTTCCAGGTAAGGAACCTGAGCTGAAAATAATGCGACACATGCCCAACTGACTCGGGCCTTTGTGTCATGTTTGATTCTGGAACAAGAACTGCACATCAAATGAGGAGATCTAATTAAATAACCTCAAGTCCCTATCAACTCTAATACTCAATTTTTAAGATTTGAAAGTGGAGTCAATGCAACACTGTCATATTTAGAGATGGAGAGGGCCTCTCCAACACTTTCCTTCTTATAGCTGAGGAAACTGTGGTCCAGAAAGGTTGACTTGTCCAAGGTCACACAGGGAGTAAATACCCAAGTCAAGATTTGAACCCAGGTACTCAGATTGTAAATCCATGATTTTCCACATTTTTTGTTTTTTAATTTTTAAAATTTGACTTTCCTCTTTCTATAACCTGGGTTGAGACGACCCCTTTTAAAATAGTAAACAGACAGTAATCTCTGATAAACTTTGTAAAATGTTTATAGAATTTGTATGACTTTGTATTTGGGGATGATTATGATCTCCAGCTGGAGGCTGGTAGGTTTGTGTTCTTCCTAAATACTGTTAATTATTGAGAGCTGTTTAAACCTTGGGCCATGTGGACTGAGATTCTTTAGTGTAAGATACTAGGGGGAAGAAAGTACTTGAAAGGACAATGCCTCAATCTCCCTAAGACCTCAGGGTTGGGAATAAGGATAAATGGGCCAAATCCATGATTTTCTGAAAACTGAAAATATTTAACCAGGGGAAGAATGTAGAAAGGGCCATCCCATGGAACATGCTCAGAGTTGCCTTGACTGGTTCACCATAGTATCATGGCAACTAAATTAGGGGGAACCCGTTAGGCGAGCTTGCACTGGGCTCCTGGCTGCCTTTAACACTTTATTTCCTTTCCTGAGTAGGTGACCAAATAGTCAGCCTTGAGATGGATGTGTCAAAACTTGAAATGGGTTCAAGAGGTCCAGAGATCCATCAGAGCCAGCTGACTGGAAGAAACAGGGAATTTTTTAATCAGAGAGTGCCAACAGAACGGGGACATGTAGTGATTGTTTAGAAAGTGCAGAGCCAAGGTGAAACATAGACATGCCTATCTGTTGGTCCTACAAATTATGTTCTGTGGAGTTTTGATCATTAGATTCCCAGGAGAGATTATAACAAACTCTAAGTTACTGAATCCTGTCATTCAGTCAATAGGTTCTGTGGGTCTTTTGTGTTCTAAGTATTTCCTTTGTGTATAAGGGAAAAAAAATACTTATCCCATACCTGACTGATATTGTATATTGAGTTCCTTATTACTCTCTTTTTTGGAAGACCCAAAACATAACATATCGACCAAAACATGAGCTTTAAATAATTTGTCCCCAGGGCACTAGGGTGGGAGATTTAATGAGCTGAGGATAGTGAGAAAAGAGAACCAGCCTTGCTTTTATAAGAGGCCAGGCTTCCCCAGGACTGAACCCAATCCAGACATACATCTGGGTCCAGAGCAGATAAGCCCTCTGTAAGGGAGGGAGAGGGGTGCAGCATCCCAGAAGCAGGTTCTTAATGTAAGTAGACCTCTATTTTTAAAGTACCACTTCCCATATTCTTGGTAACTTATCCCTGATTCTTCATCACCAATGTGTCTGGTCCTTCCTGAATGGGAATCTTTCTGGCTGTGGCCTTTCACAAGCCCCTTAGCTTGGGAAGTCTTAAGCCTGCCAGTTTAGTTTGGACCAGCCTGATACCAGCCTCATAGCCTGAATGAGCTCACTCCCAGTCTGATGATTTAGAGCATCCAAGCTGGAGGAGAGTCCTGGCAGATAGGAGCCAAGAGAGAAAATACCCAAGAGCCAGATGAAATGAAGGTCACATAAGCCATGCCTCGCTCCCTCAGGGGAGAAAAGTAAAAATGTAAAGCTGAGATCGTAATTCTGTCACTTCTCTCCCTCTGTTACATGTCCAAGTGAAAACATCCATTCATCTTCCAGATTAATGGGGGAACCACTAATAACCAAGAGGCTGATTTCACTCTGCCAGTGAGCCCAGGAAAGGCACCCATGATAAATGATGTCTAAGGGAGGAACGATATTATGCACCAATTACCATAGAAGTAGAAGTCATGTCAACATGGAAAAGAGAGTTCAACTTTCTGAACAGCAGAGATGGTGGGGTTCCAAGGTGATAAGGATGGAGTAGGTGGTTATTTATTTCTGAATGGACATGAGTCCTTTGATCCCTCTTTACATCCATGTAAGTGTTTATTATTCTGGGGGAAAAAGCAAATACATATGGGGGGTGGGGAAGGTCTGGGTCAGCAAATCCTTCTTCCCCAACCACTCCCAGTGGGTCTGTTGAATGACAGAGTGTGGGTAGATATCAGTGTGAGGCATAAACCAGAAGAACAAAGAAAAAAGAAGGTAAAGAATAAATAGGAATAAAAAGGGAGTGGGAAAAGATCAGGCAAGGTAGGAAGCTCGAAAGGAACAAAGGCACATAGGATGGGGAGTGGTACAGAGGATGGCAATTACCCCATGGTAATTGTTGTACCCAAGGCTGCCAACCCCTGTGGTAGTGCATAGCCCATCAACCACCCAAAGGCTAGTCTAAACCCATTCCCACTCCAAAGAAGCCTGGTATTTGAATGGAAAAAAAAGGAAAACTGGGTCAGATCTACCAAAAACCATCCCCTTGATGAACACCATGCAGAAGAAATAATCTTGTACCACCTTTTCCATTCTCCCTTCCACCACTGCAGCCCACACTGACACCCCTCCCCCACCTCAGGACACTGACCAGTGTTTCCCAAACTGTGTTCCAGAGAGCTCTGGTACTCTGTAGAAAATATTAATACTGATTATGTTCTATTTTTAAAATATCAACCATGAATTTAGATTTTGATCAAAAATACTTCTGCATGGCCATTTTTTTTAGCACAAAAAGTAGGCATAATTTTCCCAGTTGCCCTTTATTCCTATTTCATATCTCTTCACCCCAGATATAGCTACCATAATCAAGCTGGAGTCCCCAAAATATTGTGTGGCCTGATCAGCCCGAGAAACATTGCTCTGTATCATTCTTCTGACACTCAGTCCTATGATAGCTAATATTTGTGTCCTATGTGATCACTAAACTTGTCATTCATGTGTGTTTTGTCATTGTGGTGCAAAGGGGAACAACATTGGACTTGGATTCAGAAGACCTGGGTTGTGAGTTGTGTAAGGTTGGGTAAGATGCTGAATCTCTCTTGGTTTCAATTCCCTCATCTCTAAAATAGGAAATCAGTATTTTCCCCATAGGGCTGTTTGTGAGCAAGGCTAGAGAAAGAAAGGTATCATGATTCTGGCTTAACAATATAGGATGACTGCCAGGTTTTGCACTGGCCAAAACACTGCAAAAGAAAATCGTGGCTTTGTTATTACTGACAAATGGATATAATAAAGTAAATATATATACATACATATATATACATACACACATATGTGTACATATATTTATATTTATATGCCAGGAACCTGGAGGGCAATGACCTTGCTTTTGCAGCTTAGTTTTTGTATTTGCTCAGCTTTACCTGTATGCCAATCAAAGGAGATTTGGAGAGAAAAGAGCTTCCTACTTAGCCTCCACACAGTTACTTTGGTGTTGGGTTTTTTTTTTGTTAGTCCTCAAAACTGAATTTTTGGGGATGTAGAATCTCCATTAAACAGGCACCAAGCGGTGCAATAGATAGAATGCCGGGCCTGGAGTCTGGAAGACTCATCTTCCTGAGTTCAAATCTGGCCTCAGACATATACTAGCTGTGTGACCCTGGGCAAGTCACTTGACCCTGTTTGCCTCAGTTCCTCATCTATAAAATGAACCGGAGAAGGAAATGGCAAATGATTGCAGTATCTTTACCAAGAAAACCCCAAATGGGGTCACAAAGTGTTGGACATGACTGAAATGAATGAATAATAACAACAAGAAAAAACTTTCTCAGGCTAAATCAGGCAATTATATGGGACTATAGGCTTTAAATCAGCATTATATTAATCACAAGATTAGACAACCTTACCCTAAGATCCTTCTAGGTACTTTTTTTTTTTCTGGCTGCCTTCAGTTAAGTACAGTGGGGTCCTAGCCCTAGCAAGTATAGACTAAAAGACTTCAGTTTGTTTTTTCAGGGATGGACTTTCTGGCCACCACACCTTAATAGATAGAACACAGAACAGCTTGGAGACCAGAGATGCCCAGTAGAAACAATGTGACATCCACTTGCCATATGAAATCCAGCACAGAGACAATGTGTCCAGCAGACACAACACACTCGCTGGAGAACAGAGGCATCGTATCATGTTATGAGCAGAATGATGACATCACCAGATGACAGTGACCCCTCTTCAGCATCAGATGCACCGAACCTGTGTTCCTTGATGTATGTTCCCTGGTCATGCACGTTCACTGCCTGTGAGACTTATGTCACCTGTTCATACATGTTTCCTGGCCATACATGTTCTCTCACTGTGTGCCCTTCATGTGTGTTCCCTGGACACACGTGTATTCTGCACAGGGGTCCCCATTCATTGATAGTGTAGGAACTTCCACAGTATAGCTGGGGAGATCTTTTCTCATCACTATTTTTCTATTTCAGTCTTTCGGTTGGACTAATGTGCCTTCTGACTGGCTGGTAAAAGCAAATAAGTCAGCGGGGATTATGAGCTCAGGTTTTGGCTAAATGGTAACACACAAATCGACCCTGATTCGGGGTGACTATCCCAAGGGCCCAACACATGATATGGGGAGCCTCAGGTGTTGCAGTAAGTACAGCATAAGCTCCTTGAGAGTGGAGGCCATGGTGTTTGCTTATGTGGATGCCCACAGTGCCAGGCACATTGTAGGTGGCTGAATAAATGTTTGTAGGGGTAGATGTCTATGCCTGGTGCTTGTGGTTCTTTGTGGGGGGATAGGACAGACTTGTCTACCTCCCATGTTCTACTATATGCCAGAGGCCACTCAATACATATCCCCAATACAAAGGATATATTTTGCACAGTGGGCCCAGCATCTCTCAATGTATGCCTCCCCCCTCCCCCAGTTGGTGTCTTGCTGAGGAACAAGGCTAGCGGAATGGTCGGGCTATCTCAAGATTCAGCTTTTCCAAGTTAAAGCAGGGTGATCTAGGGGAAATCCTGTATGATTGGCATACAGGTAAAGCTGAGCAAAAACAAAAACTAAACAAAAACAAAACCTACTAGTGCCAGCCAAGGCACAAGATTCATTTTCATAGGTCTCATCCTTCAGATTTCCCTGGTGATCAGCTTAGAATCTTTGGACATAGCTTCTTTCTGACCCAGCATCCTTAAAGCCTGCTGATTGGGATTCTTCAGTACATTTTCCAAATTTAACATTTATTAGGAGGACAATGAAACCAATATTTTGGAAGAAGGCTTTAGCTGGAAAAAAAATGCATGGCATTGCTTCCCCAGGAAAACCACCTGTACTTCCTAGAAGAGATTTCATAACTTAAAAAAGAAAAATCATTCATCTTATGCTCATGTTGTGCTTAAAGTAAACACTATTTAGAAAATCAGTGCAGGTAGAGCATACTTTAAACAAACACGATATATGGAAATCTGGATTTTTTAAAGAAGGCTTAATCAGGTGATTTGTTGCTTTTCAAAAAGGCTTTACCATTTGTTTCCATAAAAAAAAGCAAACTCCCAAAGGGATTTCAACAGTGATTTATACCCAATCCTTTCACTAGGTACTTGTACAGGCTTTGAGAGGTGCTCCTCTTAGGGGAACAATATAGCAATGTGTGGCAGTTTCCCAAAATGGACCATAACCATTGACGCTTTGGTTTCCCAGGTTCATTGGGACTTTATGTCAAAATATTATTAAAAGTAAAAGAGTACCTACCCATACAAAAATATTAATAATACCTGCATTTGTAATGCCACAAAGCAAGAAGCCACCTATATGTCTAACACCTGGAAAATGGCTGAATAAATGATAAAACACAAATGTAAAAGAATTTTATGGTGCTAAGACAAACAACAGATGTGAATACAAGAATACACAGAAAGATTTATCTTAAGGGATTCCCACACCAAGATGGGGGGGAAGTGGACAGTACCCATGATGACTAAAACAAAGCTAAAAACAAACAAACAATAGGGAATTTCAGATAAAGTGGAAAAGGACAAAGAGTATGAGTACTTGTTTTTTACTGTATGTATCAAAGAAAGAAGACAAGCAAAGGGTCTGTCTAGGACTCTGGAAGACGTGGGTCAAGTCCTCATCTATACAATGAAGTCCCTTCCCACTCTAGATCTACAGTCCAAAGAACATGTCTTTTATGGCAACCTTGCAATGCCTCTGGCTATTTTCTAAGACTATCAGCTGCAAAGCAGTGGTAGCTCTGTATAGATAAAGCGGCTTTCCACATGGGAAGTTACACTAAAGAAATTTCAGGTCCAGAAATGAACAAACAAAAGCATATGTTGAAGGTTTTATCTATCATTCTTTTCCTTATTTTGAATGTCTTTTTGATTATTTTGTGAGTAGTTATTTAATTAATGACAAAAAGGGGTTTTTTTTGGGAAAAAGATTCCCTAATGACAATGTAGGGGCAGCTAGGTGGTGCAGTGGATAGAATGCCAAGCCTGGAGTCAGAAAGACTCATTTTCCTGAGTTCAAATCTGGCCTCAGGCACACAACAGCTGAATGATCCTGGGTATGTCACTTAACCCTGTTTGTCTCAGTTTCTTCATCTATAAAATGGGAAGGAATTGGCAAACCATTCCAGTATCTTTGCCAAGAAAACCCCAGATGAGGTCATGAAGAGTCAGACATGACTGAAATGACTGAACAACAAAATGACAGTTCACATTTATACAGTCCTAGGAGATTTACAAGTGTTTTACACAGATTACTTCATTTGATTTTCACCCCAGCAGGAGATATAGTAAATAATGCCTACTTTATTATTGCTATTTGACACTTGGAGAAACTGAGGTTCAGAGAAATTAAGAAACTTGCCTAAGGTCATGCAGCCAGTAAATGGCACAGCTGGGATTCAAATCCAGGCTTTCTGACTCCCAAGTCTGGGGCTTTCAACTCTACCAAATTGCAATAAAAAGACAGACTGATTACTGCCTCTCTTACCTCATAGGTCTGCCATGTCGGCTGTAATAAATAATTCCAAAAGAGCTATTTAAGTTTCCTGAAAGGGGCATGCTATAAATTATTTTGTCTTAGTGGTATTTTTGTGAATAACAATACCAAATCTGTGTGTACAGACATAAATCTGATTCCAAGGACTCTGTCTCTAAGAACAAAACACAGACACAGACACACAGACACACACACACACACACACACACAAATCTTTTCTGTTTAACAACCTATGACATGCAACCATAATATTCTGAGGTCATTTTCGACTCTGTTACCCTTGCTCCACAATGCTTCCCCATCCCTTGCAGCTCAAGGACTGCTTAGGTTCATTCTGAGCCCTTAAGCCCCCCTCTTCTTGGCTGCCCATGGAATGCTCATCAATCCCAAGATAGTGTGTCCTGGCTGTGGAAATGATTAGAGCCTGGTGTTCCCCACCTCTGGATTAGACTGTTAAGAAAGTAGTATGACCCCAGCCATCATGCTGTGTTGTGAAATAACATGTTACTGGGCTAACACAGAGGGATGTCTTGTATCACATAGAGGAATTTTCTACCTAACTGAAGTTCATGCCTCCAAACACCAAGACTTCATTCATTACAACTATTTTCATGGAAATTGTTCTAAAATATTCTATACAATTCCTTGCCTACATAAACAGAAGATATGAAACAAAATTGAATCTTTTCTTAGTGACTCAGGGTTATTACCATGAGCATCTGTCCTTTGGACAGAACTGTCTAAAATATAGCAGAATTATATGACTCAGCAATACACACACACACACACACACACACACACACACACACACACATCATGGTTCTACTTTTGAATTTTTCTGTCTCCTTCACTGTCATTCCTGCTTCCATCCAGTAGCTGGTCTACCTGCTTCTACTTTGTTACTTTTAATCACCATGATGTGGGAAACCAGATAACTTTAGCTAGGAATGAGTTAGTACTACATATGTATTTAGATTTTATTAATTCAGTAGGTAATTACTGAACACTTACTACATGCATAGCACTGTACTGGGCACTGAGGGGGAATACAAATAAGAGTAAGATTTGATCCCTTAGTGTCCCAGTCCTTACAACTTACTTGAAGGAACAAAAATTATATGAGTCTAGATGTGACCTCAAACTGTATGTATCTAAAAGCAAATTCTGCATATGGACCAAAGGACTTAAGACGCCATCGAATCTAATCCCCTCATTTAACAGATGAGGAAACTGAGACTTAGGGAGATTTAAATGACTTGTCCAAAGTCATACCAATAGCAAGAGTCAGAATTTGAATCCAGGTTCTCCAACTCCCAAAGCAATGTTCTTTCCACTGTATCCAATTTCCCTATTTCTAATGGCACATCATTTTCCTAGTCACCCTAGCTTAGAACTTCGGAATCATTTTAAATCTTTGTTGTCCTATTTCATCTAGCCACTGAATCCTTCTGACTATTCTTTTCTAATGTCTCTAGTATTTGTCCCCTCCTTTCCAGCTTTACTTCCACAACCCTCACTGAGCTCCCTTCTTCAGGCTACTCACTTTCTCTGACCTCTTCTCCCTCTGACCCATATTACATTTAGCTGCTAGGGTTGACTTATCAGGCAGCTAGGTGGCCCAGTGGATAAAGTGCTGGACCTGGAGTCAAGAAGATTCAAGTTCAAATCCAGCCTCAGATGCTAGCTGTGTGACCCTGGGCAAGTCACTTAACCTCAGGTTACTTCAGTTGACTCATCTGTAAAATGGGGATAGTAACCTCTCAGGTTTGTAATGAGGATAAAATGAGATAATGTTGGTAAAGTACTTTGCAAACCATAAGGTACTACATAAATGATAGCTATTATTCTTAAAATATTGCTTTCCATACTTGGGCAAGTCATAACTCCTTGGAAACTTGGTTTTGTAATTTGCAAAATGATCATAATGATATTTGCTCTGTCTACTTCACAGGATTTTTAACAGAATCAAATGATATAATGATGATACCAAAATAATCAAATGATATAACAATGGTAGAGAATTCAACAAGTGTGATTATTACTTTCATATGGATACTATGACAATATGTTGATTATATTAATTGTAGGAGAATTATTGTGACTTATTTTGTCCAGACCTATTATTTCACGGATGTAAAGACCTTCTGGTGAGGAAACATTCTTTCTACTAATTAATTGTCTATAAAGAGTAAGAAAGTTGCCTGGGGATGGTGAATGGTTTAATAAATTGCCTATAGTCATACAGCCAGTATATATCAGAAGAAGAACTTGAACCTTATTCTTTCTAATTTCAAGGCTAGGTCTCTATCTACTACATCATGCTAACTCTGAATTTATTATAATTAATTATCAATAATAAGAAAGAAAATTATATCATGTTATAGTTACATAATTATAATATAATAACAATAAATGCAGGATCAGGGATTTTCCTGGACATGCAAGGAATGGGAGTACAGGTCAGAGGAGGGCCGGTGGAACAAACTGGGAATATTTGACCTGGGGAAGGGAAGACTGAAGAGGAACATTGTAGCTGCCTTCATGTATGTGATAGGCTGTCATGCTGGAAAGGAGGGGAAGAGCTAGGAGCAGTGAGCAGAAGTGACAATGTGGCACATTTAGGCTTGATATACTGAAAACTTTCTTAACAATTAAAGCTGTACCAAATGGACTGGGCTGCCATAGAAGGCAAAGGGTAATCTCACATTGGAGGTCATTGGGCAGTGGCGCATTTGTCAGGCATGGGGTAGAAATATTCTTGGTTAGATACAAAAGGGCCTCTGGGGGCCCTTCTGCCTCTGAGTCTCCATGATTCTAAAACACTTATTAGAAGTATGACCATAGGCAAGTCCCTTTACCAGTATGAGCTTCAGGTTCCTCATCTGTGACATGGAGCAGCTGGGTGGTGTGGTAGATAGAGTGCTGGGCTTGGAGTCAGGAAGACTCATCTTCCTGAGATCAAATCTGGCCTCAGACACTTCCTAACTGTGTGATCCTGGGCAAGTCACTTGACCCTGTTTGCCTCAGTTTCCTCATCTGTAAAATGAGCTAGAGAAGGAAATAGTAACCCATTTTAGAATCTTTCTCAAGAAAACCCCAAATAGGGTCACGAAGAAGTGGACATGACTGAAATGATAACAACAAGATGATGTGATTAGATTGAGATGATCTCTTCAGTTTTCTGTTTTTTCGAGTCTAACTTAAGGGTAATGACTCTACTAAGCTCCAAGTACAAAGGGAGATGAGGGGTCATACTCCCCTACCAGGAAACAATACAAAAGAAGGAGAAGTTGGCCTCAGACCCCAGATTCCTGAGGATAACTAAATAATTGTTGGGACAAATAAATATTCAACAAGTGATCAGGCCTCAGAGAAAGTACAAGGCATGCTTGCCGCTGCCAACCCAAACAGAGAAATTGCACAGTCTGTGATTCCTAGCCTGGGCAATGCCACAGGAACACCCAGCTTCTCCGGCTGGGATCTCTGTCCCTGGTCCACTCCTCTCTCACTTAGACCTGCCTCCTTGGTGGTCAGTCTGAGCACGCCTCACTGAAGCCTTGTGGCAATTTAGGAGCCACATGGTCGCTCTGTGGAGTGACCAACCCCCTCTGCTTTTCACTCTCCTGCCTCCTGTGCTGTGTTTTTGGGGTGCTCCCTCCTCATTCCCCACCTCCAAGAAGAGTGAATCACTCTTCTATTCCTTATCGACATTAGGAAAAGGTTGGGTGGAAGAAATAGTTAAAGATCAGGAAGGAAGGAAGGAAGGAGGGAAGGAAGGAAGAAAAGAAGAAAGGAAGGAGGGAAGGAAGGAAGGAAGGAAGGAAGGAAGGAAAGAAGGAGAGAAGGAGGGAAGGAAGGAAGGAAAGAAGGAAGGAAGGAAGGAATGAAGGAAAGAAGGAAGGAAGGAGAGAAGGAGGGAGGAAGGAAGGAGGAGGGAAGGAGGGAAGGAAGGAAGGGAGGGAAGGAAGGAAAAGGAGGAAGAGGAAGGAAAAAAAAGGAAGGAAGGAAAAGAGGAAGGGAAGGAAGGAAAGAAGGAAAGAAGGAAGGAAAGAAGGAAGGAAGGAAGGAAGGAAAGAAGGAAGGAAGGAAGGAAAGAAGGAAGGAAGGAAGGAAGGAAGGAAGGAAAGAAGGAAGAAGGAAGGAAGGAAAGAAGGAAGGAAGGAAGGAAAGAAGGAAGGAAGGAAGGAAGGAAGGAAGGAAGGAAGGAAGGAAGGAAGGAAGGAAGCTACGTTGCCTAGCTGTAACTGGCCAATTGGGTTCCCAGTGGGGGTTGTTATTTGTCCTTCATTATGGAAGAGGACCTTGAAATCAGGGAGGTGACACCATGACATGTAAGCGAATTGGATTTAAGTGAGGCACCAGCCTCACTCTTTCTTCTGGAGCCATCTTGGTCCAGTGGCAAGATATAGATCAGGACAACTGGAGATGGCCCTGGATGCAGGGGGAGGCCTTGGCCTTTTTAAGCCAGGTCCCAGTTTAACTGAGGAAACAACCAATCAGTGATTAAACCCATGTGGCATGATGCAGTGGAAAGCCTGCTAGATTTTGAATCAGAAGACCTAAGTCCAACCTGGCTCTTACCAACAGTGTAACTTTGGGAAAGTCATCTAACTTCTCTTGGCTTCGGTGTCCTCATCTGTAAAGTGACACAGATTGGACTACATGGCTTCTGAGGTCCCTTCTGGTTCTACATCTCTGACCCTATGGATTTCATATTTATATGCATCTCTGAACTGAGGCAAAAAATAACTCTTTTTCTAAAGCACTTCACAGTTTACAAAATACTTCTAGCAATCCTGTGAGGCACGCAGTATGAGTATTATTATCTTTCTTTACATATTTACACATTGAAGCTCGGAGAGAGGAAGTGGTCACACAGCTAGTGAGTGTTGGAGTCAGGATTGAAAACCTTGACCAAGGTCAGGGCTCTTAGCACAAGGTGAACAAATGAGGGAGGGAAGGTGGGAAATACAGGTAATCAGGACAATGAAGATTTGCTTGTCTTGGGGGCTGAGAGGGAGCAACTGTTGTCCACTGTGTCTTGGCCACCCTCTGGCTTTTGATGAGACAATTTCTTGATCCAGAGCCAACATCATCATGGCTCTTGGGAAAACAAATCATGTCAAACCAATTCAATTTTCTCTAACAATAGAGTGACAGGCTACATGAACAACAAGGAGGCAATCGATGTGATATATCTAGAACTCAGTAAACTTTCTCATTTGGTTCACAAGTTTGTCACCAGGAACCTACAAGCCATTCTATGCTAGGGTATCCCTCGCTTTAAGTAAACCAAATAAAGGAAAGTGTAGATTTAGAAATGGACAAATTAAAGATTATGAATTTTTCAGGGATTTTGTCTAGGA
Organism: Phascolarctos cinereus; assembly: GCF_003287225.1. Lineage (NCBI taxonomy): Eukaryota > Metazoa > Chordata > Mammalia > Diprotodontia > Phascolarctidae > Phascolarctos > Phascolarctos cinereus. The sequence goes on from NW_027555847.1 coordinate 372,258,397, forward strand.
TTTAGATCATTCTTAAAGCTTATCTTGTTAACTGCCTAACTGTAGATGGTGCCGAACGAAGACAATTGTGTCAACTTAGTCACAGGATCATAGAATGAATATAGAATCAAAGATTGAGAGCTGGAAAGAGACCTTAGAGGTCATCTAGTCCTGGGATCAGCAAACTGCAACCCAAGTGCCAAAGCCGGACAGCCATCCATGCCAGCCAAGACTTGCTTTTACATTTTAAAATACAATGTCACTCGATTTTAAAATGTAAAAAACGTTCTTAGCTTACTGGTCTCACAAGTACAGGTGGACCAGATTTGGCCATTGGACTATAGTTTGCTAACTCTTGATCTCGTTCCAAACTCCTCATTCTACAGATGAGAAAACCAAGCTGGAGAGAGGTTAAGACTTGCCCAAGGCTAGACAGGTGGCAAAAAGAGGGTGGGGGTGGGATTTGAACCCAGGTACTCTGACTTCAAATGCTTTGATCTTTCATGATGCTGAAGTTGCTTATAATCCTGTAGGCCTATTGGCCTTTGTCCTTCAGACATGAACTAATGCTACTCATTTACTGTCAGTGGGCCATATACCTTAAGCTGTTTCTTCATGATCTGGGCTGGCCTGTTTCTGGTCAGTCCAAAGTGGAAGAGCTAATTCCAGGAGTTTCTCTGCTAAACCCAACAGTCTCTTCTCAATCCTTAAATCTATTCAACCTCTCTGTAGTTTTTAATGCTTTTAACTGTCAACTAGTCCCTCCTCTTGCATAATGCCTCTTCTCTTGTCTTCCGTAATGTTGCTGTCTCCTGGTTCTCCTCCTCTCCTTTTTCGTATCCTTTGCAGAATTATACTCATTCTCCCACCCTAACTGAGGGCATCCCTCAAGGATCCCTCCTGAGCCCTCTTCTCTTCCCTCAGTATATACACCCTCCCTTAGTGATCTCATCAGCTCCCATAGGTTCAATTATTTTCTCTTTGCTTGCAACTCCCAAATCTATATATCTAGTCCAAATCTCCCTCCTGAATTCCAGTCCCATATTACCAACTGCCAGCTAAACAACTTCACCTGAACGTTCTGTAGGCATCTCAAACTCAACATGTCAAAATAGTACTCATCGTATCTCCTCCTTGAACCCATTTCTTTTGATGTCACTACCGTCATTCCAGGCACTCAGGTTCCCAATCACAGAGTCATCCTTAATTCTTTCTTCTCCCTCACCCTCACATTCAACCGGCTGCCAAGTTTTGTTGATTCTGCCTGTGCAGAATCTCCTGCTTACAAAGCCTCTACTTTGAACAAGAGCTTCCTTTACCTCCTTCAAGGACTGGTGCAACAGTCTCCTATCCGGTCTTTCTGCCTCCAGGCTTTCTCCTCTCCAATCCATTTCCTACAGGGCCACCACACTAATATTCTTACATCTGACAGAAGCTTCAGTGGATTCCTAATACAAATTCATTTGTTTTTAAGGTTATTTAAGAATCTGGTTGCAGCACATCTTTCCAAACTGATTTCCTGTCATTCCTTTTACCACTCTGTTTTACCCAAATTGTCCTATTTGTTGTGCCCTATAGATAATGTTGGGGCAGCCAGGTGGCACGTGGATAGAAGGCTGGGCCTGGAGTCAGGAAGACTCTTCTTCCTGAGTCCAAATCCAGCCCCAGATATTTACTAGCTGTGTGACCCTGGGCAAGTCATTTAATCCTGTTTGCCTCAGTTTCCTCATCTGAAAAATGACCTGGAGAAATGACAAACCATTGCAATGTCTTTGCCAAGAAAACCCCAAACAGGGTCATGAAGAGTCAGATACAACTGGAAAACAACTGAACAACAGAGATAATATTCCATTTCCAGCCTCTGTGTTTCTGATCTCTATGCCTAGAATACACTCCATCTTCATCTCTGCCTCTGGGAATCCCTATCTTTCTTTAAGCCTTAGCTCAGGTGCCATGAACTCCATGAAGACTTCACCATCTCCTTCCCCACTCCCACCCCAAACCAGGTATCAGTGTTTTGTTTTGTACATACTGTGTATTTACTTGCTTGTGTACATTACTTCTGTACAGCAGAATGCCAGCTCCTTGAAGACAGGATTTTTTTTTCAATTTGTGTTCCTATACTTAGCAGAGTGCACTTAACACTTGGTGAGATGAACTCCTTTAGTGGAAAGAGACCAAGTTCTAGCAGTGACTTTGCCACTGACTTGCTATGTGACCTTGGGCACGTCCCTCAGCCTCAGTTTTCTCATTTATAAAATGAAAGAGTTGACCTCTCTAGATCAGGGATTCTTTTTTTTTTTTAAGTGCCTTATAATTAGTCTTTAATATGCTCCTTATATTTCTTTGGGATGTTTTATTTTGAATTTTCCATTAAGTTATGGTCTTTTTGTTACAAATACCTGAAAGTCTTTCAGTTCATCAAATGTCCTTTTTTTTTTTCATTTAGGATTATACTCAACTTGGCTGGGTTTGTTATTCTTGGGTACAACTCTAGTTCCTTTGCTCTTCAAAATATAATGTTCATAAAAGCTGCTAGGTCTTGTGCAATTCCAACTGTATTTTTTGTGGTATTTAAATTTTTTTTTCCTGTTGCTTGCAACACTTCAGATCTGGGATTCTTAACTTTTTTTGTGTGTGTGCCATAGATCCTTTGGGTCTAGTGAAGCCTATGGACACCTTTTGAGAAGAATACTTTTATTATTTTTAAAATTTTTTTTTCAATTAAATAAGCATTTATTTTCTCCCCACCATCACCTCCTGCCACTCTCCCTCTTCCCTAGAACCTTCTTAACAAATATGCTTACTCAAGTAAAATAAATTCCCATTTTGGCCATGTTTAAAAATGTGTGATTCATTCTGCATGTTTCATCTACACCTCTCCATTAAAGGTGAGTAGCATTCTTCATCATCCATTCTCTGGAACTGTGTTTAGTCATGGCATTAATCAGAGTTCTCAAGTCTTTCAAATTTGTTTACTTTTTTACAATGTTGTTATTGTATAAATTGTTTTCTTGGTTCTGCTCACTTCACTCTGCATTAGTTCATACTAGTCTTCCCAGGTTTCTCTAAAAACATCCCCTTTGTCATTTTCTTATGGTACAAGTATTCCATTACTTTCATATTCCACAATTTGTCCAGCTATTCTAGAGTTGGTGGGCACTTCTTTAGTTTCTAATTCCTTGCCACTACAAAAAGAACAGATATAAATATTTTTGTAGATGTGGAACCTTTTCCTTATTCTTTGATATCTTTGGGATATAGGCCTACTAGTGGTATTACTGGATCAAAGGTAGAATACTGCTTTTAAATAAAGGAAAGAAATATTAAATTTCAGTTAGAAGTTAATGAAAAGAAAGATGTCATTTTTTTCCCCATCTAAGTTCATGTTCTCATCCCCACCCCTGAAATCTCTTCGGGGATTTCAGCTCCAAGTATTCATCCCATCTCCACTTTAAAACCTCTGGTGGTGGGAAAACATGCTGTCCTTGGGAATCCGTGAACTCCTGGTCAAGAAGCTCTTGAAGTTCTAAATCCCATGATCCTATTATTATTTTTTAATCAAATGTACAGTGCTGTAATTATTCATACCAAATCTGACTCACAGAACCAACCATGCATCAGCTGGGTTTACAGATGATACCTAGTTGTCTAGGATTCCTAGCATCTCAGATAATAGAAATAGATTCCAAAAGTGCTTTGGTAAATGAGTGGAAAGCCCAAATATATCAGAGAGAACCTCAACAATGGGGAAGTAAAAGGGCCAGTACCCCAAAAATCAATCATACTGATACAATTATGGCCCATCTGATGGTATGATGGGTTGCCTTGGAAGTGATAATAATTCACATTCGTATAGCAATTTGGAACTTGCAGACTTCTTTTCTCAAAACAACCTTGAGAGGCAAGCAGTATAAGAATTCTCATTTTACACATGAGGAAACTGAGTCTCAGATTAAATAGATGAAATGGCTTGCTCAAGGACATACAGCTAGTAAGTAGTAGAGCCAGGATTTGGAATCCAAATGTGGTTCCTTTAAATTCTGAAATTCTATAAACAAAAATGACAATGAGGTAACCACAGGAGTGATTAAAGGTGTTGGGCTTATTTAGTGAAAGAAAAAAAAGGGTAAGGGATGATTCAGTGTCTCAAGGGATATAATACAGAGAGTTTTAATCAAATTTGTTCAGCTCTGCAGAGTACAGAAAACATGCCAACCGCAAGAGAGATCTATAGAATCATAAAATCTTAGAAGTGGAAAAGCCTTCTGAGGCCATTTAGTCCAACCTGAACCTAAACAAGAATTCCATCTAAGTCACCTCCAAGTAGTGACCCCATCTCCACTTGAAAACCTCCAGTGGGGGAAATCCCCTCTTCCTGAAGTAGCCCATTCCACATTTAGACAGTTTAGAAAGACTGGTTCTGTCCTCTGGTAGTAAAGTAGAACAAATATAACCAAGGAAAGCAAGACTAATTTCTTGTCCACATGACAAAGCTTCAAACACTCAGTCTTCTCATCAATTTCCCCTAAGTCTTCTCTTCTCCAAACTAAATATCCTCTGTTTCTTCAAATGATCATCATATGACTTGGTTTGAAGGGCCCTCGATAGCCTAGTTGTCTTCCTCTCCACAAGTTGAAGGTTGTTCAAATCCTTCCTAAAATTACAGCACTTCCTTCACTCCAACACTATATTTGTCCTAATGTAACTCAAGCCAGCCTTCACTTTCCTGTCTGCCACTACATTCTGTGGAATTGCATTGAGTTTTTCAGTTCATGAAATCCTCCCTAATCTCCTTCATATAAATTGTTTTCTGGACATTTATATTTATCTCAATTGAGTTTTATCTCATTAAATTTTGTCCATGATTTTTGTCGTTTGATTTTGGATTCTTATGCTGTTGTGAGCTATCCTCACTCAGCTTTGTGTCATCTGAAGATCTCAAAAGCCTATTTTTTTGTTGTTTGTCTAAGCTAGTGGTTTTCAAAAGTGTGGTCAGAGACCTCTGGAAGGTTCCTGAGACCCTTCCAAGTATTCTGCAAGATTAAAATTATTTTTCAAAATACCAAGATCTTTTTTCCTAATATGGTAAATATTGATAGATATAATCTATATAAACCAAAGCTCCTTGGGGAAGGGGATCCTGAATAATTTTTAAGAATATAAAAGGGGTCCTGAGACTAAAAAATTTGAGAACCATTGGTGTAGCCATTGATGAAAAATTGGAAAAACATATGGCCAAGGACAAAACCTCTGGGGCCCCTACTAATTAACCCACTAATGATTACTCTTTGGTTTTGATCACTCAACCAATACCAAATATACCTAACTGTACTATTATCTATAGCCCACCTCTTTCCATCTTGTCTACAAGGATAGCATCAGGCATGTTGCCGAATTCTTTGCTGAAATAGGTTTGTAGCATTTCCCTGATTTACTAGTCTAGTGATCCAGTCAAAACAGTAGATGAGTTTAATCTGACCGAGTCTGATCTTGAGGCTAGACTAGCTTCTCCCCTTCTTTGCTAAACTTCTTGAGAAATCGATCTACCCTCTACTACCTCTCCTCTCATTTTCTTCTAAATCCTTCAAAATCTTACTTCTGACCTCATCAGCATCTTCTAAAGTTACCAATAAGCTCTTAGATGCCAAATCTAATGGCCTTTTCTCAGTTCTCATCCTGCTTGAGTTTTCCACAGACTTTGAAACTATGGATCATCCTCTCTTCCTATATACTGTCTCCTCTCTGAGTTGTCATGATACTGCTCCCTCCTGGTTCTCCTCCAACCTGTCTGACTACTTTTAGTCTCCTTTGCTGGATCTTTACCTAGGACATGTCCACTATCTGTAAGTGGGCCCAAATGGTCTTTCCTTGGTCCCCTTTCTTTCTGTACAACTTTGCTTAATAAGCTCATCAGTTCTCATGGGTTCAATAGTCATCTCTATGCAGATGATTCTCAGATGTATGTATCCAGTCCTAACCTTTCTCCCAAGTTCCAGAATCATATTACTGAGTTTTATAAGCATCTCAAACTCAATATGTCTACAACAGAATTCTTTACCTTTTCTCAAAACTCTTCTTCTTAATTTTCTTATTATTGTTGAAGGCATCACCATCATCCCAGTCACCCAAGCTTGCAACTTTGGTGTCACCCTTAACTTCTTACTCTCGCTCAATCCACAATCTGTTTTCATCTTGTTTCTACTTTCACAACATCCACCACTCTGGTGTGGGCCCTAATTACCTCATGTTGTTGTTCAGTTGTTTTTTCAATTGTGTTTGACTCTTGGTGACTCCATTTGGAGTTTTCTTGGCGAAGATACAAAAACAGTTTGCCCTTTCCTTCTCCAGATCATTTTACATATGAGGAAACTGAGGCAAACAGGGTTAAGTGACTTGCCTAGAGTCACACAGCTAGTAAATGTCTGAAGTTGGATTTGAACTTAGGAAAATGAGTCTTCCTGACTTCAGGACCAATGCTGTATTCACAGTGCCACCTAGCTGCCCAAATTACCTCATGCCTAGACTATTCTAATAGCATTCTGGTTGTTTTTTTCTGCCTCAAGTCTCTCCCCACATTAATCCATCCTACATTCAGATGTCAAGTTAATCTTCCTGAAGTATGAGTTTGGTCATATTACCTTCCTAATGAATAAACTCCAGTGGCCTCCTATTACCTTCAAGGTCAAATACAAAATGTTATATATACTTGGCACTTACAGCCCTTCACAACCTGGTGCCTCTCCTGTCTCTTTACACAATGCTTTCCTCCATGTACTATAGTGATGTTAGCCTTTGTGGTGTAACTCATACATGACACTCCATTTCCCAACTCCATATCATTTCACTTATTGTTCCCATTGCTTCTAATACTGTCCTTTCTCACCTCCACCACAGAAGAAGGAGGCTTCCCAGACCTTCCCAACTCAGCTCAAATTCCACCTTCTGCCAGAGACTGCCTTCCATTTACACTGTATATGCGGTGCGTGTACATAGTTATTTGCTCCTTGACTCCTCCACTAGAATGTAAACTTCTTGAGGAAAGGGACTGAATTTTTGTCTTTCTTTGTATTCCTAGCACTTAGTGTAGTGTTTGGCTCATAGTAAGGGCTTAATGAATGCGTGCTGATGGCTGACTGCCTGACCTTTTTGGAATACTAGGACAATCTGCCCCTCTTCTGTCCTCTGGTACCTATCTCATTCTCTACGATCTTTCAAAGATCACTGACAGTGGCTCAGCAATAACATAATGATAATAGGGATAGTAACAATAATTGTAATAATAGATAAAATTTATATTGTGCTTTAAGGTTTACAAAACACATCACATATATCAGCTCACTGATGCTCACAACAACACTATGAGGTCAGTGCTGTTATCAATCCATTTTTACAGATAAAGAAACTAAAGAGGACACCACTAAGTCTTGGAGTTAGGATTCAAATCCAGGTCCTCCTGACTCCACGTCCTCTGCTCTTTCCACCAGGCTACCTCACTGACAATTTTTTTCACATCTGCCAGTCCTTTTAGTACTGAATGGTATTTTATATTATATATATTATCTGAATTATCTGGATGTTATACACACACACACACGACCTGAATCTGGTGATCTGTACGCATGGAGGCAGCCGGGTGCTCTATCATCATCATTTTCCTTTTAGGGGGATTCAAGTCCTTCTCAGTCATATTTATCTTCTCCTTCCAGGGCCAAAGATAACATTCAACTTGGCAAAGAACAAAAACAAAGGAAGAGTTGAGTAGTTCAGCCTTCTCATTCTTGTCCATCACCGCATCTACACTGAGCATTGGTCTGGGGCCTTCTTGTATCTTTCTTCTTTCTCCACCATAGTTTTATGGCCTATTTTATTGTCTTTAGCATTTATTGCCAGCCTCTACTCATTCTGAGCTTCAGCATCCCTGACACTATTTTTCCAAGGCCATGCTAGTCACTGTATTTATCTTCCATTATCTGTCATTCTTTGGCAAATGATCTTCTATAGCAGACCACATCTTTACAATTACACAATCAGCTGAAATGTGGAGAGAATACAAGATAATACTGGGCTTTTCTCCCTAAACCTCTATGATTCACCAAGTATTTAAAATAGTGATGGAAGGGAGAAAGGCCTGAATATTACATATAAAAGAGTATAATGCATTCTTAATGGTTTTTCCAACAAGGTATCTCCAATGCATACAATAAAATTATGCAAGATTACTTTAAAGGCATTGATAGAGATAACTTTTGATGAACATCATATTAATATGGATAGAGATAAAATAGGGAGGTGTATATTCACTAAAGGTATTTACCACTGCCACAGATGAGATCTAACACAGAGACCATATGCAAGAGGAATTCCTCATAAACGGTGAGATCCTCCAGATAGACCGGATGGTAGATGATGTTGTGGTTACTGCATAAAGTCTCAGAACATTAATTGAAAAAACCACGACTGTTCAAAAGAAATTAGGGCAACAATCTTTATAGGAAAAACAAATGGATAAAACCCACCCATTGTCTCAACTATAAATGCAGTTAATGATTAGTCTACTCATTGATTACATCAGTGCACATATCTGGGACAGGTACTATGAATGGATGGTGAACTGGGCAGAACTGAATTAGGACAAAGAGAGCAGACAATTCCTTTAAGAGACTGAGCACTGCTTTTTAACAATTCCATGCTCATATTTCCATAAAGCACTTTAAGCTTTACAAAGTGTTTCCTTCCTTCACAACAGCCCTGTGAAATGATTGTTCTCCCCCAAATCTATATTTTTAACACAAATTTTCTTTTAGTTATGTCGAATGGTTTGAATTCTTGAAATATCTCCAGGGAATCAAATGTGTGGGTGAATCAGAAGTATATGGAAAGACTCTTTGTAGTGTCATAGTCTATTTTCAGCGAAGACTCACGTGTAAGAAATGACACAAGGGATTTATTCATGAAATATATAATTAGAAAAGGAGTTTGGCTAGTCACGTAGCAAAAATGAGGAATAAAGAGATGGATGGCCCTAATGCTACACTGAAACCAATAGAATACGAAAAGATCTACCTTTGGGTAGATGTCATACAACGAACCTATGGAAGAACACAGACAATAATCATACAAGATGAGAAGGTGTGGACGAATTTTGATCTACATCAATGAAGGACATACTCCCATTGATGAGTTCACAAAGCCACTGACTGAATTATTAAAGTACTTACTTATGAGTTCTTTCTTTTATTTAAACATATATATATATATAATTCCATTTTTGTCAAGTTAATGGTCACCTTAATGAGCTTACAGGATAGAAAGCCTCCGTTTGGGACCATTAGGGATGGTATGGACATATTCTTTGGTGCCTCCTAGCTGATGAATTTCATTAATGGGGGCTGTCTCCAAGATGAATTGGTTAGCTCAGACTTATACGGACAGACTATTGTGAAGAGCCACCCTTTATGCTGGCCTCTAAAAAAAAACCAGTCTTCATTATGAACTAAATCCTTTCCCCCTTTTCCCTTTTCTACCCTTTGTCCAGAGGCATCCTCAGAGCATACACAGGAAGTAGTGATGGTGGTAGGGAACCTATGAATGGTTCCCAGATGCCAGAAGTCCATGGCGACAGCAGACATATGCTCACCTGCCTGAACCAAGAAGAGAGTTCTTAGACGCCAAATTCATAGACATCTTTTGCCTTTCTCTTTTGCTTTTCTTGGTAGAGGTCAAAGATCAGACACTTGAGAGGGGACTCATAAGATTGTACAATCATAGATTAAGACTTGGAAGGAAAACTTAAAAGCCAATGAGTTCATTTTACAGATAAGGAAATTGAGACTGAGAAGGTTAAGTGACTTGCCCAGAGTGACCCAACTAGTCCATGTCTGCAGAAGGATTTGAACTCAGGACTACCTGACTCCAAGTCCAGCATTTTATCTACTGTGCCACTTGGCTACAATAGAGTTGGTAGCAGCCAGGCCAGTGATGGAATCTCCATCTCCTGGGTTTCTTCAAGTCCCAGCTAAAATCCTATCTTTTACAGGAAGCCTTTCCCAATCTCTCTTAGTTCTAGTGCCTTCATTCTTTGAATTATCTCCATTTTATCCTGTCCATATCCTGTGTGTACATAGTTGTTTGCTTATGATCTCTCCCATTAGATTGTAAGCTCCTTGAGGGTAGGGACTGTCTTTGGCTTTCTTTGTATCACCAGTGCTTAGCATAGTGCCTTGCACACTAGGTGCTTAATAAGTATTTATTGACTGACTAATGCTAGTGGGTGTTTGCACTGAGCCTCTCTGAATGTCAGTTTTCTCATGTGTTAAGTGGGGGAAATAATCCACTATCTGCTTCGCAGAGTATCTGTGAGAAAAGCACTTATAAACCTTAAGGGGCTTGTAGAAATTTTAATTAGTATCATTATTTATCCCTTTGTAAGTTATTACTTTATTTTCATATCATTTGGTAAACAGAATCATTTTCTCCTTGATTAAAAGAGTAAAAATAAATTTTGGAACAATAGTGGTAGAATCATTGTGACTCATATTTGTATGTAGCCCTTTAAGATTTACAAAGGGCTTCCCTCACTACAACCTTGTGAGGTGTATATAGCACTGTTTCCATTTTGCAGATGAGGAAATCGAGGCCCAGGGGGCTTAAGTAATTTACCCACATTTAAATGCATAGCAAGCCTCAGAGCCAAAATGTGAACCCAGGTGCCCTGGCTCCAAATCGACTGCTCTATTACATTGTGCTGCCATCGCTTAAATCAAGATAATCTTACTGGGATGGACTTTACCGCTCAGGTGTCTCCTTTAAAGAAACTCTGGCATGGAAAAATCCAAATTGGCCAAACAGATAAAGCAGATGGTACTTATTCACTTTCCAGGAGGATTTTGAGCCTTAAAAAAAGGATTCACTACAGGTTTCATCAAATAGTTCCCTTAAATCCTTTAAAACATATGATTCGATTCACTAAAATCCAATTACCATACTTTCCCAATATCATCATTCCTCCTTACATCTATATAGCATCTTTTACTTTTTGAGATGGTCTTATATCCACCCACTCATGATCAGAGTTAGCAAGACCCAAATAATGGGCAATCTTCATATTCTCAGCTAGAACCAAATAATGGGCAATCGTCATATTTTCAGTCTAAACTGTCCCACTTTGAATCAAAGCGAGAATGACAGGCCTGTCCCTTTCCTTAAGATGACAGATTCCATGGATAAATGAGGGTGAAATGTGCCAAATGAAAAAAATTCGGTCGTTGCTTAAACTTCCTTGACCATCAGACAGAAGCATCCAGTTGACTGTGGTGCTGGAAAGGAAGGAGGTGGGTAGGAGGGTCACAGGAGTTAACTGTGACAACCAAGAGAGGCACTGTGGTCTAGGGTCCTAGACTGAGTTAGAATCTTATCTCAAACACTCTCTAGCTATGTGACCTTGAGTGAGAGTCCTTCCCTGAAAAATGGAGGCAATATTACCTGCCTGCACTACCCACTTCTCAGCACTATTGAGAGACAAGTACTTTGTAAATTTGAAGGTGCAGTATAAAAATATGAAGCCTTATTATCTGTACCTACATCCATGAGTGTAGATTATCTCTAATGTGGTGGCAATGAAAAAAAAAATCAATGGATAAAAACCATGTAAATGCTTGCTTCTATACTCTTTTACAGACCATTACAATGTAGAAATGTGTGGGAATTTAAGCTCTTTGAGGACTCCAGCTGTTTGCATTTTTTGTACCCAACATAGTACCTGGTACACAGGAGACAATAAATGCTCATTGAACTGAACTGAATAAAAGGGCTGAAACTGTGATGACAGTTGAGCACCTCTCTATTCCAGAGGCCCCAAAGAAAAAGATTTTTTGATAACTATTAATAATAATGATGATGATAAGGGGAAGAAATAAGAATATTTTAAGTACCTACTGTGTGTCTGGCACTATGTTTAGCATTTTAACAAACATTACCTGATTCGATCCTCCCCAAAATCTTGTAAGGCAAGATCTATTATTGTCCCCATTTTAAAGCTGAGGAAACTGAGGCAGAGAAAGGTTAAGTGACTAACCTAAGGTCACACAGCTAATAAGTATCTGTCTGAGGCTTCATTTGAATTCACCAAAGTTCAGTGCTCTATCTACTATACCACTTAGCTACCTCATATCTCACATTTACCATGCTTTACCATTTGCAAAGTCATTTCCTCACAACAATCTTGTGAGGTAGGTAGCAAAAGAGTTACTGTTGCCATTTTAAAGATGAAGAAACTGATGCCATGTGCTTATTTAGCACTGTGCTAGATGCCATAAGGGACACCAGAGAACCCATGGGCCCAGCTCCTAAAAAACTTACAATCAAGCTGGTAAAACAAGACTGAGATACAAGCTGTAATTAAGGAATATGCTGTGTGAGCAAGGGCACGAGTGATAGAAACGTCACATAGAAGTACTAGGGGTCACAGAGGAGAGCACACCAGCGTTGCTTCATCTATGGCTCTCAGGCCTTCGTGACGTGGGTGTGAGTCTCTGGAGCCTGCTGCCATTTCCTCTGGGCCGATGTTACCCTTCTCCATTGGCCTTAGAGACCAAACATTGCTTCATTAAAGTACTTGGCTGACTGAAACATTTCTCAGAGCCAGAGAACAACGTCCCCGTCAGGAGCTTGACCTGGCAGGAAGATGGAGGCAAATCTGTGCTTGGGCTCAACCCTAGACGACTGAGCATGAAGAACAGTTGTGATTGTAATCTCTCCAAACATGAAAATTAGGGGCTGACAAGGAATTGGCCCACTGGGGAATCTCTCCTGCCCCTGCATGAACTGGTTTGGCACCATTCAGTCTGAAATACCCACTGTGACCCGATCACACTCGTGGCAGAGCTGCTGTCTCTCGTGTGCAGGAAGACCTTGTTTCTCCACCAAGATTTTAGGTGCCTATATGTCAGGAACGAATTTGCATTCTTCTCTTTGTATTTTCCACATGTGTTTAATAAATACTTGGATTAAATAGGCAGCTTGGAGGCACAGCTGACAGAGTGCTAGACCTGTAGTCAGGAAGACTTGAGTTCAAATATAGCCCCAAACATTTGCTAGCTCTGGGACCTCTAGCCAGTCACTTAACCTCTTAGACTCAGTTTCCTCATCTTAAAATGGAGATAATTATAACACCTACCTTACAGAGCTATACCATGAAGATCAAATATAGATGAGACTGACTATGTATGTAAAGTGCTTTGTAAACTTTAAAGTGCTATATAAATGTTAGCTCTTATTATTAAATATGTGTTGATGTAAATGGAAAGAACCACCAAAAAAATCTGAATGGTAAAAAATCATGAAGATAATAGTAGTTAGCATTTCAAGCTTGGTCTTACAAAGTATGCCAACAACAACTAGTATTTATATTTATAATAACTAATTGGCCACTTTATGGTTTGCAAAGGAGAAGACACCTCTTGTTCTGCCCCTTCTTTGCCGAGGTAGAGACACACAGGTATAGCATATTGCATATAACAGATCCTTTCACTTGGTTCTGCCAACTTTCTTTTTCCTCTTTAAAAAATATAAATTCTTTGTTATAAAGGATGGCTTTCTGGAGGGTAAAATGTAGGTAATATAGAAATAAATGATGTCAGTAAAAATCTAATTTTAAAATATTTGTGAAGATGAGCTTGATAAACTACCTATTTTAACCAGGATAAGATTATGGCCATTAATTAGGGGAGGAGGGAAATGGGATAATATCAATCCCAACAGAGTCCCTGTCCTTCTCCTCCCCTCCCCTGCATTCCCTTTCCCTCCTCTCTCCTTTCCCCTCTCCCATGACTGATCTGAGTGGAGAATTTCTGACCTGTTTCATTTTTTCTACCTGGGCTGGCTCATCCTTCCTTAGGCATCCTGGTGACTCCCTACTCCTAATTCTTGCCAGATCAGTGCTGGACTTAGTCTGGACACCTAATCACCTTTAACCCTTCTGTACCTCAGAGACTTGAGCTTAAACAATCCACCAGCCTCAGCAGGGATTACAGGTGTGGATCACCATGCTCAGCATCCAGGTGCTTTTTTCTGACAGCCTTCCCTTCGGCAGCCTCCACTCATTCCTCCCTTGTTTTGAATTCCTCAGCACTTATGTATAATGCGTACTAGGCTCACTGATTTTAGAGCTCAAAAGAGTGCTATTAGAGCTCTGAGCTAGTCCAATGTTCTCATTTTATAGATTAAAAAACAGAAACTCTGGGAGATAATGTGATTTACACAGGATCACAGAGCTCGTTAGTGGCAGGGTCCCAACTAGGGACCCAGCTCGCCCAACTCTGATACTCAGCCGCAGCACACCCACAAGCTGATGGCATATTCTTGGTATTTCTTGTATTATATCTCTGCCTTGTCTGGTGAACCTAAGTTGCAATCCTCTTAAAAGCAATCATTCTCTCTCTCTCTCTCTCTCTCTCTCTCTCTCTCTCTCTCTCTCTCTCTCTCTCTCTCTCTCTCTCTCTCTCTCTCTCTCTCCCCCTCCCTTCCTCCTTCTGTCTCTGTCTCTATGTCTTTCTCTGTCTCCTCCCTCTCTCTGTCTTTCTGTCTCTGCCTCACTTCCCCCCTTCACTCTCTCTCACTCTCTCTCTCTCCATATAGATAGATACATAGACATATAGAGAGAGATCTATAGTATGTGGACCTATATATGCATATATACATATGTATATATTTAAATGAGATAATATTTGTAAAAAACAAAAACCACTTAGCACAGTGTATGACACAGAGCATGCACTATATGAATATTTGTTCCCATTCTTTCCATCCCCCTACATTTTCTACTTCTCTGGTGCACCAAACATGCACAATTCCCAAGAAATTACCTGGGATACACTTTAATAAATGCTTGATTTAGTTCAAGGATTCTCAACCTCTTGTGTATCCTCGGCTGTTTGGGCAGTCTGATGAAGACTATGGACCTCTTCTAAGAATATTGTTTTTAAATGCATATATATGTGTATATACATATATACATAATTATGCAGTATTAATACCTAGTGTTAAATATACCTTTACTTTCTTTGTAATACTATGAGTTATTGAATATAAAGATGCAATTTCCCCCCCATCAAGTTCACAGGCCTTCCTGCCCAATACTTAACTGCATTAGCAGTTATCTTGAAGTGATTAGAACTAGGTCTGGAAACCCCAGTCATTGTGGAAAAGAAGGTGTGCTTGCATGTGCTTTCCAAATATCCCCAAACACAAATGTTCACAATATTGAGAGAGACAATGAAGAACAAGAGAGATCAGCCATAAAGAGACATAGAGGGGCTCCATCTGCTGTGACTTGCTGTGACTCAGTTTCCTCATCTGAAAAATAAAGGGATTGCCTTAGATGGCCTCTAAGGTCTCTCCCAGGCCCTAGATCTGTGATCCTATGAGGGAACTTTGGTGAAGAGGAGTTATTGCAAGCTGGGTCCTGGGAGACATTTGAAGAGATGTCACAGAAGAAAAAAATGGTTTTGTTTATTAATTAGAATTATAGGATTTAGGGTTGAAAGGGACCTTAGAAACCATCTAACCTAACCCCCTTATTTTTCAAATGAGGAAACTGAGGCCCAGAGAAAGGAAGTAACTTATATAAGGTCACTGAGGTTATCCTACTTCAAATGCAGAACTCTTTGCTCTATACCTTATAGGCTAGGGAGCATCCGCGTAAAACTGTAGAATATAATATTTTCACATCAGAGGCAGAAGAAAGGGAACACCTCTGCAAGAGGAAAGATACCTGGGCATGATAGACATGCATGTGACTGAACATTTCGGAGGGCTCCACCAATTGCCAACTCGTTCATTTTGCACTGTGCTTTGGCTGCCAACACAGCTCCATTATTCCTGCTGTTGCCATCTGTCCACTCCATTGCTCGAATGAGCAATCTCTGGAAGAGATTCTTTTCATCTCAGACTGGCAGAAGGTTCTGTTTTGGACCATACCAAGGCAATAACTCTCAGTCCATGATATTGGTAAAAAGCTGCCAAGATTCAAAATGAAAAATTGCTCCTCAACCCAGCTGAGTTATATTTTGTATCCAAAGAAGACACCACTGACCAGTCGTTAAGATCAAGTGACTTTGGAAGAGGAGGAGGTCTTGACCAAGCTCACTCCCCACACTTTTAGTCTCATTATGCTATGTTCCTCCTTAATAACCTTCAATGGTTTCCCACTGCCAACAGTATAAAGCCCAAGGGCCTCTATCTGGCATATTTGAAGAGTGGCCTGCTTGGTTGAAGCATGTTGGTGTTGTCATTCAGTCGTGTCTGACTCTGCATGACCCCATTTGGAGTTTTCTTGGCAAAGATACTAGAGTGGTTTGCCATTTCCTTCTCCAGCTCATTTTACAGGTGAAGAAACTGAGGCAAACAGGGTTAAGTGACTTGTCCAGGGTCTCACAGCTGGTAAGTATCTGAGGCCTGATTTGAACTCAGGTCCTCCTGACTCCAGGGTTGGCCTGCTATACACTGCTACCTAGCTGCCTCCTGTTTAGACTTAAGAATGTGTTAATAATGCAGACTGAACTCAAAAGTGTGTCCTGCACATATTTCTTCCCCTCTGGAGAGATGGTTGTTAAACATTTACCAGTATACCCCTGCTGCAGCACCACTTGGGTCAGCACCACTCCAACAGTAAAGGTTGTGATTTGAAGGGTAGGCCTGATCTGACCCAAAACATTATTCTACCACAGGGTCGAAAATTCACCATTAACCTCATGGACATTTATGCATTTTAACTGAGTCAAAGCATTATGCAACTGGAAAGTGGCAACCTATTAGCTAACTTGCTGCCAGGGTTTGCTTCATCTGAGTAATCCATTAAGATTCAGTGATTTTTTAATGCAAAATTAAAAGCATTTACAAATGTAAAGGCTGATTACAAGTACTGTAAGAGGGTTCAGACAAAGATGCAAAGTTATTGCTGATATTTCTCATTTGCTAAAATACATAACCATTGCTGGGCTCAAGAGAGTGTATCTGACAGCTTAAAATTGTAGACACTATGATTTCTGGCCTTCTATGAAGGCCCACTGACACAAAATATAGCTCCCTAATGCTTGAAATTCCACAAAGAGAGTCATTCTTTTGGTGTAAAGCCAGGCTTAAATGCAAACAATCCCCTTGGGTCAGGATAAGATAGCTTTTATCAGTCACTTGCCCTTTAGAACAAATGAGTTCTGCCTTCTTTCCTATTGAGCAGGTTTTTCATGAAGTCAATAGGGAAAGGGCTGAAATCATCAGGGC
This sequence comes from Phascolarctos cinereus, assembly GCF_003287225.1. Taxonomy (NCBI): domain Eukaryota; kingdom Metazoa; phylum Chordata; class Mammalia; order Diprotodontia; family Phascolarctidae; genus Phascolarctos; species Phascolarctos cinereus. The sequence continues at coordinate 372,275,656 of NW_027555847.1, forward strand.
ACTGAGCACCTGTTACTGAGGAAAGAAAAACAGAAGACCAGGCAGGGTGGGCAGAGAAGACAAACTATGCCTACTTCATAGGATTGTTTTAGCCAATGGAATTCGAGAAGCAATTATTAAGTACCTACCACTCACCAGGCACTGTGTTTGACACCAGATATACAAAGATAAACACGAGAGAGTCTTCCACCTGTAAGGGATTTATGTTCTACTGGACATGGATACACACACACACACACACACACACACACACACACACATACACACATATACATACATATGTATATATATAAATGTATATGTGTGTATATCTATATCTATATCTATATGATATATGCAAAATAGAGCCCAAATCATTTGTGGGGCAGGGCAGGGACCTCAGAATTGGGAAAATTAGGAAAGGCCTCTAGTACAAGGTAGCATTTAAGCTGAACCTCGTGGGGAATTAGGAGTTGCAAGAGGCGGATATGAGGAGAGAGAGGACATTACAGATATGACGAACAGCATGTGTAAAAGCTTGGAGGTGAAAGACGGAACCTCATGCATGGGGAATTGTAAGCAAGCCAGTTTAGCCAAAACATAGAGTGTATGAGATAGAATAATAAGAAATAGGAAAGACAGGTCGGAGCTAAACTGTGAAGAGCGTTAAATGTCAAAAAAGGGAGTTTGTGTTTTAATTTAGAGGCAACAGGGAGCTACCGAAGCTTCTTGAACAGGAGAGTGACACAGTCAGACCTGTGACATAAGAGTCAAATGTGTAGAGAAAGGAAAGCTAAATGCAAGGAACAATTAGGAAGCTATTATAACAGGTGAGAGGTAATAATTTAAATTCAATGCAATAAACATTTTTTTAAATTTTTATTTTTTGGCAATGGGAGTTAAATGACTTGCCCAGGGTCACACAGCTAATAAGTGTAAAGTGTTTGGTCTGAGGTCAGATTTGAACTCTGGTCCTCTCTGACGTCAGGGCTGGTGCTCTATCTACTGTGCCACCTAGCTGCCCCACAATAAACATTTATTAAGTGCCTGCTAAGTGCCAGGGATCATGCTAAGCATTAGGGATATAAAGAGGCAAAAGATAGTCCCTGCCCTCAAAGAGCTTACAATCTAATGGGGAAGACAACATGCAAAAAAAAAAAACAACGCATAAAGCAAACTATGGGCAGGATAAAAGGAAATAATTGAAAGGGGAAAGCAGTGGAATTAAGAGGGGTTAGGGAGGGCTTCCTGGAGAAAGTGGGATTTTAGTTGGGACTTAAAGGAAGCCAGGGACGTCAGTAGTCAGAGCAGAGGGAGAACATTCCAGGCACGGGGGGACAGCCAAAGAGAATGCCTGGAGCCAAGAGATGGAGTGTGGAACAGCCAGGAGGCCAGTGTCACTGCGCCCACTTAGGGAAAAAAGCGTAAGAAAACTAGAAAGCTAGGAGGGGGCTAGGTTATGAAGAGCTTTGATGCCAAACAGAGCATCTGGTATTTGGTCCTGGAGGCAACAGAGAGCTCTTGGAGTTTATGGAGTAGGGAGGCGTGCTGTAGGAAAATCACTTTAGTGGCTGAACGGAGGACGGATTGGAGTGGAGAGAGACTTGAAGCAGGCAGATTCCCCAGCAGGCTATTGTGATAGTCCAGGTGTGAGGTGAGGAGGGTCTGCGCTAGAGCCATGACAGAGGAGAGAAGGGGGCCTATTGGAGACACATGTGAAATCACCAGGCCTTGTCAGCATAAGAGCCTGAAGTGGAGGAGCTATGGCACGAACAGAGAGCAAGGGTCAGATGTGGGAGGTGTTGCCCAGAGGAAAATGTAAGGGATAAAGAGAAAAGCAGGGTCACTACTTCCAGGGCTAGGGGTTAGCCCCAGACGACCAAACCAGGCCATGCAGAAATCCAAGACTTTCCCCCAGGGCTGCTTTTGACCTTCCAAATCTTCCCTTTCCATGCTGCAGAGGGGGACACATAACTGTCCAGGCTGAGATCTGAGTCTGACTGTCGCCTCTCTCTCCCTCTGAGATTTATCACTAAGGATCCAACATCTAGCTTCTCCTGCTATGAGCGTGTAGCAAAGCATGAGTCTGGCTGGGACCTTGGTGGAAACAATGAACAATGAATAGAAAAGGGGCAAACATGTGATCCAAGAAGGAATGTGGCAGGATCAACAGGAGCTTAGAGAATAAGGATGAAGAGACTGGTCTCACTCAAAGATTTCTGGCACCAAAGACAGCATGGACCAGGGACAACCACTCTCGATTTGGTCTCAGGAAGGTCTGGGTTCAAATCCCACCTCTGAGGCTCATTATATAACCACACGCAAGTCACATAAGCTCTCTGTGCCTCAGTTTCCTCATCTGTAAAATGTAAATAATAATGCCTAGAACATCCCTCACAGTGTTGCTGTGAGGTTTAAATTTTTTAAAAGTATGTAAAGTGCCTTATAAACTTCAAAGATAACGAATATAAAAAATATATATATTTATATGTGTATATGTATGTATATGCACGTATCTACCCTCTTTTAATATAGATATATACATACATGAGAGATAGCTAGATGGCTCAGTAGATACAGCATTGGGCCTGGAGTCAGGAAGATCTGAATTCAAATCCAGCCTCAGACATTTACTAGCTGTGTTACCCTCAGCAAATTACTTAATCCTGTTTGCCTCAGTTACCTCATCTGTACCATAAACTGGAGAAGGAAATGGCAAACCACCCTAGTGTCTTTGCCAAGAAAACCCCAAATGGAGAGACAGTCAGATACAACTGAATAAGTAAACAGCAAAATACACATATATGCATGTGTATATACACATACACATATATGTATGTGTATATACACATGTGTATACATATATATATACAAATATACATATATATATATATCCACTATTATTATCTAGGAAATAAGTTTGTCCTACTCACCTTCCTCATCCATTCTTCCTCTTCACTTCCTGAGAGAAGTTACAGGTCCATTCCAGCCCCCCCACCCCCAAAGGAAACAATAGAAATGGTCTAAAATCCCTGATCTGCTTCCTGGGCTACATTTTATGACAGCAACAGGCAAAGAGGATGGGAAGGAGGAAAAAAAGGCTTGAGGGTTAAGTAGGCGATTATATTGTCTGGCCCAGTTTTAGAATACCCTATTCCAAGTGACCTGGGAAAAGTCCTTCAGCAGTGGTACCTGTTAGTGATGGTGAGCTGGAGCAGAAAGAATGTTCATTGTACATGTGCACTCCTGTTCTTGCATCATTCTGTTCTGCTGCTCTGCCTCAGGGCAGAGGGACCTCAAGCCTCTGGTGCTACAGGACAGTGTTAGATCAGGCAGTGATCCCTTCTGAGCACAGGGGCAAAGGCTCCATATCTTATCTCTACAACAACCCACCATTAAGATGCTCTACTTGTTTATTGCTTTCCACACCAAGATAGGCCCCAAAAGTAAGAACATACTTAACTCCCTGAGAAGCTCCTCTAGAGGGAGACAATTTCTACTATTTAGGTGTCAAGAGACTGGGAAGCTGAGGGGCTGAAAAAGAAAATGCATGGGCTTCCACAATTCTCACTACTAAAGGCAGCTAGGTGGGAGAGTGGAGACAGCAATGGATCTGGAGTTAGGAAGACTTGGTTCAAATCCAACCTTACTTACTAGCTGTGTTAATCTGGGCAAATCACTTACGGATGCCCAGAAGCAGGCTGATCATTAATTTATGGATGGAAACGAGAACTGAGTGAATGAAACTGGCCTTGTTGTAAAGAAAGTAGAGCATTGTAGGAATGTTAAGACATGTCAAGAACTGCTGGTCTGGGGTCCAATCTCGGTTCTGCTACTTACTACCCGTGTAACCTTAGACATACCACATATCTCCATGTGCCTCAACTTCCTAAACTGTAAAATGAGGGGGCTGAACTAGATAACCTCAGAGATCCTATCCAGCTCTAAATATATTGTAAGGGAAGGGAGATTTGCGCCCTCCCCCCAATCCTCCAGCTCAACTGATGTAGTCAAAGGATGTAATTACAGATGAGATATTAATGTATTAACGATATATTAATTCCAATGATTTTTACTAAGTGTGAATACTTTTCCACTGTCCAAGGCTTAATATTAAATCCCTTTAAGGGCACTGACCAATTCTCATTCTTCTGAGTGCATTGCTACTTTCTTAATCAGAGAGACATACTTTTTTACTGTTCAGCATTTAATATTTTTAATTACATGTAAAAACAATTTTTAACATTAGTTTTTTAAAAATTTGAGTACCAAATTCTCTCCCTCACTCCCCTGCCCCTTATCGAGAAGGCAAGCAATTTGAAATACATGTGCAGTCATGCAAAACATATTCCTATATGTTATGTTGTGAAAGAAAACACAGACCAAAAAAAAAAAACCCAAGAAAAATAAAGTATAATAAAGTATGCTTCACTCTGCATTTAGACTCCATCAGTTCTTTCTGTGGAGGTAGATAGCATTTTTCATCATGAATCCTTTGGAATTGTCTTGGATCATTGTATTGCTGATAATAGCTGAGTCATTCACAGTTGATCATCATATAATGTTGCTGTTACTGTGTACACTGTTTTTCTGGTTTTGCTCACTTCATTTTGCTTTAGTTCATGTAAGTCTTTCCAGGTTTTTCTGAAAGCATCCTGCTCGTCATTTCTTAGAGCACAATAGTATTCCATCACAACCATATACCACATCTTGTTCAGCCACTCTCCAATTGATGAGCATACCTTCATTTTCCAATTCTTTGCCACCGCAAAAAGAGCTACTATAAATATTTTTGTACATATAGGTCCTTTTGCTTTTTTAAAAATTTCTTTGGTTAAAGACCTAGTAGTAGTGTTGCTGGGTCAAAGGGTATGCCTGTTTTATAAACCTCTGGGAGTAGTTCCAAATTTGAGAGAGAGAGGTATTCATACTTAGTAAAGGAATTGCTGGTATAATACCTTGTCTGTTAACAGACTGTCATCTACATTTGCATCTTGTGATAAAATCAGCTAGAAGAGGAGGAAGGAACAAATTCTCCCTCCCTGACTCTATGATCCAGATTATTGTTACAGTTTTGTTTATTTTGTTTTTGTTTTTTTTTGAGATAATTGTACAACAATGGAAGAGAGTACTTAGAGTACTTAGTGGTGGTTGTTTGTCCTCAATTCTGGAACTTCATGACTCCCAAGTGAATCGGACTTAAGTGAGGAAGGGCTGTGAAAAGTCACCAGCCTCACTCTCTCCTCTGGAGCCATCTGGGTCCAGTGGCAAGACATAGATCAGGATGACTGGAGATGGCCCCCTTGTACTTAGTGGAGTCACCTGACAGTAAGAACCCTTTCTCAATGGATTTCCATCCCAGGCCTTTAGCTTTCCTCCTTTCCCGGGGCAGGCCCAACCCATCCCTGTAAATGAGGTGAGGAATATCACCTCTGCCTCATACTAGAAACTGTGCATGCAAACAACTAATGGCACTGTTTCCTTCTACAACAGGAACTTCCAGAGTCTTATTCAATACTGGTATTTGTATAAATACAACATGATTTCAAAAAGTTGAGAGTGCTAAGTAAGGGGACCTCAGAAAAGGCCTCATACAGGATGTGGCCCCTGAGATATGCTTCTAAGGAAGCTAGGAATTGTACTATCCACCCCTGACTCCCACCCCTTCCCCAAATCCACCCAGTAACTACAAACTCTTCTCTACTTCTGAATTGTAGCAGTCTGTGCCACCCCCAAACCCTTGACTCTCTGATTAGTGGAGATCAGGGCATCTGGCCAACCAGAAAATAGTTACTAGATAAGTGTGGGGAGGCAATTAGGTGCCACAGCGGACGGAGCACTGGGGTTGAAATCAGGAACACTCATGCTCCTGAGTTCAAATCCAGCTTCAGACATTTATGGGCTATGTGACCCTGGTCAAGTCACTTAACCCTGTTTGCTTTAGTTTTCTCAATCTGTAAAATGAGCTGAAAAAGGAAATGGCAAACCACTCCATTATCTTTTCCAAGAAAACTCCAAAATGGGGTCACCAAGAGTAGGATACAACTGAAACAACTGAATAACAAAAACAAAAGTGTGGGGAAGCCCCTGGTAACTCATAAAGATGTTTCACCAAATAGTTCTGGATAGTGTTCCAAATTGCAAAGTCACATACCCAAGTGGGAGCTGTCCCAAAGCCACCCCTTTCTCCAACCCCAGGTTCTAACTACTGAGCCAACAGACTGGTAAAAATGATGACTGCCTTCTCCCAGGTATCCTCCACCTCCTGGGGGTCTTATCAAGCACGAAAATGGGAATGCTATAGGGAGAGAGAAGTTGGAACCAGCAGTATAAAGGTTATACTATCTGCATTCTCTGTGTCTATTTCAGAATTTTGTAGTCCAAAGTGTGGCCATCCAATCCAGTTAAAACATTGCCCCCTTTGGAATTAACTACCTTTTATACTGCTGTTTCGCTTTGCTGTAACCAACTAGCATTAGGCCTGGGTGATGTACAAATGGGATGCCCCCAGAGGTTACTGAGATATATGGAGCTGCTGGCACCTACAGTGAATTCCTTGAAGTTGTCACATTTTTTGCAGTCTCATATGCCTGCTTTTTTTCCCCATAATTTTTCTATGTTTTCTAGCCTCATTCTGCCCCATGTCAGGCTGTCCCATCGCTCTGCTTTTATCACAATGCCAGCCTCTAGCAGGTCCCAAATTCCTCTTCTCATGTGCTGCTTCCAATCTGCTCTGGGCTGGGAATCTGATAACAAAGGTTGTTAGAACTATGTGTTTTATAAGAGTACACAGTTCTGAATAAGAAATCAATTAAAAAGTACCACATGAGTGGATGCTATTTTTATAATATATATATTGTATTATATATATGTAATATATAATATAATATAATAAAAGAATGGGTGGTGAAGACTTGAAGCAGAAATGTAGATAACTCTTTCTTGAAGTTTGGACACAAAGGAGAAAAGATTGAATGGAAGAATTTTTTCCGTTCTGTTTTAAGGAGAGGAGACATCTGACCACATTTGTAGGCAAAGAAGGAAAATTCCCTCAACTGAAGATGCCTAAGTGTGGAGACTGATGATGATATTAGAACAGAGTAGATTCTGAATACCAAATCAAACTGTAAAGTGCCTTATAAATGGACAGCATGATTATTTTTATTATGTGGAGAGAGTGGGTGGTGAGTGACAGAGGAAACAGGCACATATAATCAAATGGTACGTAGCTCTAAAAAGGGAAAGAATGCTCACTTTGAGCTGGGGTACTCAGGAAGTCATGAGATTTAGAGCTGGATGCTTAGTGAGCACCTGATTCAACTTCCTCATTTTAGATATGGGGAAACTGAGGCCACAGTGGTGAAGTACCTTGTCCCATAAGTAGTCAAAGGCAGAGCTGGGATCAGAATCTTTGCCTCCCCATTTCCAGGTTTCTGCTCTCTCAGCTACAGCCTTCATAAAAGGGAGGGCTTTAAGCTAGGATGAGAATGTGGCTAAATAGAGAGGATGGGTAAGTGTTTCCCAGGTGTAGGGAAGGTATGACAAAATGCATGGGGATTTGATTAAAGCATGTGTGGAACAGCAAGGAGACAGACCTTCAAAGGATAGGAAGAAGCCAGATTATAGAGGGTCTTAAATGCCAGGATAAAGGGGAAAAGAAGAAAATGTGACCTGAGGAGGCTGAAGGTCCTTAGCGCATGGTAAAACGTTATTAATTTAGGCTAGCAGACTAGCCTTCTCTCAGTCCTCATCCACATCCCCACCCCCAGCCCCACGCCTAAGAAAAGAAAACAAAATGTTAAGCATAACTGGCAAATTGCCGGCATGCCTAACTCAGTGTTTCCTATGGCCCCAGTCATAATGCTAAAATGTTCTACCTCTAAACTGTTCCACGTGAAGCCCATTTTCTGAGGCCTGCAAAACACCTTCCACGTCACCCACAGTAATTAGACCCTTACCATTTCAAGATGACTAGTACATGAACAGACAACAAAAAGTTTTAAGAGCTTACCTTGATGGAGATTAAATTTAAGAGTTAATGTGTTTGGTAACGATCAGGACCATTTTCTCTGAACATATTCCAACGTGAAAAACGCCATTCCTGTTACTTGATGAGATCCGAGAAGATTCAGCAGACTGCCACAAAGACAGAAAACAATAGCTTCGGTCAACTGGATATTTTGATGGCTCTGTGGTCTCACTGATATGGGTACTCTGTCCCATGGTACAGATCATGACCCATCTTTTCACACTGGGTGACTCTTGTCTATGTCCTCCCATATATCCTCTACTGAGGGTTCAACCAAAAGCAGGGATGGTGTTCTTTTTTATCTGTAGATCCCTGGAGGCTAATAGTGCTTGACACACAATGGATGTTTGATAAATATTATTGAGTGATTCCTGTTACTCTCTTGACATAGTGTGGATACCAAAGAGGTAAGCTAGCTGATCCCATCAGGTTATTCCTTTTTTTTTTTTTTCAATTTTTTTTGTTTTTTTGGCTAGGCAATGGGGTTAAGTGACTTGCCCAAAGTCACACAGCTATTTGTGTTATGTGTCTGAGGCTGAATTTGAACTCAAGTCCTCCTGAATCCAGGGTAAATGTTGTATCCACTGTTCTACCTAGCCTCCCCCCTTTCTATTTTTTTTAAGCTAGCATTTATGTAAGCTCTGAGATTTGCAATGCACTTTACATATGTTAATTTAATTGCTTCTCACAACTCTATGAGATAGGTGCTATTATTATCCCTGCTGTAGCTTATGCAGCAGCCATCTCTGCAGATGCACTAAACCAGGTTAAGGGTAACTGACAGACCTCAAACACGTCAGTGAGTTAGGGGGATGTCTACCCCAAGCATGAGAAGACTTCCCCTGGAGGAATGAGCGGATGAAAACAATTTGTTTCAACGGCTGTGCAGGCAGCTGAGGCAGGTGATGCAGAGCACTTAGAGCTTGGTCAGACATAGAAGATGCCAATGTCATCCACTGCATCCTGGGACATCGCCAGTCATCTTCTCTTTCATCTTGCCACTGGACTTCCATGTCTCAGGAAGGGAGAGTGAGGTTGATGATTTTGTTCAACTCTGCTTTACTTAAATTCAATTCACACACAAGACGACATCACCCATGATGTCACTGGTCCTCTTTGGACAAACAACATCATCACCCCCATTTTACAAATGAGGAAACTGAGGCACAGAGAGGTTATGTGACTTGCCCAGGTTTACACAGCTGAGGCTGGATTCAAACTCAGATATTCCCGACTCTATGGCCTGTGCTCTATCTACTCTATCACCTAACTACTCTTAGATTGCCCCCTCAATAACTGGTCTACTCCCTTTTCTGGTTATATACTTCTCTAATGATGTCCTCTAGCACAATGATTCATTTGTAACTTGTTGTAGACTACTCACAACTTGAGAATCAGAAGTTCCCTCAGCAGCCATCTAGTCAGTTGGTCAATAAGCTTTTTGATGTGGACCTTATACTGGATCTCCTTTTAGGACAGTGTTGTGGCAAATGCCTTTTTAATGTCTCACTTAATATTTTACAAGGTTGTGTGTGAGACACTGTGATAAGTGCTGGAGATACAAAGAAAGCAAAAGACAGCCCATGCCCTCTAGGAGCTCACAATTTAGCTCAATCCATACATGAAAAAGGAATACTCATTATAACATAGCCAACAAATGGTCATCTAGCCTTTGTTTTAGGCCCTCCAAAGAGAAGGAACACATCATTTCTCCCAGTAGCCCATTCCACTTTTGTTGTTGTTCAGACATTTTCAGTTGTGGGTGACTCTTCATGACCTCATTTGGTGTTTTCTTGGCAAAGATACTGGAGTAGTTTGACATTTTCTTCTCCAGTTCATTTTACAGATGAGGAAACTGAGGAAAACAGGATTAAGTGACTTGCCCAGGGTCACATGGCTAATAAGTATCTGAGGCCAGATTTGAGCTCAGGTCTTCCTGACTCCAGGCCCAGAGTTCTATCCACTATGCCACCTGGCCACCCTGTCCTATACTCCATTTTTGGACAGCTTTAATTATTAGCAAGTGTTTCCTGACATCAAGTCTAAATTTCCCTCTTTGTAACTGCCATCCATATCTCCTGGTTCTGCTGTCTGGAGTCAAATAGAATTAATATTTAGCATGAATCTCTTCATCACCCTCTGGGTGACTCAACTTCTTCTAAGGTTTGGGTATCCCATGGCTTTGAAGTCTCACAGCATCACTGGAAGAATAATGATGTTAAAAAGATGTGCCTTTCACCTCCCTCCTTCTTTCAGAGGTAGGTGACTAAGAGTGTGGAACACTGTGTATCATCAGAATTTTTTGATGTGCTAATTAATTTTGCTAAACTTTTCTTTTTCTCCTTTTTTATTCTTTGTTATAAGGCAAGGGTTGGCAAAATTTTGCCTGATAGATTTGGTCCTTGGGGCTGTAGTTTGCTGACCCCTGTTATGAGGGATGGCTCTCCATGAGGGGAGGAGAGAAAGTTATAGTAGGTATGCTATAAAATATGAAAATAAAATATGTCCATAAAATTTTATTTAAAAAAAAAGATGGGCCTTTTTCATAAAAGAAACTTGGGATTATTAAAAACCTTGTACAATTTCCCAAAAGAGGGGCAGCTAGGTGGAGCAGTGGATACAGCACCGGCCCTGGAGTCAGGAGGACCTAAGTTTAAATCTGGCCTCAGACACATAACACTTCCTAGCTGTGTGACTCTGGGCAAGTCACTTAACCCCAATTGCCTCACCAAACCAAACAAAACAAAACAAAAAAACCCAAAAAACAAAAACAAAAACAAAACACTATTTCCCAAAAGAATTCAATTCATTTTCCTTCTGTTTAACTCTGGGTCCTATTCATTATCCAATCAAAATCTGTTGCAAAAATGTGTGTGTGTGTGTGTGTGTGTATGTGTGTGTATCTATATCTATATCTATACATGCATATATAGATACGCACATATATGTATGTATGTATATGGATATGTATGTATACTAATGAACCAGCTTTATGCTTTGTCCATTCAAATGTATATCACAATCTGGACAAGAAGCAATTTTCATCCATTTGGTATTGTGTGTCTGGATTCTTTTAAGTGATCATGGATCTCATTTAGCAGGCTTTGCAATGCTTTGACAATCAAGTAGTTTCCAGGGCTTGATGTAATTAGTCATCCACAAATAGGAGTTTTTGAAAGTCCTCATAATTTGCTTCTGTTTGGATCCTATATTAGACATTCTCTACGATGGTGGAACCAGGTTCAGCAAGCATATAGCTCCACTGAGGCTTAGTAGAATGTCTGGCTCACAGAAAGTCTTAATAAATGTTTGCTCTACTGTTATACATCTCACATGATATACAACTTCATCATGACCTAAGAAAGGTGACCAAGAAAACATTATCAGCCCAGAAACTTACTTTCCTAGTACTATATATTAGATTTTTATGTGAATTATCTAGATGTACATGAAAAAACATAACTGGTAATAGTATTAGAAGGGAACAAACAAGCTTTTGAAAGTAATATTCCACAGTAGACTGTATCTTTTCCATCACACTAATGACTGAAAGATACTGGGAATACAAGATCCCAGTGTTTATTGTTTGTTGACTATCAAGAAACATCTGATTCAACAGAGTGAACTGTGTCCTTTAAGGCTCCCCTGCAATAAGGCATCTCCCATGCATATGTCAAAATTATATTATGTCAGGATTCCTTGAATGATATAAAACAGAGACAACCTTGTAAAATATTAAGTGAGACATTAAAAAGGCATTTGCCACAACACTGTCCTAAAAGGAGATCCGGTGTAAGGTCCACGTCAAAGAGGGATTCCCTATTGATGGTGAAGCCCTCCAGATGCTTCTGTTTGTAAATGACATAGTACCAACTGCTTTACGCTCTGGAGCACTGCCAAGCCTCCTTGAGAGAAAATGAGAACTAGAACCAAAATAGAGGAAAATAACTCAATAAAAACAGACTTCAGAATTCATCTGCTTTGGGTGTGTTATTTCTAAAGAGGTCCTTTTGTTAGAAGCTGTTGCTTTATTTTTGTATCCCCAAGACCTAGTACAGTGCCTTGCACCTAGCTGTTATTCACTTGTTTTGCAGTCTTTTCCAACTCTTCAGATCCCATTTGGAGTTTTCTTGGCAAAGATACTGGAGCAGTTTGCCATGTCCTTCTCTAGCTCATTTTTACAGATAAGGAAACTGAGGCAAACAAGATAAGTGACTTTCCCAGGATCACACAGCCAGTAAGTGTCTGACACCAGATTTGAACTTAGAAGATAAGTCTTCCTGATTTCAAGCCTAGTGCTGTATCCACTATGCCACCTAGCTAACCCCTTGTACCTAGTAGATGCTCAAAAAGTACTTGTGGAACAGAATTGAAACAAGAACATTTATTGAGCACCTATTAAATATAAGGCACTATGCTTGGTTGAGTTGGATGAAAATTAAGGAAAAAAGATAAATCCCACCAGTAAGGGAGATGAGATAGGGATAAGGACCAGACCTGGAATTTCATTGGTGTGGGGAGTTGGCAGTGGCCTACAGCATTGAACTGCCCAGGGTCACACAGCTAGTGACAGAGCTTGAGTCCAGGTCTTCCTGGCTTCACAGCTGTCTCACTATCCATTACATGCAGCTGCTACAAACACAAACAAACAAACAAACAAACAAACTCCAACACATGCCAGGGTGACAAGGGGCAAACATACTAAATCTTCCTGGGTAGAATGCAAGGACAATCCAAATGTTTCTCTAGTAAAAATGCAAAAAGGCCCTGGTTAGTTATCTCTTCTCTCATTGCATATCTGAAACATGCTTTCCTTCTCTTAGCTAAAGGTGTTCTATTAGCAGGATGGACTATAATAAATTCCCACAAAACCTAAAGTATATCTCACAAACATTTTCTCTCAATAATTTAGGCTAATGCTCCAAGAAGAACAAAAAATACGAAGTGGGGTATTTATAAATGTCACATCTGCTGAAAGACACTTCACATAAGTTCTTTAGAAAGAAAATCCCAGGCTTCACTGCTTACATATATCATTGCCACTTTTGGCTAATAGGTCTTCGCTAAGAAGTGAGGTAAGATTGATTTTTTTTTCTTTCTGAGAAGCTGTCCTTTTACAAATCAGTCAGGTGAGAATTAGTGAGGTTTTACTGTAATGCCTAATTAGGATTAATTACCTAATGTGCATAAAACACTTCAGAGATAATTAAAAAAAAATACTACCTAGTGTTGCCATTGGATTTGGTCTAGGATTTTTTTCAGGAGCTCCTTTGTTTTTGTTTGCTGATTTTCAAATGAAACAAAAACTCTTTGAACATTGCTATGAAAATAAAGTGTCATCTGTAAGCGACTTCAGGACATAATTATGTCCAGTCTAGCTGTGACTATTTCTGTAGACATGATTTCCCCACCTTTATTTCCCAGAAGACATGAAAGGTTCAGACTAGAAAAGCTACTTGTCTTGGATTCATACTGGTCCCTTGGTTGACCAACCTTGGTGTGGTAAAGTAGTGACCTGATTTAACCCCCATGAATTCTGTGAAAGAATATCAGTAGCACCAGTGAGTGAATGAAAGCAATTTTTCTGAAATTCTTCTCTTGCTGTGAGAAAGGCTATTGGCTAATAGAATGTAGACCTCGTATGGTGGAATGCTCACTTTAAGAGCAGGAGAGGAGTGACCTTGAGATCAGATTCATCTCTTGACAATGGTCCTTAAGGACAGTTTATTGAATAGCATTGCTATTTTCCTTGAGATAAGAAATCAGAATCACCAATTCTAAGAGCTAAAAAGGACCCCATGGGCCATCTAGTCCAATTATACCTGACCTTGGAGAATTTCCCAAAACATCCGAGAAAACTGGTTGCCCAATCTCTGCTTGAAGACCTCCAGGGAAGGGAAAATTTACTCCCTCCTCCTGAGTCAGTTTATTCCAATTTTAGGCAGAGCTAATTGTTAGGAAGGTTGTTTTTTTCCCCCTTACTTCAGGCTGAAATCTGCCTCTCTGCCACTTCTATCCATTAACCCTAATTCTGCTCTCTGGAGCCAAGGGGAACAAGTCTACTCTTTCTGCCACATGACAGCTCTTCAAATAAGTTATTCTGATGAACTGATGCAGAGTGAAGTAAACAGAACCAGGAGAATAATTTATACAATAATAACAGTACTGTAAAGAAACAGCTCGGAAAGAGTTAACTCTGATTGTCTCAATGACTAGCCATCCAGCCGTGATTCCACAGTATTCATGATGAAACAGGCTGCTCACCCACCTCATACCAGAAAGATGATGAACACAGGATGCAGAATGACAGTGTATATATGCATGTGTGTGTGTATGTCTATATGTGTGTGTATATGTATAGATGTGTATGTGTATATGTATAGGTGCATATATACACACATAAACATATATACACATATAAACACGTATACACATGTGTATATATACATACATATACATGTGTGTGTTTAACATTGTTAATGCAGGAATTTGTTTTGCTTGGCTACTCATACTTGTTACAGATTTTTGCTTTTCTTTTTCAGTGGAGGCTGAAGGGAGTTGGGAGGGAGTGAATGTGGTTTTCCGTAGGAAAAAAAATAGTTTAAAAAAACACTCCAATAACTAAGTTGTTTCTTCTCCAGTCCGAACATTCCTAGTTCATGTGGCATGGTTATTGGTGTACTAATCACCCTAATTGCTTTATTTTTCATCCATTTCTTCCCAAAACACCCTTCATTTGGGAAGACAGTGAACAAAGTGTGGTATCTAAATGTAATGGAAAATTACCATATCATAAGAAACCATTTTTACAAGAAATTTAGAGAAATATGGGAAGACTTAGATGAACTGAAGCACAGTAGAGTATGTAGAATCAGGAGAATATACATGACTACAACAAAGTAAACAAAAAGAACACTTTTAAAACAAAACCAGGCACTAATTGTAATTACCAATCTTGGTACCATAGAAGAGACAAAGAAATAATTCCACTTTTCAGAAGAGAGGTGGGGGACACCCAATTATAGAATGTTGTATATACTGTCACATGCTTGTACTGTGTTTATTGGTTTTACTTAACTTTTTCCTTATTACAAGATAGGGTTGACTTTTGGGTTGGGTTGGAGGAAGGGATGGAAGGTAATATTACAAATAATTGTGGCATAAAACAAAGGGCATCAATAAAAGTTTTTTTAAAGGGACAGAAACAATAAAACAAAATACCTCAAAGGAAATTGAATATGATACTTCAGATGTGGTCTGAACAGAACAAAGTGCAATGGGTGGGATCATCACCTCCCTCTGTATGGACACTGTTACAGTTGTATATAGCCTACATTGCCATCAGCTTTTCTGACTGTCGTGTCACACTGTTGACTCACAGTGAGCTCACAGTCCACTGAAATCACCAAATCTTTTTCACACAGTCTGTCTAGCAACCTCTTCCAATCTATAAATGCTATAGAAGTTAAGTATAGGACTTTAGTATAGACAAGTATGAGACTTTATATTTTTCTTTGTTAAGTTTTATCTTACTAGATATGACCATCCTTTTACCCTATCAAGATATTTCAGTTCTATCATCCAATGTATTAACTGTTCAAAGTTAGAAAAGTGCCCTGGATGTGCTTGAATTTCCTGTCATTGTGTGTTAGGCCCCAATCCCCCATCAATTGTCCTTTTAAGTCCTTCTTAAAAACTGACTTAATTTTTTCACCTCTAAGACTCTCCAGAGCTAACAAGTGCCATATATTTATTATTTACTATGTAAAAAAAAATTCTTTTGTCTTAAAAATTCATCCCTTAGGATTCAAGAGCTGTCTCCCAATCTAGTATTCTTGGTTTTACTGAATAAGTCTATTTTTTCTCTATTTAAACTGCTAGTGATATTACAGACTTTTATCCTGCCTGGCTCAGTGACCATATAGGTCATTAAAGTAAAGCCAACTAGTCTCCTGCATCAGTTAGGCAGTGCCATAGTGCACAGATTGCTGGGACTGGAGTCAGGAAGACTCATCTTCCTGAGTTCAAATCTGGCCTCAGACACTTCCTAGCTGTGTGACTCTGGGCAAATCACTTAACCCTGTTCGCCTCAGTTTCCTCATCTGTAAAATGGAAAAGGAAATGACAAACCATTTTAATATCTTTGCCAAGAAAACCGCAAACAGGGTCACAAAGAGTTGGACATGACTGAAAAGACAGAACAACAACCACTCCTAGAGCAAGAGGAAGAAAGGAAACATGCATTTATATAGCATCTACTATGTGCCAGGCACTGTGCTGAGTGGTTTAAAGTATTGTCTCATGTGATCCTCACCAGAGCCCTGGAAGAGAGGTGCTACATTTTTTGAGGATATGCAAACAGAGGTTCATTGACTTGCTCAGGGTCATACAACTAGTAGGTGTCTGAGGTCAAATTTGAACTCAGGTCCTCCTGACTCCAGGCCCAGCTGTCTCTGAGGAAGGAGTTCCTGCTTTCCATTTCTCACACTGATAATGGGGCTTTGTTCCCTGGAAGAAGGCTTTATTGGGGAGCAACAGTATTGCAGCAAAGGAGCACTAGATATAGAATTACAAAATATAATGACATCATTTCTTTATCCCTGCTACTTACCCTCTATGTGTGCAAAATTTTGAAGTAAATAAAGCTCACTTTTGGTGTTCTATCCCTCTCTCCAGTCCGAGAAAAGTTACCATAGTATTTAATGACAGAGGCTTCAGGTAGAACTCCTTCTGGGAGGTTGCTGTATTTTAATAAGGGACTTAAAAACTCTCAGACCTTCAAAACCTCTAATGGTAGGTTTTCAGACATGGTGACAGGCAGTGGGGAAAAATATCTGGAGGCTGAAATCTCACCACTGAAGATACTTCCCATTCAGCTTGTTCTAAGGGAGCTTAAAGGACCAGACTAGGTGTTAGAACACTGAGATGCCCCAGATGTTTTGTAGATGGCATCTGAGAATAACCAATATGGCGGCACGTGTTCATATGTTTGTTATTGTTGTTCAGTTGTGTCTAATTCTTTGCAATCCTATTTGAGGGTTTGTTTGGGGTTTTTTTGGCAAAGATACAAGAGTGATTTGCCACTTCCTTTTCCAGCTCATCTTGCAGATGAGGAACCCGAGGCAAACAGAGTTAAGTGACTTGCCCAGGGTCATACAGCTAATTAAATGTGTAAGGCCAGATTTAAACTCAGGTCTTCCTGACTCCAGGGCTGATATTCTATCCACCTAGCTGCCCCTGTTGATGCTTTTATGCATTTGCAGAGCAATTTCACACTTATTAATTCTCACAATAGCTCTGTGAAGTAGGCAAACAGAGAGTCTCCCTATTTGGCAGATGAGAAACTGAGGCCTTGAAAGGTTATCCCAAGATAACCTAGCTAGCTAGTCAGTAGGGGAGCTATGAGACCCCAGGTTTCTCAACTCAAACAAGTCATTTTTAACTGCCTACTTAATCATAATTGTGCTTAACACTATGCTAAGAGCTACTGGTGAGTTCTTTCCCAGTACTTTGTATGTGATCCTTTGGACATGCCGTGGCTCCACTCAACATATCACAGTGAAAAATATAAAATTGTCTTGTCTCAACATGACAAAAGTAGCCAGAACTGGACTTTGATTCAGGAGACCTAGGTTCAGATCCTAGCTTCATCACTTACTAGCTGAGTGCCCTTAGACTAGTCACTTAATAACTTCTCTGGGTTTCAGATTTCTCTTCCATAAAATGGGGATAAGAGGAATGTCAGCTGTCTCAGAGGGGAATTGTGAGCATCGGATGAGAAACCCACATTAAAACACTCTCTTAACAAAGTCCTATATTAATTCAAATTGTTATGACTTCAAGGACAGCCTCTCCCCAGCTGTTTCCATAGGAAAAAAAATGGTGCCACTTACTAACTCTTAAAAAAGGAACCCTATCCTTCACACCCATGAACTTCCCAGGAGGACTTTCAACAGAATTCAGCCTGTCAGCCTTCTCTGGAAGTTGGAGCTTTGATCCTGGCAGACTCCCTGGAGCCACCAGTCTGGAAGAAAAGGACAGTTATTGTGTCAGAGACAGAGCTAACATCAGGCTGGGGTCTGTGCTAGGGAAACTCGCTGGAGTGAGCTCTGGCCTTCTGTGGATGGCATCCCTTAATGTTCTCAGGCTGAAGCAATTTTCTGACCCTGCTTCCACTATGAATTATGCTCTGTCTGGCTGTTGCAACCCACCTCCAGATGACAGTAATAAGATCAAGACCTGAAAGGAGACACAGTCATTGAATTATAGGGCTGGAGGAACCTTAGAGATCACCTAGTCCCCACCCAACCCCTTCTACAGATGAGGAAACTGAGGAGCAGAACCAGGATTCACACTCAGGTTCTCTGACTCCCCATCTAGTGTTCTTTCTACTAGGCCAGCAAAGAAGATGCAAGGTCAGGACCATCAGGTTAGGATTTAGCCTGGGGAAGAGAAAACTAATGAGAGGTGCAATTTCTTTCTTAAAATATTTGAAGGGCAGGTAGGTGGCTCAACAGATAGACCATCGGGCCTAGAGTCAGAGAGACAAGTTCAAATTTTGCCTCTGACACTTATCTGTGTGACACTGGGCAAGTTACTTCATCTGTGCCTCAGTGTCCTCATTTGTAAAATGAGGATAATAATAGCACCCACCTCCCAGGGTTGTTGGGAGGATCAAATGATTGTAAAGGGTTCAGCACAGTGCCTGGCACAGAGGAAGTGTTACATAAATGTTACTTATTAAGGGACTCATTGCAAAAGACCCTGCTGTTGGGAAAGACCAAAGGCTAAAGGAAAAGGGATGGCTGAGGATGAGATGGATAGATAGTGTCATGGAAGCAATGAACATGAACTTGGAAAGACTTTGAGTGATAGTGGAAGATAGAAGGGGCTGGTTTGCTATGGTTCCTGGGGGTCACGAAGAGTTGGACATGACTAAACAATAAAAAATCATTATAAGTCGACTGTGCTGCTCCTGAGAGTACATATTACAAGAAAGCAGATTTTAGCATAAAATTTTATTTCTCTATGGGGGAAGAACCATTTAGCAATTTAGAGAAGCCTAGCAATGGGCTACGCTGAATGGAAGTCATGAGGCTGTCAACTCCCAGCAGCTGGAAGTGTTCAAGCAGAGACTGAAGATGACCATATGCCAAAAGGGTAATGGGAAGAATTCTTACTGTCTATTTTTCTTTCTCACTGTAGGAATCTAGGGGTCCAGAATGCCAAAGGTCAGAATCAGGAAAGGGTTAAGGGAGGAACCACAGTTCAAGGTCACAGACTTGGAACAGGTTTGGGGAGAAAGCAGCAAAAACATCAGCAGCAAACAGGAGATAGCCTGGGGGCCTGGAATACCTGACTGCCCCTGGTGGTATCTCTTCTACCTGACCCAGTACGTCCACTCTGCCTGCCTCCCTTTCTGCTCCCAACAGTGTTGATACATTCAGAGAGAACTACACAGACCTAGCCCCTCTCCTCAGGAAACCCAAGCTCAAATGATGTCTTCCATTTATGAAGTGCTCTTAGAGCCCTGGTAATATACAAAGAGCAATTTTATTACCCCTATTTTCCAAGTAAAGAAACTGAGGCCTGGAGGCACTGTGATTTGCTTGAGATCGCACTCAACATTAGTGACTGAGCTTACCCCACTCAGTTCAGCATTCAGGTTAACAAGCTGTGGTCACTGGCCTCAAGCAGCTTTTAGTTCAGTGGAATGTACCCATAAAAAATAAATAAGACAAGGCAACACATGCTGAGCATCAAAATAATGGCCTAGGAATGAGGAGTACTACAGAACTTAGAGAGAGAGAGATCACTGAAGGGTGACGGTAGGAAAGGCTCCTGAAAAACTTAGAGTTTCCAATAGCACTTCTAGGGTTAAGTCCCAAACAGGTCATACAAATAGGAAAAGGACCCACACATACAAAAATATTTATAGCAGCTCTTTTTGTGGTGGCAAAGAATTGGAAATTGAGAGGATGCCCATCAATTGGGGAATGGCTGAACAAATGTAATGGAATACTATTGTGCTATAAGAAATGATGAACAGTCTGACTTCAGAAAAAACCGTATAGACTGATGCTGAGTGAAATGAGCAGAACCAGGAGAATGTTGTACACAATAACAGCCACAACATGTGATGACTAACTTTGACAGACTTGGCCCTTCTCAGCAATGCAAGGATCTAAGACATCTCCAAAGGCCTCATGATGGAAAATGCTATCCACATCCAAAGAAAGAACTGTGGAGTTTGAATGCAGATCGAAGCATGCTATTTGCTATTTTTGTCTTCTGTTTTGTTTTGTTTTCTCTTTCTTATCATTCCTCCTATTGGTTCTAATTCTTCCTTACAACATCACTAATGTGAAAATATGTTTAATAGGAATGTATATTTATAGCCTATATCAGATTGTGAGCCATCTTGGGGAGGGAGGGGAAGAAAAATTTAAAACTCAAAAGCTTATGGAAGTGATTGTTGATAAATCAATATATATTAATTAAAAAATAAAGAGTTTCAGCTGGCCCTTGAAGGAAAGCAGAAATGAGACAAGTCAAAAGGATGGGATGAGAGGGAAGGCCCTTTAGGTGGGAGAACAGTGAACAAGGATATAGAGGCCAAATCAGCAATCTCTCTTCTGCCAGCTTCCCTGGCTTTACAGGTTTGCTTGGTACACCGGAGTGCCCCACTCTGATTAACCCCTCGCCTACAGGCTCTGTAAGAAGAACCTATGCCCTTTTTTCCATAGTGTCTTGCATTAATAAATATCTGATAAACTGAAATGACAGATGCAACACTATGAACAAGTGGGCATTCAGTGAATTTTGAAAGAGCACAGTAATGGAGAAGGAATCATAAAACACAGTATTCAGGGCCTGAAGCTACCTCAGATAGCTTTTAGTCTGACTCAGAAACATCCAACAGGAGGCCGGCAACACTGTCAAGTGAGCCTGAACTGGATTCAAATGTAATTGAGAAAGATTTAATAAAACAAATATAATAATATTATTATTGTTTAGTTGTTTCAGTCATGTCTGACTCTTGATGACCGCATTTGGGGTTTTCTTGGCAAAGATACTGCAGTGGTTGCCATTTCCTTCTCCTTCTCATTTTACGAATCAAGAAGCTGAGGCAAACAATTAAGTGACTTGTCCAAGATCACTCTGCTAGTAAGTGTCTGAGGCCAGATTAGAACTAAGGAAGACGAGTCTTGCTGACCCCAGGCCTGGCACTCTATCCACTATGCCACCTAGCTGCCCTCTTTAGATACTCAGTACTAAATGCATATCAGATCACTTATCTCACCCCACAAAAAATGCACACAGCACAAAAGGACTCAAAGGAGTCCATGGACAGATACAAAAACACACAGAGTTCAAATAACCCATAAGACTCCCACCAAGAAGATAAACACACTTCAAAATTACTGAACAAACCTTCCCTTCACCACCAATTGTCTCAGGAACTCATGGCAATAGTGTGGGGTGTTGGCAAGGTCCAGATCTCCTGCCACACATACACCCCACCACAGCATGGTTCTAGTTCTCCAACTACAGGAGCCATGTTGATGATCTTCTTCTTTCTCTATGAAGCACACTACTGAAGAAGTCTTCTTCAAGGACCAGTTCCCACACTCTCAAATTCAGGGTTCCTTCCAAGGCAAACTCCCAAAGTTAGTGTTGCCTAGGAAATCTCCCTTCTCTGGTGAGACGCCTAGAGTCCAAGATCACCCTGCCTAAAGAATTCAAAGCTTTCCCCTCCTCCACGTAGCAGACAGCCATGGTGGAAAGAGCACTGACTTTGAAGGTAAAAACCTGGGTTCAAATTCTTGTCTCATGCTTATTACCTGGGTGACTTTGGGCAACTCACTTAGGCTCCATTTTCCTCATGCGCAAAATATGGGGATGAACTAGATGGCCTATGAGATCCTTTCCAGGTCTAGATTTGTGGCGACAATGGTGAGTTTGGGATTCATGAGTACTTCCATGAGCAATCTTGGGCCAAACAGGCATGCACGTGTCTGGCACTGCCTTGTATTTCTGCTACAAGTCACCATGAACAGCTCCTGGGAAGGAATACCTTCCCCTGTACTCCTTACTGCATTCTGGAGGAAGACAGCAGGGCAAAGGCAAAGAGGTAACCCTGAACAGAGAACCAACCCCAGCAGTCTATCTCATGTTATGCTTTCTAGAGACTACGAAGCAAAGGGCAGCTCCTTTGACAAGAAGCCACCTTCCTGACTGAACTTCCTCTTGTAGATAGCCTCCTTCACTTGGAACCAGTAAGAATATGGTTCAGGGGCAGCTAGGGAGCACTGGCCCTGGAGTAAGGAGGACCTGAGTTGAAATGCAGTCTCAGACACTCACTAGCTGTGTGACCCTGAGCAAGTCACTTAACCCTGAATACCTCCAAAACAAACAAGCCAAAAAAAAAAAAAGAACATGGTTCAGTAAGGGGAAGCATGGTACAATTCTAGGAAAGAGCTCTAATTTAAATTCAAATCCCACTTCTCTCACTTAGTACCTATGTAGCCTTGAGCAAGTTACCTCTGTTCTCCTATATTTCCTGGGGGCCATCTCCAGTCATCCTGACCTATATCTTGCTGCTGGACCCAGATAGCTCCGGAGGAGAAAGTGAAGCTGGTGACTTTGCACAGCCCTCCTCACTTAAATCCAGTTCACTTGCATCTCATGGCATCACCTTCCTGATGTCATGGTTCTCTTTGAGAATAAAGGACAGACAATAACAACAGCTACCTTCATTTCTTATTCCATAAAATAAAGGAGGTGAAACAGATGGCTAGGGCTTCTAAGATTCCTTCTAACAATAACTCAATGATCCTATGAGTTCCCTAAATCCTGTCAGCAAGATTTCCCCTCTATGGAGAATTGTTCCCCAGATGCCTCGAAACAAAGGTTCATACCCTATATTTCATCAAGTTAATTGAAAATATATCAGGTTAATCTGGGGTTACATTCTTGAAACCTCCCTTTTGTATTCTTGTCAGCCACCATATTGTTTATATGACAGGCAGAATCATAGCTGTTGGCTTCTACATTTCATCCGACTCATTCAATATTTTTGAAAGAGATCCAGGCACAAATAATATGACCCATAAAAGACTATATTCAAGTGATGGAGCTGAAAGAGAGAGACCTCAACTCATCTGGTCAATGGGTATATCCCTAACCTCCCAGGACAAAGAATCTCTAGATAAAGGGTTAACTTTTTGCGTGTTGCTTTCCCCTCTAGCAGTCTGGTGAAGCCAGACTCATCAGAATAATATCATAAAAGGAATAAAATAAAATACATGGAATTACAAAAGAAACCAATTATACTGAAATAGTTATAAAAAAAAAGTTCATGGACCTTAGGTTAATATTTCCTGCTGTAGACAAAACAAAGTAATCAAAACCTGTTTCTAGTCTCAGTCAAACATGTTGATATTAAAAATATATATATACACACGTAGCAGTTCTCATTAATTTGCTCATATCAGGAAACTCCAATTTCCTGAATGCTGCTTTTGTTTGCTCAGAGGATCAGCACTGATCCTGTCAATGAGCTCTGGCAATCAAAGTCCATGGTGCTCTCAGAGAAGTAACTGAGAAGGTTCAGACTTCCTCGCCCCATTGTTTCCCCCACCCCATACCATTATTGGTGGCACTTCCTTCTTCAGCCAGGTGCTCAGTGGATGGTTATTGCTTCTCAGGTTTTTGGACCAGAACATTTGAGTCATCAGATCACAGAATTTAGGGGTGGGAGGGACCTTAGCAATCTCTAGGCCCTCTTTCTCATTTTACAGATAAGGAAACTAAAGCCCAAAGAAATGAAGGTCCGATAAGGTAGGATTGCCACCCCAGGCTGACTTCTCCCCTGACTCCCAAACAACCAACCAAATAAATAAATGAAAGGAATGTTGTTTCCCAAGTGAGGATCTGCTTGGCATCTTCCTGAGCTTCTCCCAGAGCTGTTTTTAGTCTTCCTCAATCCCTGCAGGCCCCTGGAGAGATCCCCATACAATATTTCTTTTGAGCAAGACCAGAGAGGGTGATTTACAAGCATTACAAGTGGCATTTGCTTTTAAGTCTTCCCGTCTTTTTTAATTGCACTCTGTAACACTCAACTCTTATTTGGCGAGAAGCTGGTTAATTCACTTCCAGGCCTTTGGGGTTTTTCTGGTCATTAGAACTGTTCTTGCTACAAAGGAGGAGGCTGAATTTCTAATGATTTCAGGGGGCAGCCACTCAACTTCTGCCACGTCAGGAGAGAGGAACCATCTTAGTATTGTACTAAAGTGATAATTATGAAAGCTTTACCAGATCTACAGTCAGGCTCATCTCCCAATTTTAATAACATCACTGAAAATCTCCTTTTTCAAACAGGTAATGAGGCCATCACTTTAGCTACATAAGGCTAATAAAATGTTATTAACACAGACTTTAATATCACCATATACCAAAAAACTTTTTTTTTTAATTTCAAGATTTGGAGTCAGAGGCCCTGGGCTCAATCCCAGCTGTGCTACTTACTATGTCTGTGGCCTGAGGCCATAGTTTCCTCATCTGTGAAATGGGGGTACAGGTTGGGCTAGATGGTTGTAAAGGTTTCTTTCAGCTCTAAATGCTATGAACAAATTGTATTCTCATTCATCAACTTGTTATGCTCTCAACTACAGAAGTACAGGCAATTCAAGGGGTTGATGAGAAGCAGCATGGGTAATGAAAAGAACACTGGATTAGAACCAGGACACCAATGAAATCCTAGCTTCAACTGCATCTGTCACCTCCTTTTCCCTCCTCCTCACCCCCCAAAGACTATTATATGCTCTGTGAATTGTCTATGGTGTTCTGAGTTTCTTTTCCCTTTAGCTGCCTAGCCAGGTCCACATATAACAACTCGCACTTCTATATCATGTTAAGGTTTAGAAAACACTTTTCTCACAACACCTCTAAGATGTAGGTAGTTCAAGAATTATTATCCTCATTTTAGAGATGAGGAAAGTGAGGCTCAGAGCAGTCATGTGTCATGTCTAGGATCATATAACTAGTAAGTTCTGGAGCTGGAATTCGAACCCAGGTTTCTCCAGCTTTCTTTGCACTTGACAAAGCTGTCTCTCTTGAGCCAGTTCAGGAGGACATATGATCCTGAGATGAAAGGTCAAAGATATTTTCACATAAGAAAAGCTCAATTAATATGATGGCCTTTCTTTGCAGTAATCCTGAGAAGAAACACTTTTTTAAAAGCACAGTCCACGCACTGGGCTAAGCATCCTTCCTTCAACACCGTCGTTAGCATGAATTTGGTGTCTATATTAGCATCATCATTATTATCCTCGATGAAGAATCTATGGAGAAATATTGCCAAAAACCCTATGGGATCAGAAGGTAGGGATGGCTTGATACCTGTACCAATGGGGGAAATCCCAACATTGAGCTCCCAAATCCAATGAAGTATTGTTATTTTCTGGATTACTTTTCAAAGGAGCTTCCATTTATAGACTGCTCTTCCTCAACACTGCTGAGAAGCACATGGAGCAATTAGCATCTTTTTCAGGAAGGCAGTTTGGAGTAGAGGAGAGAGAAATTGGTCTTAGAATCATGAAGATCTGCGTTCAGCCTCTGCCTTTGACCCACACTGGTGGAGCGACCCTGGGCAAATGCCCTAACCTGGGCTGGGGAACCTGCAACCTGCAACCTCAAGGCCACACGTGGCCCCCTAGGTCCTCAAGTGCAGCCCTCTGACTGAATCCAAACTTCACAGAACAAATCCCCTTAATAAAAGGATTTGTTCTGTAAAACTTGGACTCTATCAAAGGCCACACCCAAGGACCTAGAAGGCCATACATGGCTCAAGGTTGCAGGTTCCCCACCCCTGCAACCTCTCAGGGCCTCAAGCAAACTCTCTAAGACAAGTGTTCTTAACCTGGGGCCTGAGAATTTGTTTTTAAAAATATTTTGAAAACTGTATTTCAGGACACACAGAAGGTTTAAAAACCCATACTCTAAGATTATAACTTGCAGAGAAGGTGCCAACATGCATTGGTAGAGAGAGTTTCATTACCTGAGTTACCCACACTAATGCAATCACTGGTCTCATCCCTATTACTTCCCCTTACACGTAAGAAGGCTAAGGCTCAGATGGGCAAAGCCACTTTCCCCAGGTCACACAGCTAGACCTGGCAAAACCAAGATTCAAATCCAAGTCTGATTGTGAATCCCCTGAGATTTGACCACACTAAACTTCTTCTTTAACTTCAATGCCAAACAGATAGTCGCAGTGCCCTGTCAAGAGCCTGCCCTTCAACTGCTCCATATGGTATTAACATTATTATTCTACTTCAGTGACATGTCTGTGTTTACATTTCAGCTTTAATCTCAGCCCAGCAGGAAGGGTCATTAGCTGTCATTGAGAAAGTTTCCTTATTAACTTATTCAAGGTGTTCTCAGCTAGATTGAAGGCCCCAGGGGCTGCTGATGGGGAGCCAAACCTTCCCCCATTCATTAAACCAGCAGCTGGGCTCAGCCCAGAGTGGGCCAGAGCGGGCCAGGGAAGGTTTTAGCAGCTGATGCCGACTGGTAATTAGAAAAGGTCTCCACTCCCCTCCTCTGGCTTCCTTACACCTGCCGAGCTTGTTAGTGGTTTCACTAACCAGGCCCACCATTGATTGAGCAAAGATTTCAGATCACCTCCCCGAAAAACTCCTGGGTAAGAGCAGAAGACAGCCTGCAAACTCAGATGGGCCCTTGGGGAAAGAAGATTTTTCTCAACTATGGGGGTCCAAATCCTGCATATACTAACACAGATGCCTCTTAGATCAAGAACTGTGTCTTTCTTTCCATTGAAGAATGAAGAAGACAAGAACTTATTAAGCACCTGCTATGTGCCAGGCACTGTGCTAAACACTTTTTACAAATATCTCATTCAATCCTTACCTACCCTGAGAGGTAGGTGCTTCTACTATCTCCATTTTACAGATGAGGAAACTGAGGGAGACAGAGGTTAAGTGACTTTCCCAGAGTCACACAGCTAGTAAGTTTCTGAGGTCAAATTTGACTCAGGTCTTCCTGACTCCAGGCCTAGTGCTCTGTTCCATTGCACCCCCTAGCTGCCTGAAGTTGAGGTCCAAGTACCATCTGTGTTGAACTAGGAATTAGAAAGGAGGGCAGGGATTGATTTTATTTTTGCCTTTGTAATCTCAGTGTTTAGCACAACGCCTGCAGCAGGTACTTAAATGCTTGTTGCTTTTCTGTCAGGCATAATCAGGCTGGCAGGGATGAGCAGCAGAAGCAGAGGTAGGAGACTAGTGTTCTGACACCAGCTCCATCGTTATCTAGTCATGTGACTTGGTCAAGGGACAACTTCTCCAGGTCTGTTTTCTCGTCTGTAAAAGTGCAGGAATCTCTGCTCTGACTACCTCAAGGGGCTGTTGTGAGAAGTAGACTGAGAGCAATCCCATGACATATATGTCAGATTTAACTCTACCACATTAGACTGTAGCCTCACCTGCCCTCAAGAGGCTTACATTCCAGGACAGGGATATCAAGAGAGCAAAGAGAAAAAAAGAAAAGCTTCAGCTGTGAATCTTACAACTGATAAACTGAGGGACTGTACCTCCTTCTCTAAGGAAAATGAAGAATTCAGCAGATATGTTCTAGGGATGAATGGAGGGATGGTTGAGGGAAGGCTGCCAAATCAGGTCCACAACCATCAA
This sequence comes from Phascolarctos cinereus, assembly GCF_003287225.1. NCBI lineage: Eukaryota > Metazoa > Chordata > Mammalia > Diprotodontia > Phascolarctidae > Phascolarctos > Phascolarctos cinereus. The sequence goes on from NW_027555847.1 coordinate 372,303,376, forward strand.
GTAAGTGCCTACGAGGTACAAGGCACTGGGGATTCCGACCAAAACAATCTACGAGGTGATACAACAATAGAATAGTAAATACAGAATAATCTAAGGAGAGAAAGAATAACAACCAGGGGCATTAGGAAGGTTAAAGAGGGAAGTCTGAGGGAAGGACAGAGCACAGAGGTGAGGAAGGAGAGAATGCACAGAAGATGGAGGGATGGGTGAGTGGATGGGTAGAAGGAGGATGCTGAAGCTAGAATAGTCTCCTGCCCGGGAACAAGGAAGTTGGCCCACGGGACTCACAGCACACATGTCTTTACTTTCGGATGGCCTGAATCTGCGCCATCTCTGCAGAGTCCTGCTCTGTCCACAAATGCCTCCTCATCTGGGTTGAGTTTGGGTCCTGGTACATAAAATCCCACCCCTCCCCACTCCTTTCCAAGAGCCCTGTGGTCACAGGTTCACCATGGAGAGAGTGCCAAATGCTAATGTGGATTTTCAAATGGTCCAAGTCACGTACACTGTATCTCATTCTAACATTGAGCTTTTACTCCAGATTGAATTTTACCCCCCCCCAAAAGTATGTCGGCCTCAATGATTTTAAGAAAAAAGTAAATCAGAGGATGCAGCTAGGTGGTGCAGTGGATAGAGCACTGGCCCTGAAGTCAGGAGGACCTGAATTCAAATGTGTCTCAGACACATAACACTCACTAGCTGTGTGACTCTGGGCAAGTCACTTAACCCCCAATTGCCTCACCAAAAAAAAAACAACAACACAAATAAACTTTAAAAAAGTAGATCAGTAGATTGCACATGCAGTAAAGAGTCTAAATTTTGTTGGTGGTGTGGATAGAGTGCTGCCCTTAGAATTAGAAAAACCTGAGTTCAAATCCTGCCTCAGAAACTAATAAGTTTCTAGCTATGTGACTCTGGGCAAGTCATTTAACCTCTCTTGGCCTCACGTTCCTCATCTGTAAAATAAGGATAATAATAATACCTACTTCATAGGGTTGTTGGGAGGATCAAAGGTCATAATGGATGTAAGTGCTATGCAAACTTTGAAATGCTATGGAAATGTCACCTAATGCTATTAATACTTTAGCAAGACCATTGGGTACCAGCTTCCCCTCGTCCTGCAGCACCGGCAGCAACAGCAATAGCAACAAATATGGGAAAGAAGGACAGCACCAGCAACATCAGCAGAGTGCTCCTGACCACGATGGGGAGTGAACAATGGCCATCTAGAAATTTAAGCAACTCTAATGCAGCTTTGTTCAAAGAGGAAGCGCATTACGTGGACAGAGAACAGGTTCTGAAATCAGGAAGAACTGTGTTTGAGCCTCTGACCTAAACATACAGCATGCCTGTGTGCCCCTGGGCAGATCACTTCACCTTTAGTGATGCCCTAAACCAAGGGTGGAGAACCTGTGGCCTCAAGCCCACATGTGGCCCTCTAGATCCTCAAGTGCGGCCCTTTCACTGAATCCAAACATCACGAGGCTGCAGGTTCCCTACCCCTGCCCTAAACTCTCTGAGACTATTAATGGCAGAAAAAATTCTCATCTGCATTGGCAGAGACTTTTTCTCACGGGAAGTTCTCTATACCAATGATATCGGAAGTACAGACAAAATGTACCCTTTTCCACTTCAGTCCCCAAATGCGCTTTTTAAAGAAAAAAAATTAATTCTTTTTGAACAAACAAAAATTTATTTTCTCTTCTTCCTACCTTCCCTACCAAATGGGAATAATACAGCAAACTGCAAGGTCAAGCAAGACAAGACATTGTCCATGTCCATCTGCACCCTGAGTCCATCATCTGTCAGGTAGAATGTTTCATTCTGGGTCTTCTGGAATCGTGATTTGTCATTGTATTGATCAATGTTCTTAAATCTTACAGAGTTGTTATAGTGTTATTATTTTACACAAATCATTCTGGTTCTGATCGCTTCAGTCTGCATCAGTTCACGCAAGTCTTTCTAGATTCTCTGAAACCACCCCTTTCATCATTTCTTACAGTAAATAGTATCCCATCACAATCATATACTATAACTTGTTCAAATCCTCCCCAACTGAGGGGCATCTCCTTATTTTCCAGTTATTTGCCATTCCAAAAACCTTTTCCTCTTTCTTTGATCTCCCTGGTGGACAAGTCTAGAAGTATAATATTGCTGGGTCAAAAGGCATGCACAGCTTAGTAACATTTGAAGCATAATTCCAAATTGCTTTCCAAAACGAATGCACCAATTCACAGCTATACCATGGGTCCTTTTTTTCTATATTTGATCTCTTTGGGATATCGACCTAATAGTGGCATTGCTAGGTCAAAGGTACACACAGTTTAATAGCTTTGGGGTTTTAGTTTCAAATTGATTTCCAGAATGGCTGGACCAGTTCACAGTTCCAACAACAGTAAATGTACCTGTTTTCATACAGCACCTCCAGCATCTGACATTTTACTTTTTTGGGGTCAACTTTGCCAATCTGATGCAACCCATGAAGTGTTAAAGATAATACTCGGAGCAATTCTTAAAGAAAAGTCTGAAGTACAATGCAGTACCTTTCTCATGAATTTTTGACACATTTTATAAAGTACCCTGAATTTTTAGTTTCGAGGCACAATCTCTAAATGTAGAACTTTTGGATTATCCTTTAACCCTGGAAAGGAAAGGAGAGAGGAGCAAAGGAAAGGAGAGAAGAGGAAAGGAGAGAGTTCATTTTTGCCCCCAAAAGGAAGGGAACTTTTCACTTTACTCTTCAATTTCTCCCTTCCTATCAGCTATTTCCAGAAGGAGCTGCTGACTGGGGACAACTTATTTAAATTATAGCTATTTGCATACAACCCTTACTTAGTTAACTTATTTCCTAGCAACACATAGCATCCTGAACCTTTTACAAACCACTTTCAGTTAAGAGAATTTTCCTGAAATAATTTTCTGAGATATTTTGAGCAACATTTAACCAGGATTTACAAAAAAAAAAAACCCAAATAAAAACAACCCTGCAAATTTAAAATGGTTTCATTCTCATGCTATACAGATGAAATAAGGACTAATGATTAGGCTGCTCCACTGATCAGATTCACAGATGAGACTCCTTTCCAATGATGGTCTGGCTGAGGACCAAGGACACGTCATGTGTCTGTCTTGCATCAGGGGCTCAGTCTTTGGCTATGGAACAAAAGCTAACAGCTTCATGAGTCCATAACTTTAAACTCCACACAATGGTCTCACCAGTCAGGCACATCTAGGTCTTATCTCCACTCCACCACACTCTCATGCATTAAAATCATTGTTTTTTTAAATTGAGGAGTCTTTTTATGAACTGGTGTAGAGCAAAGAAAGGAGGACCAGAACAATATACATGATGACAACAGTCATGTAAAATGAAAACACTAAAAGACAGCTGAACTCACAATAAATGCAATTACCAAAATTGTTACCAGAGGACAGATAACAAAACATATCACTCTCTTCTCAGGAGAAGGTAGGAGACTATGAGGACTGAATTTGGCATATGCTGTCAGACTTGGTAATTGTATTGACTGACTATATTCATTTTTTTCTTTGTTCTAAAGGAGATTTCTATGGAGGACAGGGGAAGGAGAGAGATTGGGAAATGTCTATGGTATAAAAAAAAGTAAAAGAAAAAAGCTTTTAAAATACAGAATATACAATACAATGGACACACATTTAAAGGTCATAAGTAATGTTATATTCCATGTAACATAGAATTATCAGAACTGGGAAGGACGTCAGAGATGAGAAAAGTGAAGCCAAGGCGGGTCTCCAAAGCAAAGCCATAACTAGGAATCCTTGCATCTAGGGGAAATTCAGTTGGAGGCAGGGATGGAAGTAGTAGCTATACAGACAACAGCTAACCACAAGTACAAGAATACCAGGACAGAGGCCATGCATCTTGCAGGGAGTCTGGCCTTTGCCCCTATGGGCCTTGTTGGTGAGCTGTAAAAGCATGCCCTAGAAGGAGGACCACCCCAGCTACCAGACCCTTGGGGTCATCAAACAATTTATCAATAAACATTTACTAAGCATCTTCTATGTGCCAGGCACTGTACTAAGTGCTGGGGACACAAGAAGAGGCAAAAGACACTCCCTGCCCTCAAGAAGCTTATAATCTAATGAGGGAGACAAGAAGTAAACAAAGACAAGTAAACTGCATAGAGAATAAATACAAGTAATTAACAGAGGAAAGGCACTAAAATTAAGAGGGTTCAAGAAAAGTTTCCAGTAAAAGAAAGGATTTCAGTTGGGAGTTAGAGGAAGCCAGGGAAGCCAATAGATGGAGCAGAAGAGGGAGAGTGTTCCAGGCATGGGGGACTAGCAGAAAAAATTGCCAGGAGCCACAAGAAGGAGTGTCTTGTTCATGGAACAACCAGAAGCCAGTGTCCCTAGATGGAAGAGTACATGCCAGGGAGTAAGTATAAGAAGACTGGAAAGGTAGGAGGCGGCTAGGTTATGAAGGACTTTGAATGCCAAAGAGAGAATTTTGTATTTGATCCTGGAGGCAATCAGGAGCCCCTGGAGTTTATTGAGTAGGAGGTATCATAGTCGAACTTGTGCTTTAGGAAAATCACTTTGGTGGCTGAATGGAGGATGGATTGAAGTGGGGAGAGCCTCTGAGGCAGGCAGGCCACCAGCGGGCTATTTCTGTAATCGCTGCATGAAGTGATGAGGACCTGCATTAACGTGGTAGCAGTGTTAGAGGGGAGAACGGGGCATATCTCAGAGATGTTGGAAAGGTGAAATCACTAGGCCCTGGCAATGGCTTGGATATGAGGGGGGGGGTGAGAGATAGTGAGGAGTCCAGAATGTGTTTGTGAGCCTGAGGGACTGGGTCATGACTCAGGAACAATCGGACCAGGTGGTGACATGAACCACTGGAGAATCTTGAGGCAAAGCATGAGGAGGGAAGTCACAGGAAGGGAATGTGAGCACACCTTATACTGCTGGCATCTTGGGTCGGCCCTCACAAGTTATAGCTCTTCCCCAAGGTCACTCAGCCAATCTGGATGAGAAGGGATAGATTGTGAATTCCTCTCAGGCACTGCTCCTGAATCATCCCATAGCCCTGGACAGATCTCTCCTAGTTTCTTCGTGCCTCTTCTTTTCTGTTAAAGTAGAATCATATAGACCTACCTCCTTGGGCTACTGCAGTAACAACTAAAGCATATTGTCAAGTAGCAAGCACTATATAAACTGTATTTGTCCCCATCCAAAAAGTTATTCTAGCAGCATCTTCCAGCAAGCATTGGTCCCAAAAGAAGTCAGGCCTCAGCAAGCGTGGAGACCTCAGTAATTATTGGAGGGGAGATTGTGTCTATTATAAAAAGTATGCAAAGTCACAGAATCATGGAATCTTAAAATATTGAAAGGCTTTAGGGGTCATCTAGTCCATCCCTCTGCCCAAGGCAGGAACCCTGGCTCTAACACCCCTGGCAGGTGATTACTGACAGTATATGCTTGAACGTTGAGGTTCGGTCATTTTTGGTCACATCTGATTCTTTGTGACCCTACTTGGGTTTTCTTGGCAGAGATGCTGGAGTGGTTTGCCATTTCCTCCTCCAACTCGTTTTGCAGATGAGGAAACTGAGGCAAACAGGATTAAGTGACTTGCCCGGGGTCACACAGCTACAGTAAGAGTCTGAGGCCAGATTTGAACTCAGGAAGATGAGTCTTCCTGGCCCCAAGTCTGGCCCTGTCTCTACGCATTGCACCACCTAGCTGCCCTGAACACTCTTAACCTCCTGTGGCGTTACTGCCCAATTCTGGTTTTTAAAAAATGTCTTTGTAATGTAATTTTGGTTGGTGAGCTGCTCAAGGGCAGGGACTGTCTTTTGCCTTTCTTAGTATCTCTAGAACTTAGCACAGTGCCTAGCACATAGTAGGTGCTTTATAAATAAATGTTCACTGACTGAATGACTAGCCTCAGCTCCCTTAACTTTAAATCCAAAACTACTTCCAATGCAGCACATTTTCTCTGCTACTTAATACTCGTGGAACCTTGGACAGGCAAGTAGCTTCCCTGCCCTGGGCATCAGTTTCCTCATCTGTAAAAACAAAGGATTGGACTAGATGATATATCTAAGATTCCCTCCAGCTCTAAAGCCCAGCTCTGCCACTCATTGTGTGGTCTTGGGCAGGTCACATTACCTCTTTGAGTGTATGTCTTCTCACCTGTTTGTAACAAGTATATCAGTCTGGTTCCTACCAATGGTCAAGACCCTGGAGCATACTGCACTCTGCCCCATCGATAGCCAGAGCTCTTAACTTAGAGGCAGTCAGATGACACAGTGGATAGATGAAGTGCGTGGCCTGAAATCAAGAAATTTTTTCATTTGTCGGTCGGTTGCATTTGACTTTTTGTGACCCTACTTGGGGTTTTCTTGGCAGAGATGCTGGAATGGTTTGCCATTTCCTTCTCCATCTCATTTTACAGATGAGGAAACTGAGGCAAACAGAGTTAAGTGACTTGTCTGAGGTCACACAGCTAGTAAGGGCTGAGGCCAGATTTGAACTTAGGTTTCTGGCTTTCCATATACTTCGACACTCAGCCACCCCAAAGTCAGAAATGTCTGAATTTAAATCCAGCTTCAGATTCTTCCTAGCTATATGACCTGCACAAGTCATTCAACCTCTCTCTGCCTCAGTTTCCTCAAATGAAAAATGGAGATCAGAAGAGCCCCTATGTCCCAGAGTTGTGAGGATCAATGAGATAATATTTGTAAAGTGCTTAGCACACTATCTGGCACCTTATAGGCACTATGTATATGCTTATTACCTTGACTTTTTCTCTCATCTAAGAATGTCTGCCATTCACAATCTGCCCCTCCTGTGGTATGGCCCCCACCTACTGGCCCCTCCTATTTCTTCCTAACCTAACTTGTTTTTTCAGTCATTCGAACCTCAATGGTCATGATTAAACAAGCTGTTTAATCAGATTAGAGGAAAGCATAGTGAAAAAAATCATAACATTCCATTAATATTATAAAATGAAACTTTCCAAACATTTTCCAGCTCCAATCCCATGGCAAACCCTACACACGGGTTGAAGTTTGTTTTCTCCCCTCTCCCAGCCACAGCATGGGAGTGAAAGAACTAACTCAAAAGTTCAGTATCTTAGAAGAGACTTTCCATCTTTCAGGAAAATACGAGCAGGAGACTGGAAGCTAATTGACAACAGGACTGGAGAGTGCTGTATCAGCACTGGGGATTCTTATGATCACAGCTGCATGGGAAAATAGGAATGCAAGACCATCCCTCTAGGGGCCCAGGGTCTCCAAGTTATCTTCTAAATCCTGCTTTCTGCCCCTACAGTCCCAGAAAAGGTTCAAAACATCCAGAGGCTGATGCCCATTGGAGGCAGACAATTTGCCCTGAGGGATTAAATGTTAGCTCTTTCAGGACACGGATTTCGTTGGCTGATTGGTTTTGCATTGTATCTCTATCACCTTGTACTTTGCCTGGCACACGGTAAGCATTTAATAAATGATTGTTTCATGAATCTAACACTGACAATGAAAGGTGGGTACTGGCATAGCCATGTGTTAGCTCAGATACTACCGGCCTGTGCCTCAAGTCTGTCTTTCACTTTGAAGCTCTGTCCATAATCATATCCAGAATCATAGTTTCCCCAGAAGTCCATACCTCCCATCCAAGTCTACATCATCAATAGCCCACCTGGGTCTCATTCCAAGAGGAAGTATCATTAACTCCCAACAATGAATTCTGGGCTAAAAGTCATACCCCATCTACGTATAAAATGATGGGGTTGGACTAATGATCTCTCATTCTTCCAGTTCTAAATTTATGATATTATGATTTAATGATACTAAGCAGTCCCATTAATCTCACTGTTCCTCAGTGACAAAATTTCAAAATTACCCTGATCACCATTCGCTGACTTTATTCAGATTTGTCAATCTCTCTCTTAAAATGTCATCAGGACAATTAGGTGGCACAGTGGATAGAGTACCGGCCTTGGAGGCAGGGGGACCTGAGTTCAAATCCACCTCAGACACATTACACTTACTAGCTGTGTGACCCTGGGCAAGTCACTTAACCCCACTTGCCTCACCAAAAACAAACAAACAAACAAAAAACACCTCATGTCTGGAATTAAACATGGTACTCCTGGTATAATCTGAGACATGAAAAGCAGAGGGCTAATACCTCTCCTGGTCTGGACATTCAACTACTAATGAGCCTGGAGGTGGTATAGTGAATAGAGTGCCAGGCCTGGAGCTGGGAAGACTCCTCTTCCTGAGTTCAAATCTGGCCTCAAACACTTACTAAGCTGTGTAATCCTGGGCAAGTCACTTAACTCATTTGCCTCAGTTTCTTCTTCTGTAAATTGAGCTTTAGAAGGAAATGGCAAACCACTCCAGTATCTTTGTCAAGAAAACCCTCAGTGGGGTCACAAAGAGTTGGACATGACTGAAAGTGATTGAACAACGACAAATAGTGTTAGCATCTCTGTATCTACATCTCACTAGTCTGTGTATGCTCCTCCTGCGATTCTGTCAAGGTCAGAAAGTTCACCCCACCTTGACTCTCATCATCTCTTCCTCTAGCTTCCCCTTGTCTCATTATTGCGCTCATTTCCTTTCTACTATGGTCCATTCAGATTTACTCAGCCAATAATATCCTATATTCCCACTGTCTTCAAAACCTCCTTTCCCTTTCTGAAATGTCTGCATAGGCTTTTGCTTATTTTCCTTCTTCAGTTCTAGGTTCTATTTTTCCCATTCTACACAATTAAACATCTGCCTCCCTCTCATTTTCCATGTCAAGTGAATTTGCTTCAGAGAAGCCTAGCTGACAGTCTGCTTGGAAAGGCAGCCACTGATCACTCAAAACCATAGTAAAAGTTTTGGGAGAGAGTATTTGGAAATACAACTAGACTATAAAAATTTCTGTCTGCAGGAAAATGGGGCAAGACTTCTCTTGTCTTCCCTGTTGGACTTCCAAACTTGAGCTCAAAGGCCTGGCTGAAGACCTGCCATGAAATGTTGAGAGAAGTACAGAGAAAGAAAAGAAGCCCAGGCTTCTGTGTTTTAGTTTTAGTCGTCTATGTTTTAGTCAGTCATGTCTGACTCCTCATGATCCCATCTGGGGTTTTCTTGGTAAAGATACTACTGTGGTTTGCCATTTCCTTCTGCAGCTTATTTTACAGATGAGGAAACTGAGACCAACAGGGTTAAGTGACTTTCCCAGGGTCACCCAGCTAGTGTCTGAGGCTGGATTTGAACTCAGGTCTTCTTGACGCCAAACCTTGAACTCTATCCACTGAGCCACCTGGCTACCCAGGCTATCAATAGTCATATGAGAAAAAATGCTCCAAAAAATACTAATTACAGAAATGAAATTAAAGCATTTCTGAGATTTCATCTTATACTCATTAGAGAAGCAAAGATTACAAAAAAAGAAACTGATAAATGATAAATGCTGGAAAGGGCATGGGAAAACAGGCACACTGAAGCAGTGATGGTAGATTTTTAACCTTTTTTTTGGTCATAGATTCTTTTGACAGTCTCGTAAAGCCTCTGGACTCCCTTTTTTAATACATAAAATAAAATACATGGGAATTCAAAGGAAACCAATTCAATTAAAAACACAGAAACCAATTTTTTTTTAAAGTTAATGGGACTCCAGGATAAGAATCCATGTTCTTAAGAGAGCTGTCTGGGCAACAGAAACAAAATAAATGAATGAATGAATGAATGAATGAATGAATGAATGAATGAATAAATAAATAAATAAATAAATAAATGAATAAATAAAAATAAAAATAAAAATAAAAAGATTAAGAGACATACCCAAGGTTGCATATAGTACATGCCAAAAGCAAGACTTGAACCCGTCTTCCTAACTCCATGGCTGCCCCACTATCGAGTGAGTGGCATCCAGGAGAGGAGCAAGGGACTTGAACTCAGGACAACTGGAGGAAGAAAAGACTTTCCTGGCTGCACAACCCTAAGCAAACCACTGGACCTCTTCCTGCTTTGATTTTCTTATTTATAAAAGCAGGATAATAATAGTACCTGTCTCCCAGGGCTGTTGGGATGATCACATGATATAACATATGTAAAAATGCTTTACAATCCTTAAAGCAACATGTAAATACTAATTATGATGTTAAGGATACCACACTGCTTCTCAGTAACTATCCTGTTACCCTCATCCTCAGTCTTTACTTGTCCAAGTACATTACTAGTTTCTTCCACTGGCCCTCGTCATCCTCTTCTAAGCCAATTCCAAACTGTTATTGTCTATTCTAATATACGTTATCCATCAATGAATATAATACTGCAGATGTGATCTGACATGGCAGAGTACAGCAGAATAAACTTGACCTGATTTCTACTCTTCTATTAACCTGTTACATTCATTGTTACTACACCATTGACTCAAGCCTGTAGCCCATTGAAACCCTGAGGTATTTCTCACATTGGTAGGTGGTACCATGGATGGAGTGCTGGGCTTGGAGTCAGGAAGACTCATCTTGCTGAGTTCAAATCTGGCTTCAGACACATACTAGCTGTGTGACCCTGGGCAAGTCACTTAACCCTGTTTTAACTCAGTTTCTTCATCTGTCAAATGAGCTGGAATGAGAAGGTGTCAAATGAGAAGGAAATGGCAAATCACTCCAGTATCTTTGCCAAGAAGACCCTAAATGGGGTCACAAAGAGTCAGACACAACCAAAAAAAATTTTTACTTAACAATAACAATATTGTCCATTTTAATATTTGTTATTCAGATGTGGTCTGACCATGGCAGAGTACAGTGGAATGACAGCCTCCCTCAACCTGGCTTCTACTTTTTTATTAACCCATTACATTTGTTATCTACCATACTGTTGACTCATTGAGTGGATTTTAGCTGCTTAAAGCTCCAAGGTCTTTCTCACATTAAACTACTTTCTAGCTACATTTCCCCCCATTCTGTACTTGTGCACTGATTTTTTTTTCTGAACCAGAGAGTACAACTTTGCACTCTCCCCATGACAGTTTATTTTACCTTTAGTCCACCCTCCTATATCAGTGATATCAAACTCAAAATAGAAATAAATCCCTGTGGGCTGCATATTGACTTAGAAAACCACAAATTGACATTATCTACATTGTATTATATTTTTATTTGTTTTATTAAACATTTCCCAATAACATTTTAATCTGGTTCTGGCCTTGTCCACTGGCAGTCCTGAGTTTGATACCTCTATTCTAGATTTTTTTTAAGATGCAGAATACACGATCATTCAGTGTATTTGTCCTTTTCTCCCCATCTTGTGTCCTTTGCAAATTTGATCAGCATACTATCTATTCCTTTATCCAAGTTATCGATAAAAATGTCAAAGAGAACACTGATAAAAATGTCAAAGAGAACAGGCCTACGTCAAGGCCCCGGGCCTCCTGGATGACATCTTCTCCTTCCTCTTCCTCCCCTTGGGTGATACTATAAGACAGCCAAAGAAATGTGGCAGTTATCAGGGAAGAGTGAAGAAGATATAAAGCTAGGGGCCCTCTTTTCCTTCTGAAACAAGTGTTGTAGGACCTGGGGACATTCAGCTATTCATGCTATCTTTCTTTCCTTTTCCGAGAACATTTTGAAATTGCAGCTTTGGGCTTCAGGCTTTCTGGGAAGTCCCCAAGCTTTTTCTTGGGTCACTTGTATCTTCATGCCTGGTAAGGCTTCAAAACTGGAGGGCCGAGTGCTACATAATCCATCAGGACACCTATGAAGATAGAATCCTCTTGGATTTTCCTTCCTGTATATGCATTTGGCCTATGAGTGCTGATCAGGATATTTTCATTAGGCTTCTAATTCCTTACGCAAAGTAGCTATTTAGTAGCGAGGCATGTTTATTTTTGAGCTAAAATTTCTTCAAAGTAATAAATATATGCTATGATTCTGGGCAATTCACGCAGACTCATTTTTGAGTAGAAATGTGTGTGTCTGTTTGATTTATTGGGTACCACTTGTCAATGTGTGTTACTGCCAAAATTAAAAGATCCTTGAGACTACAAGATGATTTATCTCAAAATATCACCTATACTCAGTCCTTCTCTCCCTCTTACCAGAACCTAGACTACGAGCCTGGGATCTGGGGTTCTGAGAGTTGAGCTTTCACCTTATCTTATGGGGAACCCAGCCACCATACCATTTCCCAGTCATTTCCAAACCTTCCCTCTATTTATTGTCTTCCTCCATTAAAATTTCAGTTCCTTGAGGACAGGGAGTGTCATTTTTGCTTGTTTTTCTATCCTAGCACTCAGTACAGTGTCTCTGGCATGCAGTTATTACTTTAAAAGTTCTTTTACATTCATTCAGAATCTGGGGGAAGAATTGCATTAATGTTCTGGTAGAAAATGGACCTAGAACCCTTCTAGCAGAATTTGAAATGTCTTGTTAATATGTTCATGTATTGTTTTCTCAATAACCCTCATTCTATTGCCCAAGACATTCACTCAACAAGCATTCATTCATTCATTCACTCAATAAACATCTATTGAGTATCTACTGGATACTCAGCACTGTGCCAGGTGCAGTAGTCTCTAGTCTTGAGGTTACATCATCCAGTTGGGAAGAAATTAGCTGCAAATAACTCAAGGCAACATAAAGTCTACAGAAAAGTAAGCAGCAGACAGAAAGCCAATCTCAAAGTCAGGATGACCAGATCGGCTGTGTGACCCTGGGCAAGTCACTTAACTTCTTAGGGCTCCCAGGCAACTCTCTAAAACTATAAAATGTAGAGGTGTCAGTCGGCATTGTTAGAGAGAATTCCTCACCCTCAGCTCCCTAAGGTAATGAAATCACCTGTCCAAATCAAAATAAATAAATAAAACAAAGGCCACAGGAATTCAGGCTTCAGTTGTCAGGAAAAAAATTGCCTACCCATTTAAAAAAAATGTTTTGATATCTATAGTAATAGGCTACAGGGAAACAATCTTAGGAGGAAGAATATCAGGTGTGGTGGAAGCTGGACATGGAGCTCACTCATCAGGAGCTGAGCCTGATCTGGTTCTGAACTGGGTCAGGGACAGATGCAAAGATGGGTGTGAGATGCATTTGTTTACTCTTTGCAGCAGTTACTTTAGAAGTCACCAAGGTCCCAAAGGCAAAGGCTCTTTCCTCCCCTCCCCCATCCCCACCCCCTAGCCTGCACACAGCAACCATGCCCTGCACCCACCACTCAATACCTCTGCAATCCATGGCCCACTGACAGTTCCCTACCATTAATGGAGCCACAAGTCACCTCATAGACGGGAAGCTGCAAAGCTACCTCCAGGAAGGTGACCTATAAATCCTAATGCAATTACTTCAGAGTTCTGGCACTGTTTCATCAGATCTGATCAACAATTTCTATTCAAGGTGCCTCCCTCGCTAATCCCCCATCCTCAGGCAGCTGCTAACCTGGAACATGAATCTCCCCAGTGAGACTCCGGCTAACTGGGAAGGGGGAGCATTGGGGAACAGAAGTAGATGGGGTAGGGATGAGATGAAAGGAAGTGATATAAATCCTTCCTGAGTTCTGCTGACACTGATGGTTTCCTGCCAGATTTAATATCCCCAAGAGTTACTTGTTGAAGATGTATCAATTACTATGTGATGTGAGGGGAAAGCCGCAAGTCAAATGTCTATTATGTCAGTGACCACAAACAAAATCCATAGCTGTTGACTTTTTACTTTTAATAATATAGACCAGGAAGAGATAAAGAACCCATGCTGATTCCTTGTCTTGCCTACACCACGCAAAAAAAACATGTTATACACTGCCTTGGTCTTTCATTTTTGTATGCATCTTATCTTCCACACCAGACCATGAGCTGCTAATGGGCAGAGATCACTGGGTCTTACATTTCTTAGATACTGCTTCCTTCCCCCAGCACCGGGGTCCTCCATCAGGCAGAGTGAATCTGGGCAACCACCCCAAGGAAGTGTCAAACGTTGGGGGAGCGCCTACTGTTAGAAGCAGGTGACAGGGCAGTTGCAATAACTTCAGGAAGAAAACTTGAAGGAAAAGTGGTTCTACAGCACATCATGTAAGAGATTGGAGGCTATCTCATAGATATAGCTCACATTAACTCATAATACTCTCCACCACCAGCTGAACAAAGCATGTGGGTGAGAACACACCTCCCCCCCCCCCCCCCCCCCCCCCCGTCACCATACAACACATCCCTTTGTTTCTTGATTGCTTCCTTGATGTTCATTTTAACCAGGCACTAAAAATGTCCCCAGAGTCCCAAAGAGCAACTGATCCAGCTGAGTATAAAGCACATGATAGGTGTGGAGTAACTACTGCCAATCAACTGAATGGCATCTGCTCTGAGGAACTAGAAAGACAGAACCATATATTGAAGGCAGTTCAGCACAATAACTCCAAAGAAATGGATCCCATCATCACAATGCCGTCTTCCATTAAAGTTCCACTGATTCCTCACGTTGGTATAAAAGGGTCCCTGGGTTCTCAATGGCTAAGCCAGTAGAGCACCAGCATCTCTGACAGCTTTCACCAAGCTGGAAAGGCTTGCGGTACAGGACCTGTGACTGGCTACCTGCCTGTGCTCAATGGCCAGCCTAGCTCAGATCAGAGGGCCATCACCAAGCTGGTCACAAAGGAATGACTTTTTAAAGCCACAGCAACACAGGAAGATTGTCTGCTCTATGTACTAAAGAGATTTTGATGAGTATGAACAGGAGTGATAGCATTACTAACCCAATCACAGATCTTAGAAGTACCGAAATCTCCATTTTCCTGTCTTTATCCTTTACCTTAGAAGCAGAGGGAAAGTAACAATGTTCTTTCTTTTTTTTTTTTAAGCTAGGCAGTGGGGTTAAGTGACTTGCCCAGGGTCACACAGCTAGTGAGTGTTATGTGTCTGAGGCTGGATTTGAACTCAGGTCCTCCTGACTCCAGGGCCAGTGCTCTATCTACTGTCCCACCTAGCTGCCCCGAAAGTACCAATGTTCTACCAAGACATGACAGTAGACTGCCTCAGACATGTCCTAGTTGTGAGACCCTAATAAAGTCACTTAGAAGTAGACTCCAGTTGGAGTCAATCCTCAGGCAGTCTTTTCTCCTACATCTAGGATATTATTTTAGAATGGTAATAATAACATAATCTACTGTCTTTACCTCTTGCTTTTTAAAGAAAAGTATATTAGATTCAATGTTATTTTCAAAGCTTCTGTATTTCCCTCTGAATTTCCATCTGTTACCTTGTGAGCATTTTTAAAGATGTTTCAATGCCTTTTTAATTTTTTTCCTGCACCACTAATACTAGCTCCCCTCACGTAAAAAAGGGAAAACCACAATATCTGTAATAAGAAGAGTCAAATAAAATGAATGACCACATTTGCCATATCCAAAAATGTATATCCCATTCTGCATCCATCTGGGTCCATCACCTGTCTGTCAGGAAGTAAGTAGCATGCTTCCTTATAGGACCTCTGGAATTGTCATCAACTGTGCTGATCAGAGTTCTTAGGTCTTTCCAAGTTATTTTTCTTTATAATGTTATTATTATTGTATAAATTGGTCCCCTGCTCACTTCACTTTGCATCAGCTTTTACAAGTCTTCTGAGATTTTTCTGAAACTGTCCTTTTTTCATTTCTTATAGAGCAACAATATTCCACTGCATATACCACAATTTGTTCGGCCATTCCCCAACTGATAGGCACTCCTTTAGTTTTCAGTTCTTTACTACTAAAGAAAGAGCTGCTATAATATCTGTGCAATATGTCTTTTCCCTCATTCTTTGATATCTTTGGGGTACAGATTTGGCAGTGATTATCCCTGGGTTAAAGAATACGCAGACTTTATTGACTTTGGGGGTCAGAGTTCCAAACTGCTTTCCAGAATGTCTAGACTATAATGCTATTTCCACCATACCACAGTAATTAAGTAGTAAGAAGTGACCAAGACAGTGTATGACAACCATGCAGCCTTCCAACTTCCATCACACAGTCACAGATTTAGAGCTTGAGGGGACATTAGAAATGATTTAGCCTCACTCTTTTGTCCTACAGATGAAAGAAGCAAAGCTCAGAGTGGTTAAGAGATTTGCCCAGGGTCACACAAGGAGTCAGCAGATCTGAGATATGAACCAAAATCCTCTGATTCTGAAATCAGCACGGCTTCTGCTATGGTACTGTAGACTCTTATCTCTGGTTATTTCTCACTAAAAATAGGTGATCCATAAAGTGGGGTGAAGGAGAGGTTTGCCCTCTTTCAATCTTCTCTCTCCAATTTTCAGTCTTTCTTTATCAATCGGCCTCTTCCCTATTGCCCAGAAACATGCCCACAACCTCTCCTCTCCCACCCCATTCTTAACAAAACAATTTTCTCTTGTGTACATAATCGAAATGTGGAGGTCTGTATATAACCCTCTGTTTCTGTTTTACTATGTATATGAAAATGCCCATTTCCCCCCCTGGTTTGTTAAGTTCAAAATAAAAAAAACCCCTCCCCTGACCCTACCAGCCCCACAACCTTCATCTACTTTCTCTGTTCCCTTTCACTCTCAAACTCCTAGAAAAAAGTAATTGACACTGGTTGCCCCCATGCCCTCATTTCCCATTCACTTCTCCTGCCTCTGTAATCTGTCTACTGACCCCATAATTCAACTGAAACAGCCTTCTGCCAATGCTCTCTTAATTGCTAAACCCAATAGCCTTTCCTCAGTCCTGTCTCCAGTCTTGGACACTGTTGACCACTCCCTCATTTATACACTCTTTCATCACCGGGTTTTTATGACCTTCCTCGCCTTGTGTGACCAAGGTCCGTGGTAGTCTTTAGAGTTCATTAAGTGCAACCTCTTTATTTTACATATGAGGAAACTGGAGCCCAGGTAGGTTAAGTGACTTTATTAGGGTCTCACAACTAGGACATGTCTGAGGCAGGATTGAAACCCACATCTTCCTGATTCCAGGTCCAGCACCGTATCCACTATACTACACTAGCCATAAATTACACAAAGTAAATGGGCTTCAGCCCAGGCTGGTGTTTCTTTGCTAAAGCTCCCCAGCATTGGACTTCTCCTATCCTTAATTTCTTCAGCTTTCTCTCTGGAGAGTAGACCTTTATCAGGCTCCTTCTCCAGCACTGCTCTCTGACCAAGCTTCACAAGTAGGGCCGCTTTGAAGTAAATCCTTCTGGCTCATCATTTTCATTCTCTTGGCTGGCTGCTCTCAGTACAGCTGAAACTTGGGAATATCTTTTGGGCACAAAGGTAACTAGAGGTGATTTCAGGAAACCAAACAACCTTGTCTCCTTGCTGGAGAGACTCTTTCCAGGACAGACATTCTTCTCAGCTTGGCTGTCTTCAGGATGCTGCTCAAAACAGTATTTGCTTCTCATTCTGAGACATCAATGCATGCAGGCCTGGCTTTACACAATACAAATGGTACTGAATAGGTGTGTACAAACTGAACCTTGGGAAAGATATGCAACATGGCAAAGGCACTTGGGAATCCTTTCATACAATGTATAATCCTTTTTCCCTCTCCAATTCCAGAATCTTCTACGAATCCACATTTTAATATATGATATGCACATGTGCTAGGTTTAATTTAGCATGACCTTTGGCTTAATGGTTTCTACTACTGCTGTTCATTCATTCCCTAATGGAATGCATAGTTTCCTTCAGTTGTTATTCATTCGAAGAGTCTGCCACAAATTCACGCTATCTAATCTCATTGGGGCCTTCACTGCAAGGAGGCAGTCTTCCCATTTCACTCTGTTAGATTCTCTGTCCCACTCACCACGGAAGCTATTCCAAATACATTTCTATGTAAGTTTCCTTAGTTCAGACCCTCATTATTTCCTGCCTAGACTAGTGCAAGTGCTTCCTAATTAGTGTCTCTGCCTCAAGTCTCTCCTCTAGCCAATCCATCCTCCACACAATGGCTAAAGCACGTCTTATATTGTCAGCCTTCTACTTAAAAAACTAGAATTGATAGCTACCTATTGACTCTAAGTTCTTTTTAAAACTCTTCCCAATCTAGCTTCTTCCTCTCTTTGAGGTCTTCTTTGCACATCACTTCACATACTCCATAGTTCAGCCATCCTGACCTACTTCCTATTAGCAACCCTTAATCTCCTGTCTCTCTGACTTTAAACAGTCTCATCCCACTCCTGGAGTGTTCTCCAGCCTCCTCTCTGTCCCTTAAAATCCTTGGCTTGCTTGAAACTCAGGTCACGTACCACCTTCTGCAAGAGGCCTTCCTGGTCCCCTCACTTGCTAGTACCTTTGACTCTAAAAGGAATTTGTATTTACATTGTATGTACACACCTACAGAGGTACATATTGGCTGTCCAAAAGAATATAAACTCCTTGAGGGCAGGGCCTGTTTTTGCTTTTTTATCTGCATCCCTGATACTTCGCATACTACTTCAAACATAGTAGATTTTTAATTACTTTTTCATTATCCAATGCCTAAGAGGATCGTTTTCCATAATAAATGAGAAAGCAGAAGCTGTGAATTAGGCATCAGAAGACTCAAGGTCCTTCTATTCCTGGCCCTATTACTGAGTGACTTCCTCAAATCTTTTCTCCTCTCTGGGTCTCATTTTCCTTCTCAATAAAATGAGAGGATTGGATCAGATAACCATTTAGGTACCTTCCAGATCAAAAGGTCTATGATTTCTAATTTTCTTGACAGTGTTCATTAACATGTATCATATGAAAGTGACCAAGGTCATAATATTTGGGTGAAATAGATAATTCTTTTAAAAA
The DNA here is from genome assembly GCF_003287225.1 of Phascolarctos cinereus. Lineage (NCBI taxonomy): Eukaryota > Metazoa > Chordata > Mammalia > Diprotodontia > Phascolarctidae > Phascolarctos > Phascolarctos cinereus. Next base: position 372,322,118 of record NW_027555847.1, read on the forward strand.
AGAAAAATTCAATACTGAATGTCACACAAAATACATGGTAGACATTGATTATATCTATTATATTTATTATATCTATTTATTAAGTGGTAAAGACCTAATAGATAGAATTTATAAAGAACTCAATTTGTCCTAAAGAAAGATTCTTGGGATTAAATTGCAAAGTGACAGGTTTTCATATTAGTAATTATAATTATACCTAGCATATGATTATGATGGAATACTATTTTACTATAAAAAATGATGAATAGGATACTCTTAGAAAAACCTGGAAAGACTTATATGAACTGATGCAAAGTGAAATCAGTACAACCAGGAGAACATTGTACATAGTAACAGCAATATTTTGTGATGATCAATTGTGAATAATATTCTCAGGAAAACAATGATCCAAGACAATTTCAAAGGATTCATGATGAAAAATGCTATCCATCTCCAGAAAAAAAAAAAGAAAAACTACAGTCTGAACGATCAAAGCATATTTTTTTAACTTTCTCTATTTTTCTTATTTTTTTGGTCTGTTTTCTTTCACAGCATGACTAATATGGAAATATATTTTGTATAACTATATGTGTATAACCTATATCAAACTGTTTGCTTTCTCAATAAAGGGGAGGAAAATGGGAAGAGGGAGAAAATTTGGAATTCAAAATTTTTTAAAACTATATTAAAATTGTTTTTATATGTAATTGGGAAAAATAAAATATTAAATAAAGCTTTAAAAATTATTTTACCTAGCATATGCAGAGAGTTTTAAGATTTGTAAAATGTTTTATAAATATGATCTCATTTTATCCTCACAACAACCCTGGGAGGAAGGCACTATTTATGATGGCCATTTTACAGATGAGGAAACTGAGGCAGCCAGAGGTTGAATGATTAGCCCAGGGTAACACAGCTAGTAAGTGTCTGAGGTCAGATTTGAACTCAGGTCTTCCTCATTGCAGTTCTAATACTCTATCCACTGGGCAACCTAGTTACCTTTTATTCATGGGCACCTTCTTTTCCAAGATCTCTATTACCTGATAGGTAGGCTCTTATTTCATATAATTTAAGTCTGAGGCAACATAGTCTTAGATTACTGAAATCTGACATTACTTTTAGTGGTGATAATTAAATAATAATAGCATTATTATGTCTTACCAATTAAGAAGGTGATACAGAGGACAAAAGGGTAATTCAATATTTTAAGAGAGTCAAAGCCCAAACTGAGGACCCAAAGGACAGAGTAAAACACTGTTGTGTTCAGTGTGGGAAAATGATCGAAAAGAATCTATAGTTACCAGGCTGGTAAATGTACTTTAAGTTCTTCTAATGCTCCTAGTATCAATATTGGAGCAAGAAACCAGTCTACTGTTTTATTCACTTGATGGACTCAGATCCATTGATAGAATTTACCCAATGGAACAATGGAGTTTTGAGGATAAATTCTAGGACACTTCCAGATGCTTGGAAAGGTGGTGTGCTGATAGTCATAAAAACCTAAAGGAAAACAGCACGAGAAGTCTTTAAAATGCTAATCAATGCAGTGACTAGTCACGACTGCAGAGGACTGACAGTGAAGCATATCTCCCTCCTCTCTGCAAAGAGGTGGTGGACTAGGGGTGCTGAATGAGGTATATACATTGTCAGACATAACCAGTGTTGTGATTTATTATGCTTATTTAACTGGTCTTTGTTATAAGGAAAGGTCATCGGAAAGTGACAGAAATTTTTTAAAAGAGCATCAAGAAAATTTTTTTTTCTTTTCAAAGGAGGGTATGCTATAAGAATTTAGCAGGAAAATGGACTTATGAGCGTATTGCCCCCTCCCTACCCTTTCCACCTAAAATGGGATTGTAAATGCTGAGCATTTTGTTGGGAAATTTCTGCTTAAGATCATTCCATCCCAAGATTTTCAAGAAAACAAATAAGAACTTGAACCTTCTCTCCCCCTCTCCCCTTCCCAATGAGACAAAAGAAAGGTGGAATGAAGGAAGGATGGGGGTGGGAGGAACCAAGTTGAATAGATGGAAATGGCATCCTGGACACCTGCTCCCCAATTCTATAGGGTAAGTTCACATTCCTGTTGGTAGTAAAGAGAGATAGTAATGACTAGCCTGGTGCCAGCTTGGTGTATCACAAAGGTGCTGTCATCTGGGTGGTCCATCTTTCATGAAGGCTGTCATATGGCAGATGGATGGGGAGTGGAAGGATACAATTGAACTCTATTACAATTAGCGGGGGAATTTTTCACCCTCTTTTCCCTCCAGGCCGCAGGGCCCAGAGCAGATGTTCACTAGTAGTTGTGCCATTGTTTTTAATTTGTCAACATCTCTTCCAAGGTGTGTTATTGTCACCTTCTTCCCTTATTCCAGTTTGGTGAACACAACAGTTTCAAAACCCCAGCAGCCTATTCCAGCTAGTTTTCCCTTGTCTTTGGAAATCCCTGGGACTCTGGGTCTAGGGTCTTCCCTAAAGTTCTAAGTGCTCAGTTCAACACTACAAGACACGGTAGCTTTAACCCACTATGGGGTAAGCCAGTCTATCAGATTAACAAGTAAACTTGCCTAGACAGCTTTTTAGGACCACCCTGTTTTTCAAACCTTGACCATTTCTGAAATTTCAGTTGGTTCTCTCTAACTGACAGGGAGTAATAACTCTAACAATAATGTCAATGATTGGTAAGATTTCCTCAGTTGAGAAGTCCCTCCACTGATTGCAGATGTCAGCCTGTTTATAACTCAGCCTTAAAGAGTTGCCCAAGAAACATAAAGGTTAAGTGGCTTGGCCCATGGTCACACAGGGACTGTCAGAGTCATGATTTGAATCCAGGTCTTCCTGACTCCATGTCAAGCACTTGGAGTCCATGTTCTTTCTCCCAATGATATCTCTCACTGACGGCACTTCTTACAGTGTACGTAGCACATTCCTCCCAGTTATCCTTTGAGGTAGTAGTACGAGTTAAGTGCTTCCTCTTTCAGATTGTTTTCAATTCACACTACGTACACCCTGTAATATATGTACCTTTTTATTTCCATGTTATCGCCCACATTAGAATGTACACTCATTGAGGGCAGGATCGGAGTGCCCTTCTTTGTATATCCAAATCTTATCACAGCGCTCATAACACAGTAAGTGTCTAATAAATGCTTGTTGACCAAGTATATAATTTTTGCTTTCCTTTTGCACGCATTTATAATTTCAAGTATGTAGGGAATTCCTGACACAGAAATGCCCTCCACTAATGGAAATTAGCAATCTGCTGGTGACTTTCAGTCTTCGAAAGGCACTGGGGAACTGACAGAGGTTAAGAGCCCATGGGCATAGGGCTAGTATATGTCAGGTCTCAAACCCAAGACTAATTGACTGAACTTGACTATCTAACCACTAAATGTGTTATTTCCCCCATCTTCTAGATCATAAAGCGTATTCAGAGAAGTAAACGGTCACATATACCTTTCTTCATATATTTAATAAGTGTAAGAGCCAAAGATGAGAAGCCAGAGCCTCTGTTTCTAGGTGAGGACTGTTTCCTAAGCTAAGAAGAACCCAGCCCAAACAAAGAATTACAATTGCCAACAGAAATATAAACAGCAGCCCTAACTAATTCATTTCACTCCATCATTTACTAAACCCCCACTATGTGTAAGACTCTGTTCTAAGAACTGAGATACAAGGTTGAAAAATAACAATTCTTACCCTCTCAGGGTGGAGAACCTGCAGCCTAGAGGTCATATGTGGCCTTCTGTGTCATTGGGTGCGGCCTTTTGACTGAGTCCAAGTTTTACAGAACAAATCCTTTTATTAAGGGGATTTGTTCTGTGAAGTTTAGATTTAGTCAAAGGGAGGTACTTGAGGACTTAGAGGGCCACATGTGGCCTCAAGGCCGCAGGTTCCACAACCCCTGCTTTAGGAGCTTATGATTCAATGAGGGTATGTGGTAGGAACAATATTCGAAGATCCTGCCTCATAGAGGCTAACTAGTCTTTTCTTTAAAAGTACTGAAATCATCCTCTGGATAGAATTTGCTAAGGGAACTAAAGTCTTAGGCTGACGTCATAGTTTCCTGGTGTCTTGGGTACAGAAGTTATACATAGGCGGGCAGTCACCTGGCTGCTTTCTCCACCTTCTGATGAGCAGAAGGGCAATGTGATCACAGGGAAGCCGGTCTGAGCTGAATCAATAATGTATCTTCACTGACTATCTTTTCCCTATTCTAAATATGCTTCCTCTGTTATGATTAAGTAAACATTTTGTTAATTGTCAGATAGTTGTTAAGGCTCCTTTTGTTCCAATCTTTTTTTTTTTTTGCTTTTTGGTGAGGCGATCCAGGTTCAGTGACTTGCCCAGGGTCACACAACTAGTAAGTGCTAAGTGTCTGGGGCTGGATTTGAACTCAGGTCCTCCTGACTCCAAGGCCAGAGCTCTATTCGTTGTGCCACCTAGCTGCCCCCTTTTGTTCCAGTCTTAAGCCTGAGATATCAGACGAGCCTAAGTCAGCCCTGGCCTGATAGAAGAGGATAGGAAATATATACTAACCAGTATGGTTTGAATTCCAGCCCTGACACTAGCTGTATGTCCACAGGCACACCTTTTATCACAAGGATAATGGGGAGCCTCGAAAGGAGGAACGGCCTAGAGACAAATGTTCAGATCTGTGCATCAGCAAGATTAATTTGGCAGCTGTGTGAATGATGGACAAATTTGCTAATGTTTATTTTCTATTTAGGGACATTAGCTGAAGGTTATACTGTTATCAAACAATAATGTAGGCTTGTTCCTACAGCGAATCATGATGGAAGGGTTAATTTTTCTTGGTTAGGACCCCAGGGGATACCTTTGTGCAGGCCTAGCACTGGGAGAGGTAATTAACTTCTAAAACCTAGAGCTCGACTAATGATATTTCATAAACTCACGTAGCGAGCTAAGCCATCTAGTACCATTTACCTCTAGGCAAATACGCAATAAAAATATCCAACTGCCCTGACAGCTTTTCTTTCTGGTGCGAACAGTTCCTTTCTCCAGAGTAACCAGTTCATGGGCCTTGATTCCCCATAGGCTTAGCCACAGACTGGAACTCTGACCAGGGAATGCAATTTTCAAACTTGTTCCTTTAAGGAAAAAAGTAAAAAAAAAAAAATCATCATTGGACCCTGGCAAAACCCAGTGCTATTAATTAGCTCAGAACAAGCAGAAATGGTGGACAAAATGGGATAAATCCATAAAAACAGGCTGTGAAAATTCTTGCAAAGCCAGGCCATGAGGGCAGGTTTCAGAGTGATAGGACATTGTTCTACATACAGAGCTCAAGCTGGAAGAAACTTTACAGAGGATTCTGTCTAGTCCAATGCCCTCATTCCACACAGAAGGAAACTGAGGCCCAGAAAAGGAAAGGGACCTGTCCCACAAGAAGAATGGCGTGTGTAACTCTGCTTATACAACTACTTAGTGACCTCTAGAAGAAGACCCTGAACTTCCCGACTCGAGGGTTTCCACTGTGCGCTGTCTCTCTTTTCTCTTTCTCACTCCCAAACCATTTCCTTTCCAGTGCCCTGGAAGGGGGCAAATTGCAAGTGACCCACAGGCTACTGGGCAAATCAGCACTAGCTGTCCTCTCTCAGAATATAAAATGGAGAAGGAAGAAGCTGAAAATGACCATCTCAAGAGGTAAGAATTTATCTACAAGCACAGTCCTTCAAGGTCAGGCAAAGGATATGATTCAGGTTGCCACTTACAACACCTCCAACCCAGAAATCTCCCACTCGCAATAAGTCTTCCCCACTCTTTATTTCTCAGACCTTATGACCAAAAGCTTTAGGGAGAAGAACTACTTAGAAACCTGGGAAGGGGTGGGAAAAAATATTTTATCACAAGAACCCATATCTAAGCACATACTTTCTAAAGGCCAGAATAGATCCCTTTTCTCCTGAAATATAAGGATTCCTTAAGGAATTCACCTGGAAAGCCAGGCCTGACATTCAAATGCCCCCATAGTTCTCCCTTTCTTCTTCATGTATTTAGTCTGCATTAATACCTCAAGGTTGGGTGTCCTGGCTGGCTTCTCTGCTTTCAAAATGGAATATTAAGGGGCCTAAGGAAACCAGAGCTGCACCTGGGGCAACCTCACACAGCTACACTTGTCAAAATATTTTGTATTTTCATAGAGCAAAAGTTTGCTCTTTCTTCTCACTCTCTTCTTCCACTGACCTCAGTCCTCTTTCATCTAACTACTGTGCAAGTGGGCACATGTAAGCCTAACACATTCCATATCCATGCACATACACACACACACAGATTAGGGCAAAGGGAAATGTGAAAGACAGGGAAGGATGCAAAGATAGGCAGGGGATCTTGGTATACAGAGGAAGATTGCTTTCCTGACATCACTTTCAGCTGGGGACATGTCTATGGGCACATTTGCCATAGATATCCAGTGGCTTTCTGTATTTAGAATTCCTTTCATGCCCACCTCTGCTCTCAAGCTCCAAACCTGGGAAATGGCTGGTGGGGTAAAGCTCTCTGGTTGTGAAAGGGGCATATTGTAGCAGGAGGGCTTTGCATTTATCCCTGCATATCTTTCTTGGCATACTGACAGTGAGATTACCTACTACATATAAAGTAAATAGAACGCTGTCAGGAGGCAGGAGCATTGCTCAGCAAGGGTCAAGGGGATGGGAATTATACATCTCTCTTCAGGGAATCACCACCCTGATGGTACTGGTTGAAGATTCATCCCTTGGGCTTTTCTACTAACAAAATCCAAATGGTGACAGTATATACCTCCTAAGCAGCTGGGAAGGTCAGATAAATCATGGACATTTCATAAAGTGCTCTGGAAAGGGACCATCATTCTACACTCTGGTCTTTAGAATCCCCCACTGATCATCCTGGTACTAGGAAGGAATAAAAGCAGATGAATGACAATAAAATGGAATCATATGCTTAGAATTCCCTCTTTCCTCATTTCTGCCTCCTGGCTTCCCTGCCTTCCTCAAACCTCATCTCAGAATGCCACCTTCTGCAAGTCCTTCCCCAATGCTAATTTTTTCCCTCTGAGATTGCCTCCTGTTTCCTTTGAATATATCTTTTATGTGCATAGTTATTTATATGTTATCTGCCCATGAGAAGGTGAGTTTTCTGAGGCCAGGGACTGTTTTTGCCTGTCTTCACATCCTCAGCACTTAGCACAATGCTCAGCATATAGTAAGTACTTAATGTTTGTTGATGACTTGTTTCATGTGGCAATGATGCTCTGGAGGCCAACAAGATGATCCAGTAACTTTCAAATCACCAGCTTAGTAGAAATTGGGAATTGCACATTAGGTTTATTAGGGTCCCTCATCAGCAGAGGAAGGATCTGGATGGGGGAAAGGGGGGAGGGGAGACTTTTATATTCCCAGGTTGCCTTATTTCATAAACCTCAGAAACAGTCAATTCAATTCAATAAGCACTTAGTAAATGCCTACTATGTGCTGCACTAGGTGCTGGGCATATAAAGACAAAAACAAACTACTCCCTGTCCCCAAGGAGTTTACATTCTACTATATGAAAATGATAGCTACACAGTCAATAAATGTAAAGTACATAGAAATTTACTACTGACTAATCTCAGCAACATTCTAAACGCTGGAGGACTCAGGAAAGGCCTTTCAGAACAGGTGGCACATGAGCCTGGAAGGGAGGTAGGGATTCCCAGAGGCAGAGATGAAGAGGGAGAATGTGCTAGTGAGGCCAGAGCCAGGGGCAGCCTGCACAAAGCCAAGGAAACAGGAGGCAGAACAACGTGTCTGGGGAACCTTCAGGAGCCCAGTTTTGTCTAGAATATAGACTGTCTGAGGTGCAGTGATGGGTCATCAGCCTGGAAAGAAAGGCTTAGACATCTCAATCCTTTGACTCAGTCTATCTCCAGTGAACTCACCACACAGACAATAATGGCTGAAGATCCACCTCTTGAGCATTGCTGCTTTCTTGCCAATATGAGAATGGTAATACTGTGGATCTCAAAAGTATGTGAGGGCGTCAACTAAACTATAAGCATGTCAAAAAGAGCCTTCTTGGCACTCGAACCACTTCATCACTGACCTGCACCATACATAACAGACAGGAACAGGTTGCAACTATGACAGAAAAGGAATTAAGAATGAGAAGTCATGCAAAAGATGTCACCAAAAAAGTACAAGACTGCCAAAGATAGACTGGTCACATGCCAGTGGCATTTGATAACTAATGGATTAACTCCTTTTTCTACTGAGATCCTTGGACTGTCAGAAATCGAGGAAGGCCCCCAGCACACTAGATGGACCCCATTTGGAAAACTTTAAGGAAGATACAGACAAGAGTCACAAGGGATCAGCACACATGGACGGAGTATGGTCCTCATGGTTGGTGGGAATATCACAATGGAGAAATCACAGACCCAGAAGCACCCAACACTTAGGATGCTGTCTTGACCAAAGTAGGTGCTTAAAAAGTGTTTCCTGAATTGAATCGGTAACTAGGAAGAAAGGAAAAGTTCTGATAAGCAGCAGGACAGTAGAAAGAAGAGCAGAGGGGCAGCTAGGTAGCACAGTGGTGCCCTGGAGTCAGGAGAACCTGAGTTCAAATCTGGCCTCAAACCAGACACTTGAGACTTACTAGCTGTGTGACCCTAGACAAGTCACTTAACCCCAATTGCCTCACCAAAAAAAAAAAAAAAAGAAAGAAAGAAGAGTGGAAAGGCCAAGGTTTCTAATCCTAGCAGTTATTAACTAGCACTATAACCTTGGGTCATATAATTAGAAGAAGAACAACAGATTTCACCTACAGAGCACTGTGTGACTATAAAGCACTTTATAGGTGGTCTCATATGACCCTCAGGACAGCAGCTGATAACATAGAATATATGAAGAAGCTGATTAGAGAAGTTAAGGCTCTTGTCCATAGTCATACAACCAGTAAATGGCAGAGCGGAGACACCTGCTCACATCTTTTGATTGCAAATCCAATAATCCTCCTGCCCTAACATTCTGCTTCTTGATTTCTTCGTGCCACATCTTAGAAGGGCATTACCAAATTGGACAGCATCCAAGAGGAGATGAGCAGGACAGTAAGGAAAACCAAAACCCTGCTGCAGGAAAATAAAATCCTTGTTCTCCTTGAGTTCTTTGCAGTATCTAATACCATTAACACAACCCTCTCCCAACAGACCATTTTCTTTGGCATCCATGACACTCAAGTCTGTTCCGTCTACCCCTATTCCTCTGGAGGCTCCTAATTTGTCTCCTTTACTGGCTTCTTCTGCCCCTTAAGCAAACGTGCCCTCCAAGGTTTTGTCCTTGACACTCCTCTTTCCATATGTTGCCTCCTTCATGTGGATGGTCCATCTAGCTGCCATCAGAAACACACATCCAGCTTGTAACTCATTAACTTCTACCCAAAACCTTCCTTCTAAATTTACTATAGGCACCATTCCCAAGTATGTCACTGCTCTAGTTACACTAGTTTACTCTCTCCCTTCCCTGCTCTCATCCTGCCCTCTTCTGTCCCCTAATTGAAACAGTATAGAGAGAAAAGACAAGAGAATCCAGGTCAGAACATTGGAAGATACTCACAGTCAGCAAGTATGATGTGGATGAAGATCTTAGCAGAGGACACTAAAAAGGAGCAGTAAGACAAGTGGGAGGAGAATCAGGAAAGATCAGGGTGAAAAAAAACTAGGAAGAAGAATAAGTCTCTCCCTTTCTTAAGGTACAACTTCATTGCTTCCTCTTCCCCTCCCCCCCCCAAATTCCTAGACCAGCAAAAACTAATCTCTCTTCTCAAATTTCTATAACACTATCTGGACCTTTTTTTTAAAAAATTTTTTTCACTTGAAATACATTCTCCCTTATGTCATAATTATTTATGTAGATGTTTTAGCCTCCTTATTATACTATAAGCTGCTTGAGGGCAAGATACCTGTTTTAGGTGATTGCTAATCACTACACTGAATTGATGGTAATCTTTCAACTACTTGAAAAGTTTCACTCTTCAAGGAAAAGGATTAGACTATTTTGCTGAACTCCAGAGGGCAGAACTATGACCAACGGGTGACAGTTAACAAGGAGTTCATATGGAGAAATGTTGATGAGATGATAATATCGTTAGATAAATTCAGTACTGGTGAGCTGGCCATACTCAAAGGGTATTTGTCAACGGTTCATTGTTAATATGAGAAGAGGTCTCCAGTGCAATACCTCAGGGATCTGAGCTCAGATCTGTGTTGTTTAACATTTTTATCAATGACTTAGATAAAGGCATAGATGGTTTGCACATCAAAATTACTGATGGCACAAAGCTGGGTGGGAGAGCTAACATGAGAGATGACAGTCAGGATCCCAAAAGATCTTGACAAGCTAGAGTACAATGCTGACTCTAATAAAATGAAATTCAATAAGGATAAATGTCAAGTCTTACACTTTCCCATCTCACATAATGAAGTGGTCTTTCTTGCCAAGGCAAACCCCTCTACATGCACAAGCGATCCCATTCCAACCCAATCTTCTCCAGCAGACTGCCTCCTTTATCTTTCCCATTCTCTCATCTATCTTTAATCCCTCCCAGTCTAGTGGCTGCTTTCCTACTGTCTACAAGTCTTCATCCTCAAAAAAACTCACTTGATCCATCCATCACTGCTAGCTATTGTCCTATATCTCTTTTCCTCATTATGGCTAAACTCCTTGAAAAAGCTGTCTACAATCAATGCCTTCACACCCTTTCTTCTCCAAAGTTACCATCTCTTAATTGCCAAACCAAAAGGGCCTTTTCTCAATCTTCATCCTTCTTGACCTCTCTGCAGTGTTTGACACTGTGGATTACCATCTTCTCAATACTCTCTTCTCTCTTGGTTTTCATGACACTGCTCACTCTGGGTTCTCCTTCTACTTGTCAAGCCACTCCTCAGTTTCTTTTGTTGGATCTTCATTGAGGTTACACTCAATAACTGTAGGTTATTATAGCCTCCAAGGCTCTGTTCTGGGCCCTCTTCTTTTTTCCCTTTATACCAGCTCCCCTTTGTCTTACAGCCCCAGCCTCCTCCAGCCTTATCCCCCCGCCCAAGGAAGTTGAAATGAAATTGGACTAGAATTTGAGTCCAGAGGTCCCTTCCAGTTCTAAAATTCTATGACTGTAAGGTCCCTGCTAGCTCTAATATTCTATGATTATGTGGCTAAGAAACTATAAGCTACATTAATCTTTGGGTCCCTAGAGTGTGATTTAGTGAAGGTGAACCTTGTTCCAAGAAAGGTTTTATGTATATTGAATTTCTTAAAATGCACAAGAGCCAACATTATAGCAAATTCTTTAATGAAAACAACCACAAAAAAATCCTTTTGCAAAGTCAATGGTCATATCCCCTGACCCACTAATTTATCTGTTTGAAATCAGGATTTTTTTCCTTAAATCCTGATGAAATCCTGAACTCGGTTTCATACAATGTGAAGTTGGATCAATGTATTAATCAGAACACTTTCCCTTCCTGAAGCTAAGATATTTTTAAAAATTGAGTTTTAGTACATTTTAAGCAAACTAGGACTGTTAGAACTAAAGGAGTCCTTAGAGCTCATCTTATTCATATGCTGCACTTTACAGAAGAGGAAAGTGAGGATCACAGGAGTTAAGTGGCTTGCTCCAAGGTCATATGGCTAGGTAGTTGCTGTTCAGTCTGTCCAATTCTTTGTGACCCCTTTTGGGGCTTTTTTTTTTTAAAGGCAATTAGGGTTAAGTGATTTGCCCAGGGTCACACAGCTAGTAAGTGTCAAGTGTTTGGTCTGAGGCAGGATTTAAACTCAGGTCCTCCTGACTTCAGGGCCAGTGCTCTATCCACTGCACCACCTGGCTGCCCCAATTTGGGGCTTTCTTGACAAAGATACTTTAATGGTTTGCCATTTCCTTCTCCAGATACTTTTACAGTTGAGGAAACTGAGGCAAACAGGACTAAGTGACTTGCCCAGGGTCACACAGCTAGTGTCTGAGGCTAGATTTAAACTCAGGAAGAAGAGTCTTCCTTACTCCAGGCCTTGCAAGTCAAAGGTTAACAATGAATAATAGCTAGCAGTTATGTAGTGCTTTAAGTTTTGCAAATGTTTTGTATCCATTATCTCATCTGATCCTCACAACAATCCTATTGAGGTAGGTGCTATTATTATTTGCCCATTTTACAGATGAGGAAATTGAGACTAAGAGAGGTTAAATGACTTGCCAAGGGTCACACATGCCACAACTACCACTCTAAGATATTTTAAAATATAATTTAGTTGGTACCATATGTTTTATAGACGACCTTACGTTGTCAACTTTTACGTAGATCAAGGTACACTTGTCCTAAATCATAGTCAATATCCATGAAAAACAGAATTTCCATTTGTAGAAGTTCATGGAAAACTAGTTGGTTAATTTTCTTTACTCATATTTTTATGACATGTAGCTTAAGATAAGAAAATGTTCCTCAGATGGAAAGTTGATACTATTTTATATGAGAATGGAACCCATGTTGCCTGATGATAATTAAGAAACATGAGAAAACAAGCAGCAAAAACATAACTGAACATTATATGTAAATACATGTGGCTAGTCTGCTGTGCATGGCTAGTAGGCTTCCACATGTAGCTCAAAGAGCTGGGTGTGCTAGCACCTGTTTCTAAGAAGTAACCTATTTAGACTTTTCATAATCAAATGAAGGTACGTGTGTACAGGAAGCCTAGCTATCCAAGGGAGGAGTAACTGAGCCTAAACTACAATCTGAATGTTCTGAATTTTAGCCAAGCACCTTATGCCCATTGAAAAGTGATGCCCAACAGACATCCAACTTAGCCTATTTTAGTGAACAGAAAAAGGGAGGTTTCTAATGAATACCTTAAACCACTTTAAAAAGTTAGCAATCATTGGACCAGAAAAATTATATATTATGAGGTAATAAAGTAGTTTAAACATTCCCACAATGATTTTATTTTCTAGTAGCAATTTGCCCTGCAATCCCTTTCTTTCAGTCATTCAACAAATATTTCTCAGACACTATATGCAAGGTGGGGTCCAAGACTATGTACAGGTGATAAATTCTCTTACTCAGAATTTTAATTGCAGCCCAGCCTGGACCTAGTTATCAAGAACATAGAACAGATTATATTGACTTGATTGAAGAAAAAGAAAAAAAAAACAACTTCCTCACAATTACAACTCTCCAAAAGTGAAATGGGCTGTTCCATAAGGTAATGGGCTCCCCATGACTACAAGCAAAAGCTGGGTGACTAGTAGGCAGAAAATGCATTATAGATAGAGGGGTTTTTGTTCAGGCTCAGGGGAACTTTTATAAACTGTTAGTAGAATCCAAACCCATAAAGCTTTGCTGTACAAATACAAGATGTAGAAGTGTGCTGGGGAATGTTTAACAACTGGCTTGCTGGAGAAAAATGGACATGTGACACACTTTTAAGTTTAATCTGCATTATTAATTTTTTCTCCATTATTTTCTTAATAATAATGGTGGAGGAGGAAGAAGAGGAGGAGGAGGAGGAGGAAAAGAAGAAGAAGAAGAAGATAATGATGATAAGATGATAGCATTTCTATAGTACTATGGTAGGTGCTTTACAAATATCATTTCACTTTCTTCTTACAACAAACTGTGGGAGATAAGTGCTAGTATTATGCCCATTTTACTTTGAAGAAACAGGCAAACAGAGGTTAAGTGACTTTCTCAAAGACATACAGTTAGTAAGTGGCTGAGGCCATATCTGAACTCACGTCTTCCTGATTCTGGGCCCACATCTCTATCTGCTGTGCTACATAATCAACAAAACGATAAATCAGCCTCTGATTTGTAGCGTGTTTGCTGATTTCTGAAACATAAATGCTTATGCTGAAAATTTAACAGTTGGCTCTGAGCCCACACAATTTGGCTCTAGCACACACTTGAATTCAGATGCCACTCTAGTAGCAGGAAAAAGAATTAATCTGACTTCCAAAGGAGAAAGTATAAAAAGAGTTAATGCGACTTCTATTTGGCACTAGGAAGCTCTGGTTTAAGATAAGAAAGAAGCCCCAGCCTCTTTCCATTAAGAGAATCTATATATTTAATTAGTTTAATTTCCCAATTCTTTAAACTGTCTTATTGTATGTTATTGCATGTAGTTATGTCCTATAGGGCTATTATTGGTTGACAGATAGGAGGAGCTAGAAACTATGGGAATACTTATTACACTTGTAGTGAGAAGTCAACCAGGGATTGAGGTCACCTCATTCTGAATACTGTGATTAACAATTCCAGTTTGATACTGACTTCCCTCACAGGTCTATCCTCCAGAAGTTGCTCTCACTTGCTGCCACTTACTGACATAAGCGCTTCCCCTGACCTGCTGCTTAAGCAGCTGCTGATAGAAAGAGATTCCCCCCCATCCCCCAGTCCCTCTTCCTTTTCCCTTTGCTACTCATTAGCCCATTAGCAGATGCTTAAAAGCAGCTGGCTGGGGGAAATTCTGCTGCCTACCAAGTGTAGCTGCTGTGAGTCTGGGCAGGGAGAAATCAGCAGCCAATATCCCTTGTGTATAAATCAACCCAAATGGTGATTTAAACACACACACACACACGCACACACACACACACACTCCAATAACAACAACATAACGACCCTTACTAGATCAATTTGAATACCAAAATACATGGTATCTCACTCCCTCTTACAAGAATCTTGCGACAGAATGGACCAAGTAATAAAAGAATGAATTTCCTCTTTGGACCTGCAGAGGAATAAGGGTTCTCCCTGTGAAAATATTCCCAAATACGTTCTAAAACCAAGAATATGATTCCTAAGTTGATACCTGACCAAAAACACAAAAAGCCTCAATTTAGCTACAACATAATAAAGAAAAATGACAAAGTGTCACAACTTTTTGTAGAACTTAAAGGCTAGAAGAGACCTAGTCAGGGAGGGCTGAAGAAGTGGCAATGTGATTTTAGGAATCCTAGGGAGGGTACTCAGCTTCCAGAAACATTTCCCCACCTCTACCTGAGCACCTGCAGGTGCTCAGAGCTCCTTTAAAAGGGGTCAAAGCCTTTCCTAAAATGCAAACTGCCTGAGGACAAATCCATGGGAGAGTAAATTCATGCTCTGGTATAAATATCAGACCCTTTTGAGAGCATATTTTGATGGGATGGAAAGCTTGTTGTAAAGATCAGCTTCTTTCAGGCTAGGGATGGAGGCTGCATCCCTCACTCTGCCTACCCTATTGCCCTGGCACATTGTATTAATTCAAGACATATTTCTGGAGTGATTGCAAATCCCATTACCTTCTTTGGTGATCTATTCCATTGTCTAATAAAACTCGGGTCACTAGAATGATAGTATCATGGATGGAGAGCTGGGAGGGACATTAGAAATCACCTAGTTCAACCTCCCCCCTTTACAGATGAAGAATCTTGAGGCCCCAAGAGGCTAAGTGACTTACTCACAGTCACACAGGTAATAAATAAGTTGCAGACCCAAAATATGGATTCAGATCCTATGACTCCAAGTTCAGTGTTCTTCCTACTGCACCAGCTGCATAAACTATTGGAGCTGAAAAGGGACTTTTAGAAATCATCTAGTTCAACTCCCTCTTTTGACACCAAAGAAAAGTTGGGGCCTGGAAGGGTAAAGCCACTTGGCCAATGAGTCTGGCCCAAGCCAGAACTACAAGTCAGGTCTCTTGATTCTTAGCCAAGAGCTACTTCAACTCTACCTTGCTGCTCATCTTAGATCTAACCTCCTTGTGTCTAACCAAAATCCTTCACTCTGCATCTTAGAAACATTTTCTCTTATTTTGTCGTCAGTAAGGAGGAACAGATGGTTATAGCTTTTGCTACAACATACGATAAAGAGTTCAGAAAGGTTAGACACTTGGCTGCCCCGTTTTCTCAGACGTCTTACACATGCATGGCTCGATATTTAGCTGGGGAGAGAAGAGGGAGGGGGGAATGGACATGAGCCAAAAGACACTAAACCATATATCTCTATTTCCTTCCCTGCCAATGCTAACTAAAGGAACATTCCCCATTCTAGAGGTTCCCTGCACCTAGTAGGCAGGGATAAATGTTTGTGGAATTTAAGAGAAAGTTAGAGTAGCAAGCTTAAATGACAAGTGGGGAGGTTACATTAAGAAAGTCACTTGCAAATGTATGTGAATGGAAATTGACTGCTTGGGAGGGTGAAGCTTTTGAGCGCATTTGAAGAGGCACATGATGGGTTGAGAGGCAGCAGCCTGATAAATGCTCCAATTCATGAACAAATTCAAGACAAACTGCCTGGGTCCCAAGAACATTTCTGAGCAGCACCGCTAAATCCACTTCTCGCCTTCCAGAGACCTGGAAACCCTGACCTCTCCCTACATTCCCCTTGCATCTCCTCTCTCCTCACCTCCTAAGGAGATCTTGTGACAATCCCCAGGCTACCTAACACCTTTTCTCCTGGATCGTAGATGAAAGAACAAAAGCAAAAGCTATCTCGGGTTCTGGGTTCCTTGTAAGAATAAGGCGCAATGAATTGCAAGATGCTGGTGGATAGATGCTGCATTGGACTGAGTTTCCGTGCAAAAAGAACCACTCAGATTTTGTCCTCACAGTCCGTCTGGGGAAGAATGAAGTACTCAGTCGTAGAATGAGGAATTACAGTAAGGTTACCTCTCTCTGGGCTCTATCTCACACACAGAGCCTTTGCTCTCTGTTATGAGACCCACGACAGCAGACCCCATTTTCTCGATGACACAAGGAAAAACCGTGGAGTGGGAATGGGAACTACTAAATTAACCTTTTCTTGGGGGAAAAGAGGAGGATGAAGACAAGAAAACTAAGACAGAGCCTATTTAATCGAGTGACAAAATCGGAAAATAGCTCTATCCATCACCCTCACGCAACCTTAAGAACCTTATGTGAACCTCTGAGAACCCGGCTTTCCTTCTCCCCGATCCAGTCCGCTAATCTCTCTCTCTCTCTCTCTCTCTCTCTCTCTCTCTCTCTCTCTCTCTCTCTCTCTCTCTCTCTCTCTCTCTCTCTCTCTCTCTCACACACACACACACACACACACACACACACATCATAAAGAGCAACCATTCCATTCAAATCTCCGAATCTCATTCTGGGCAAGACCCCGAGTCCAGTCTGTCCATAAAGGGATCGGAGCTGCTGTGCCCAAGAGGCATCCCTCTTTCCGTGGGACCGACGGAGAACTTCCACGGGGGGGATCGGGCTGGGGGAGACTGGGGCTGGCAAGGCGAAGGGTAGCTAAGCGTTTCCTTCTTCTGCAGGGTCAGGGGCAACGCGGGGATCCTGCCCTGAACTCCTAAGGGAAGCAGCAACTGCAGAGAAGAAAGAAAGCCAGCGGAGGGAAAAGCCACTTACCCAGAGAACCCTCGATTTCTGCCCAGGTTCGCTCCCGCAGGAGAGCTAGCGAGCCAGCGGTGGCGGCGGCGCCTTTGTCTGCGCCTCTGCCTCTCCTGCTGCCGCTCGCCCAGCCTCCGCCGCTGACCCTCCGAGGCGCCCGACGTCTTGGGCGAACCCCGGAGCTTGGAGCGGTGCTTAGACAGGCAGAGCTCGCTCCGTCGGTGAGGGAGCCAGCCTTCCCCTTCTGCTTCTCTGTCTCTCCTCCTCCTCCTTCTTCTTTTTCTCCTCCTTCTTCTTCTCCTCCTCCTCCTCCTCCTCCTCCTCCTCCTCCTCCTCCTCCTCCTCCTCCCCCCCCCCCAGCCGGGCCAGTTCTCCTCCCGGCTCCGCCCCGGGCTCAGGCCCCGCCTCCGCCGCCGCCGTCAGTCACCGGGCCTGGGAGGGGAGGGGGGCCCACCTGCTCCAGCTGTGACCGCGCTGCGCCGCGGGGTGCAAGAAGGGGAATCACAGCTGGACCAGGCGGCAGCGGCAGCACTGGACCCTGGGACTGCCTCTGCGCCGCCAGCTGCGAAGGCGCTCCCAGGAGGCTCCAGGGGCAGGCAGGCTCAATGGCCCAGGACCAAGCAGGAGCAGGTGGAGCAGACTCTGCTTGTTCCTGCGCCCACTCTCCAGCCCCTCGCCCTGGGATGTCAGAAGGGATACTAGGCTGTTCTGGATTTGGATTATGCCCAGTTTCCCTTCCAACTCTGTGACCTTCCACTATTCCTGAGGAAATTGGTCGCTGGGACAGCGGTGTGCACACTTATAATGATTACCCTCTCCATTCCCAGACGCGCCCCAGCCCAGCTTGCTCCTTCCGCCCCACCCTCTACCCCCAGATCTGGGGCCCCCGAGAGGGGAGGAGGAGCGGTAAGTGGGAACCAGGTCCCCTCCCTGCAGCAGAGTCTTCGATTCAATTGAACAAACGATTTCTGTAGACAGAGAACTCACCGCGCTAGGAGAAACACAAAGTTGGGACAAGACGCTGAGCTTGCCCTCACGACGCTTGCACAGGAGCAGAGGAACGTGACAAGTACACAAATCCCTAGAGGAGTGAATACGGAAAATCATAGCAGTTTAGATTAGAGCTGGAAGGGACCTTAGGGGCTATCGAGTCCAACCCCGTTATTGAGCCGTTCTGAATTCGGATTATGTCCCGCTCTGTCTTCCGACTCTTTGACCATCTTCCACCATTCCCGTGTCAATCGGCTTCTCCAAGAGCTCTCTGCACGCTTACAACGATCACTCTCAGGTGAATTTTGTTTCTTTTCTGTTGTTAAAGATGAAGAAACTGAAGCTCAAAAGGGGGATAAGCGACTTGTTCAGGGTCACACAGCTGGTATCTGAGGAAGGATTGAACTCAAGTCTTCCTGACTCCAACTCCAGCGCTAATCTGCTCTGCCAGGAAGGTGGATTGTTACGGACGGTGGGTTCAGGGAGCAGGTAGAGCTAGCTTTAGAGCTTGGTCTTTAAAGACCAGGTAGGAAGGTAGGAGGTGGGAGAATGCAGATGGAGGCTGGAATTTTGGGCATTGGGAACATAGTGAGCCAAGATATACCTGTTCAAGAAAGTACGTACGGGGTGTGGAGGAACAGAGATTAAATAGTCCAACTTGGCTGGACAGCTTTTAGAGAGAAATCAAACTGGGAAATGTAGAGCCGTACCAGATTTTGGAGAGCCTTGAATGACAAGCTAAAGTGGAGCTTGAACTTGAAGCTTTTGGAGGGAGAGGGAAATGTGACGTGATCAGATCTGAAGGAAAGGAAGATTGACCTGGCAGCTGGGGGAAGTCTAGGTTGGGGAGAGGGGAGGTAGAGGATTGCTGTTGTATTGGCTACCATTGTAAATGTCCAGGTAGGCAATAAGAAGGCCCTGTGCTAGGAAGTGACGATTGCACTGGAGAAAGGAGGGATGCATGAGCGATGTTTCAGAGTTAAAACTGAAACGATTTGGTGTTTGATTAGTCTTGAGAGCTGAGGGAAAGGGAAGAGTCAAAGATAAACACCAGAGTTTTGAATATAAGAGACTGCATAGAGTAGTCATTCCTCTGACAGAAATATTGAAGTCAGAAGGGGGAGAGGGAAGGAAAGGGAAGGGAATAAGCATTTACATAGCACCTACTGTGTACCACACACTGGGAAGTAGGTGCAAAATTTGAACTCAGATATTCCTGACTCCAGGCCTAGTACTCTATCTACTGCTCCTGCTACTTAGTGCTATGGAGCTAGATAATAATGGCTAACATTTACATGGCTCAGTGTGCTAGCCACTGCACCAACTTAGAGCTTTGAAGCTACATGACTTCCAACTCCAGATAAACAGCCCTAAAACATCTGGCTTAAATGCTAGACCCTCATGTAGATGTCCTATCACCTTCTCAAACTCAGCTTGTCTTTGTTCTATGTAAAAATTATTATCTCCTCCTCACGTCCACCCCAACCCCAATCTGGCTCCGACCTACCTGTCCAGATTTACTTTATATTACTCCCTTTTAAGTATTCTACAATGCAGACAATTTGGAACACTTTCTATCCATCATTATAATCCTGCCCCCTCACAGCTTTACCTTTGATTAAGTCTGGAATGGACTCTTCTCTCTCCCATCTTCATTTTCCACTCTTTCCTCCTTCCTTCAGGGTCCAACTCAGAAGCCACCTCTTCTGAAACTTCCCTGACTCTTTCGGGTGACAGTGATCTCTTCTCCTTCAAATATCTAAAAATACTTTGCTCAATCTTCTCTTTTGTCTTTATTTCATTCTCCCCAGTGTCAGAGACTTTTCAATATGTGCTTTTCTTTCTCCCATCCCCCATAGAGTGGCTAGAAAAATAGGTAGAAAATAGGATCTGTGTCAAATTGATCTATGAATACCTAACATCTAGCACAATGAATTACATCTTATAGTTACTTAATAAATACTTGGTGAACCTGTTGGATTTATCAGTAATAATAGTAACTCACATTTCTATAGCACTTTAAGACTTATTTTAATGCTCATAACAACCATGTGCAGTAGATAATGAAATAATTTTCTTAAAGATGAGAAAACTGAAGCGCAGGGGTGTAAGTTGATAATAAACATTAGATTCAAACTCACATCTCCTCACTCCCAAACTTTTCCCTTACAATGGAAAAGCTGCCCCCCTTACAAAGAGGGCAGCTAGGTGGCACAGTGGATAGAGCACTGGCCCTGGATTCAGGAGGACCTGAGTTCAAATCTGGCATCAGACACATAACACTTACTAGCTGTATGACCCTGGGCAAGTCACTTAACCCCATTGCCTAGCCAAACAAACAAACAAACAAACAAAAAACCAATGGAAAAGGTAGTATGCCAGAAGCCAAGAGAAGAAAGAACATTCAAAAGAATGTCAAAAATGGTCAACAATAAATGCCTAATGTTACCAAAAATTCATGGAAGATGAGGATTAGAATTTTGATGGTAAGCAATAAAGACAGAAGCCAGATTTCCAAGAACTGAGAGAGGAATAGAAGAAAGTTAAAAAACTGAGATGTGGAATAGAGTGTACTTTCCTAAGAGATTAGACAATAAATGGGAGAAGAGAAATGGGACAGACTTAAAGGGCCATAGGAAGGCATTTTTATGTCTGAATATGTTTGTAGATTGACTAAGAGCCAATAGAGAGGAAAGTATCAAAGTCACCTAAAAGAGAGAGAATGATTGATGGAACAAGATTTTGAAGGAGACATGAGGAAATTCAATCACAGGTATAAGCAGGAAGTTACACCTTAGAAGGTGTAGAGACATATTTTCCTTTGGAACAAGAATAAAGAAAAAAAGAGGAGATTGTGCTGAAAGATTTTGAGGAGTGAAGGAGGGGTGCTGAGGAGGGGATCTAAGGCAATTCCCATCAGATGGCCACAGTCTTCTCAATAAACTAGGTTTTTAAATCATCTGTTATAAAGTTTAAGGATAAAGGCACAAGTAGGTGAGAAGAGAGCAGGGGAGAGGAGAGAATAAAAACTTTTGGAGCATTTCATGTGATACGTTAAGGGGGGAATCAAGAAGTGTAAAATAGAAAGATTTCCAAGCAGTAATGAGGACCCAGCTGAAGTAACATGACATAAATGTATAGGGGGCGCAATCACCACAGTTTCGTGACCATCTCTAGCGATACTTAGTAACTCAGGAGTAGAGAAAGCAGATGACGGGTTTCAGAATTGTTGTTCAGTTATTTCAGTCATGTCTGCTTCTTATTTGAGGTTTTCTTGGCAAAGACACTGGAATGGTTTGCCATTTCCTTCTGCAGTTCATTTTAGAGATGAGGCAAATAGGATTAAGCAACTTGTCCAGGGTCACACAGCTGATAAGTGTCCAAGGCCAAATCTGAACTCAGATCTTTCTGAGTTCTTTCAGGTCCAGTGCTCTATCCATCGTACCACCTTGTAGCAGTAAGCATGCTGTCCTGTATAAAAAGTAGTAAACATCTCAATTTCCCCTTTCCCTGATCAGGGCAGAATTCCGTTATCACTGGCTTTCAATCCAGAAACAAGCACCAAAGTTTGGGGACTTAATACATATCTTTGAGTGCAGGGAGAAAAATATGTCTTCTCCTCATGAAGTCCACCCCCAGAATTCTCACCAATCACTGTAATAACAGCAAGCACCATGACCTTGTCCCACAAAATGCTAATACTATTCTTTCTCAGCTTGTCTGGACAGTGCTATTCCCCATCAGCTGAGCTGAACCCAGTCTCACTCAGTCTATTGCTCATACCTCCTGGCTTTTCTACTAATAGAAAATAGAAGGTTTTTGTTTTAACCAGGCACAGATAGATCAAGGCGTGGAAAGAGATTTTTCTCTCCCTGTGTCCTCCATTTCTCTACCCTTCACCTTGAAAGTCCTGTGCCCAGACAAATATATGCATCTTTTCTCAAGGGCCCCTGGTAATATTTCTTCAGAACTCAAGTACTCTCTGACCCCTAAAGCCTTCTAGGAGATATAGTTGGAGGAGGGAAAGAGAATCACCATAAACACTTCTGGCAGAAGAGAATTACTACAAACAAAATATTAAAAACCCCAAGGATATTAGCAAAGAGTGGGCTGGAGAACAAGATGGTAAACTAGATTCTAAAGTTACTGAGAAAGTGAAGAGATTAACCGGGAGTTTAGTAGATTGAGGAGAGAGTGGAATAATCTGATTCTGTAAATTTTGAAGAACAGGAAAAACCGCTTCTTTTAAAAGCAAAAGTGAGCAGCAAGGAGCAAACCAAGTGAGAAACCTGGGAGCAAATTCCAGCAATGGTGCAGGGTTATTGGAAGGAGTGGTCTCCAACAGAGTGGGAAAGAAGAGATGGATGTGATGTCATCAGGAGAAATTTTGGATTCAGTTAAATTAAAGAGGTAGAATTTTAGAGAAAAAGTTTGAAAACTTGTATGTGGAGGGGGGCCGTCATTCATAGGATCCTAGATGTAGAGCTAGAAATGACTTTAAGGGCTATCAAGTCCAACCCTCTCATTTTGCAGATGAGGACACTGAGGCACAGAGACGCTAAGTGACTTCACATAAATAGTAAGTATCTGAGGCAGAATTTGAGCCTAGATCTTTCTGACTCTAAGTGTAGTATCCTAACTACCACACCATGCAACCTTTCATTTCCAAGATCTCCAGTGGACCCAGTAGACTGGGCCTGACAAGGAGTAGGGCTAAACTATATGTGGACTTAAGAAAAAAAGCCATTGAATCCGGACTCAGACCAAGCACTTGACACTTACTAGCTGTGTGATCTTGGGCAAGTCACTTAACCCCAATTGCCTAAAAAAAACAAAAAACCAAAAAAAAAACCCCACAAGAAAAAAGCCATTGAGAAAGAGTGCTTCCATTTGGAATTGTAATACTGTATGTTAGGGATTGGGAGACATCTGGGTCCTAATACCTATTGGACCAGTCCTTTTCCTGATCCCCAAATCTCTGTCTTGGGTTCTCTTTTCTTTTCTATCTACACTTTCTCCATTGGTTATCTTATTAGTTTTCTGGACTTGAAGTAAGAAAATCTGGACTCAAATTCCAGTTCTGACAACTACTACTTGTGTGGCCTTGGTCAAGTCACTTAATTTCTTTGGAGCTCAGTTTCCTCAACTACAAAAGAAGGGGGGGTTGGTTGGACTAAATTATTTTGAAGGTTCTTTACATCTCTCTATCTATAATCCTGTGATCTCTCCACAGATACTCCCCAAATTTGTATTTCTAACTCCATTCTCTCTCCACAATCCAAATCCTGAATTACCTCCACATGGATATTTCAAGGTTAATGTGTTGGATATGGAATTTACTGTCTCTCTCTTGAACATAGCCTTCTTCTAAATTTTCCTGTTTCTATTGAGGGAATCCATATCTTTCTGATTACTCAGGCTACCAACTTCAGACACCCTTGACTCTTCTGTCTCCCTCATCCTACACATCTAATCAATTGCCAAGTCCTCTTGAAACAGCTCCATGACATCTTTCATACCTATCCCCTTTTCTCCCCTCAGACAACTACTATTCTGGTTCAAGCCCTCATCCTGCCTCAAATAGTCTTGAATTTGGTCTTTATACTTCCAATCTTTCTCCTCTACAATCAGTCCTCTTCACAGCTGCCAGGACAATCTTAAGGCACAGTTTGATCATATCACTCCCCTCCATAAAGGCTTTCCAAAGCTCCTTATTGTCTCCAAGATAAAACAAAATTCTTCAATCTCCTATTTGAAGCCCTCCAAAATTCTGGCTACAACCAAAATTTTCAGTCTTATTTCCCATTACAACATTTCTATGTTCTAGCCGAACAGGACTATCTCTTCCCAGAACCTGACCTTCTACCTCCTACCTTGATTCATTAGCCCAAGGCCTTCCTCTCCTAGAATGCTTTCCCTCCTTATCTCTGCCTCTTAGAATCTTTATTTTCCTTCAAAGCTCACCTCAATTGTCACCTCTCCTATGAAGCCTTCCCTGATCCTCACAATTATTAATGCATTATTATTAATTATTATTAATCCCCAACCCCAGTAGAATATAAGCTCGTAGAGGATAAGGACATTTTCTTTTTTATCTTTGCATCACATATATCTAAAACACAATAGGAGCTTGATAAATGTTGGTTGAATTGAATTGTTGGCAGTAAGGAGGAGGAGTTACTCAGTAAGTGTAAATCAGAACTAGTGGAATTAACTGGCCTCAAAGTCTTAATAGAATGTTGAACATTGGTAATTCAGATTCAAGGACTATAGTGCAAGAAGCTCATCACCAGGTACTTTCAGAAAAAGTTATATTCTATTTTGAAATGACAGAATGATCAGTTGTATAGTCAGAGCCATAACTCAGAATTCTAGTACTTGAGAAAAGTTTAGTTGGTAGGGGAAGAGATAGAGAGCCCAAGATACCCTAAGGCTGTTGTGTGCAGCCATTGCCACCAGTCCTAACATTGATCTCAAGCATTACCTGCAGTGAAAGATTTCAGGCCAGGCAGAGAATACGAAGTAGACCTTAGTTGAGAATAATCAAATTGGCAGAGAAAAGGTGCCTCAAGGAAAAGAAGAAGATGGCAAGACATTTCCTCCTCCCCTCCTTCCCCACCCTCCCAACTCAAAGCATTACTTCCCCTCTCAGCAGTAGACACACCAATGCAACTGCTCGTGGGAAGAAGTACATCCCTTCCCTCCTTCATGATGGTACTTGAGGTAAAGTTCCAGTGGTCCCAAGTTGGTTACAGCTTTGTGTATATGATAATCCTTTCTCCCACTTTGAGTGGAGGAAAAGACAGTATATAGTTACTAACAGAGTACATAGTAATACTGGGATGGCACTGAAAGACAGGGAAACAGGACTGAGAGAGGACCCAAGTTAGATTGGACCTATGAATTCAACCTGAAGTGCCTTGGTGAGCCAGTCTGAAATCAATGGAAGTGTTGGGAGGTAGGTGAGAGATGTTCTGTTCTTCTGGGCCCAGGAGAAAACTCAAACCTAGAAAAGGTTAAGGATTAAGGTAGACTTGAGGAACTTTAATTAACAATTAGTCCACAAAGATTAGCCACCGCCTACCCTGGGACTGGATAGATTTTATTCCATCTATCCTGGAATTGGATAGATTTTATTTTATATGAATTTCCATTCACTTTATTTTGGAGTATTATTTCTGAATTTGTATATTTTCTTGGTCCTTCTCATTGTTTTTGGTGCTATTGAATGACTTTATTTATTTTTTCTTATTTTCAGTTTTAAATTCTCTCCCTTCCTTCACCCCTCCCCACCCATTGAGAAGGCAAGAAATAGGATGGTCCTTCTAATCAAAAACAAAAATCCTTAGATTTCATTGATATAGGGAACTTTCCTTAAGGAAACTTCTACCATTGCATATCAACAACTGTTCCGCAATTTATAGTTTTTTAAAATAATGTTTTATTTTTCCCCAGTTCCATATAAAGATAATTTTAACATTCATTTAAAAATTTTGTGAGTTCCAAATTTATTTTCTCTCTCCTTCACTTCCCCCCTCCTTGAGACAGTAAGCAATTTGATATAGGTTATACATGTTCAATCATGCAAAACATATTACCATATTAGTCATGTTGTGAAAGAAGACACAGACTAAAGAGGAAACACACACACACAAAATACAGAGTGAAAAATAGTATGCTTCAATCTACATTCAGATTCTATCAGTTGTTTCTCTGGAAGTGGATATCATTTTTCATCATGAGTCCTTTGTAATTGTCTTGGATCACTATATTGCTGAAAATAGCTAAGTCATTCACAGTTGATTATTATATAGTATTGCAGTTACTGTCTACTGGTTCTGCTCACTTCACTTTACATCAGTTCATGTAAGTCTTTCCAGGTTTTTCTGAAATCATCCTGCTCATCATATCTTATAATACAGTAATATTTCAATACAATCATATACCACAACTTGTTTAGCAATTCACCACACAATTTATAATTTTAAAGAATTTCCTGGAGCACTGGAAGTGATGTGACCCATTCATGGTCACACAGCTAGCATGTGTCAGAGGTGAGGCCTGAACCCAGGTGTTGATGACCAGTTCTCTACCCACTATGCAACATTGCCTCTGTCTTTGCTAAAAAAAAGTGCTGAAAAACCCACTTTCGTGGTTAGAAGTATAGAGAATATAAAGAAAGGAGAAGGAAGAAGGAAATAAGCATTTATTAAGTACCTACTATGTACCAGGCACTATGCGAAGTGCTTTACAAATATAACAATAAGAATATTTATAATTGTTATAATGCTTAATTATAATAGTTTAACATAACAATAGTAATTGAGTTGGCACCAGACTTGAACATCTAGTTGTCTTGGAATTAGCAGAAGATGGAGGAGAATGTAATCAGAGATCAGATATGTCCGATTTCTAAATCCAAGGAGACAAGGAACCAAGAAAACCTGGGTAGTAAGAAAAGAGCAATAGATGCAGTACCTCAGATTGTAGGTCATGAGTGCAAGGAAGAAAAAAGTGAAAGATGAAAGCCTCAGATTCAAAGGTAAAGGTCTCTTGGAAGGAAAAACTATGTTCATCAGGAAGCTGACTTTAAATCAGGAAGGCCTAAGGCTTTCACATTTGATTGTCAGTTTGGATTAAACCAGTACTACCAGAAGGTGGACAGCAAGCTTAGCGAAGTATAGACAGATATCTTATTTATCATCTATCTGTCTATTGATCTACTTTTAAACAAAGCCTACCCTGACCTATGTTTTCTTCAGTCCCTGTTGATGACAGTTCTGTGGCTTCTAAGTGGGGGAGGGTGGCTCAGGTGAAAGTCTCAAAAGGCTCATAGATCTAGATCCCAAAGGGATATTAGGCTGTCTTTTTCAGCCCCCTTCTTTTGATGAATAAATGACAGCCCTATAAAGATTGACTCACCGAAAGTTGCACAAGTAATAAATATTAGAGATGTGATTCAAGCCCAGGTGTTTTCACTCCAGTCAGAGGTCTTTCCACTGTGACCAAGTGTTATTGTAGAATAAAGAAACTGAGTAGTTACATCCAGAAATGATTTATTTAACAATGCATGTAGTTGCAGAAACAACAGTAGCCAATGACCATTGGTTTCTACACAATTAATATACAAGGTTATAGGGATTGAGACACCTGGTTTCTTATTGGTGGAGAAGATCTGGAGACACTAAGGTGAGAGGGAGAGGGGTAATTTTGTAACATTCCTTAAGTTGGATGACCTTTGAGAGAGGGAGTAATCTTATGACTTTTCCAAAATCAGGTGACTTCCAAGAAGTTGAAACTTAACTTCACAAAATGGTAGATAAAATCAAAATGGAATCACTAATATTATTTTAATGTAACATTCCCCACTTTGATCCAATGGTTCTCAAACCTAGGATCACTTATTTAAACATTTCATCTAATAGGGATTTCTGGATGGAATGATACTCTACCTTAAAGGGCATTAAAGAGGTGGGGTGAGAGGGACAAAGAAGAACAAACAGAGAATCATAGTCTGATATATCCCCTAATAACATAAACCTTGTTAAATAGACTCTGTAGGTAAACTAAGTCAGGTTACAGATCAAACTACTTAGAGGGCTAACTATGAAACAAAAAGCCGAAGCAATACAAAAACAATCATTAATATTAAATAACATCAAGTCTCTGTAATCTGATAACCTACTCCCAATGTCCATCCAATCAGGACATTTCCTCTTGAGTCCCAGATGACCCATGTTATCATCTGGTCCCTGGAAACACCTTCCCTTGGACATTGTGGAATAGGTCTCAATCTCAAGGCAGTTATGAAGGGGACTCCTCCTAGCTGATCTGCTTCTCTGGTTTCAAATCATTTGCAGGTAATTCTGCTAAAATCTGCTGGTAACAAGACTCAACACAATTTAGCACAAACTCCTAATTTTGCATTTCCAGCAACTAGTTCATGTGGTGAAAACCGGTTCAAACCATATGGATCTAAACCTATTAACAACAGAATTATAAGAAGGAACCCATAATTCACCTGCAACTTTGGAGAATTTCAGTTTGTACATAACATTTGCTGTTTCTATCTTGTCCTGAAGCCTATATCTGACACAAATGATGCCAAAAATAGGGAGAAGAATCTTAATAAGAATCCATGAAGGCCTGGCTTGGAAAATATGCCCTTCTGTCTCTTAAGTTGTCAGAGACTTTAAAAATAGGAAAATAATTTTCTGTTCTTTACAATCATCAATTCAATTTTCCTATCCTTAATCTAATTTTGAGAACTTGTTGCTAAAACATATTCAAGGCCTATATATCCCATTAGAAACATTTGGAAGCCAATCATACACACATACACATACACACCCACACAAGAGAAAGAGAGAGAGAGAGAGAGAGAGAGAGAGAGAGAGAGAGAGAGAGAGAGAGTCTGATTCTGTTGTGTTCTCAAAGTTTACTACACTATTTAATTAGAAAACTTTTACATCTTTGTCTCATTTCCCCCTTTTGAGGATATTATTCCCACATCATCCTGAAAGAATGAGATACTTCAAGAACCTAATCTTATACATGAAATATTTAATTATTAGCAAGGGAATGGCAAAGCTAAAAACTCATTTACTTAGTTACATAGGATATGGAGTTGACTACAAATACAGGGTAACAACAATAAACCTTTTGTGTTTGTATCCTATTATAGCAATTTAGATGTTTTAGTATTAATCTATTAATTTAATATATTTGGTATTGGAACGAGAAAAAACTTCTACTATTTACTTGCCCTGATTATAGAAATTTGGTATGAAAGAAAAAAGGTGAGACATAGTTATAACAATATGAAGACAATCCTTCTAGGGTACAGACTGACCTGACATAAGCCATAACAGGGGAAAAACTCCCTTAATTCTGTTTGGTTTTAGGCATGAGTCGTATATGCCATCCAATTATGTAGCAAAGTTCCACATTATTTGTAGCCTCAGAATTAACCAGGTAGGAAAAATTCCTGTTCTGAAAGAAAACAGCACAATGGGAAACTACCTTCACGCATGCCAAAGTCATCCCCTCCACTTTTCCCAGGGACAGAGATCCACTTGTAGCAGTTCTCAGACTACTGCATTCCCTTTGGCCAGCACGTGGTACTTCCCTTGAATAGTGAACTATTGGTTTCATGACAATTCAGACAATCATACCTAAGATAAAGAGTTAGAATACTATCAATTTTCAGTCCCAAGAGACTTTACTTCAAATAGCAAAATTTCACTAATCACAGTTTAGGATTACATAATTATTATTATTATTATTATTATTATTATTATTATTATTATGTTGCAATATAGTTGACAATGAGCACATATAAGGACATTTTATTTGTCCTTCATTTATAAATTAAGAATAACTACATTCTAGAGTTTTACACATAGAATAAACATGTGATAGTTGGCTCAAAGATGTAATTTCAATAGAGACTATTTATTAATAGGGTACAATTTTATATTTTCATAAGTGATAGCCAAATCATCTATCAGATAAAACTCACTTTTTACTATAAGCATGCTTGTAAATCCCCCACTTTGACTGGGCATGGTCCTAATTTCTCAAAATTCAGTACTTCAGAAGTTTATCCCACACTGTCAGCAGGGCTAATAAGATCTTATGACCTCACTCAAGTAGAAAGTCCCAAGGAATAAGATAAGGATAACTTTAAAAGGACTTTGCTACTTTACTCCCAACATTAAGTTATTACTACTATCCATTTTAAATCAAATATAACCCCATTAAATACTTAAAACAGTTTTGAAACATTTTTGCTACATTCTTTTAACAGCTCAATTCGTAATCTAACAACATGCAGATTAAAAGATAAGTTACTTTTCTAATAGCATTTCTGATACAATGGCTTCTAAAATTTCATAATGTAAGAAAAAAATTAGAAACAACAAATAACATACATGATATCATATATTTAAAACATGAAAGAAAACTTATTACCATTCAAGTGGCATCGTTTCAGTCAAATGCATTTCCAAATTTTCTTACTTAGAAAATCATTCATTTTATCTCTTTTAGCATTCTATACTAATCACATCTAACCCAGTATATAGTAATCCAGTACGGAGTAATTACATCCAATAAAATAATAGTAATTTACATTTACGTAGTGCTTATTATGTGCCACGCACTGTGTTAAGCACTTCCTAATTGTTATATCATTTGTTCCTCAAATAATCCTGGTAGGTAGGTGCCATTATTATCCCATTTTACACATGAGGAAAATGAGTGTTTTCTAAGCATGTCTCCTTACTTCCAATATCAAATGATGCTTGCATTGAGTTCTAATTTACCACAATTATCCTGGCAGAAGAACATATTTTACTGTAAATGAGATCACATTATGATTTAGTTTCAGAACAAATTTTGAAAAAGAAAAAGAAATCAGCATGGCATTCCTACCTCTTTATAACTTTTTTGTTTCTTTAAAATTACCCAATGAGCCAAATCAATTCCTTTTATTTTTTTTTCAACCTAACCTAACCCCACCTGGCTTAATTTCTCTTCATTTCCCAATCATATTCAAGGATATCTGTAGAACTAATCTTCACTGAATTTTCCTTTATAATTTAGCACAAGTTTTATTACATAAAATCAATTAATTGCAATACTATTGCCTTTGAGGTTCTTAAGAGCTTACAAATACACAGTCTATTCGAGTACCTTTTGGTGACTTTGCTTCTAGTTCACCTAAACAATTAAGTTCTATTATATCATTCACAGAAGAAATACAGTGGTAACACAAAACAGTCTTTCAGATTAATTTTGTACTTATGAGTTGCTCCCTGATTTAAACAAGCTCTTTCTTTCCATGCCCAAGAAAAAGTTAATAATAAGCAGTTCTTAGGTACCAGATAAATTTAAACTGCAAATGGAAAACCCCCTTTTTTTCCCCTCTTTTCTCTAATCAGTGAAATCACCTTCCTTCCTTACACTCAAACAATAAATCTGTCACTCTTCTGGGAAAGAGTCATAAAAGGACTAAGTGATATTTCATGTAACTTTCAGAGTTTTATTCTTATTTTTCTCCTAAAACAAATTCTACAGAGTGGTACACCAAAACTCACTAAAATATTTCAAACCATTAAAGCATTCAAAGCATAATTTGGAAATTCACAGTAAAGAAATTTCATTCACAAATTTAGTCTGTAATTAGTTGCAATGACAGAAATTCCTGTAGACTGGGAACAAAGATTCTCTTCCTTCTTATCTGTGTCTCTTGTCTGCCTCCTCAACTTGTCCAGAATTTGAAATTGAGAGAGAGAGAGAGAGAGAGAGAGAGAGAGAGAGAGAGAGAGAGAATGAATCTCTCTCAATACTTTGAAAGTTCTTCAGAAAAGTTTTCACTTCTTTTTCTTTGACAGAAAGAAGTTTGTTTTACCAAGATACAAAACAGAGACGTCACAATAAGACAGACACAGAATCAAATAGTCAGTGAAAACAATTTTCTAAAAGCAATCTTAGAGCCTTTAATTTGTAGTAATTTGAAGTCCCTTCTTGGCCAAATCTGGGGCCCATTGATATTCTTGAATATCTTAGATGAATTTTTGCACAATTTGAGACTTTTGTTCTTAGTCATCCCTTTCTGAATGGGATAATTGGCCCTACTAATAATTGGCCCTGTTCCCAGGCCAATAAGAACTTCCCTAAGAGAGTGTCATTGGATTACTAAAGCCTGCCTGCATATTAACCTCATCAGGGTACCACTCGCTACTGAGGAGGTAATCATCTGGATGTGGTTTGGGAAGATGTGAAGGTCTAGGGATGAATGGTCCTTTGCTGAGGAAATCCATCAGTAGAAATCTTATCAGAATATTTTAGGGTGTTCTTTTGGTGAAGATCTGGTAGTCACACAGAGACTTGTAGTCTCAATCCCTTCTAAATCACCGTTAACTGTTATAGTGGAATAAAGAAACCAAGTGATTACATCCATATAACATTTTATTTAGCAATGCCTGTGGTTGTAGAAACAAATTGGGTCTGAGGCTCTTGATAGCCAAGGACAATGACCATTAGTTTCTATACAGTTAATATATAATTTAGAGGGAGTGAAAAACAGGAAAAGTAGGATTATAGGGATTGAGGCACCTAGTTTCTTATTGGTGGAGAGAACTGGGAGACACTGAAGTGAGACAGGTTGAGTGACCTTTAGAAGGGGGAGTAATCTTGTAATTTTTGGAAAATCAGATGACTTTCAAGAAGTTGAAACTTAACTTCACAAAATGGTGGCTAAGGGCAATATGGAGTCAACAATGCTATTTTAATGTAACACAAGCTACCACCTCTGTTGGTTTAAGCTTGTCACTTAATGGGCTGTGTTAAGGCCTGGGAATACAAAGATGAACAATGACACATTTCTTGACCTTAAGGGGTGAGGTGAGCGGAAATGAGCGTGTGTGGGAGAAAATTAAGAGGAATGCAGAAGAATGCAGCCAAACTTCAACATGGAATATGCCACTAGGTTGAGAATCAATCAGTCAATAAATATTTATTATGCACCAACTATGTGCCAGGAACTGTGCTAAATGCTGGAGATACAAAGAAAGACAAAAGGTAGTCCTTGCCCTCAAGGAGCTTATAGTCAAATGGGGGTGACAACATGTAAACAACTATATACAAACTATATACAGGATAAATATGAAATAATCAACAGAGAGAAGGTACTAGAATTAAGGGCGATCAAGAAAGGCTTCCTTTAGAAGTTGGGATTTTAGCCAGGGAAGCCAAGAGGTGATGATGAGGAAGCAGAACATTCCAGGCCTGGGACATAGCCAGAGAAAATATTAGGAGTTAAGAGATGGCATTTCTCATTAGAGGAACAGCAAGGAGTCCAGTGTCACTGGGTCACAGAAACCTGTATGTGGAGGTGTGTAAGGTGTAAGAAGACTGGAGCGGTTGGGAAGGCAGGTTATGAAGGCCCTTGAATGCCAAAGAGAAATTTTTTATATTTGACCATGAAGGTGACAGGTAGCCATTGCAGTTTATTGAACTGGGGGGAAGAGGGGAAAAGGAGACATACATGTGATCAGACCTTTGTTTAAGGAAGATCACTTTGACAGCTAAATGGAGGATGGACTGGAGTAAGGAGAGACTTATGGTAGGGAGATCAACTGACAGGCTGTTATCATAGTCTATGCCTGAGGGGATGAGAGCCTTTATGAGGGTGCTAGCAGTATCAGAGGAGGCACTGTTTAATGAGGCTTGGCACTTTGGTATAATAATGGTTTGTACTAAGCACTGGGGATGTAGAGATGGACAGTGACATAATTCCTTCCCTTAAGGGGTATATGGGAGAAAAAGAAGACATAAAGTTAAGGAGAAGGAACAAGAAGAATGGAGCCAAACTTCAACATGGAGCATGCTACCAGTTTGGAAATTCTGGCTACTGGAAAGTTGGCAGCTCTGGGGAAGGGAAAGGGAGAAGAGAGTGAGGAGATGGACAAACATGATGTTTGCTTCAGCACAGAGGTAAGCCTGAGATCTCCTGGCATTGTCCTTTGGATTTGGAGATATATGAAGATGTACAGTGTGGTTTGACTTCTCTGGCTATGCTTATTTTGGACTTCTCTGCCCCTCCCCTCACATCATGTCCCCCAGTATGCTACCTTCCCCTCTCTCCTTTTCTGCTTTCTTTTATGGGTTGTCTTTCCCTTTTAATTGTAAGGTCTTTGAGAGCATAGACTATCTTTCTTTTCCATATTTGTATCCCCAGGGATTAACACAGTGCCTGGCACATAGTAGATGGTTAATAAGTGTTTATTGACTATTGATTACTGCATGACTGGACCAAGCCTGGAATGAAACCTAGAGGGCCCACCACCACAGGAAAGCAGATAAATTACATTAATACAGCAATAAGAAGGGTGATAAATTATTTTTCTTTTTATTATCTCCCAGAAGGCATTCCACATATATACACAAGGCATTTCAATAAAATAAATACCTTAATGCGAATTTTAGGATATATTTATGCATGTAGGTAAAACATGACAGCTTATTCTATATTGTTATAAGACACTGGCATTAGGCCAAGGTGTTCACTCTCTTCTATATTTTCATAGGACCCAACTGGCAATGCTTTTATGATGATTACCAAGTTCTGTTTTGTCTTATAGTTACTTGTGTTCTTGTCCTGTCCTTATGTGCTGCTACATTGTAAGCTCCCAGAGGGCAGGGACTAGTCATCTACATCTTTGTGTCGCAGTCTTGGTGATGCTTCTCTTCAGCTGCCCTTGATGGGTCCACCACAGCTAATCCTCCATGATCCCTTCTGGCTTCTCCCTCTCAGAAACCCATTCACATTCAAAGGTGATAGA
This sequence comes from Phascolarctos cinereus, assembly GCF_003287225.1. Taxonomy (NCBI): domain Eukaryota; kingdom Metazoa; phylum Chordata; class Mammalia; order Diprotodontia; family Phascolarctidae; genus Phascolarctos; species Phascolarctos cinereus. Next base: position 372,356,800 of record NW_027555847.1, read on the forward strand.
TGATGCCATTGGAACTTTGGGAATGCTGGGTAGAGCCCCCTCCCCTAACCAGGCCACTGGAGGCCTTCCTGTTAATGCCCCTTTGGGCAGCGTCACAAGGCAGGTTATATTCTGTGTCCCTAGTACTTAGCCCAGTGATTTATAAGTCATAATGAATATCCATTGAATTAAACTGCTTGTTCCAGGAATGCACCTGATTTTAAGGCATTTATAAAAATATTTCTAGGGTACAAAGATCAGCTGCAGATGTGTGGCAAAGTTAAGGTTTGTAGTAGAGGTTATCTCATTCCTCATTTACCTGGAAGATGGGCAGGACAAGCAGGAAATGTGGAAATGTTTATGGATGCATCATTCAGTCCTGATAACAGAGCTCTTCAGATTCTCCACCCAGACTACATTGCTCTTCAGTGCACACATGACCAACACAGAGAAGTTTCAAGAGTCCTGTAAATTTGAGAGCTTTTTTAAATCATCATAATAGTGTGTCTTTGGCAGACTGTGCCCAGTAATTCACACACACACACACACACACACACACACACACACACACACACACACCCTGAGGTTCCTCCCTGAAAATAAGTCTGCATGATTATTGAAAGTACACTATTAAAATATGCATTGATTATTTGGGAAAGCTCAAAGACAGACATGCCACTCAATCAGAGGCTCTTTGTATGGGGAACTTCAAAAATCTTGACAGTCCTGCACAGAGCAGGGTCATAGAGGGGGGGCTTTATAACTCTCCTCATCAGTACTAGAGTTTGAGAGAGGTTGGAATTTCTGGTCAGGTTAGGAGTGAGGGAGAGAAAAAGGAAGAGAGGGAGAATGCCCCTCTAGTTATGAGGATATCTGAAACTCCCAAACCAAAAGAGAAAGGGCAGATCCAAAGGAAAAGCTTCCCCAGAAGAGAACTCAAGGGCCTGAAGCCCCAGCACTGCAGACTCTAGAAAGCTAAATCCATGCCTCTGTAATTCCAGTTTTGTGTTTCCTTCACTCTCAAGCCTTCTATTGCCCCCTTGGGAGCCTTGACCATACAACAGGAAACTCTGTGGCAATGGGAGTAAGACGTTCTCAAAAATGCACAGAAGCTAATGGTGCATATTTTGAACAGCTGCTTTTTCAAGCTCTGTTTATGACATCTCTTTCAGGCAAAATTAATCGATTATTAATTAGAATGACCCTGGTTTTTTTCAAAATTCATATGGATATAACACAGGACATAGAGAATCTAAGTGACCTGTCTAAAGTGCGTCAGTGGCAGGGCCAGAACAGAACCAAGTCTGTTATTGTTAGTCATTTCAGTTGTGTCTGACTCTCCATGAGCCAATGAGGGGTTTTCTTGGCAACGATACTGGAGTGGTTTGCCATTTCCTTCTCCAGCTCTTTTTTAACAGATAAGGAACTGAGGCAAAAAGGGTTGGGTGACTTACCCAGGGTCATGCAACTAGTAAGACTTTGAGGCCAGATTTGAACTTAGGTCTTCCTGACTTCAGGGCTGGCGCTCTATCCATTGCACCAGAACTGATTCTAGTGGGAAGAAATTTTCTGGCACTGAATTCAAGGACTTGCCATTTTTTAATCATGCAGGTTCTCAAATTAGGTCACAAAGTCACCAATAGGATTAAATGAGATAATATTTATAAAGCACTTAGTAGTATGTCTGGCACAGAGTAGATAAAAATAAATGCTTTTCCCTCTCTTCAGCCCTCCCCATGATCACAAATTCAGTGAGCTGGCATTTTTAAGTATCTACTACATGCCAGGCATTGTGCTAATCCCATCATAATATTCTGGAATTGGAAGGTACTGAAACAGCCTAGGTAGATCAATACCTTTCACTTAGGAGTAGGAGAAGATGTAGAGGAGGAGGAGTATATGGGAGGGAGATGCAGCTAGAGTGACTGATGAATACCTAAGAGGACAGCCACTAACTCCAAAGCAATTGTCCGAATCCTTGTGTTTAGCCTTATCTGTTCCACTCATGACTGGGAAGTTCACAGGCAGCTGGGGTTACTAACTCTTACCTGGAGTATCCATCTTCCTTCGTCTACCTCAGAACAAAACCCTTAACTTCTTCAGCCTCTACAGAGCTAGTCAGTAGTCTGAGCCAAGCCAGTTGCCTAATATTCAGTTGTGTGTACATGGGTCTTCACTTTCTGGAATAAACCCAAAGGTGAGTCTCAGGATGGCCATGGGGAGGGAGGTTTCACACACATCTTGTATCCTCTTTGTATGAGTATGTTCATGTGGCTTGTAAATCATTCAACAAACCCTGCAGTTAATTTAAGTTGAGTGTAACAATCTATATCTCTGTCCTTTCAAATTCCTGCCCTTGGTGATCACAGGTACCACCACCTAATGCATGAATCCTCTCTACCCTGTCAAGAGCTACTTGAACATCTCTAGCAATAGAGAACTTACTACCTTGAAAAGTAGTCTATTCCACTTGTAACTAATTCAATCAATCAGTAAGCATGTAAGAATCCCCTCTTACATGCAAGGCATTGTACTAGGGCTGGGGCCACAAAGACAAAAATGAAACAATCCTTGATCTTAAGGAGCTTACATTCTATCAGTTATTAGTTATTAGCTTTTCTTCTATTTAACTGACATCTACCTTCAGAAATGTATGTACATTGTTCTTTCTGTCTTTTGGGATCAAACAAAATGATTTTAATCCCTTTTCCAAGGTAGCAGTCTTCAACTACAGTTATCCCTTCCACATTGCAGCTTTCCCCATTAAGGTTTTGATATATCACAGGTCAGCATAAGAAATTAAATGGAAACTTTTTGGGAATTTTACAGAAGTTGAGAAGACATGCAAACGCCACAGATGACACAGAACAAATTTAGAAACTCAGAAATGCATAAAATATATGTATAGTATTATATAATATCAACCCAAATTTTACAATACAATACTGTAAACACCACATAAAAGAAAAAAAATTCAGACATCTCTGGTATAAAAAGAGAGCGAAAAAATTTCACATGGATTTTCCAGATCATGGGGGGAAAGGGGGAAGGGAGGGTAATCATTCCCCTAACCCCTGCGATGTGGAAGGGATAACTGTGTTTGGAAATAACTCTCTGGTCTCTTTTCATCAGGTTTTGTTGTTGTTCAGTCATTCAGTTGTGTTTGAATCTTTGTGACCCCATGGACCACAGCACACAAGGCCCTTCTATCTTCCATTATCTCTCAAAGTCTGTCCAAGTTCGTGTTCATTTTTTCCATGACACTATCTATCCATCTCATCCTCTGTCATCCCTTTTTCTTTTTGCCTTAAGTCCTTAGGGTCTTTTCTAATGAGTCCAGTCTTCTCATTATGTGGCCAGAGTTTCAGCTACAGTATTTGACCTTCCAGTGAATAGCCTGAATCAATTTCTGTAAGTATTGGTTAATTTGATCTCATCTCCAGTTCCTTCATTCAGTCTTCACTTGGTTTTATCTTCTTCTCACTCTGGTCACCATCCTCCCAATATTCTCCAGCTTCTTAATGTCCCCTCCTAAAATGTGAAGCCCATAGCTGAACAAACACTGGAGCTCTGTCAGAGAGGGCTGGGCAGACTGACAGGATGCCACAGTGAAGCAGGCAGGGCCAAGCAAGACAACATATGTTATGGTAGTGGAACAAGACAAAACAGAATCCAGGTGAGATGTCATGGCTACAAGCACCCAGCGTAGCACAGGTCACCACAGCAGAGCTCTGCTAAATAAACCAGTGTCAACAAGGTTTTAGGAAGAAAAGAGAGATTTAAGCTCAATCTGACATAGCACCAAGAGTAATATTCTCTCTCTCTCTCTCTCTCTCTCTCTCTCTCTCTCTCTCTCTCTCTCTCTCTCTCTCCCCATATATATATATGTATATATATATCTATTAAAGTGCAAAGCATTTTACATATATTATTTGACAACAGCCCTGTGTAGGTATTAGAGTGTATTAAAATTGTATTTTATTTTGGTCCCTCTGACTAAACCCTGCCCCTTCTAGTCAGTATATTAAGTTTATTTGTCACCAGTATAAAGGGGCAATAACAGGAAATAAGATTGCAAAGGGAAACTGAAAGTTCTACAAATCATCCCCAAAATCAAAGGAACATAATTTACAAATTATAACATACATTAACCAAAATTCATGCCCTGGTAATATGTGCTGAATGAGGAGAATCCATCCAGGCTCTGCTTGTCAGTGTTCTGGTCTTATGATACATAAATTCTAGACAAATGCCAGACCTCCAGAGTTCCAGATCAGCAGAACATCAAAAAGGTGCTGAAATAACTTTGAGATGTAACTTTGAAGTTTTACCAATTACTTTGAGATGATTTGGATATGTTAGTGAATTAAGCTCAAGGTGGCACAGATAGAAGCTGGTCTTAAAAAAAAACCCAAAAACTAAAAATGAGACCACAAAATCTTGTCCACTTAGCTTTCTTCCTTCTCCTAAGGGTCTGAGCTATTTAGCGCTCCCAATTCATGGTCATATGAGTGATATTCTCTGCCACTCCCCATCCTCTTCCTCACACTGTCTTGCTTCACCACCCCATTCTCCTATCCCTAAGCCACATCATCCGCCTCTGTACCACTTCCACTACTTGTCTCTGCCTTTATGGACTTTCCACCACCATGTCCTCTGTGTTTAATTAAAGTGTGATTTGTTGTTGTAGTTCAGTAGTTTCAGTTGTGTCTGATTCTTCATGACTCCATTTGGGATTTTCTTGGCAAAGATACTGGAATTTGCCATTTCCCTCTCCAGCTCATTTTACAGATGAGGAAACTGAGACAAACAGGGTCATGTGATTGGACCAGAATCCCACAACTGGTAAGTGTCTGAGGCTGTATTTGAACTCAGGAAAGTGAGTCTTCCTGATGCCAAGCCCAATGCTTTATCCACTGTGCCACCCAGCTGCCCTAAAGTGTGATTACTGCCCCATTTCCCACTACCTAATTGTGGTCTTTCCTGGTGTGCAAAGAATTGTGAGTGCCTGCCCCCATTCCACAGTTTCAAAAATTAATGATGAATTCATAGAGGTATTATTGTCTCATTTTATAAATAATAAAACTGAGGCTTAGAGATTTGCCATCAGTCACACAGCCAGGAAGTACCTTTTCCTTGTACCAAGCCTAGCATGCCACCCCTAAAGCATCCTGCCTCTCAGCAAATGAGAAGTGGCTCCATCAGACTTCTCCTTGTGACTGAGACCTTTCACCCTGGGCTCTTCAGGGTTGTTTGGTAAATCCCATCTCTGTCTGAAGCAGAACTCTAGATGTTCTCACCTGTTTAAGGTAAACCCTGTTGTCTCATCTGTGAAGGATCCTGGTTGTCCAGTGAGTGGGCTTCACAGATAGCCAGATGGCTGACTGAAGACAGAACAGTTCCTCTTTGTAGATTTGAGGTTCATCGAGGAATTCTACATCCCTCCAAATTTCTTCCTGAGAAGTTAGGAACAGAAAGAGCATTGGATTTGGCATCAGACAGTTCAAGTATCCCACTCTGCTCCCTGTTATCTGTGTGTGATAGCCCTCTAGTAAGGCCAAAAAGTAGTCCAAAAAGACCTTGGGAATCATATTTCTTACCATTTTGTGAAGAAAAGAAGCTAACTCAAGGTCAGGACTGGAGGGTAGGGTTTTTTTCCCCTGTATAGCAAGAGGTCTGAGGATTTCTCAAGAGGGAGAGGAGAGAAGCATGGACCTAAAGAAGTGATGTGCAGATATTGCTACCAAGAGGGAGAGGAGAGAAGCATGGACCTAAAGAAGTGATGTGCAGATATTGCTACCACTGGCTCCATGAATCTGGTGGAAGACTTTACCACATTCTTTTCTCCTCTCTCTCTCTCTCTCTCTCTCTCTCTCTCTCTCTCTCTCTCTCTCTCTCTCTCTCTCTCTCTCTCTCTCTCCATCTCTGTCTCCATCCCTGTCTCTCTCACTTTCTCATGATTCAGTTATTCGTGCTGCTTGTATTATCAGAGAGAGAGAGAGAGAGAGAGAGAGAGAAAGAGAGAGAGAGAGAGAGAGCAGAGATGAGGGGGAGAAAGAGAAATCCTCAAAACGTCTGCTTATGTAATGGAGAAAAATCCCGCCCTCCAATCCATATTTGAAGGTAACTTCCTCTCTTCCTAAGCTATGAAAAAATACAACTAGTATCTTTGCAGCTGAGGCAGCTAGGTGGTGTAATGGACAGATGGCCAGGCTTGGAGTGAGGAAGACCTGAGTGTGTGTGACCCTGGGCAAGTCATTTAACCTTCCTTTCCTCAGTTTCATCATCTGTAAAATGAGCTGGAGAAGCAAATAGCAGACCACTTCAGTGTCTTTGTGTCAAGAAAACCCCAAATAAGGTCACAAAGAGTCAGACACAACTGTACAACAACAAAATTTTTGTGGCCAGCCCAAGACTCGCACCAGGGCCTGTTTCATGAGTAACTTTGGATAGATCATTTAACCACTCTGGGCCACAGTAGGGAGGTTGTTGAGTTTCTGTCTGTATCTGCATTCTATTACATCCCACAAGTCTTCATTTAATGATCTTAAGGTTACAGGCCACAGAGAGAACCCACAATGCCCTCCTAGAATGGCATTTAGGCCTGGGCCAGAAAACCTAAATCCATTAGTGTGTTTCTGATAGCTAGCCTGGGGAAATAAAGCATGCCCCTGGGAGTGATGTGCTCATCCACAGAAAGTGATTGATGTCTTCCATTTGACACCCAGGAAGGAGTAATCTTCCTCATGTAACCAGCACGAGTGATGGCCTCATGCATAGGGAATGGCTGTCCTGGTAACTGCAGCCCATGCACTTTGAAATATACATTTTAATATCCAAGCCTGTTGTGGAGCAATGGGAAAGGAATAAATAGCGAATGAGGGTTTTTATTGACGTGCTGTCCATCAGTGTCACCTGGTCCTGTTCCCCTCTGGGCTTTCTGTGCGGGAGGCAGGTGGGTCAGCATTCTTGTGCCTGAGAGAAGTCTCCTAGAGATTGTGCTAAGTGGGGCAACTGTAGGAGGGAAGGAAGTAGCTGCCTTACAGACCCAAGGAGTCTGGATTGTCTTTCTAGGTTGTTCTCAAGTTGATGGAGCTTGGGTTCTTTAGTATATTTAATATATTTTCCTCTCTTTAAGAACTCCTTTCCTGTCTTTTACCAAGCAAATGCCCGCATGGTTAGACTTATAGAGTAGTGTTCTATATTGTGTTATTTGAGGAAGGGAACAAGAAACTCCTCTAAAAATATCTCCTTTGCTAATGCCTGAAATTATTCCATTAGTGACTCTTTTTGTTTGTTTGTTTGTTTGTTTAAGCATTACCCTTTTTTGGGAATTGAATCTCTTTTAAAACACAAACGCTTATCATGGAGTTAACAACTTAGGTCTCTAGCACTGCTCTTTGCACTCTCCATAAGCCTTTGTCACAATGATCTCATGGGATTGGAATGCCTTCCCTCTTCATGTTGGCCTCAGCATCTCTAGTTTCCTTGGAAGTTCATCTCAAGTGCTATAACTTATGTGAATCCTTTCCTAATTTCATGTCCGGCCCTCCCATCCCACCCCTGAGCATTGGTGTCTTTGTCCCATAGAATTCTCTCATGTATTTGCATATTTATTTATTTTGTATATGTTATGTTATATGTGTGCATGTTGTTTCCCCAATTAGAAAGCCCTCCATGAGGGTAGGGACTATTTACATTTGTTTTACTTGATTTATTGAATGTCTTTCCCCTTTCCATATTCACCTGTGGAATTCCTACCAATCTTTTGAAGCCCAACTCAAAGGCCAAATCATCTTGGAATGCTTCCCAGATTTCCCCCTCAAATCTCAGAAAGCACTTTATTTTGCAACTTTAATGCAATATCATGTGGTATTACATAGTTTAGCTGGTTCTGTTAATGTCTCATTTCCCATTAGACCATAAGTTCCTCAAGGACAGAAACTGTCTTGTCTAAGCTTTATATTGCTTTGAGTCTAGCGCAGTATTCTACACACTATAGGTACTTAATATATGCATTTGTGAGGTGCAGGTAGAGAAGGAGTATGTTCCATGCATGGGGGACCACCGGTCCAAAGGCAGAGAGACAGAGATGGATTATCATGAGTGAGGAACAGAAAGAAGGCCAGTTTGGATGGATCACAGAGGGCAGGAAGGAGAGTAATGTCTTGGATCACACAACCATTCAGAGGCGAAGCGATCTCTGGGCTTTCTGACCCTTGCCCTTTCCCCCACGGTACATTGCTGACCAGCAGCAGTGGTGTGGATCAAGGAAATTTTTTGCTTTGCTCAGTAACTACTCCATCTGATCTGTCTTTTTGAATAAGGAATTGGAATCCATGCCCTTAGACTTCAAAGCTAGCGCTCATTGTCATACCACGAAGAAAGAGAGGGAGGTCTGAAATCTCTGCTCCCTTCAAAATTTTGCCATCCAACATTAGAATTCCTTTCAAAGAATTTCCTAGGTCATGTTTATTTCCTCTGTTGCCTAAGTTACTCTTGCTCACTTCAGGAAGGCTGGACTGGTATGTGCCACATTGTCAGAAACCTAGGTATTTACTAGGAATACACCTGGGCTCCCTATTTTTCCCTTCAGAAAAGGCAGTCTATAAACAAGCTACCTTGAATTTTAATCTGGTTTCTGCTATTTCCTATAGGTACGACCTTGGGCAAGTCACTTAGAATAATATCATAGAATCCTAGAAGAAAGCATCAGAGGCCACTCTTATCCAAAGCATTGATTTATTTTTCAACTTACCCAAAGAGTGGTGATCTAGCTTCTTTGTGTGCATACCTCTGGGGGCAGGTAATTCAAGACCTCCCTATTCCAGTTTTAAATAGCTCTAATCTCTAAGAAATCCTTAGTTTCTTGTGTGAGTTTTACCTTCCTCATTTCTAAGCTGAAGAAGCTAGATTAATTAACCGTGAAGATCCCTTTCAACTGTAAGTCAATCCTATGATCCTATTCTTCAGCTAGGTTGATAAGAGTGCCCCCAAATTCTTAGCTACCCATTCTGATCCTTCCCTCTTAATTGCCCTCCAGTTCCTGGTTTTTTTATGTCATTCTGTATGCCTTTCACAACTCCACTTAATTCTAGTCCCTTCCCTCTGTAAATTATTTCCGATTTATTTTGTATGTAGCTTTCTTGGTATATATGTGTTTATATATTGACTCTCTTTTAAATTGTAAGCCCCTTTAAGGCAGGAACTGTCTTTTGCCCTTTTTTTTTTTTTAGTATCTTTGATGCTTAGCACAGTGTCTGGCATATAGTAGACAATAAATGATAACTTATGTCTTCAATTTTCACAGGTTTTGCAGTCCATTTGTGACAGCAGTCCCACACAGCACAATTCAATAATCATTTATTGTTGTTGTTCATCCTTTGTTTTCAGAGAGGACCATTGACGTCACAGGGTGATGCCTTGACTCGTGAGTGAATTGGATTTCAGTGAGGCAGAGTTACGCAAAGGCATCAGATTCACTCTCTCTTCCAGAGTCATCAAAGTCCAGTGGCAAGACAAAAGTCAGGATGACGGGTCATGTCCCAGGATGCATTGGATGACCTTGGCATCTTTGATGTCTGATCATGATCTAAGTGTTCCAGCTCCTGCTTCAGCTACCTTCCTGGCCATTGGAACAAACCGTTCTCATCTACCCATCCCCAGGGAAAGTCTTTACATGCTTCAGATAGATGTCCTCCAATTCATTGATGGGTTTGAGGTCTGTCAATTACCCTCAACCTGCTTTAGCCAGTCAGCCCAGACAGTTTCCTGGGCTGCGTGGCCACTCAGCATGCTTCTTGGAGTCACAGATGAGAAAAGGCTTGACAAGCCCTCACACCAGACACTGGTTCTCCCTGAATGCCCCATATACCCCAGGCACTTATTAAGCACCTAGTACAAGTCTAGAGCAGAGTTTTGTGTTAGGGCTAGGAATACTAGGAGACTCTGCCCTCACGGAGCTTACATCCTACTGGGGGAGAAGATATTAAACAGAGAAGTAAATACAACATAAGTTCTGAAGGCAGAGAGCACCAACTTCTAGGGCAGCTTCAGGAAAGACTTTTTCTAGGAGGTGACAAGTTAGTTAAGCCTTGAAGAAAGCTAAAAATTGTAAGAGGCAGAAGTGAGGTCTCCAGGTAAAGGAACAGAAGAGAGAGACAGGATGCTGAGTGCAGTGAATAAGCTAGTTGGGCTGCAAATAGAATACACAAAGGAATCATGGGAAAAGTCTGGAAAGGTAGGCTGGAGCCAAACTGTGAAAGACAGGTTTACAAAATGACCTTACCTGTCAGAGGCATGATCATTATCAGAATTGTATAAATTATCTCACCAACTATGAATTCAGGCATTTGCCTGAAAGAGATAAATGATTTCCACTGAGCTCTATCTCTCCCCACCCTAAATTTTCACCTGTCAGCACCAGCTTCCTCCCTAGCAGTAGGGATAAGCACTGCTAGCACCACCTTGGCTTCTAGGGACATTTGTCTCCACCCATTCTCTTGGCCTTAGAGTGAGCCCAAGCCCTAGAGATTTTTGAAAGAGGTTTCCAAGACAAACCCAATTAGTTATGTCAAAGGCTGAGCCTGAATTGCCTTATGAATTACATTAGTAAACTAAGGAAAAACAAAACAAATTTCAAAAGCATATAAATAGAACAGCTTATAGAGCATAGAATTCTTTTCCTAAGGAAATTATAATGTAGCCATAGATTGGGTTGGTTGGTACAGATTATAGGACCACAGATACGGAACTAGAAGAGACCTCAGAGGTCATCCGCTCTAAACTCCTCATTTTATGGTTAAAGAAACTGAGACCTACGGAAGATGAGTGACATGGGCAACATCATACAGACAAGTAAACATCTGAGTCCAGTCAATATTCTTCTCACTGTACCAAAACTAACCTCTTTCCAATTCAATTCAATTCAGTAGACATTTGAGCATGTAAGCAGTGTCCTTGGAAAAAGTGAAAAACCACATAGTCCCTGTCTTCAAAGAGTTTCCTTATCTAATAACATAATAGACTATTATAATCTGATAATATTTTTCATGTTAACCTTGTCTGGAGAACCCTGTTTGTTGTGGAAGAACGTTCCCTATCTGACCCCAAAGATTCCTCCCCTAGGCTTCAGGCCACCAAGCTCTGAGACTGTAATTACCTCTTTCCGTCTTTTCGGGGACACCTCCATGGCCCCATGGAAATGCTTCCCTAGCCCATTTCTCCCTGTCCACGTGGTATTTTTGTTTTGCCAAATCATATTCACTGGCCATTTATTATGGCTGATTTGACCTTTGAAATGAAGTTTTGGTGCTAGGTTAGCATCTGGGCCTAGTGACCGCTCTTTGGGTGGTCAATGACGTGGACAATGGAAATGCAATTGGACCTAGAGTCAGAAGGCCTAGGACTGAATCCTACCCTTCCACTTAGTAGTTGTGTGACCTTGGGAAAAAACACTTTCCTCCCTGACCCTGAGTGTCCTCATCAGTATAATGGGGATTATAATATTTCTCCTACCTACTTTATGGGGCTAAAGTTGTAAGTAAAGTCCTTTTTATATAAAGCAGTATGTAAGTGCAAGCTATTGGAGACAGCATAGTACACGGGGAGTAACACTAGCTCTGAAGTCTGATCACAGGTTGAAATCTGCCTCTGATGCTTGCTAGCTGAGTGACCTTGAGCAATTAATTTTCTGGCCTGTAAAATGAAAGAATGAGACTATCAATCTGTCCATCAAGAAATATTTATTTATTTATTTTGAAATTTATTACTATTATTTTTTTAGGCAATTGGGGTTAAGTGACTTGCCCAGGGTCACACAGCTAGTAAGTGTCAAGTGCTTAGTCTGAGGCCTCATTTGAACTCAGGTCCTCCTGACTTCAGGGCCGGTGCTCTATCCACTGCGCCACCTAGCTGCCCCTTGGTAAATATTTATTAAATGCCTATTATGTCCAAGGCAGTGTGCTAAGCACTGGGAATATAAAGAAAAGCAAAAGACAATCCTTGCCTTCAAGAGGCTTACAATCCAACTGATTATATGGCATCTGAGGTCCCTTTCAGCTCTAACATCTGTGATCCTTTGTTTCTGGAGCCTCTCTGTACTCTCCAAGTTTCTTCTTATTTGGCAAAAACAGAGTCTTGGGGTGGCTAGGTAGTACAATGGATAGAGCACCAGCCCTGGAGTCAGGAGAACCTGAGTTCAAATACAGTCTCAAATTTACAGACTTACCAGCTGTGTGACCCTGGGCAAGTCACTAAACCCTGATTGTCACACACACACACACACACACACACACACACACACACACACACACACAAAATCTCCTCTTTTGTTTCCAAGTTTACACTTGGAACACACCCCAAATTGCCTTTTTTTTTAATCTAAAGGATGTGTCTAACTCTCAGATCACTTGCCCCAGAGATGACAATTAACCCCCAGGGTTGTTGGGGGGGGGCTTTGTATACAGAAATGTGAGCTACCACTATTGTCCTTGGTGAACACCTACCTCTTGCTCAGAAGACCAGCTCCACATCCTCCAGAATAGTTTTCCTTGGATGATTCATCACTCAGTTCCCCCTAGGGAATGGTTTCCAGAATCCCATCATTACATCTCCACAATATCCAAAAATGTCTTATACATACAGTAATAATAGCTAAAAATAATAGTCAAAAATGTTTCCAGGACAGCTGGGTGGTGCAGTGGATAGAGTATGGGGCCTGGAGTCAGAAAGACCTGAGTTCAAATCTGGCCTTGACACATACTAGTTGTGTGACCCTGGGCAAGTCATTTTACCCTCTTTGCCTCAGTTTCCTCATTTGTAAAATGGAGAAGGAAATGGCAAAACACTCCAGTGTCTTTGCCAAGAAAACCCCGAATGTGGTCACAAAGAATTGGACACAACTGAAAATGACTGAACACTACCAACAAAAAGGACCTACTTAAGTATTTGTTAACCACCCCTTCCCCAAACCTATAAGCTACATCCATACCCTACCTTCTTGCTGTTCCTTCCCTCCTTTCTGGAGGACAGGGACTTTCCTGATTGGTCTCCAGAGACTAAGGTTGCCTCCTAATAATTGGTTGATTGAGGGCCTGGGGTATATTCTTGTCAAAGGAACTGCCCTCCCCAAGGTTGAACAATGACCTGTGAAATAGCTTCACACACACACACACACACCCCCTTTTTTTTTTTTTAACATCATCTCTTCCTTATACTTTCAGATGGTAGAATAGCAAAGGTGAAAGAAGAGGATTTCTCACCCTCTTCCCCCATCAGGAGCAGCAATGGAGACTTACAATAGAAGTACCTGATAGTGGAAGACATACTTGTGTGTGACCTCACAGAGGAGTTCTTGGCCTTCCCATTTCCTAAATGCCTTCTTCTATCTTTCTGTTTCCTTTTTTTGAGCATAGATCATGGATTACTGAGCCTAAGAATGAACGTCCCCAGTCTTCTTGGGTCTTATCCCTGAATCTAAGAGTTTCTGAGCTTGAGCATTAAGCCCTTGCCAACAGAAGGAGAAGACTTCCTAAACAACCTGCTGCTTGGGGAAGAGAACTCCACCAGGAGGAACTTCCAGCTGAAGGACTGATAGCCACACCATGGCCAGCCAGAAGCTCTGAACTCTGATGACCCCCCATAATACTGTTGTGAGGTGCTCAAAGGTCCTAAGTAAAAGGGAAATAGTTATTGAATGGAAAATATTTTAATCTCCCCAAGTATCTAATGAGAGTAATGGTCTTTTTGAATGTTTTGCTTCCTGTATTTGTTAAAGTGCACCTGGGAGTCCTTTGCATCTTCTTGATGTAATAAATAAAGGTTGTCCCATGCATGGTATCCATATTGTATCTTGAATACCTTGCAAGTGGAGACTCTCTTACCCATGTGGAAGGAAAGCCCATGTATACTTAAGCTTCATTTTAGAGATTTCCCTGGAGTCTTTTACTATGGAAGAGCCAGAGAGAGAGAGAGAGAGAGACTGACCCCAAGATCAGTCTCCAAGATCACAACCAGCCAATGTGAGTCCAAAGTAATCCTGGAGGTGGTGAGAAGCTGCTGTATGGGTAACATGGCTAGCACTTTATAAAGTGCTTTCTCTACAACTGTGTAATGGGTAGGGCAAATGTTAGCACTATTTTGTTGTGGTTGTTGTGGTTTGCCCTTCTCAAAGAGAACCATGACATCAGGAAGATGATGCCATGATTTGCAAGTGAATTGGATTTAAGCAAGGGAGGGCTGTGCAAGGTCATCAGCCTCACTTTTGCCACTGGAGCCATCTGGGTCCAGTGGCCAAATATAGATCAGGACAACTGGAGATGGCCCAGAATGCAGAGGGAGACCTTGGCCTTTTGAAGCTAAGGTCTTTCCGAGTTCTTACTTTCACCATTTTATAGATGACAGAAAATGAGGTTCAAAGAGAATAAGTGATTTAGGACTTTAAGATTCAAAATGTGAAGCAACCTTAGGAATCATCTCCTGCAACCCCTTATTTTAGAGATGAACAAATTCAGTACCAGGGAAATGAATGACTTATTAAAGGTCACACAGGCAGCAAGTAGAAAAGTTGAGATTTGAACCAGGTCCTCTGACCCAGGGCTCTTGTTCACCATCACATGCTCCCTCTTGGTCACACAGATAGCTATTATTCCATCCTAGATTTGAACTGAGGTTGCATACCCATCAGGGGCCCTGTGATTACAAAATTCATGTCTGTGGCTCTGGCTGTCCCCTCTCCTTCCCCTCATCTTCTTTTCTTCTCCCCTTCTCTACTGTGACAACCAAGAGTTTTCCAAACACATATATAAAGGTTTGTATGTGTTTCAACAAAACACAGGCAACTCCTCTCCTCCCCCACCAACACACACATATTATGTGAACTCCAGGACTATAATCTCCAACGGGCCCCAAATGGTCTTTTTAATGCAGACAAAAACAACCTCCTGGGAGGCTTGGAAGTAATTTTTTTTCCTTGGCTTGGAATGAATTTTTACTTCATCAGCAAACGTCCATAGGCCCATGGAGACAATCATCTTATATTTACAGTATAAGCACACAGAGGCAGTAATTTATGTAGCTTTAACACATGTACAAACCAGCCAATATACCAGGCAGCAGGAGTCTCACTATTAATGGAATCTCTTCTGAGCAGTCCAATTTGCCTGAGTAATTTACACAGGGAAAAAAAAAATAATTTGTGGCTAAGTCTATCAAACACACATGGGCTTACATTACTTTCTTTAAAAACATATCTACACAAATCTACTGTGAACACGTGGGAGATGCTGGTTATTTTGCTAGGTCAATTGCTCAGCTATCAAATATCAGAAAACATTTTACTTGATGGACTTAAGAGAATAACAACCTAAGATCTTTCAGGAAATGGGAATGTCTCAGTCAAAAGGATTTGCTTAAACCTGAGAACACATAAAGGATATCTCATGGCTAGTATTTACACTAGGATATTAGGAAACAAGGATGAGCAGATTCATGAATCAGGATCATGTTTACAGTTCTAGAAACAACTGTAATCATTTGTTTATTTTAATTGAGATCTTCTTTAGTTTGTCCTAGCTATACCTGTCAGTAAGAGATAATGTGCTAATTCCTAAGCGTGTGTGAATTACACAAATGTCTTTTTCTGCTAGGAACCAAACCTATCAAACCTACCTATGTATTGTCATTAACAGTTCAAGTCTCAAGGTCCGGCTTACACAGGTACTATTTTTCACCAAACAAGACCATAAATAAGATTCTTATCAATAAATTTATTTATAATTATTCTCCATTTTGGAATCTTAGCCCAAATTCAGCTTTAGCCATGATATACTTGTAGCGAGTATTGGAATATTTCCCCTTCCCCCTCTTTCTGCCAATTGAGTGACTGGGAAAAATGAATGAGGTAAAGGCATATATGGAGATGTGAGGCTGGTGGTAACTGGCAAGGGTGGAAATAGGTGGTGGACCCTAGAGGCTTTTGCCCTCTTGCCTTGGAGAAGTGGCACTGAAAGATTAGAGAACCCTAGATAATCACCTTTGCCTTGCCTGAGAAACTTGGATAGACTGCTAAGCTAGGAAGAGCCATGAAGAATAACAGAAAGAGAGAGAGAGAGAAAAAAAAAACATACCTCCACACCAGTATATAGCAAAGAGCAGTGGGAGAAGATGAGACTTGGACAGAGGAGTTTTGTCAGAAAATCCTTCGTGTCCTGGATGGTAACAAATCCTATGGATTTATTTATAACATGGGGACAAATGATTATTCATTTTAGTATGGTTGTTTTGTTCTTTTCCTTGCTGTAATAAAAATTCTGTTTGTCAACTGTGTACTTGCATGTGAGAAGATGGCACCAGTATAGTAGGAGTACCATATCCTTTTCCAAGTGTCAGTCACCATCCAAGAGAAGCCAAGAAGAGTTACCTCATACAAGTCTCTGACACATGGGCGCATTATTAAACGGGCAAGACTACAGCTTTGCAATTCTGGTGAAGATGGAGAGGTCTGCAGCATAAAAATGGTTGAAGTGAAAGAATATCACTCATCAGTGGTCTTAGAGGAAGTGTGGAATGAGAATAGAGATCGTGTAGAGCGGTTCTACCATGACTTATCCTCTATTGTTCTCCATCACATATATAAAGTATATCAGTATAGCCCCAGTGTGGCATCAGATCCACTCATGTGAGCAGTATAGCTGGAGAGTGGCACTGATCCACAAGTATACCCAGGTTCTCCTCTCTGGGATAGGGATGGCTGCTCATCCTATCTTCAACCACTTTGTCAGGTCAGGGTGATATTTCCAGAGAGGTGACTCTAGCCATGGTCAGCCATTATAACTCAAACTCTCTCTCTCTCTCAGTCCTAGAGATTACAGGGGGTGGGGATAGGAGGGGGAGACAGAGGGAAAGAAAGGCAGAATACACTTGTATTACTCATCACTATAGCTTCTGAGTTCTAGCATTGTGCTTCTGATTTACACAAAATCATTCACCATGAAATTATTGACTCTTGTTTACATAGCATATGTGTCCTAGAAATAAAATGATTTAAAAATACAAATGATATCTACTTTAAATACTTGATACATTTTTTTTTTTACAAAAAATAATCCCCATTCACTACCATTTACAGTAATATCAATAGCAGACCTTTATGATCAAGGCAGTGAATTGAGATGTCTTTTTTTTTTCTTAGTAGCAAATGATGCAATAGATTTTCACCATTTCCCTGTAATTCAGAATAACACCTCTGCAAAGCAATAAATTATATTGAAATAAGTGTGGCATTTTTATCCTTTGTGGCAATAAATTTTGCTTTTGTGGCTCTTTTATCAATTAAATCTTTCCTTTCTATTACTCCTCCCTCCCATACTGAGTAAAAATTAAATCCTTAAACAAAAATACCTTAATACAAAGCTGCATAGTCTGGCAAAACTAATTCCTACTTTGGCCATGTCTAAAAATGCATGTCTCTTTTTGTATTTTAAGTTAATCACCTCTCTATCTGCAGTTGAGTGGCATATTTCATCTTCATGCTTTTGGGCTTATGGTCTATCATTTTGTTGATCAGAGTTCTAAAGGCTTTCAAAGTTGTTTTTCTCTATAATGTTATCGTTGTATAAATTATTCTAGTTCTGTTCATTTCAATCTGTATCAGTTCACAAAAGTCTTTCTAGTTTTCTCTGAAACTGTCCGTTTCATCATTTCTTACAGTACAATAATATTCCATTACTTTCCTATACCACAATCTGATTAGCCATTACCCCTTAAGAATATACTGCCTTAGTTTCTAATTTAAGCATACCACAAAAAGAACTGTTATAATTATTTTTGTACATATAGATCTTCTTCCTCTTTCTTTGACTTCTTTGGGCATACAAGCCTGGTAATGGTAGATGGTAGTGGCTAGATCAGAGGATCTGCACCTTTTAGCAACTTTTAGGCATTATTCTGAATTGCTTTTCAGAATGATTGGACCAATTCATAGCTCCACCAATAGTGCACTGACACCAGTGACTCTTAAACATAAATTACTTGATGATAAAGCAAAAGCAAGAATATTTATCCCATTTCCTTAAGAGAAGGCAAAAGCAGGAATAATCATAACATTTACTCAAGACACACTGTGTCTTTGTGGGAAAATGGGTGCACAGGTATAGAAACCCAATAAGAGGCAAGTCGTCAAGTACGGAAACCTACAAACCCAGGTAATTCATGACTCTAGATGGCAAACTTTGCTGTCCTATGTCTTTTTAATGAATAGTCTTTACCATATGTGAGTGGCTAAGCCAAACTGCCTCTCTCTCTGGCTCTGTTCTGGTTCTCACATCTCTCCTGATGAATTAAACCTCTTCTTGAGTATTTATGGGCATCTGAAGCAGTGCCAAACTCATTTAACACACAGCTACTCTTAGGAAGATGTTGAGAAAGTGTTATGTTCTTTCAGTGACAAGCATTTCCCATAAACCAAAGACCTGCCAAGCTCCTTAGATCTACTCTTGGATCTACTTTTTCCCTCATACTGCAGATAGGTGACAGAGGTATTCCAGCCTTTCTCCAGTCCACTCTTTAAATAGCAAGGAATTCTACTTTGTCCAAGGAGGTGCAAAGCCTGTCTTCTCCACTTTTTGTCAAACCTCAGAGGGCAGTAGAGGGCAGCCTGAACATCACTGTGGGTTTTTCCCCCATCAGGCTGTAGATGGTGCTGGAGAGCAATAAGCCAAAACATCTCCATGCAGCAATAGGATTCATCTGTTGCTTTTCTGATGAACCAACCAGTCAGCTCCCAGCAAAAGAATGACACTTTTCCAATCATCACAGCTCCCAGTAAGATAGCTGCAAAGCTTCCCTGTTATTCAGTTCTAATAGGCTTCTGTATTCTGTCTTCTCTAAGTAACTTTTCTTCCCTCCTGTGCTTCCCTGTTCCCAACCTCTCTGGTATTTCTCCTCTTCTTTTCTGCTCTTCTTTTCCTATTTCTCCTAATTTTACAAATCAGTGCTTCTTTATAAGAAGTGACCCATCTCTAACTTACAATGTAAAACTTGAAATGCTCCACCCTTTTATCACGTAAGAGTCCATTAGCCAATACATAAGCTTCCCATAGTTTCCAAACAGTTCTTTGATTTATAATTTTTCAGTTATAGCCTTCAAACCTCTGAAAACAGCCTCATGCAAATAAGCTTATGAACCACAGTGCCTTTTATCCAATCACTATCTCAGTCATTGCTCAGCCTTCAAAAAGTTTATCTCAGTATCTTTAACTGAGTGTCAGTTCTTTTTCAGTTTGTCAAAACAGCTTGTATCTCACCTCAACATTTTATCTTAAAGGTTATGTTTCTTTTCAAGTTGACTTCTTATCAGCTTTCCTTATACAAATGTTCTTTTCCTTAACCTTTCAATAAATAAAATGAATTGAAAGAAAGATATGGTAATGGTATAGCTAGATTAGAGAGTATGCACCTTTAAGGAACTTTTTAGGCATAGTTCTGAATTGTATTCCAGAATGATTGGACCAATTCATATCTCCACCAATAGTGGTGGAAAAAGACATATGACAGAACTAGAAGGGAGGAAGCAATAGCAAAATTCTGAAAAAGACTGGATTCTGGTCTTTCAGAAGAAAAATACCTGGGTTTGGGGTTTGGGGTGGTTGGGTGACACAAAATACCGAGCCATCTCTCATTGAGAAAGAACACTGGCTTGGTAGTCAAGAGACCTGAGTAGTTCCAGCTCAGCCAGGCTGCCTGATCCTGAGAAGGCAATGCCTAAATGGACATTTCCCCCACTGTCCTATATGAGGCTCTTCCTGATTGCTAAAAATCCCTTACAGCTCTACTGTTTTATGGTTTTAAGAACTTTGGCAAACTGTGTTCCTTTCCCATCAGAATGCCATTGGGCTCAAAAGAGCTCAGAAGAGGGGAGGCCACCAAGGCTGACTGGAAGACTTGGAAAAATATGTGAAAAGGACAGCTGAACAACTCTTCCTGAAGAGATATCCCCTTCACAGACACTCCCACCCTTCACAGACTCTATTTCATTGTTTTCATAGCAAAAGGAGGTTTTAAATGCTAAGCCTCTTGGTAAACAGAACAGATTGCCAGGAACTCCTTCATTCTGAGGCATAAAATGCCTCCTATGAGATTCTTTCTTAACAGCAGTTTTTCATAGAAGGAAAAGAGATAAGCACTATCCTGAAGAGAGGTATATGTAAAGAGGTGCTGGGGAGAAGGTCACAGAAAAAGGACCTTGGAGGCTTGTATTAACACAAACGACATTTCTAAAGTGTTTTCTTCGCAACAACCTTATGAGGTAGGTACTAGTAGTATGACCATTTTACAGATAAAGAAGCTAAGGCTCAGAGGGGAAGGAGTCACTTATTCAATGACATGGAGGTAGTATATGTGGGAACTGGGGCATCAGAGTCCAAGTCTTGAGAGTCCAGGTTTAGTATTCTGTCTCGTAAACTGTGCTGTTTGGTGTGGAGAAGGGGACATCTGAAACAGGAAGACCATATAATCACTTTCTGGGGCTACCATGCCCTGGAACTACTAAAACAGAGAATTAATGAAGGGACATAGACTGGGGCAGCTCAAATTGTTAAATTTTCAGCATAAGCATTTACACCTAGGATATTGGTAAATGATACAAATCAGAGCTTGGTTTATTTTGTAGATTGTTAAGAAAGTTATTGAGAAAATGTTAATAAGACAGATTATTTGTGTTAATGTTGCAGATTTCCATATCTATCTATCTATCTATCTATCTATCTATCTATCTATCTATCTATCTATCTGTCTGTCTATCTATCTGTCTATCTATCTATCTTGGAGAGCTGGTTGTTAAACATTTACCCAATACATCCCTGGATACCAGGTATTACTTTTAGTTTGTTACAGCATCTCATCTACTTCCTTGGTATATGCTCCTAGTGAGAAGTCTTCATTCATAACACTAAGAAATGATGTAATGAAATTATTAGTAGCACTGTCATAATGAATTTCTAATAAGAATTCTTCATTTGCTGCACTGAAATGCCAGGTAATGATTTTATCATTATCATGATTATCATATCATCATCATTATCATTCCCACACATTTGGAATGAGTCAGTGAATAAATGAATTAATGAATGAATAAATGAATAAAAAAAATTCATTTGGTCTTTTCGCAGTGGGCAAAACAGAGATTAACAGCCCCTATCCTCAAGGAACCTACATTCTAATAGAAAAAGACCATGTGCAGAGGGGAGCAATGACCAGGAGTGTTTTGATCTGGGATGTTGAGTGGAGTCACAAAGAAATACTTTACCAGGAAAGGTAGTGTTTATTTTATTACTATACCTGATGGTAGAGGTAGAAGGGGGTGGGAGGAAATGTTATCAGTGCGGTGTCAGCATAAAGATGACCAGAGAGTAGTGTACTGGGGTAGAGGTGTTTAGATATGGTCAACTCTCACCAATTAGGAGCATAGGGTGCCTGGGCAGGAACTAGAACCTAAGGTCCCATCATTCCATTAACAAATTAAGTACCCATAGGGTTAAATAACTCTGCTCTTTTATCTAAGGGGAATAGAAAGAGTAGTAGAAACTTCCATAGGAGTTCTCTCATCCTGCTAACATTCATCAAAGTTCATTGGAGTACCAAGGATAGCCTCCTGACCTCAATTTGAGAAAAACTAAGCCAGTCCTAGCAGCAAGTTGACATACATCCAATGCCTTTGAGCCAGAGGACAGAGAACAGTTTCCTCAGATATGAGGTTACTTCTTTCAATTTAAAGTCCCTAGCCACTAAGATCAGGACTGAGTGAGTGAGCAAACATGGACCACTGCTCTCTCATTCACCAATGGCCTCAATGGAATGTTATCCCACCCCATCCTTCAAGATCCATTTCCATCTCTACTCAAAAGCCTCTATTCTTTGAATACTTTTTTGTTATTTTGAACTCAACCAATTAATATGAACATAACATGAACATTTAATATGAACAAGTAATATGAACATAATATGAACATTTCCATATGTAAAGAAGACCAGAAAAAGAAATTATGTATTAGACTGTAAACTTCATTTATGGAAAGCTTGTTTTGTAAAGTATGTAATAAATCCAATGTTAGTTTCACAGCTATCCTGCTCATCTGTGACTCCCTCTATTTCTTGCTTCTGTTCTTCTCCAAAAAGCTTTTTGAAAAATCTCCTGTTGCTTGATGCCTCTTTATATCACAATCATTTCACTCATTCCCACTAAATTTTCCCACACCGAATTTTCTCTTATAACAAAGAGGGGAAGGGCACAATCATTTATTAAGTGCCTACTATACACCAGGCACCATGCTAAGTGCTTTATGAATATTACTTCATTTGATCCTCACAGCAACCCTGCAAAGTAGGGGCTACTATTATTCTCATTTTACAGTTGAGGAAACTCAGGCAGAGGTTGAGCACAGTTCAGACCCGTCTGAGAGTGATTTTGAACTCAGTCCTTTCTGACTCCAGGCTCAGTGCTTTATCCACTGTGCTGCTTAGTCATCTAGGAAAAACAATTAATTAAGTACAGTTTTCCAGTAAAGCAACCATATCTGACAATGTATGCTAGAACTCCCAGTGACCTCAAAAACCATCTAGTCCAGCCCCATTATTTTACCAACGATGAAACTGAAGCCCAGAGAGAAGAAGAGACTCATATAAGGTCACATAGGTAGAAGCATCAGGAATTTAAACCCAGGTCCTTTGACTCCAAAGACAGTGTTCTTTTTATTGCTCTAGGTTGTCTCCAACTCCCTCACTTCTTTATCACTGAGGAAGGAATGTGTTTGAGGACTTCAAAAAATGTTTTTTTCTGATGCCTTTTGTTTTTAAGTCACAATTAGCTCTTTTTTGAAGGCATTTTGTGGGCATGTACACACATGTGTATACACACACACACACACACACACAGAGACAGCTTTCCCTTGTAGTAAAGACAATAGAAGCAAAACCAACTGACCCAGGGTATGCTCTTACCTTTCTACCAAAAGGAAGTAGGCACATTTAACTTTTTCTGATAGGCCAGGTCAGAAATAGCTTTGCTGGGCTTCGCATAGGCCTGGGGACTAGGACTGGGTCTTCTATGCAGAATCAACCAATGAATGCTTGTTAATGGAATACTATTCAATGGACAGAGTTGAATTGAATAAATGAAATTTAATCAGGCAAACTCACATAGGGACCTGTAAATTTATCGAAGGGGGAAAGAGTACAGTTGACCACTGATTTCTGGGCTGTTTATTCTCCTTGCTATAGAAAGTCCTTCATTCTTTCAGCAAATATTTAGCAAATTCTTTGCTGGGTAGGGGAGGGAAGAAGAGGCAGAGATGAAGTATACAAAGAAAATAAAACATGGCCCCTGCCTCAAGGGGCTTGCAATTTAGTTGAGAAAACTGGACCTATAAAAGGTTCAACAATAGTGTAAGTTAAGGATAACAATACCAGAGGTATCACACAATGACATACAATTGTCAAGCTAGTGGAAGAGATAGTGCTGTGAGCTAAAAACAGAGAAGGCTTAGGATTGGTGGAATTGACGATGGAAGGCTTTATGAAAGAAGGAAAAGACAACCTGGACTCCAAAGGATGGGTAGAATTTGATTGTCAGAGAGAAGTGGGTAAGCAAAGGCAGTGAAAATAAAGGAAAACACAAAAAAAAGGTTGAGGGGTTGGAGAGAGGGAAGGCATTGAGGAAAATAACCCCATTGAAGTGGAGGGTTTGTACTGGAAAGAAACGAAAGGTTAGATTGGAAAGGGAGGTCGGAGATAGACTTTGGAAATCCTTGAATGTCTAGATCAAGAAAGCAATCCTGAAATGCCCATAGACCAGCCCCATGTGTACATTCCAGCTAAGCACTAGACATTCTTGTCTCTGAAAAGCAGCAGCAGCAGCGGCCCATGGGCCTCATCAGTCCCAGGGTTATGGTATGCACATGGAATTCTCCCAGCCAGCTGGAGGGGTGATGTCACTCCTGAACAGGAAGGCCATGGCGACTAGCAGCTGCTGACCAGAATCGCCAAGGACATGAAAGGAAAAGCAACAAATAAATAATTGACCTTTGTCAGGGTCAGGTGGGGTAGACTGGGTAGAACAAGGAAGAAGAGAAAAGAGAGAGCCAATATCTCCCCCACCTGCCCCCAATAATCTCTATACTTGACAGCTCAGCAATTTAAGGAAAACGATGGTGCAGGGAGCTTAAAGCAGGGTCTAGCAAGAAGCTTTTCTTCCTTCCCCTTCACTCCTTCTGCTCCATAGCATTCAGCACCACTGAGAAATGAGCCATGCATCACTGACATCCAGAGACATTTAGTAAGAGTACAATTGCCTCAAAATTTTTCAGGGGGTGATTATTTAACTTTCAGTCAGTCGGTGGCCAGAAGTGGAAAGAGATTGCTAGTTAGACTGTTCAGGGCCATTCTTCTAAAATCCCAACCTAAGCAGGCATCTAGGAATGGAGAGAAATTCTGGAGTCCATCCTCTCGAACCTACCTCATATCCCATCTCCCAAGGTCAGAGGTAATATGGGAGAGTGAAAAGATCAATGGATTTGAAGTCAGAAGACTTGGGTTCAAATCTGATACTTACTGCGTGACTTTGGGCTTAGTTTCCATATCTGTAAAATGAGGGTTTTGGACCAGATGGCCTCTAAATTCTTTTTCAGGTCCAACTCTACAATCCTATGGTTGTCTGGACAATTCTCAGTCAAATTTTCGTCCTCTTCCCAACCCCTATTCAGCTGGAAACCATGAGGAGAAAACTACTTTCAACCCTTCTTGCACCCAATGCTGGCAAGATTCCTCACCCAAGATAAGGCTTATCGATGTTCGGCAGATTCCCCACTCAGTTTAAAGGTACCCTAATAACTTAGGTGGTGCAGTGGATAGAATCTGGGCCTGGAGTCAGGAAGACTCATCTTCCTGAGTTCAAATCTGGCCTCAGACACTTACTAACTGGATGACCCTGGGCAAGTCACCTAACCCTGTTTGCCTCAGTTTCCTCATCTGTCAAATGAGCTAAAAAAGGACATGGCAAACCACTCCAGTATCTTTGCCAAGAAAATTCCAAAGAGGGTCATGAAGGGTCAGCACAACTGAAAAAAAATGACAATAATAATTTAATCAAGCAAACCAAAAAAGGTCTAATACACTAGGTAGCCACAAACTGGTCAGTCCATTCAACTACCTTCCATTATATTTGTTTTCCCATTCCTTTCATTGGTATTTAAGGAGCTAAACTTCTGGTTCTCACCTTAAGCTGAGAAAGTACATTCCCAAGATGTCAAGTGTAAGAGATTGTAATGAGGAAAGAGGCCAGACTTCACCAGGCAACCAGAATGGTTTGTCACAGAATTGCAAAGGTGGAAGGAAAGGCAGGGATTCAGGCCAGAGATTTTCAGTCCTTTCTGTGAGCATAAAGGCTCCTTTTGGCATTCAGGTGAAGCCAGTGAACCCCTGCTCAGAATCATGTTTTAAATGCATAAAATAAAATACATGCTATTTCAAGGGAAACCAATGATATTGAAATATAGTTGTCACAATATTTTTAAAAAGCCAGCTAAATGCAAGGACCCTTGGTTAAGAACCCCTGATTCCATCCCTTCTGCAATATCCCTGATCATCCTGCTTCTGCCTTCAATGGTGGGGAAATTGCTGTTTCTTGAGGAAGCCTAATTCACTTTGGGACAACTCTCATTGCTAGGAAGCTTTTCCTTTCATTACACTAAAATATGTTTTTTCTTAACCTTGTATCCATTGCTACTAGGTCTGCAAGGACTCTGACACAAGTTTTCACCCCATGTTGTTTGGGCAAAGGTTCACAGATTTCCACCAAATTATAGTGCTATGCTTCTATCTGGATGCCTGCTAAAGACCTTGTATTGAAGGCCTTGGTAGATGTTAAGAGTTGCAGAGAAATTAGTAGAATTTTCCCCCATGGAGTATAGTGAAGATTGAGTCAGAGGTCTTACAAAGATCTGCTGTTTCAGGATGTCTGCCTTGCCTGAGATTTCACCCAAACACCCTTGTGATTCTACTCTTTGGCCTACCCTTAAAATTGAATCCGTTAGGAGGAACCCTACTTGTCATTAGCTTTTATAAACTTGGTGAGCTCTTATAACCTCGGCCCCAGAAAAACACAGTCTCTTCCCCAGATCACTTAGGTAGCTGCCCACACATAAGAATCACAGAATAGTGAAGTGCCGTTGGAAGAGAACTTTGTCATGATCTAATTCTAATCCACCATTTCATAGACAAGAAAACAAAAGCCCAAGGAGAAGTCATTTGTCTAGGTTCTCCTAGTTCCCCTGACTCACCACCAGTAGTGACACCTGAAATGCAGAATCTTTGACCTCAAATGTCATGTCACTCCTCTGCTTAAAAGCTTGGCACGGCTCTCTCCACCTTTCAAAAGGTAAGTCCTTAAACTGACATGAAAGGCCTTCTCCAAACTCATGCTTTACCACACTTCACGTGGTGGAGTGGAAGGAACTTGAGATTGGAATCAATGAATCTGGGTCAAATCTCGGCTCTTGTATTTACTATGTGACCTTGGTAAAGTCACGTAAGTGACTACTGACTAAATGACCTCTAAGGTTCCTTCCAGTTCAAAATTCTGAACTTAGGAGGCTACCCAAATTCAATTACTCATTGTCCTACAAGAGCAAATCAGGTTTCATACTTCAACACCTTTCTTCAGGATTTTTCAGCTGGAATGTCCTCCCCTCCTATACCCATTTGTTGAAATCCTGCTTGCTTGGACTCACAGTATCAATGGCACAGTCAAGTGAGCAAGGGTCTAGCATACTATTGCTATAAAAGGATCATGGATTTACAGCTGGGAGGAACCAGAGAGGCCATATAGGCCACCCCTGCCATTATACAGAGGAGGAAACAAGTGCAGAGAGTTAAGTGCCTTGATCAAGGTCATATAAATAGTAAGAGACAGAGCTGGGATTGAAACCCAGATCCTTTGACTCCAAATCCTTGGGACCACTCTGTATTTATAGAAACATTCTCCACCCCAGGTTCAGATTATTGCTCTGGGCTCCATTTTAGAACTCTTAGGTAACCCACTGGACTGGTTAAGTCTGTCACCTTTGATTTCATCCTAATTACAGCTAGCCCAGATTAGTTTGAATAATAAATCCTCTGAAGTGGTCTTACTATTTGAATTAGGGTTGTTTGTTTCCATTGAGGTGGAACCAATGATCACATTTTATACAATTGTAACTTTGAATAGCACAAATTCAAATATATGTGACCACTTTGGGGGTGATTCATAATTCATATTAATTAGGACCTAGATATATTTATAAAGGGGAGGTATCACCCCACCCCCAAAACTCACCCATCCCACCTCAGCTGATGTAGTCACAGGATTTTGTCAGTGATGATGAAGCTTTAATGTGGTAACAAGATGTTAAATTAGGTATAAAATCACAGCCATACCTAGTGATTCATTTACAAAGTATGTCCAACCCTGATTGAGTTAGAAGGAACAAGAAGATTGGCTGAACAAATTTGTTATGCAGGAGGAGGAGTTAAAATAGCTAAGCCCTACATTGTTCATGGTAGTTAAGACATGAAGAAGTTGTGGAATAAGAGCGAGTAGGAAAGAGGGAATCTCTATCTCTCTCTCTGTTTCTGTCTCTCTCTTTGTCTCTTTATTCCTGTCTTTCTCTGTCTCTGTCTGTCTGTCTCTGTCTCTCTGTATATCTCTCTCTGTCTCCTTTCTCTCTCTCTCTTTGTCTCTCTCTGTTTCTGTCTCTCTTTCTCTTTGTCTGTCTCTGTCTCTCTGTCTCTATCTCTGTCTGTCTCTGTCTTTCTCTGTATATCTCTGTCTCTCTTTCTCTCCTTCTCTCCTCCCCTTCTTAAATTAATTTATTAAATTCAACTTGAGAAAAGGAAGAAAGTAGATGAATGGAGGGCTCTACTTTCACCTTCTTCATCCCCCCTCCCTACCTTGCAGGACTGGCCTTCTTGCCTTGTATATTACATCCCTGCAAAGGCAATTGATAGAAGAGGGTATGGAGCTGCCAGCCATGTTCACAGGTCCTGCCTGCAGCAAAGCTAATGATGGTGCTTACGTCAAGACCCCTCAGAGCTCTCCACTGATCATTGCTTGTCTTCTCTAACTGTCAAGCACATCTGAAAAACTCTCCTTCCTCTGGGCTACAGACACGTGGCAAGATGCATTTAGGCAGGAGCTGGGCCATTGTATTTCTGGGCTGGGGGCGGTTTAAGGAAGTCAGTCTTACCCCAGCTCCTTCTCCTACTGCCTTCTGACACACCACCTCAGTCATTCCAGTTCCAGAAGTGGCTGCATGAGTGAAGAATTATTTCTCAGCAGTGTTTGACAAGGGTCCCTATGGCATGCTCAGATTGCTATATGAAGAAGGTATGAGAACTAAGCCCAGGAGTGTAGAGCTGTCAAGTGCACAGCCATTGACTACAGGCACCTGATTCAAGGTTTGCAGAGTTTTCTGATCACTAGGTGTGTCTTTCTCCAGCCTGAGGATTTTCTCTAAAAACAAAAAGCATTTATTTGTGATTAAAGACGGTGACTTAAAGACAATAAAGACTAATTTCTTTTATTCTAGGTCTCTTCTACTCTATCACACAATAATGAAGAAAATGGTTTTATGGGAAATAGGCACTATGATAAGGGAGAATTACCATAGGCATAGTAGATGACCACTGATGGGGTGCTTGGGTGCTTGTGTTTGGGTGCTTGTGCTTGGACCCCAATTTCTCCCTAGCCTCAAAAACACTATCCCTGACAGTTTCTCCCCAGCCCAAGGATACTGTGCCTGGCAATTACTCATGAGTGGGCCCCAGCAAGACCCTTATCTCTTTCCCTGGTGCAGTTACAAACAGCACCTGAAGGAATTATTAGTTTGAACTGGCTTTGCACTGGGTCATAAAGACATTCTTACCCACTGGACTATCTATACTACCACCCTACCTCATTATCTACATCCTGGACTCCTCATTATTTGTATTCTAGATTTAAGACGTATGTATACTCTCTACATCTATCTTGTCAAACAAGACATGGATTGGTGGCAGACTGGACAGTTACCCCTGTAGTTAACTTAGTGACATAGCAGGCCTAAAACCACACCTCCATGTGGCCCCCTTGTGGGCTTTTCACAGTGAACTCTGGGTAAAACGCCTGTGCAGTAGGTACAAGAAGTGCGTGTTCTTTTAAGAACTGACTGCTCCTTAACCACTCCTTAATCCCACCCTGAATCCCCTAGTTAGCATATTTGGCACATGTTTTATTGTATTTTATCCTATATAAACTTTAACTGTACCACTCTAAGGTTGCAGGATCCTTAAGAATCCTTGCCTGCTGAAAAGCGTAACAATGAATTTTTTGCCAACTTGACTTGAAGAATGCTCAAGTCTGTTAATTCATTCCAGACGATCCCGTCGTGTACTTCAGTCTTTGAGGGGTCACAACCTCTCAAACCACAACAACCACCAATGTAGAACATTTTGAGAGTACAGCTGGCAAGACCTTCTGCTCCCAAATATCGAAACTCACTTCCTTTGATGCCGCTATTAAGTGTACCTTGGCTCTGACATACACACACAGACATATGCATGTATGTGTGTACGTGTGTGTATGCATGTGCATGTGTATGTATGCATAGTGTGTACTGTCTCCCTTCCTAGCACACAGATTGGTATCTGATTGATCATTGATTGACTGATTATATAAATTTGTATGTGTATGCATAGTATCCATATGTCCCCTGATAGAATGGAAGCTCTTTGAGGCCAGAGACTAGCTCACTTTTGTGTTTGTACATCCAGAGCACATGGTTCATATTAGGCACTTACAAAATGTTTGTTAACTTTTTGGCGTATCAATTTAACTTCAGTTGCCTTTTCTGTAAAATGAAGACTGTAATACCTGCAGTAAATACCTACACAAAAGTCTCATAGGGTTGTAAGAAAAGTTCTATGTAAGTAGAAAACGAGTCAGCATTGTAGTTCCATTTCTTTGAATCCCAAAGGCTTTCTAATCTTTCAAAGTTTCCTTTAAGAATGTACCTCATTGGATGTCCATCAACTGGGGAATGGTTGAACAAGTTGTGGTACGTGAATGTAACAGAATACTACTGTGCTATAAGAAATGATGACCAGGCAGACTTCAGAATGTATGGTCTGATGCTGAGTGAAGTGAGCAGAACCAGGAGAACATTGCACACAGTAACAGCCACATGGTGCTATGACTAACTTTGAAAGACTTAGCTCTTCTCAGCAATGCAAGGATCTAGGACATCTCCAAAAGTCTCATGATGGAAAATGCTATCCACATCCAGAGAAAGAACTGTAGAGTATGAATGCAGATTGAAGCATACTATTTGCTCTTTTTTCCTTCTGTTTTGTTTTGTTCCTTCTTTCTTGTGTTTCCTCCTATTGGTTCTAATTATTCTTTACAACATGACTAATGTGAAAATATGTTTAATAGGAATGTATATGTAGAGCCTATATTAGATTGCTTGCCATCTTGGCAGGGGGGGAGAGGAGGAGAAAATTTAAAACTCAAAAGCTTATGGAAGTGAATGTTGAAAACTAAAATAAATTAATTAATTTTAAAAAAGAATATTCCTCATTCTTTAAACTTTAGTTATCAGTTAGCTCTTTTAGCTAGGATTGGCTAAGAGTCAATTGAGGGTAAGAATGCAATTCACAAAATAAATTTGAGTTATAATAATATATACCTGATCTCAGTTGACCCTCACAACAATTCTATGAGATAGGGAAGACTGTACTGAAGCCAACTCAAACCTTTCCAGAGCTGATTGTTAAATTTTATGTGTGAGCATTTATGTCTCAGAAATTGGCAAACAAGACAAATCAGAGCTTGAATTATTGTTTCAATGATTGTCTAGATTTAAGAAAGTGATGGAGAAAATGTTAGTAACGCAGATTAAACTTACAAGTGTGTAATGGGTACATCTCTTCCCCTCCCTTCAGCTGATTATTAAACATCTACCAGCGTAGCCCTAGAAGTAAGCATTACAGGTATTGTTATTTTTTTACATTTTACAGATGAAGGAATTGGGGCTCAGAAGGTGAATCATTTCATCTGGCAAATCAAGTCTACATAGTGTCAGAGGGGAAGGATTCAGGTCCAGGTCTCTCCTGACTCCACTACAGCATTCTTTTGTTATTCAGTTGTTTCTGTCATGTCTGACTCTTCATAACCCCATTTGGGGTTTTCTTGGTAAAGATACTGGAGTGGTTTGCCATTTCCTTCTCCAACTCATTTTATAGATGAGGAACTGAGGCACACAGGGTTAAGTGACTTGCCCAGGGTCACCTAGATATTAAGTGGCTGAGGCCATATTTAAACTCATTAAGATGAGTCTTCCTGACTCCAAGCCCAGTGCTCTATCTACTGTGCCACCTAGTTACCCATTCTTTTATAGAGCCTTTCAACCTAATGTTAGCTGACATTTGTGTAGTAGTCAAAGGTTTACTAATCAGGCTTTAAGCTCAGACAAAGAGGGGGAAGAAGCCAAAGCAAGCTTAGGAGTTGGCTTTGCCAAAGGGCCTTTCTGGATATGAGTCTGCGTTTCCTGCTGGAGATTTCTGACTTCATTCAGGAGAGCTGCAGTGAGACCCCATTATAACAGGGCTATCAGGGAACAGGACCAATGGCACAGTAGAGGCCATTTGTGCTCCAGCAACCCTTCAATTCTACAATCTGTACTATAATGGAGTTCTATAGCTTGGTTTGAAGGGCTCTTACACAGAGGAAAGAAGAGATTTTATTCATTCTATGCTCCTGCAGAAAACCAGACTAGGACCAAAGAGAAAATTATGGGAGAAAAAATTTTGGCTTAATGTAAGTAAATTCTTGGTTCAGTAGAGAGAAACTGGGTACTGACTCTGGAGTCAGAGGATCTGGGTTTAAGTGCTACCTCTGAAGATTATTATGAGTGTGAATTTAGGTAAGTCATTTAACTTTCTTAGGACTCAGTTTTCTCAGTTGTAAAATGAAGATATTGTCAATTGGAGAATGGCTGAACAAGTTGTGTTATATGATTGTGATGGAATACTATTGTGCAATAAGAAATGGCGAGCAAGTGGATTTCAGAAAAACTTGGAAAGGCTTATATGAACTCATGCAAAGTGAACTGAGCAGAACCAGGAGAACATGGTATGTAGTATCAGCAACATTGTGTGATGATCATCTGTGAAGGACTTAGCTCTTAGCCATACAATGATCCAAAACAATTCCAAAGGACTCATGATTGACAATGCTATATACCTCCAGAAAAAGAACCACTGGAGTTTGAATGCAGATTGAAACGTTGTTTTCACTTTATTTTTTCATGGTTCTTTTCTTTTGGCTTTTACAACATGACTAATATGGAAATATGTTTATATGATTGTACGTACATAACCTATATCAAATTGCTTACCATCTTAAGGATGGGGTGGTGAGGGACGGAGGGAGGGAGAAAATTTAGAACTCAAACATTTTTTAAAAAAATGAATGTTAAAAATCATCTTTACAGGTAATTAGAAAAAATAAAATATTGTTTTTAAAAAATGAAGACATTGAGCTAGATGGCTTCCAAGTTCCCTCCAGAGCTAGGTCTATGATTCTATAATTTCTGATTTCATTGGTGTGGGGAACTCCTTATGTGGAAGCTTTCCTCCACTCATGTAGATTGGCACCTAGTCTATAACTTAACATCTTAGAGAACCGCCTCTCATCGAATAGTTAAATGTCATGTCTATAGATGCTCAGGAGTATGTATCAGAGGTGGGACTTAAGTCAGGACCTCCTGACTCTCAGACTAGTCATCTATTATGTAATGCTAACTTTTAGGTCATATATTTAGACTAAAACTAGGAACTTTATAACTTTCCAATTATATCTGCCTAACAATAGAATGGGTTACCCTGTGAGATTGTGAGCTCCTATCATTGCAGATATTCAAGAAGGGGCTGGATCAATCTAGTAGGTATTCTTTGCCAAGCTACGTGTAAGTGACCCACACAGTCACAAAACTCTGGTCTTGTGCAAGGAACATGTGATTTCACTAGTTTCTAGGACCTCTGTGATATGATCTCCATCCATCTCTTCAATTGGACATTTCACTCAAGAGCCTCCTGGTTTGGAAATAATCAGGGCCCCTTTCTCCCTAGCAGTTTGCTGTTTCTGATGATACCTGTTATACAAAGCTTCTCAAAGAACAAGAATCAAAGAGACAATTAACTGTTGTCTCACGCTGCTCTCTGTGCCAGAAATACCCACTTACCACTTTTCTGCCAGTCAATGTTTTACCTATCCTTCAAGATCCAGTTCATGTGCCACTCCTCTTCCCTTCCCTTCCCTGATCTCTGAAGTGATGAATGAATGAATGAATGAAAAAGCATTTATTAAGTGTTTGCTTCAGGATGACCACCTAGTACTGACCCCTTAGCATTTACGTTCCTCTTGTTCACTTTGCATATTCTAATTTTAATTATATTTATCTATAAATATCTGTGATAATATCATTGGATTGTAAGTGCCTTTAGAGTAGGGACCATATCATGTTTATATTTCTATCACTTCTAGTGCTTAACACAGGGGTCATAGGAGGTTGAAAGTATGAACGAACTAGACTTTTAAAATATGTATTACATGTATACGGATGTATATAGTGAGTAGATCATCTATGGGATATTTACAGAAAGGCATGGAGATATGAAGACATGTCACATACATGAGGGAGAGTTCTTATCCAATAAGATATAAATCCATCATAGTATCTACTTGATTGCGTGTGTGTATGCACAATACATATATTTAAATTCAAGTAGCTTGATGCAAGCAAAGTCCATTTGGATTTAAGTGAACTGACTTCCAGGATGTATTGTCTGACTTTATTTATCACATAATTACTGAACTCTACAGTAGCACTGGGGATACAAAAATGAAAAAGAAAAGGCATTCAAGACACTGAAAGGGATGGTCTTTCATGAACTATTCAAGACAGCATCCCATATTGTCATTGGTCTTCTTTGGGGCTGAAGAAAAAAAAAATTATCTGGGAGTAGAAGATCCTCAGGGTTTCTGGCCAAAACAGAAACAATTGCTATTTACATTCATTCTGAGCTTCATTCTGAGGCCCAAACAATGACCAAGATGAGTCTTCCTGACTCCAGGCCTAGCACTCTAGCCACTGCACCATCTAGTCTATGGGGGAAGGGAGCATCTCATGAAACTCATTCTGATCTGAAGTATATAAAGGAAGATTGAAGACAGACACAGAAGCATAGACACACACATAAACACAAACACACACACATTTGGTATAGAAATACATCATACTCAAGAGAGAAACAGTTTGGGCCTGAGCTGGAACTGAGGAATTTTAACTAGAAAATACATTTAAGAAGTTCAGATACAGTTGGTAGGGAATAGTTTCCTTTGATACCCATTATTATGCAACTACAGTTAATCAGTCAACTGGCATTTATTAAGTTTGTACTATGTGCCAGGCATCCTGCTAAGCACCAGGGATACAAAGAAAGGAGGAGGAGGAGGAGGAGAAGAAGAAGAAGAAGAAGAAGAAGAAGAAGAAGAAGAAGAAGAAGAAGAAGAAGAAGAAGGAGGAGGAGGAGGAGGAGGAGGAGGAGGAGGAGAAGAAGAAGAAGAAGAAGAAGAAGAAGAAGAAGAAGAAGAAGAAGAAGAAGAAGAAGAAGAAGAAGAAGAAGAAGAAATAGTCCTTATTCTCAAGGAACTCAAAGTCTATTACCTTCAATCTTATTTTTTGATATTCACACATGCTATTTTCCCCTGTGGATAAACCTTAGAAAATTTCTATTGGTGATAGAAATAAAAAAGACAAGAGGGGACAAGTTTTCTTATGAATATCTCTACAAAATATAAAAATGATGGACTCTTGGCCGTGGTTGGAGTACACCTAAGAAGGGCTAGTAAAAGTATATTTATCTATAATGTTGCAAATCAAATAAGACATGTTTTAAACATATATTTGCTAAGTTAGATAGAATAGTGAATAGTTACAATGTAGGAAGAAGAATAGTGGAAACATGTAAAAATTTACATGATAAAAAAAATCTAAGAAAATGTGCAGCAAGGAAAACCCTTGGCCTCAGAAATCTGCATACAGATACAAAAAGTATGGGCAACAAGATTAACTAAGGTAAGTACCAAACTTATTACCTCTTAGGTTCAATAGGTTGGATCTCATGATTGGAATATGGCTCTGGAAGGCTATACCTAATTCAGAAAGAACAGCATAGTTTTTTTAAAAAATTAATTTATTTATTTTTAGTTTTCAACACTCATTTCCATAAGATTTTGAGTTCCAAATTTTCTCCCCATCTGTCCCCTCCCCCCACCTCAAGATGGCATGCAATCTGATATAGGCTCTACATATGCATTCATATTAAACCTATTTTCACATTAGTCATGTTGTAAAGAAGAATTAGAACCAATGGAAAAAACCATGAGAAAGAAGAAACAAAAAAAAAAAGGAAAAAAGAGAGAGAGCAAATAATATGCTTTGATCTGCATTCAGACTCCAGCGGTTCTTTTTCTGGATGTGGACAGCATTTTCCATCATGAGTCTTTTGGCGTTGTCTTAGATTCTTGCATTGCTAAGAAGAGATACATCTATCAAAGTTAGTCACCATACAACATGGCTGTTACTGTGTATAATGTTCTCCTGATTCTGCTCAGCAAGGACAACATAGTTTTTAGAAGGTAGTTTGGGAAACGGAGAATATGGAATAACGTTGTACTATTCAGGAGCCATATAAGGAGAACCCTAGGAACTAGAAGAAGGATGCATAATGGAAGGCATTTGGGTGAAGATGAGTAATAGCAGAAACAGAAGCAATATTGTCATTAAGAATATCTTACAGAAAACTTGGACAGAAAGAGGAAATCTTGGAGAGGAATTTTGGGGGAAAAACATCACAAGACTGATAAGGAGACATGACATAGTAATGATAGAAGACTTCAATTATCTGGTTGTCTGCTGGAGTTCTCTGCTAAAGGCAGAGCAGCTAATAATTTCTTGACTTGTGCAAATTAAAATTTCATCCTTCAAAATGTGAGGGAACAAAAAGGGTGAAGCTGTTATATAGACACTAAATCTTACCAAAAAGGAGGGCTTTTTTGCTAAGGTGGAAATGAAGAGAACCTTATGAAGTGACCACTCCGTCTTAGAATTTGTAAAAGAGGAGAGGAAAGATAAGCAAAGACATAGGCAGTGGAATTCTGTTAAGCAGATTTCAAAGAATTCAGAGAAAGGCTCAGTGGGACTAAAATTCTATGGCAGAGTCAGTCCAATCTTATTACTGGTACTGTATCCCAAGGATGTCATTGAGAACAAGAAAAGATCTCTATATCTAAAAATATTTATAGCTGCATTATTTGTGTAATTTGAAACCTGGAATTAAATATGTCCCCGACAATTGAAGAATGTCTTAAACAAATTCTAGAACATGAACAGTATTATTAAACTGTTAGGAATTACAAACATTAAGGATTCCAAGAAACAAAGGAAATAAAGCAGAGGGAAAAGAATGGTATACCCAATGACTACAGCATTGTAAATCAAGTCATCTTGAAAAGACAATAAAACTCTGGCCAAATATGATAGTCATTGTTAGTGCCACACTGTCAAAATGAAAGGGCACATCCCACCTTTCTGTTAACAATGAATTCACTAACTTTTGGGTTGGAGGTGGTGGTGATGTGCTTTATAGGGGCAAGGGGAGGGAGTGTAAAGAGTAATATTGGGAAGTGTCTACTATGTCTAGCAAAATATACCAATAAGTTTTTTGTCAGCTCAGAGGGCAATGACAGGTCTCAAGAATGAAATTCCTAAAACATGGAAGGAGGGAAGGAAGGAGGAAGGGAAGGAAGGAGGGAGAGAAGGAAAGAAGAATGGAAAGAAGGAAGGAAGGAAGGAAGGAAGGAAGGAAGGAAGGAAGGAAGGAAGGAAGGAAGGAAGGAAGGAAGTACTGATTTATTAAGTCTCTGCTATGTGTAGTCACTGTGTTAAGTGCTTTACAAACATTGTCTCACTTTATCCTCACAACAATCTTGGGAGGTAGGTGTTATTCCCCATTTAAGGATGATGAAACTTAGGCAGCTAGAGATTAAATGACTTGCCCAAGGTCACACAGCTAGTAAAGGTCTGAGTTCAGATTTTGAGAGTCTTTCTGACTCCAAGCCCAATGTTTCATCAATTACCTAGAAGTGAAATAATTCCAAAAAGGAGGAAGAAGAGAAGTTAGCTAAAAAGAAAAAAAATATGAATGAACAAGAATGAACAAGAATTATTAACCAATGTAGATTTTTAAAAGACATATACAAAAGACAGAGGGAGAGGCAGGAAATGTAAAGGCAGAAAGATTAATACAAAAGCATCATAATACTGTTAAGAGTGCTAAAGCTTTAGAATGAGTGAGCCTAGTGAGGAAAACTAAAGACTATAAGAGTTTTTTATGGGAATAGGGGGAGGATTTTAGCTAAATTTGGAAAAAGAGTCTTATATCAAGAATATTACAGGACTCTGATGCTAAGAGTGAATAGGATAGCAACATTCTAGAATGCTTTTTTTAAAATTTTCAATTGTTTGTCTTTTTTTCTTAAAAATATATTTCTCTATTTTAACATTCTTTTTAGAAAATTTTGAGTCCCAAATTCTCTCCTTCCCTCCAACTCCTCCCCCACCCACTGAGAAGGCAAGCAATATACCAATTATACATATGAAATTGTGTAAAACATGTTTCTATATTAATCAGGTCATTAAAAAAGTGAGAAAAATAAAGTGAGAAAAATGTACTTCAGTTTACATTCAGAGTACATCTCTCTCTGGAGGTGGACATATTTTTCATTACAGGTCCATTGGAATTGTCTTGTGTCATTGTACTCATCAGAGTAGTTAAGTCATTCATAGTTGATTATCATACAATATTGCTGCTACTACATACAATGTTCTCTTGGTTCTGCTCACTTTGCTTTGCATCAGTTCATGTAAGTCTTTCCACGTTTCTATGAAAGCATCCTGCTCATCATTTCTTTTTCTTTTCTTGGCTAGGCAATGGGGTTAAGTGACTTGCCCAGGGTCACACAGCTAGTAAGTGTTATGTGTCTGAGGCCCAATTTGAACTCAAGTCTTCCTGAATCCAGGGCTGGCGCTCTATCCACTGTGACACCTAGCTGCCCCTTGCTCATCATTTCTTGTAGCAAAGTAATATTTCATCACAATCATAAACTACAACTTCTTTAGCCATTACCCAGTTGATGGTCATCCCCTCAATTTCCAATTCTTTGCCACCACAAAAAGAGCTGCTATAAATATTTTTGTACATATAGGTCCTTTTCCTTTTTCTTTGATCTCTTTGGGATACAATGTATTATTTTTTTTGGAGGCAATCCAAGTTAAGAGACTTGTCCAGGGTCACATAGTTAGTGTCTGAGGCTGTATTTTAACTCAGAGTCTTCCAATTTCAGGGCCAATAGTCTCTATCCACTATGCCACTCAATTGCCCTGATACAATGTATTATTAAAGGCATGGTTAGTGAATATTTAGAAAAGGAAGCAGTGGTCACCGAGTCATTATGGCTTCGTCAAAAGTAAATCATGAAAGATCAATCTTATTTTTTTTTTCCAACAGAATTGCTATGCTAGCAAGTCAGGGAAATACTAGATATGATTTACCTAGGTTTTAGCAAAGCATTTAATAAATTTTTTCATTTTATTTTTTGTTTCTAAGTGGTGGGGGAAACTTAACACCAAATTCACCCAGGCATTTGTGCTTGGCCTTTTACTACTTGACATTTTTGTCAGTAACAGGTAAAGCCATTGATGGTATGCTTATCTAATTTGGATAGGACATAAAGCTGAGGAGAGGAAGGGCAGAAGGGAATAAGCATTGATATAGGACTCCTATGCGCCAGGCACTGTGCTTGCTATGTGCAAACATGATCTCATTTGATCTTCACAACAACCCTACAAGGTAAGTTCTATTATTACCCCCATTTTACAATAGAGGAAACTGAGGCATGTAGAAGTTAAGCAACTTGCCCAAGGTTCTGCTCATTTCCTTCTTCATCAATTTACAAAACTGCTCATTTTTTATAATATTGAAGTTCTAATATAAATTGTCCTTTTGATTCTGTTCACTTCACTATGCCTCAGTTCATATATGCCTCAGTCTTTTTTGTCTTTTTTAAATCATCTGTTTCCTCATTTCTTACAGCACAATAGTACTTCATCACACTCATACACCACAACTTATTTATTATTGTGGGATATTATTATCCTTCTCTTTCTGTGTTTCTTTATTTCTGTCTCTCTGTCTCTGTGTCTATCCCCTTTATTATACTTGCAGTTCATAGCACACAGTTAGTCCTCAATTATATACTACCTTCTGAGGTTCTAATTGCTTCATGTGTGTCATCTCCCAGAGGCATAACGCTGGCTGGTCTGGTGAGCATGTTTGTCCAGCACTAGACCCGTTTGCTTCTTATTACTCAGGTTGCTTTGACCCCTCTCGTTGACCACTCATACAATCCAGCAAGGATATGTGCCCCTGCTTAGATATGTTTCTGGGCGTATACTTTCATCACTTCTGTATCCCATGTGTTCCAAGAGATCACATGTAAAGTAGATCCATGATGTTCTTGGTTATTTAGAGTTGCTTAGGGAAAGGATGTGGGGGCATAAGAAGAAGTTTTAAAATGTCTCTGCTCATCTATTTCCCTGATAAAATTTGTTTCCCAGACTTCACCTAATTATTCTCTAGTCAGGCTAAAATAGACATCATTTCCTAACTCGAAGCTTTAATATCCACTGGTTCCTAAGTCTAAGACCTTGAGAACCACTATCCTTACCAATCTCTAGACTTTTTATGCTGACAAGGGCTTCAGCGATCATACAGTCTAGTCTCTGGTGATCCCTTTTTCGGATCTTTTCTGATTTTTGATCCCGTTCTTTGTTCTATCAGCTAAAACTCCCTAGAGCTCCAAGGTTAGTCATCCTGCCACACGCCAGCTCCTTGGGGGTTCTCCATCCCTAAAGCATCGTGTCCTATAACATTCTGCCTTTGACCCCGGTCACACTAAATCGATCCTTCTTTCTCCTCTGTTTGATGGTGTGTTTTTCTGTCCCTTATCTTAGACATTTTGACTAGCCTTGTGGCTCCAGCTAAGAAAGTTCTTCCCACTTGGGCTTCAGTCTCCACAGTGAACTTTAGTGCTTCACTGTTTAAGGGGAGGGTCAGCCAGGGACTGAGGCTGATAGCACTCCAGGAGGTAGAAAGAAACATAGTTTGTTGAATTGAATGTTAAGGTAGGAAATGGTGATTAGTGGCTTTGTATTGCCTCTAGGAAAAAATATAAATTCCT
Source organism: Phascolarctos cinereus (assembly GCF_003287225.1). Classification (NCBI taxonomy): domain Eukaryota; kingdom Metazoa; phylum Chordata; class Mammalia; order Diprotodontia; family Phascolarctidae; genus Phascolarctos; species Phascolarctos cinereus. Next base: position 372,397,208 of record NW_027555847.1, read on the forward strand.
CTGTTGGCATTTAAAGCCCTTTGCAATCCAGATCTGGCCTACTTTCCCGTGTTTATTACATATTACTCCTCTTGATGCACTCTACATTCCAGCCAGACTGGCTTACTTAACTCCTGTTCCTCGTGCACAACATTCCACCTCCCTCCCTCTGCCTTTGCCCTGGCTGTCCCCTGCGCTTGGAATGCAGGCCCTCTTTACTTCTGCCTCTTAGGTGCCCTAACTCCCTTCATAGTTCAGCTCACATCCCATCTCCTGCATAAGACTTCTCCAGATGTCCCCAAACACTTGTGCTACCACCCCCCACTCCCAATGATTTTGCGTTCACTGTATATATACTTTGTATATATTGTCTGTAGAATATAAGTCTCCACATAGACTGTAAGCTTCTGGAAAAACTATTCCAGTTTTGTATTGGTATGTCCAGGACAAGCACCCTGCCTAGTACCTAGGGGTGTTTAATAAATTCTTGTTGCTTAATTAATTGAGGAGGTCATAAGCAATTGAAGCGCCACAAGAGGTCAAAGGTCCATTATCACCAAGAAAAAATAAACAATGGATAGAAGCAAGAGGAGTTTTCAAGATCTAGAAATAAAGGGATGTAATTCAGGTATGCCACTACTCTTTTTTTTTTTAAAGGCAATCAGGGTCCAGTGACTTGCTCAAGGTCACATAGTCAGTGTCTGAGGCCAGATATGAACTCAAGTCCTCCTGACTCCAGGGCCAGTGCTCTATCCACTGGGTTACCTAGCTGCCCCATGCCACCATTCTTAGGGCCAGAACCTGTAGGTGTGGTTTAGAGTCAGGCAAGCATTTAAGGACCCAGATATCTAAAAGAGTGCTAAATTCAGCTAGAAGGTATATCTTCCAATATGACTCTCAATTCAATAATTGTGTCATGGTTAGCTTAAACCCTGGTATTTGGGGCTAACCCCATCTACTTAATCTTCTGCTTGAATTTCAGTTTTTGCTAGTTCCCCAGCACATTACGAGCTCCTTAAATTGGAAAGAGCAACTGTTAAAGTGTTCTCTTACAGTACAGTGCCTTTTTACACTGAAACACAAGACCAGTTTTAGGAATGAATGGGCATCTTACCATTCTCCCCAAATAGACTATAAGCTTCCTGAGGGCAGGGGCCATGTCTCTGGAAAGTCCTCAGGAGGCATAGCTATATAACTAAGTAAGGCCAGATGGTGTCACAAGAGAACAAGCATTGTGTAATGGAAAGAGCCTGGACTTATTGACAGAACTGAATTGTTCAGCCATTTACTTGTTGTGTGATCTTTGCTAAGTCACTTTATGATCTTCAGTTTCTCCATCTGTAAAATATAATAAAATTTGAATTACCCAATGAGACAATAGATGGATGAAAACACTTTGTAAACCTTTAAGTGCTATATAAATGTATTGCAAAGGAAGTAGAACCATAAATGGTTCTGTATGTTTAGCTGTTTTTTAATTGTTTGACTCTTCTTGATCACATTTGGGGTTTTCTTGGCAAAGCTACTGGAATGGTTGGAAACTGAGGCAAACTGGGTTAAGTGACTTATCCAGGGTCACACAGCCAGTAAGTGTCCGAGGACAGATTTGAACTCAGAAGGATGAGTCTTCCTTTGTAGCCAGGCCCAGTTCTCTATCCCCTTTGCCACCTAGCTGCTCCAACTTACATGGTGTTACCTTTGTCCAATTACCCTTCACAGCACCTGACATGGTGCTGGCTGGACACAGAGTTAAACAATCAACCAAAATATTTGTCGATGTACTGGTCACTTCCAGGCAAGGATATAAAGGTAAACTTTTAACCACAGGCCCTTCAGAAAAGAAGTATGCCTGATATGTTTTAAAGTCTAATCTACATTATTATTAATGATTTCTCAAGTCCAGACAATCAACAAAACAGTACATCAGGCTGTGATTTGTAGTATTGGAGGAGTTTTTCGGTGTCGATGCTCACTCTGAGAAGTTACCAATAAAGCCAGTTGAGGCTGGCTCCATCGAATACATCCCTGCTTCCAGGCCTCTGCGCCTAGGATATGGAAACACTCACCATGCTTTCGTTCATGTTGGTCTTATTGTCCAGGCGATGAGGAAGACGAAAGTTTCCAGCAGAGACACCACACACCCATTTGGTGGCATCCAGATATAACATATGTTAAGAAAAACAACTGAAAATTGTCCCTAAGGAGGCCCTTTGCCAAAAGACTGGTCTCCATCTTGCCTGTGGTATTCTTTCATCTTCCCTTTCTGCCCAATTCTATCCTTAAGCTGTTTCCATTTCCCTGCAACTCGCCCAGCTCCGAGCACTTAAATGATATTTTTGTTCTGTTTTGCCTTCACTTTGTCCTTTCCTCTTTCTTCTTCTCCCCTATGCCAATCACTCCAAGCCTGTTCTTGTCATCTTTGGATTCATTGTGCTGGGCAGCTGTTCAAACAGGCCAGGGATGAGGTCAGCAATGAGGCCAGGGGTGAGGTGGGGCTAGTCTTCAATACAACAGGGCTTTTCCTGCTAAACCCCACCCGTCCAGCTTCCCTCTGTCCTATATATCCCTGTAGCATGCAAACTCCTAAGGATCCAGAATCACTAACATTAAATCATCATCCCCTCTGGCATACATATGATCCCTCCAGCCTCAGCCAAATAAAATGAAATAAAATAAATCATTAACTTGGTCAGGGATTAGATCTAGGGCATCATAGGGATGGTAAGACAGTCCAAACAGTAGACAAGCATGAAGTGATTCAAGAAATGGTATTGTTATCTCAATAACCTTTAACTGCTATACCCAGAGGAAGAGGTAGAAATGGGTGGGGGAGGGTAGAAGAGTTACCCATATGGTGGCAGGGCATGTGGCAAAATGGTCTGTCTGGATGGATGAATGAGATATGAAGAATAATCATTTTATGTCTGTTAGGACTGACTCTCCATATAGACTGCGAAGTCCTTGACGGCAGGGATTGCTTAGTTGGAAAACAACAAAAAAATTCCAAGTCTTTCCCTACTGGTGCCATTTGTGAAACTCTAAGTCATTTACTATCTTATGTTGTTATCATTTTCTTGTGTTTCAATCTTCTTTGCACAATTAGGTACTGAAGGTGCAGCTGAAGGATAGAATGAAATGTACACTCATTGAAGGAAGAGATGGTTTTGTTTCTATCCTCATATCCCCAGTCTTAAGCATCATGCCTGCCACACTGTTGGCATGTAATAAATAATTTTTAATGAGTTGATTGTAAAAAGAGCTCTAGATTTTAAGTCAGATAACCTCTATTCAAATCTCAAATCTGTCTCTACTTAGCCATATAATCTTGGGGAAGCCACATCACCTCTCCATGCCTCAGTATACTAATTGGAAAAAATGGGGATAGCAGTACTTGCACTATCTACTTTACAGGGTTATTCTAAGGCTCAAATGAGATAACGAATATAAAATGTTTGTAGACCAAAGAGTTTTACATAAACGTCATTTATTACGATGTGATCTTCAAGCTTAAGGACAGTATCTAGCATATAGGATACAATCATTGAATTGAATTGAGTTATTATCACCCAAATATGTCACAGACTGACTATAGGTATTAATGCCTTTCCCAATTACTGATCTCTAGTTTACTCTCCAGTAGCATCTCCATAATCTTTTATTTTTTTCTGAGCGAGACAGTTGGGGTTAAGTGACTTGCCCAGAGTCACACAGCTAGTGACTGTTATGTGTCTGAGTTCAGATTTGAACTCAGGTCCTCCTGACTCCAGGGCCACTGCTCTATCCACTGCGCCACTTAGCTGACCCTATTTCCATCATCTTACTAGAGAGTCTGCTGTCAATCAGAGGAATTCCTTGCCCTACTATTCCGATGACCTTTTCCTCTTTTCTAATGCTCCCTTTCCTTTTGGAATGCTTATTACACCCAGATATCTAATACACTTGGCTGGGATCCCATCTGCTTCTATTGTTTTAAACCATATATCATGCTTGGTCCTGTCAGAAGCCTTCTCTTCCAATAGGTATGCTTAGCACTGTACCCAGTCCTGCCCAGCCCATATTCCACCTCCAGTGCATCCCACTACATCTTTTATGTTAGGCTCTATTTTTCTTGACTCCAGGCCTGGTGTTCTATCCTAACTGCCACCTAACTGTGCCTAGTCTACATATACTTATATTTGTTGATTCCCCCATTGGGATGTAAGATGATTGAGAGTAAAATGCCTCACTCTTGGGTTTGTATCCCTAGCACCTCCAACAATGACTGGCATCTAGTAGGTGCTTAATAACTACTTGTCAGTTGGTTGATTAATTACATAACATTTTTAGGTAGGGCCATCGAGAGCTTGTCCCATGCCTCCATACTTTTTGTGAGGAAAGTCATTTTTCCTTAAGTGAAAGGACAAGATCATCTTTTTCCCTTGTACACAGAACTTCCTGGTGATCCAGCCTTGGCTTGCTCTGTTAATGCTGGTTAAGGCAGACTCATTCACTCCAGCTCCAAGGTTAAGTGGAAACTTCACACTAATTTCTCTCTCCTTGGACTCAGACTGAGCGCTTCACAGGATCTAGCTTTAGTTTTTGGGAAGGACCAATAAGCTAATTTTCATTCCTTTTTTTTTTTTTTGGCTGGGCCTGTGGTCTATTTCTCTGCTTTCTATCTCTTTTCCTTCTCCTCACTTTGGTTTTAAATTCTTCTTCTCTCTCCTTCAATTTCTCCCCGCCCCCTTCAACGCCATCACCCTTTATTAGGCCCCTCTATCCTTTAATTCAGTTCCATTTAATGAATATTTATTAAGTATCTATTATGTTTAAGGCACATGCTCAGCCCCATGGGATACATAGAAAAAAACAGAGTGACCCTTGCCTTCAAGGAGGACAGAGTATTTACAGTTAAATACATACACATAAAGTCATTTCTGGAGGAAGAGAGCCTCAGCAACTGGGTGGGACCAGGAAAGATTTAGAATAGGAGGTGGTTTCTGAGCTGAACCTTAGGGTTCAGAAGCCACTGAATCTAAGAGTTCAGAGAGGGGAGGAAGTGCCCTTTAAGTCTGGAGGACGAACTATGCCAAAGGCAGAGATATGGGAGGTAGGGCGTTGAGTTATCAAGCTAATCTGGCTGCAATGTCAAGGGCGTAAAGGTGAGAAATAGTTGGGAAAGTTAGGCTGCAGCATATCATGAAGGATTTTAACACCAGGCTAGAGTTTATATTTTATTCAAAAGGGAACAGGGTATGACCTAAGGTTCTTGAATGGGAAAGGGGAGGGAACAAACATTTATGAAGTGATATAATTCCTTATGTACCAGGCACTGTGCTAAACACTTTACAAATAATAACTCATCTGGTCCTTACCATAACCACGGAAGGTAGGAGCTGTTATGATCTCCATTTTACAGATGAGGAACATGAGACTGGACAAGGTTAACTCCCTGCTTTCCCTTGTTCATGGTCACACAGTAAAGTGTCTGAGACTAGATTCGCACTCAGGTGTTTCTCACTCTGGGCCCAGCGTTCTCTTCACTGCATCATTTAGCTGCCTAGAATATCATTTAATGTTTTACGTGATTATACATGTATAGCATATCAAATTGCTTACTGTATTGGGGAGGGAGAGAGGGATAGAATTTGGAACTCAAAATTTTTTTAATGTTAAAAATTGTTTTAACATGTAATTGAGGGAAAAAATATTTAAAAATACTACTTTAGAGGCTCCCTAAAGGACAGATTATAGAGGGCAGAGACTAAAAGCAGGACTACCAATTAGATGTTATTTAAATAGTCCAGGTGAAAAGTTGTGAGGGCCTGAACTTGGGTGGTGAGTGGTGAGTAGGGTCTAGATGTGAGACAAGTTGTGGAGGTAGGATGAACGAAACTTGGCAACTAATCTGATATGAAGGCAGTGAAATAAGAATTAGGTTGTGACCCTGAGTTACTAAAAGGATGTCATCTTTTCAACAGATACATGAAAGTATGGAGAAAAGATTGGGAAGGGGAATATAATTAGTTCCATTTTAGACAGAATGAATTTGAGAGGCTGATGAAACATGCAAATGGAGATGTCTGGTAGCCTGTTGACAGTAAATGACTGGAATTCAGAACAGAAATTTGGGATGGATATGTAGATTTGGGATTCTCTTACTTAAAAATTGAACCTATGGGAGCTGTTGCTTTTTTTTCCAATTTAATTTTTTTAGGCATTTGGGGTTAAGTGACTTGCCCAGGGTCACACAGCTAGTAAGTGCCAAGTGTTTGGTCTGAGGCCATATTTGAACTCAGGTCCTCCTGACTTCAGGGCCAGTGCTCTATCCACTGTGACACCTAGCTGCCCCTGGGAGCTGTTAAGATCTCCAAGATCTCAAAGTAAAGAGAGAAGAGGGCCCAGGAAAGAGCCTTAAGGAATACCCATGGTTAGGGTGGGGGACATGGATGAGCTCCCAGCAAAGGAGGCTGAGTTGAAGTGGTCATAGGCTATAAGTAATAGGACAACCCAGAAAGAACATCATCCTGAAACCTAGGGAGGAGAAAGCACCCAGGAAGAAAAGGGGGGTCAACAGTGTCAAAAACTTCATTAAAGACTAGTAGAATGAGGAATGAGAAAAGATTCCTAGATAGATCAGTTAAGAGATAGTTGTTATTCTTGAAAAGAACAATTGCTTTTTTTAAATGTATTTTAGCTTTTATTTAGTATTTTATTTTTCTCCAGTTACATGTAAAAATAATTTTTAACATTCGTTTTTAAAACTTTGAATTCCAATTTCTCTCCTTTTCTTGCTCCCCACCCGCCCTCATTGAGAAGGCAAGTAATTCTGTATAGGTTATACATGTGTAGTCATGCAAAATATATCCAATAGTCATGTTACGAAAGAAAACATAAACAAGAGAAAAAAAACTCAAGAAAAAAAAGGTATGATGCAATCTGTATTCAGACACTATCAGTTCTTTCCCTGGAGATGGATAGCATTTTTCGTCGTAAGTCTTTCAGAGTTATCTTACATGGTTGTATTGCTGAGAATAGCTAAGTCATTTATGGCTGACCATCTTAAAATATTGCTGTTACTTTGTACACAGTACATTTCACTTTGCATCATCCCATGCAAGCCTTTCCAAGTTTTTCTGAGAGCATCCTGCTCATCATGTCTTATAATACAATAGTATTCTATCATAATCACATACCACAACTTGTTGAGCTATTCCCCAATCCATGGGTATCCCCTCAGTTTCTAATTCTTTACTCCCAGAAAAGAGCTGCTGTAACTTTTTATGCACATACAGGTTCTTTTCTTTTTTATCTGTAGTACTTAGTAGTAGGATTGTTAGGTCAAAGTGTATGCATGGTTTTTTGGGTTTGGGTTTTGTTTTGGTTTTTTTGGTGAGGCAATCAGAGTTAAGTGACTTGCCCAGGGTCACACAGCTACTAAGGGAGTGGGTCAGATTTGAACTCAGGCCCTCCTGACTCCAGTGCCAGTGCTTTGTCTACTACACCACCTAGCTGCCCCATGAGTGTGCATGGTTTTAAAGCCCTTTGGGCATGTTCCAGATTGCTCTACAGAATGGTTGAATCAGTTCACAACTCCACTAACAGTGCATTAAAATCTCATTTTCTCCATATCCCTTCCAAAATGTGTCATTTATCTTTTCTGTCCTATTAGCCAATCTAACAGGTATGAGGTAGTACCTCAGAGTTGTTTTAATTTTCATTTTTCTAATCAATAGCGAGTTAGATTATTTTTTTCATATAGCTATAGATAGCTTTGATTACTTCATCTGAAAACTGATCACGTCTTTTGATCATTTATCAGTTGGGGAATGGCTCTTATTTTTACAAATTTGACACAGTTCTCTATGTATTTGAGAAATGAGGCCTTTATCAGAGAAACTTGTTTCAAAATTTTTTGCATAGTTAGTATTGCTAATTGTATTTCCCTCCATCCTATTACTTTCCTTCCTCTACTATTCTCTCTCTCCTTTCACCATGTCCTTCTTCAGAAGTGTTCTGCTTCTGACTACCCCCTCCCCCAATCTGCCCTTTCTTCTATCATTTCTCCCCTTCTTTTATCCTCTTCCCCTCCTACTTTCCTGTAGGGTAAGTAAGATAGAGTTCTATACCCAATTGAATGTGTATGTTATTCCCTCTTTGAGCCAATTTTGATGAGAGTAAGGTTCACTGGCTCCCTCCCACCTCCCCTGTCTTCTCCACTGCAAAAGATTTTTCTTGCCTCTTTTATGCAAGATAATTTACCCCATTCTACCTCTTCCTTTCTCTTCCTTCAAGTATATTCCTCTCTCTCATTCCTTAATTTTATTTTTTAGATATCATCCCTTCATATTCAACTCACATCTGTGTCTTCTGTCTATATATACTCCTTCTAACTACCCTAATAATGAGAAAGGTCTTATGAGTTACAAATATCATCTTCCCATGTAGGAATGTAAAGTTTAAACTTATTAAGTCCCTTATGATTTCTCTTTTCTGTTTACCTTTTCATGCTTCTCTTGAGTCTTGTATTTGAATGTCAAATTTTCTAGTCTCCTGGCCTGTGCTCTGGTCTGTGAGTGACCACAAGCACTCTTTTTTGCCCTAGCACTGTGAGGAGGGTTCTCTTTCCACTGCTGCCACAAGCTCTGCTATGCTAGTGCTTTTCCTCACCCTGGGACTGCTCCCCAGGCCTGTGACTTGGATGTGAGTATAGGCAAAGCAACAGTGCTAGCAAAAAGGCCCCTGTAATCTCCTTCCAACCAGTTGTTCAACCCCCTTACTGTCTGTGGACGGAGAGCTCCAGAAGCAGCCGCTGTCACTGCTGATTCAGTGGCTCCCAAGGCCTGCTCCTGGTTTGCTGGGGCTGGGGCTGTGCTGATGTGGCTGGACTGCACTCCACTTTCATCCAGATGCAACAGACCTTTCCTACCGATCTTCCAAGTTGTCATGGAAGTTGGCTGGAATTTGTTTCACTCTGTCTTTTTGTGGTTCGGCTGCTCTGGAATTTATTTAGAGTCATTTTTAAAGGTATTTAAAGGGTTTTGGGGGAGACCTCAGGCGAGTCCTTGCCTTTACTCTGCCATATTGGCTCTGCCCTGAAAAGAACAATTTCCATTGAATGGTGAAGTCAGAAGACATATTGAAAGGGGCAAGAAAGTGAGGGAGAGATGAGGAAATAGAGACAAAGATTGTAGATAACTCTTACCAGAAGTTTGAATGTAAAAGGGAAAGGAGATATATTGGGTTAGTTTCAGAGTCAAGTGAAGGCTTTTAAAGGATGAGGATGGTTGGAGTGGCAGGGAGACACAGTTCACAGGCAACCAGAATGGGTCAGTGAATAAAGAAGGACTGAAGAGTAGAAAAGCGGTAAAATGATCTAGATGGAAATCTCTGGGAGCACCAGAAGGAATAAAATCAAGCTCACCACTAGAGGGTTTGGCCTTGATGAGAAGGGCCTTCCGTTCCTCAGAGAGAAAAAAAGGGAGGAAAGAATAGGGAGATGGAGTGAATAGTGGAGAAGAAGGAGCCAATAGAGAGCTTCAATTTTCTCAGTAAGGTTTGAAGCAAAGTCTCCTATTGACAGGAATGGGGTAGAGGGTGGTGGATAGTATTTGAAAAGAGAAGAGAAGGTTCAGAATAGTTGCTTGGAGTCTGATAGAGTCAATCAGGGAAAGAATAAAAGGCTTTTCATTTAAGGATTAGTGAAGGCCTAGCTGATACAAAAATATGTAAATTTGTAGTCTATCAGGTTGCATGATTTTCACCATCAGTAGTTAGTGGCACATAAGTAGAAGAGGAAAAGGGAGGTGGTGGGGGTTTGGTAAGACATAACTAATCACAATCAATCAAGCAAGCAAATTTTTTAAAGCTCTTACTATGTGCCAGATGGTAGCCCGTTAGAGAAAGAGTGCTGAGCCTGGAGTCAGGAAGAACTGAATTCAAATCTAGCCTCAGACACTTACTAGCTGTGTGACCCTGCGCAAATCAACTAACCTCAGTCTGCCTTTGTTTCTTCACCTGTAAAATGAGGATAATAACAGCACCTACTTTCCAGGGTTGTTCTGAGGATTAAAAGAGCTAATATTTCTAAAGCATTTAGCACAGTGCCTGGCACATGGTAGGCTCTTAATGAATGTTTGCCTCCTTCCTTTGCAACTACAGTATATTCCTCAGCTTGCTCCCTCTTCCTCTCCAAAACCTATTCTATCTCAAGCAAATTATTTAAAATGCTATGTCTCTTTAAACTAAGGATGGTTTACTGTGTTATTTCTCCCCATAATTCATTTGCATTTTAATAGTGATTTCTTGGAGATGATGCCTTAACCCAAAGGAAATTAGATTTCAGACCCCATGACAGCTCGATGGAAGAGAGATTTTAGGGCAGGAAGATATCTCAGTGCTCATCAGATCATACTACATAGATGTCCACTTATTCTGCCTACACATAATGCCCATCCCATTTTAATTACACATATCAATGTCTTCTCTCATGGCTGTCTCACTTCTCAGGCCTGTACTACCCTTCGGGATATGGAGAAGAAAACAGAGATGGTTATTAAATTGCTTTTCCTATTAGTCTCCTTGAAAAAGTTATTTCTAATTTCCATCTTCTTAATTCCTTCCTGGGGAATTCTCTGCAGTAGCCTCCAACAAAATTTCATTGGCAGTAGGCACATACATAGTTCTGTGTGAGAGTGAGATTTGGCCCAGTGAGGTACATTTAAGGATCCACCTCCTTTCATCTTCTCCTCCTGCTTCACATGGGGCCAATTTACATGGCTCCCTTTAGTCCCAAGATAACGGCTGAATGGGCACCTATGGATTAATAAGCATTGAACAGTGAAGCTTCCTACACCTCAGCTGCTGGACGGAAGGAGCTTCTTTTCCTATTTATTCTCTTACCCATTAGTGTGGACATTTTCCCATTGTGCCGTGTCTGGAAATTGGATTGTGAAAACCCATGTTTCATGGGAAGAACTGTTACTGTCTCAAGATTGTGTCCACAATTCCTGTTAATGTCACCCACTCCTTTCAGTCCTTGGAGCATTGAACTTAATTACCAGGAGCAAGAGGAAACAATGACTCGATAAATTAGCAGATAACTTATTATTGGCTATATGTCAAACATTCTAGTAGGTTCTGAGTATGAGTTGCTATTTCTCTTCTCAGGATTGTTGTACAAGAGCTATAGGACTGATAGATGTAGATCCAATACTTATAATGTGATGTTTAGAGTGAGGTGGGCCAAGAACTTAAAAGCAGCCATTTCCAGCCAGTGGCCTCTTCTAGGAAAATTAATGGCCACAGCCAAGAAAAATGGAACAAAGTAGGCATTGTTCAATGGCAGTCACTGGAGTTAGCTTCCTGCCCCCCTAAAAAAAAGAAAAAAAATCTGTGTGCAATAATTTGGACCCATCAGCTTCAGAGTAGGGCATCTGGGTTCCCATTTGAAGCAACTGAACAAAGACCTGAAGACTTCATGTGCCCTGGCCTTAACGATCTTGACAAAACGTCTCATTCAGTTTCAATTAGCCACGTAATTGGATAGCTGAATCAAGTTCTCAATAAAAAGATATAAAATATTCACAGGCCAAGTTGATTGTAAATGCATTTTCAAATTTCTCATGCCTTTTAATATTATTGAAATGGACTCATTCTCGATTCTTTCTTTTTTTTATTGCTAAATTTGCTTCAGACGCTTTTAATTTATTCCCATGCTCTGGTCTCACTTTTTTCAGCTCAGCAAATGAATTCAGATTGGCAGACGTTCTTTTAAAAAGAGAGTTCTAAAATAATGTAGGGATCAAATATGATTTCATATTACTGTGACATTTATTATCGAATAAAAAACTTTTTCAAAAGACAACAATGAAAAAAATAAAGTTAGGGGATTCAAACAGTTAGAAGAACCATTGCTACCAAGACAAATTATTTTCTACTGATAGGATACCTTCAAAGGAACCTCAGTTGCACTATGCAGTATGCAGAAAAAACACTGCCTCTAGAATCAGAGGACCGACTTCAAATCCTGTCTCTGTCACTTATTACCTGTGTGACCTTGGGCAAGTCACTTAACTTCTTTGGGTCTCAGTTTCCTTATCTGTAAGCTGAAGAGTTCAGACTAGATTACATCTAATATTCCCTAGAGCTCTAAGTCTATGATCTTGTCAACACTATAATTGTTTTTCCGCTGTTAGACAGGAAGGTCAATTAAGTTTAAGTCATCATCACTTCTGGTCTTGTTCTGATCTCGCACCCTCTTTATCTGCAGTTTCTGCCTTGTTCTCCTGTGTTCAAGTCTTTGCCTTCCTTATACTCTTTGATTCCATTGCTTATTATTCACTTCCTGAAAAGGACTGAATGTCCTTCCCCTGAACTCAAGGGTTAACAATAGCAACTATTTTATCTTCCCAATGCCTCAACATCTTGCCTCTCCCTTGGAACCCCGTCCATCACCTTCCTATGACAAATGGCTCTCCTGAGTTGAAACTCACATTTGGAATTACCTGTTATGTTCTGGTGTCTCAAATAAAGATACCCTGGCCTTGTTCCTATACTCCAATAATTACTTGTTGGTTTGTTTTTTATTGGTGCCCTCCCTTTTTTAAAATATCACAGTGGTTTCCCAACTGTAACTGACCTGCTGGTACCACTAAGGGACCCCAGCTCTGAACTGATGTAAACTGGATTTAGTCCTGAGGGAGCCTGATCTCAAAGAGAGGAAAGTCAGAGTCTTATGGTACTTTCTGTATCATAACGCAGACACTTCAGACTGGAATTAAGGAGATGATCACCTAAACAGAGCTAAAGTTTGGTTCTCATCCCATGTCTGCCCAACAGGAATTAACAAGGTCTTAGCTAGGAAGGTACTTAATGTACAGAAGAGATCAGGTATAGAACAGCCATTTCCCCCCCCCCTTCATTACAACAGAAATGCTTAAAACATGGAAATAATATATTAAATTATATTATATTAATTAAATTAAATTAAATTATGATATTATGGTATATTATAATATATTATATAATATATTACATTGATTATATTAAAATATGATTCAGCAACCCATTATTCTTTTTTAAAAGTTGACAGGATGGGTGATTCTTCCTGGATCAGTGGCTCATCCTCTTTTACACAGCTCTTTATCATGGAGGGAAGGAAGGAGATGGGATTCCCAGGACCAACCAGAAGCTTTTGCTTGTGTAGTCCCTTTGTCAAGAGGACAAAGTACTTATCTCCATGGATGTGGCCAAGGTATAGGCTTAGCTCTCCCTGGAAAATTCCACAGCCAAAGTGTGTCACTGGAAGTGGTCAGTGTATAGATCCATCCCCATGAATGCTTCTTGGAATAATCACTGTTATACCCAGTCAAGTCAATGTAAATTTATTAAATACCCACTATGTCAGTCAATAAGCATTTATTAAGCACTACTATATGTCAGGCACTGTGCTTAGTACTAAACTATATGCCAGGATCCCTTGCAATGAAGGAAAATAGTTATGTAAAACCAACTGACACAGTGATCAAGTCTAACTGAATATTCAAGATTCCTCATATATATTCCCCTACTCTCTAACTGAGGGAAAGGAAAGCAATGTTTAGTCTTCATGAGTCCCTCTGGGTCTTTTTAGACTCCTAGTCTCAGATTTCCCCAATCTAGACACACACACACACACACACACACACACACACACACACACACACACACACACTCCTAAACCTTTCCCTTTTGCTGTCTCTCCAAAAAGCTACAAAGATAAGGCTCCCAGGCCCTTTGCACAAGCTACACTGGCTCCCCACATATTCAGCACATAGTTTCGAGAAGCTACATTTGGATGCTCTTCTGTCCTCAGACATGCATCTACAAACAGATACTGTCCTTTCTACCCCTCTAACATCAAGCTCCTGCATCACACTCACTGAATAATTAATACGTACTTTGTGTGCTCCTTCCTCTCCCCCTTTTTTCTGTCTTTCCCTCTTTCCCTGTTCTTCTTTGTCATACACACACACATGCACATACACACACACACACATCATCATCATAATCATCATCATCGTTCTATTCCATTCACTCAGCAAATATTCCACAACTCCTCACAATCATGCCCATGTTCTACTTCACTCATTCAATAACTACTCCATACTCCATCACAAAGAGACCCTGAGGCTGCATCACACCAACATATCATCACCAGCATCAAAGGTATAGGGGTCACCTCCCATAGATGTCTTTCTCTTCCTTCCCCAATATGGATTATAAGATCATAAATCTAGCCCTGACAGGCATTAGAAGTCATCTAGTCCAACCTCTTCATTTTGCAGATGAGGTCATGGAGGCCCAGAGGTGTTAGGTGATTTGCTCACAATCACACAGGAAGTAGTCAGCAGAGCTAGCATTCAAACTCAGGCCCCACCACTCCAAATCCTGCCTTCTTTCAACCATACTACACTGTCTCTCAATTTCAGCATTAACGTTGTTCCACTGCCATCTGGGCATCATTTTGGACATGGCAACTACCAGTACTACCAATCAGGTAAAATTCACCTACCTCTTTTCTATCACCTTATATATTTTTGTGTGTATGGCCCAAATGCAAGTGAGTACAGGAAGCTGTTTAATAGCTGGCTATCCAAAAAAAAATTTTTAAAGTACAAATGACACACTTTTAAGTTCAACCTACATTACTAATATTTTCTCCATCATTTTCTTAAGTCTAGACAATCAACAAAACAACAAATCAACCCTGATTTGTAGTGTTTGCTGATTTCCAATGTGTAAATTAAAATTTAAACACTAAAAATTTAACAATCAGCTCTATGAGCCGATAGAAGCTGGCTTCAGCACACCCCTGCCAAATGCCTTCCATTGCCCTTATGTTTGGACAATTCACACGCTCTCTACTGCCATTCTTACATAAAAGCTCAAACTTCTTATGTCTGATTCATTGAGGCTCCCACTTTTCCTCCACTGGAAGTGAACGCTGAATGGATTTAACTAAATAAACTAATCCTAGCCTCTGGTTAGATAATTCATATGGTACTCCACTTAAGTAATATAACTGAACTCCATGGTATTTATGCAAATACTAAGAAGTTCAATTTGCATGGCAAGCGAGTGGGTTAGATATTTAGGGACAGTGTGACATTTTGGAATACTTCAAATTGGTTACTTCACTTCAATGTAAAGCCAGGTAACACTATTTTTTTTCATTTATTTTATTCTTTCTTTTTTTTCCCTTTTGCTGTTTCTTCTTTCACAACTCTGATTGATGTGGAAGTATTTTTACATGATAGCACATTATAAACTATGTCAATCTGCCTACCATTTCCAGAAGAGGGGAGGGGAGGGAAGGAGGGAGAAAAATTTGGAACTCAAAATATCATCAAAATGAATGCTAAAAATTTTTTTGCTATATAACTAGGGAAAATATTACTTAAAAAATATATGAAATCAGTGAAATGTGCCATTTGCAATACATGCACAGTAATTCCTGATTGGCTAAATAAAGGATGGAATTCTGCTATTGCTCTTTGGAACCACCTAGAGATTAAAAGAGATGGAACCTCTCGGTTCAGGTAACACTTTACCACAGTTTAACACCTGAGGACTTTAAGCTCCCATCTAGGTTATGTATCACTGTTGCCCTTCCTGTCTAACGTGGATCAAATTTGGAAAGGCAAGAGTTATGGACCTGAGAAAGTAACTGAACCAAGAGACCGTTTAGGTGTGTGAAGTTGTGATGATTGTTCTGGTACTAGTAATGGCCCTTCATTCATTCACATGTTCATTCATTCATTCACTTACTTATTTGTTCATTCATTCATCAGTTCAGCACTTTTTAAAGTGCTTACTGCTGTAGGACTTAAGGGAATGGGGTTAAAATGGTCTTATCATGATGTCATTGAAGACCACTAAGTGAGTCAGCTATGGGAAATGTTCATAATACTAAAAGATCTTTGGGAAAGAGGAGATAATTGA
This sequence comes from Phascolarctos cinereus, assembly GCF_003287225.1. Classification (NCBI taxonomy): domain Eukaryota; kingdom Metazoa; phylum Chordata; class Mammalia; order Diprotodontia; family Phascolarctidae; genus Phascolarctos; species Phascolarctos cinereus. Next base: position 372,413,150 of record NW_027555847.1, read on the forward strand.
ATATGAAAAAACTCCAGTTCCTTGTCAACAGGTTCATAGCTTAACATTTATTTATTTTAATTCACATTAAAATAATGGGGAGCAATATGCTGTCAGAAGCAGAATGCTAAGACAATGAGCAGCTGATGAATTATACAGCAGTCCTGTTAATGGATAAAATCAAGCTTAAAAAGATCTTCCTGCCACCTCCCTCACACCTCAAACCTCCAAGCTTCACCCAGGACTACAATTTATTTCCATTGATATTATTTCTGTCATCTTAATTTACCCTCACTAATCTTTATCTCCACATAAAAAAAATATCACCACTTGACAGATTCATCCAACAAACACGATTGTCCCAAGACAAAATTTTATCAAAAACAGATTTTATCTTTAATGCTTTCAATTCATTGTTTAGTGTCCCTAGTTCCCCTTGTGCCAGACCCCTACTGTGTTACCCCACCTGGGCCTTCCTTGTGATAAAACAAATTTTTTCTCCCTCCTATCAAAACATGTCTGTCCAATGAGTTACCAAATAAGGCATCTGGCTGAGTGAGAAATCATGCCCAAGCCCAGTTTTTTGTCATCACCTTGAAAAAGGAATAAATGTGCCAAATAAAATGAAAGAATAACCACAAATGAGGAGAAAGGAAAGGCATAGTAAAAAGGATATGGAGTCTGGTAGTTCAGTCTTGGGACTGGAATGCAATGAAATGCTCATGAGACTTAAAATAATTAAGCAAAGTTTAACCAAAGGATCTGAAGATACATCATTGATTCAAGTGGACAATGCTTATCTCCATCTCTGCATTTACATCTGCAATAATGGCAATGCTAGATCTGAAGTAAAAAGACTACCCAGGGCAGTTAGAATTCTGTCTAAACTGAGAGGACAAATTCCCCATAGATTAGGGTTTTTTATGTCTCATGTGACCAGGAAACACACCAATGACACAAGCCTTAGTCCCTTGGACCTATCAAATCCCAAGTATACCCTCTTCTCCACACTTTCCACACCCTCCCCAAAAGAAAAGCCAGCCCAGAAACAGATGCCATTTATGACAGCAAAAACAAGAGAAAAAATGTTTAAAAAGCCTAATACAGTGAAAAAAAATACCATATGGGTGAAAATGCAGAGAAAAATTTTCAGAGAAATATTCTGAAATAACTACATCTAGAACCCCAGAAGAGAGGTTGAAAAGCAGAATAAAAGAATTGAAGAAAGGAAATTTGTATTTCTCAATTTAAAAAACTTAAGGAAGTCTTGATACTTTAGTATGAAACCTGGGAAATATTAATACATTGTGTCTAAAATAAAAAATAATGGAGGAGGCAAAACAAAACAAAACCTATTTAACAAGAGCAAAATAAAAACTGCAGTAAAACTAGGACATATGAGCTCTATACAAATAAAGACAATTGACCTGAAAGGCAAAACTTGAGGAGAAAATGTAAATGTTTGGCTTCTTAGAAAAACAAATGCTGAAATAACAAAGCCTAAATGCCATAATTCAGAAAATCATAAATAAAATTGCTCAAAAATATAGGAAACAATAGCCACTGATCAATAGAATCCATAGAGTTCCAGCAGAGAGAAGCCAAAAGTTTGATTCAACCAGAAATATAGTGACCAAGCTATAAAACTTCCAGATCAAAAACAAAATTGAGCAAAATTCCAGGAAGAAGTAGCTTGTGTAGCAAGACATTCCATTGTGAATTGCTCAGGTCTACTCACCAACAACTAAAAATGAAGAAAAAGTTAGGAGAAAAATGCTTTGGATCTAAAGATAACTTATCTGCAAAGATGAATGATCAAAGAAGATAAAAATAGATTTTAATTAGACTTATCAACTTTCAACCAGTTCCTTATTTCCCCAGAGTCCTATTGTCTGATTAAATAAACCAATTTGTTTTAGAGTGTTAATGATTGATACTTCAAAAATCTTTGAAACTCTCTCCATTGATACAGAATACAACCTTCTCTACAATTTAACAAATAGCTTTTGAAAATTGTTGCAGTTGAAAATGTCAATTCCCTGTGTCCAACTTGCAAATGTATCTATATAGTTAAATTGGTCATCAGAAAATAAGAATATTTTCTATCACCAGGCCCATATTCTAAATCCTTCTAGCTTTGTGAGATAATAAATGTTATCCTTTCCCCCAAGGTAACATTTGGATCTTAACAGAAGCTTTCACTGATTGACAGAGTCAATGCACAGAAATAATTTCAGGAAGTACAGCCTTTTTCTGGTGTCCCTCGAATGACATCACCTACACAGAAGCTGGGAGGCAAGAGCGAGGGCTTCCAAGACATTTAAAAAGGTAGTCTTTTCCCTAAAGTTTTTATTTACTATCTCCCAATAAGAATAATAATTTACATTTCTATAGTAATTTAAAGTTTATTAAGCCTTTTTCTCAAAAAGCTCATAAGAATTAGTACTAATATTATCGTCTCCATTTTATAGATAAGAAAATGTATGGTTAAATGACTTGCTTACTATCACATTAATATTAAATGGCAAAATGAGAACTCAAATGCAGGTCTTTGGACTCTACTGATTTTCATGAAATAGCTACCTTGAAAGAAAGATTTGCTTTCATACGAGTATGGGAAGATAGTGACCATAAATTGCATTGTAAGCCAATAATTGGGCTAAAAGAGTGAGGCTAAAACTCTGGAAGGTCAAAGGCATACAGAATGAAGAGAAATGAAATAAAAGGAGGAGAAAAAGAAGAGAAAGGAAAAGGGAGAAAAAGAGGAAATGTCTATCACATAGCTGTCCCATTACTGGGAAAAATGGCTGATATACTTATGATTAAGGAAAATTATTGGATCCCAAGCTAAGGTCCCTCCTGGGAGGAGTCATGCCCCAAGCTGTAATCTGAGAGTCAAGTTAGATTAAACAAAGGTTTGCCAGGAATGACAGATCCAATTAGCAAGGCAAGGAGTAGGGAATGGAATTGACTCCCTAAGGAAAGAAAGTTGGGGGAAAGAAGTTATCAAGTTATTAAGAGGGGGTAATTGATTGTAAAGGTCTCAAGAGGTGCTTAGGTTGAAGTGTAAATATTCAGAAGCAGTTTAAAATAACAAGACTAAAAAATCTCAATTAGTATACAGTATACTGATTTGCAGTCAACTGCATTAATGTGCGATGTATCTATCTCTGCTGTATCTGTGTTTTCAAGTATTGGCTGGTTGCTTTCCTTGGTAAAAAGATAGATTGACTTTAGGGACACCTATCCATACATTTCAAAGGACATGTGGCATCAGTGAGGGTGGGAGATGGGGGAGGAGGATCTGTGGTGGAGGATGAGATATTTTACCCCTATGTGAAAGTTAAAAAGTGAAAGATGATAATGCAATTAGATATACTCAGAACTGGTTGAATGTTCAGATTCTAAAAGTAGTTGTTAATTTGGCAGAGGATATGTGTCATATCTCCTTAAAGTACTATTAAATAGAAAGGCAGCACCCTTGTACAGAGATCTTTAGAGCTGCCAATAACTTTGCAACTACATTAATTTTCAACATCAGCAAGGCAGCAAGTCTTCAGCAGAGTATGCCCCAGGCACCTGTCCTTAGTACTGTACTATCTAACATTCTTATCAATGTCTTAGATAAATGCATAATCAGCATTCTTACAAAATTTGCAGATGGCACAGCTAGGAAGGACTAACACCCTGGATGACAAAGTCTGGATCCAAAAAGATTTTGACAGGAGAACATTGGGTTGAATCTAAAAAGATGAAATATAGTAGAGATAAATGTAAAGTCTTGAACTTAGATACAAAAAATCAGCTTCACAATTATAAGATGGAGAAGGCATGGTTAGGCAACAGTTTGTCTGTAAAATATTTAGGGGTTTCAGTGGACTACAAACTCAATAGAAGTAAGTAGTATGATATGGTAGCCAAAAAATCTAATAAAAACTTTGATTACATTAAGAGAGCCATAGCTTCCATGGATAAGGGTCTGATCATCTCTCTACACTCTACCCTCAGCAGACCACATCTTAAATATTAATGTTCATTTCTGGCAGCCACAATTTAAAGGCACTAAAAATATAGAGAGTATACTGGGGAAGGTAATCAGGATGATGAAAGGCCCTGAGACCAAGTTTTATGAGAATCAACTGCAAAACATGAAAATATTTAGCCTGGTGAAGAGAAGACTTAGGGAAAATATGTTGGCTTTATTAAAGTATTTGAAAACCTGTTCTGATGAAGAGTCACATGCCTTCCCACTCTGGAACATCTCTCTACCTTGGTGACCCTGTTCTCTCATTGATCAATTTCTCTTAGGGCCTCCATTTGAGGAAAGGCCCAGCCTATCCTTCCTTTATTCCCCTTCTCGCTCTGCTTCTAATTCTCCAGACTTCATCACCATCCCTTAGTGTGGGTAACATTTCCAATACCATCCCTGCCATATTTTCAGTTCCCTTTTACAACCCAGGTCTTCCTAACTCTAAGTCCAGGGCCTTATCCACAAGAGGAGTCATTTGTCTTATTGGGCCCCAGAGGGCAGAATTAGAAGCAACAGGTGAAATTTGCTAAGATGAAAATTTAGGCTTAATGTCAGGAAAAACTTCCTAATAATTAGTACTATACAACATTGGAATGGGATGCCTCAGTACATGGCATATTCCCTCTCATTGAAAATCTCCAAGATGAACGTGGATAACTAATTGTTTGCTGCGTTATAGTAGGAATCGCTGTTTGGGAATGAGATGGAACAGATGGTTGTGAGGTCTCTTCCAACTCTAAAATCCTATGATTTTTTTTTTCTGAGTATGGAGAAATACTCATCTAAAATGGAATAGAGTTAGACTGTCATGGAACCAGGAAGAAAATGTAACAAAAGGGATTCATGGGTGTTAACAAAATAATCCAATGCACCTTCCTTGCCAAAAGTATCATTCTTTTTTTTTTCTTTTTTGCTGAGGCAATTGGGGTTAAGTGACTTGCCCAGGGTCACATAGCTAGTACGTGTCGAGTGTCTGAGGTCAGATTTGACCTCAGGTGCTCCTGACTCCAAGGCTGTGGCTCTAGCCACTGTGCCAGCTAGCTGCGCGCAGTATCATTCTTTTAAGACAGAGGTAAGCTCACCATGCTCTCTTCTCACTCCACTGCATAAGTCCTGTTGTGTCTATGATAGAGAGGAAAAAAGGCCACTGACAGTCACCATTCAGTGATTCTGCTGGGAGGTGTTGCCCAGAGTGATACATTCCAACCAACCAACAAACATTTATTATCAGAGATCAGACATTTCAACTTTTGAAAAAGAGACCTTAGGGCAGGGGGATGTCGGTATATTGTTTTAAAAAAAAATCTGTAATTGATTAATCTGTTAATTCAAAGAAATCTATTTTTTCAGCTATCTGATTGAAATTTTTTTTCTTCAAGAAACACTTTTCTGCTGGTTGGCTAACAAACCAATTACAGCAATTTCCTTTCTGTAATATCTCTAACGTCTAGCCTCTCGACTCCATTCCCATTGCTATTACACTAATACAGGTCCTCATCACCAATTCAATTCACTTCAGCAAGCATTCATGAAGCGCCTACTATGTGACAGCACTGTGAGAGGTGCTAGAGACATAAAAACAAAGTCAAACCACTCCTGCCCTAAAGGAGCTTACATTTTATCGATGGGGAGACATGTATACACATAAGTAAATACACCATATATGACAAACAATTTCTGTGGTGAGGGCACAAGGCTAAGATGAAAGATACTTTGTTAACAAAAAAGCAGGAGCTTCAGAGGGCACAATTTATGGTCTTTTCATTTGGACTACTGCAATAACTTCCTAACAGGCCTTTTCACCTTTACTCTCTGCACTTATACTGTTGCCAGGATACTCTTTCTCTTGCTCTGACCTATTTATATTATTGATTACAGTATTTTTTGTGTTGGAAGGGGCCTTCAATAACATCTAGTTTACCCACCTCATTTTACAAATGAGAAAACTAAGGCCTAGAAAGCAATAGAAATAACTTGCCAAAACTTCGCTGAGGCAAACCCTTCAATGTGAAAAAAAATAATTCCATTCTATCCCATCTTCTCTAGAAGACCATCCCCTCTATCATTCATATATCATATATTATTTTGGGGCCCCTTCTGGCTCAAAGTGAATGCAAATAGAAACTGTTTCTCTTTTGGCCCGTGACCCTGAGGGTCTTCCCCTCCCAGTTTGATTTTTTTTTTATTAAAAAGGCCATCCCTTGATTCACTTTTTTTTTCTGTCTAGAGAATGGAAGTGACTTGCCCAGCGTCACACACTAGTAAGTATCAAGTGTCTGAGGTCAAATTTGAACTCAGGTCCTCCTGACTCCAGGGTCAGTGCTCTATCCACTGCACCACTTAGCTGCCCCACTTGACTCACTTCTTAAAGAGGTCTATTCACTGAATGGGTGTTGCCTCACTCAAAGTGAGAGCTTGAAAAGCCCTTAGCTTAAAAAGGCCAAGGTCTCTCACTGCATCCTGGGCCATCTCCAGTCGTCCTGATCAATATCTGGCCACTGGATCCCGATGGCTCTGGAGAAGAATGCGAGGTTGGTGACTTTGCACAGCCTTCCCTCACTCAAATAAAAGTCAATTGCAAGTCATGTCATCATCTCCCTGATGTCATGGACCTCTTCAAGAATGAAGGACAAACTGAAACTTCACTAATCTTCAAATTCTCTTTGTTTACTTTCCCCTGAGGCCTATAAACATGCTCATGTATCTCCTATCTTTAAAAAAATTCATCTTTTTTTTTTATTAATTTGATTCATCCCTATAACTGATTATTATTGTATATCCTGCTTCCCTTCTGTGGCTAAAATCTTTGAGAAGGCCATCTGTAATCAATGCCTCCACTGTCTTTCTTTTTACTCTCTTAGCTGTCTACAATTTAGCTTCTTACCTCATCATTCAACTGAAATAATTCTCTCCAAAGTTATCTGTGTTCTCTTAATTGACAAATCCAATAACTTTTTCTTCTCAATTCTCATTCTACTTGACCTCTCCACAGCTTTTGACTTTGTTCATCACCCTCTTCTCTTTGATTTCCTCTTCTTTCTAAGCATTTGTGACATTGCTCTTTCCTGGTTCTCCTCCTACCTTCTCCTTCTCAGTCTCATTTATTTTGTCATTAGTCAGGTTACATTTACTAACTATGGGTGCCTCCAAGGGTCTGCCCTGGGACTTCTTCTCCCTCTATACTATTTTGTTTGGCAATCTTTTCAGCATGGATTCAATGATCATATCTATGGAGATTGTTCTTGGATCTATTTATCTAGCATTCCTAAATTCTTTCCTAACCTTTCCTATTGTATATTAATCATTGTTTACATGTTATCTCTCCCATTAGAATATGAAGTCCTTGAGAGTACATAAGCCTGGTACATAACAGGTGCTTAATAAATTCTTATTGACTTGATTTGACTTGCCTTGGTGTGTGTTCCCTAGGTGCATTCTCCTTCATGCATACACCCTGTATGTTCTCTGCTTTATCCTTCTACATGTGTGTAATGGCTCCATAGTTTCTCCACGTATGTGAGTCTTTCCATATAAGCTTTCTGTGAGCTCATACATCCCATTGACTTTGTGTGAATTTGTGGAAGAGTGTACCCTAGGTTTATAAGAGAAATGTTTTGTTGTTTCTTGTTATACCATATCATCAAATGCCTTTTTTCTTGTTCAGTCATGTTGAAGTCTTCATGATTGCATTTGGGGTTTTCTTAGCAAAGATGCTGGAGTGGTTTACCATTTCCTTTTCCAGCTCATTTTACAGGAAACTGTAGGCAAATAGGTGACTTGCCTAGGGTGACACAGCTAGTAAGTGTCTGAGGCCAGATTTGAACTTGGGAAGATGAATCTTCCTGACTCCAGGCCCAAAGCTAGCCACCTAGCTGTCCCCTAAAGCAAATGTCTTTACTTTAGGTTAACTATATCCTCTGGTTGACGATGAAAGATAAATACATTGTTGGGGACCCATAAGCTATGGTTTTGAGTGATGCCAATCCACAGAGTTCCTTAAACTTAAGTTAGCCATCTACTGAAGGACCTGCCCCATGAGCTGGGTTGAGGGGATACCCCTAAGTATTTTACTAAAATATTCAGAGGAAAGATGAAATAGACTAACTAGAGGACCTTGAACTTGAGATGGTTAAGATTTCAATAAGTAGAGAGTGTGGGAACAAACTACTTTGAGGGGAAAGAAGTGGAAAGAAGAGCAGGAGCAAAGTATTACAGGCTGGAATGAGCATGGTATATTCAGGATATAGTAAGGGGAATGGTATAGGGAGATAATGGGAGATGATTTGGAAAGAGTGGGCACAAATTGTGTATTGGAGATGGCTGGTTAGAAATCCTTGGCATCAGTAACCTCTGCTATTCAGTGTCAAGCACCCACTCTTCCATACTCACCTCTTCTGGATTATCTTTGAGACTCAGCTCTTGCTCTTGGGATCGAGTGGCTGTGAGAAGCCATATTTGCAAGACTATAGTTTCAGCAATGTACAGATAATCCTGAGAACTTGTGCCTAAGACTCAATGACACCAATTCCAGGTTCCCTCAGACTTCAGGTATATTGTCTCTAGACAATATCGTGGTAAAGATTAATTATCTTGGTAAAGCATTTACTTTTAAGAAGACATTTTTCCTGTGGTCTTTTTTTTTTTCATTTTGTCTTCTCTAGTTTAGTTTTGTGTGCTGATATTAGTATTAGTCCTTTGCCTTTCCTTGAAACTGAGATTCTTGTGTTTGTAGTATCATAGGTCTCATTTTCAATTTATTAAGCAAGTTAAAATGAAAATCCCATTAGAAGTAGATTATTTACTGAAAGAGCAACTTATGACCAACGAAAGGATTGAAAGCGCTCCCCAACAGACTCTTATTCAGTTTTGTAATGTACCTGATGATGTTTGGATATGAAATTAGAATGTTTTGTGTCCATGATTTGCTTTCCATGAAGGTAACTTTTATTTTGAAAGTCATCAAGGTATAGGGGATAATGTAGGGGTCCAAATCTGTCCCAGAATCTAAGAGCTTTGGAATGGAATGGGGAAGTTGTTTTAGACTCTTGGTTTTTCCGTTAACTCTTTAGGTCCCCTTGAGCAAGTACTTAAATCTCTTGCTTGAAAGTAATACAGACCCCCCCACCCTTCTTAGTCTCCTGTGGAAGATTCATGTGAAACTCCTAATAATAGGTTTATATTAAAATCCCAGGGAGTGGGATGGATGTCAGTACTGATATAATCAAGATTGAGTCTTTGGATTCTGGTATGTACTTTTCTAAAGAGGGAGTGATGTTGAAGGAGCACAGTGATAGAAGTCAGAAGCCTCCTGCATTCAACTGCCAGCTTTGCTACTTACCATCCATGTGACCTTGAACAAGTCACTCTGTGCCTCAGTGACTTTTAAAAATGGATACTTTAAAAATTACTGTTACTTCACAAGCATTTAATCCATAAAATCCTCTTTTAAGAAAAAAGTAAAACAAATCTATCAATAATGTACAATGTATTTGCAATATTCTGTCTTCATAATCAATTAACACACACATTTATTAATCACCTACTATGTGTCAGGCACTGGAGATACAAATAAAAAAAAATGAAAGCCTTACTCAAAGAAAGGTTACATTCTAATGGAGGAGACAATGCCAGAGGTATAGTCATAATAACAGTTAACATATATGCATACATATATACATACATGTAACTATATGTGTCTATTTATGTGTATGCCAGGCACTGTGCTAAGCACTTTATAATGATTGTCTCATTTGACCCTCACAGCAACCCTGTGAGGTAGGTGTTATTATTATTACCTTCATTTTACAGATGAGGAAACTGAGACAAAAATAAATTAAGTGACTTGCCCAGGGTGACACAGCTAGTAAGCTTCTGAAGCCAAATTTGTTCCTTGTGGCTGGAATGCACTCTTTTCCCATCATCAGTTCTCTGGAATTAAGATTGGTCGTTGCACTAGCCTGAATACAAATTTTAAAAAATCTCACCTCTCATATTGTCTGTGTGACTTTGGGACAAGCCATTAAATCTCCCTGGGCCTCGATTTCCTCAACTACAAAGTGAAGGAGCTGGATTAGATGGCCTCCAAGGTCCCTTCCCATTATAAATCTATTATCCTAAGATGTTTTTCTCAACATTACTATAGACATTATGTACACCGTTCTCCTGGTTCTACTTTGTTCTGAATATTGTTTCCTCATCTGTAAAATGGAAAGACAAATCTTCCTTCTACTACTTAGCCCACAGGGTTATTGTAAGAAATGTGCTTTATGAACTATAGAAATGCGGATTTATTTTCAATTTAAGCATCTTTGTATGTGCAAATGCTTCCAAAATAAATTTTCATTTATTCACCAAATAAGAGTAGCTTCTGTGCTAGCTACTGAAAGGGATAAGATGATGAACAAGAAAAAGTTTCTGCCCTCAATGAACTCCAATATAGGAGGAGAAGAGACTCAGCCTCAAAGAAGTATGATAAAAAATGAGTGTAATAAGAATTTAATAGAGGTAGAAAGAGGGAGCTATGGAGGCCAGAGGAGGAAGGGAACACAAATGCCTGGAGGAAAAGAGAGATGCCTCAGTAAGAACTGAGAATGCAACTGGTTGCACCCTCATTCACTTGATATTTGTATGTGACATATGCAATGATTCGTTGTTATGAGTTATATGGATATATGTGTATGTGCATACATGTGTGCATGTATACACATATACATATATATGCATGTGTGTATGCATACCTGTATGTATGTATGTATGTATGTAGCTGAAAAAGCAGTAGGGTGGGAGTCAGAAGACGTGGGTTCTCATCCTCGCTCTGCTACTAATACGTTGCAGAACTATTCAGTCACTTCACCTATTTGAGCTTCGTTCATACTAGGAGGGTTTTGGACTAGATGACCACTGGGGTCTGCTCTGGCTCTAGGATTCTGTATCTCTATCTCATATCCATGGGAATGGAAAGTGGAGAGATGACCATGTTACTCACAGACCTAAAAACCTTCAGTGGCCCCCATTGACCCCCCCCCAAGATATGGTGCCAACCTACCTCCCCAGCCTAACTCCGTATCACTTCTCCTTACACACTACACTCCAGTTAACTCAGACCACTAGCTGGTCCCCAAACTCAACAATCTCTCCTTTGCCTCTGTGTATTTGAGCAGGTTGTTCCCTGTTTCCTCCTTTTTTTGGGGGGGAGGGGGTTAGGCAATGGGGTTAAGTGACTTGCCCAGGGTCACACAGCTAGTAAGTGTTACGTGTCTGAGGCCAGATTTGAACTCCGGTCCTCCTGACTCCAAGGCTGGAGCTTATCCACTGTGCCACCTAGCTATCCCTTGTTTCCCCATTTCTACCTTGTCTTATTTCAAGGCTCAGCTCAAACGCCCCCTCTTCTGTATAATCATCCCTGATTTCCTCATCTTTTAGCTTTCTCTCTTCCTGAAATACCCTTAGAGAATTCTATTTTATCTCTCTTTTGCTTCCTTCACTCCCTAAATGACATGTTTTTGGAAGGAAGGAAACAAGCATCTATTAATCATTTATTATGTTGTAGGTACTGTGCTGACTGCCGGAGATAGGTATTTATACAAGCAAAAAGAAAGAGTCCCTGCCTGCAAGAAGCTGACATTCTAATGGGGAAAGACAACCATGGAAATGCCGGAACCAGTTCCAATGGACTCAGGAGAGCTGATTGTTAAGTTTTCAGAGTGAGAATTCACTCCTCAGAAATAGGCGAATGCTACAAATCAAGGCTTGATTTCTTGTTTCATTGACTTTACTTAAGGAAGTGATGGTGAAAATGTTAATAATGTTTATTACACTTTAAAGTGTGCCATGCACACCTTTCCTTTTTTGGAAAGCTGGTTTTTAAACATTTACCAGCACACCCCTGAAGACAACACCCAGAAGGGAGCTGAAGAGGCATCATTGGAATGGGGGTGGGGGTGGGAATAGAGAATAAAGACCTCAGGTACTGAGGGGAGTCCTAGCATGAAAAGAGGGGAGCGAAGGCTGGCTGGCCTGGGCTTCTCCACAAAATAGAGGTCTTAGGAGGAACTCATCAGTGGGAGGAGGTGGCTGGCCTGGCAGAGGAATATCCCAGGGCAAGGAAGCCTCAGGAATTGAGGGAAATTCTAGGATGAGACAGCAGCAAACACATGGTTTTGAAGTCCCACAAGTCAGAAACAGGCCTACGAGGGGAAATATCTGTATATGTTATATCTCCTCAGGAGAATGTAATTTCCTTCATGGAAGATTCTGTTTTGTTTTCATCTTTGTATTTTGAGTGCTAGCACAATGCCGGGCACATAGGCACTTACTAAAGATTTGCTGTATTGAGTAGGATTGAATATGTAGGCATAGGGAGATGGGAGCTTGGGTTAATGGGGACTAGCAGTTAGAAGAAGGGAAAAAGGAGTGAATGAGGAATGACAATAATAGGTGAAGAGAGAAAGGCCAGAGAGCAAGGGAAAGGGCTGGAGCTCCCCTAGTCCCAGACTCCCAGGATCTGGGACCTTAGAAGTCATCTAGTCTAATCTGAGCCTTAATAGAGATCTCTCTACAACATCTCCAACAGCTATTTGTGCAGTCTCACTTGAAGGCCTCTAAAGATGAAGAACTCACCAGCTTCAGTGGCAACCCATCCCATTTAGGCATGACTCTGGCTGTTAGGAAGATTTCCCCTGTATCAAGTCAGAATATGTTTCTCTGCTATTTCCTACCATTGCTATTAGCTTTGTCTTATGGGACCAAGGGAATGAAGTGGTGCAGACAGTGGTGAAAGGAAAAACGAAAGGAGATAGAGCAGAGGGAAGGCATCTTGGCCCTAGGTCAATAGCCACTCACTCAGAAACATTTGGGAAGCAGAAGGGGGTCTTGCTCTGAAATCGATTTTTCCTTTATATGGTATAATTATGCATTTCTCTATGCTGGCAACCTTCTAGCATAATTACCCAGGATTATAAACATTTGTATGGCCTATTCCTGGAAGGCCCTTCAACCCTGCTCCCTGTAAAGTGAATGTTGGAAGAGAATTCAAGGGGAGAAGATGACTGTAATGTCAAAATCACAGATGACCATGACATCTGCAGGGGAGCAGGAGACAGAGCCAGGCTAAGGCATATCTCTTCTAGACCTGAAATACTCCCTTCATGAGCATATATAAGTGAGATCAATGCAAGAGCATAAACACCCTAGGGGGAGTGAGGGTCATTGCTTCATTAGGGATAACTGGGCCCCAGCTGGAAGTTCCCTGCACCTCTCCCCATGGACTTAAAACGCATGTGCCCCTGTAGTTTCTGGGGCCTCATTATACAGAATTCCTGCTTACAACCCTGGCCTAAGCTTTCTCTGAGGATTTGATTCTTGGCTCCAGGAGGCACCTTTTGGGAGGCCTCAGGGTTGTCAGAGAGATTTTGGCCTGTGTTCTCTGTGCTGGGTTTGTTCGAAAGAGAGGGGGGCCTGGGAGTTGATTGGGTCCATGGCCAGCTTAAATATTAGAAGGATTCAGGGTGGGTTTCCATTGTTAATTGTTTGTTAAGAATGTTGCCACACAGCCTAGGGCAAGACAAGGAGCTAATTTGTAGGCAATTCTTTTTCCAAGTATAGAGGAAATATATAGCACATGACAAAGGCATTATTTGCCATATCACGTATCATGGGCTTTGCAGGAGAAGGTTCTTAAGAAAAGGGAGCTAATAATAATATGATAGCTTAGGGGCAGCTAGGTGGCACAGTGGATAGAGCTCTGGCCTTGGAGTCAGGAGGACCTGAGTTCAAATATGGCCTCAGACACTTGACACTTACTAGCTGTGTGACCCTGGGCAAGTCACTTAACCCTGATTGCCTAACCAAAAAATAAATAAATAAATATCAAAAAAATATATATATATAATAGCTTATACTCACTTTAGGTTTACAAAACACCTTTCTTATAACAACCCCCTGAGAGAGGCAGTGCCTATGTTATTATCCTCATTTTAGAGATGAGAAAGCTGAGCCTCAGAAAGAGTATTTACTCAGGATCACCATATCTTGTAGTTTGAACTGGTCCTTAAATTGAGATTTTCTCACTCCAAAATCAATGCTCCTTTCACTAAACCTCTGCTGCCCCTTTGAATGAATGAATGATCACCAATGTAATCACACCTTAGATCTCTTTATAGGCATATAATATAGCCTTTATAGTTTCACATCTGAAAGCCCGTAGCATTTTAGAATCCATGTTCTCATTTTTTCCCCATATTAAGTTATCCCCATTTTACAGGTGAGTAAAGTGAGGCCTCTAGAAGTTAAGTCATCTTAAGTACATCTAGTATATTAGGACTTGGATTTCCCAACTCCCTGTCTAGTCTTGTGTTCAAAGGGACAAAATACAAACTCTTCAACTTAGCATCTAATTTGGCATTCACAATCTGACTACAACCTACCTTGCTTGATTACCCAAAGGGTTAATGCTTTCTTCCTCCTCAAATTATTTTGTATTTTTCTGTTTTCAGGTTGTGTCAGGAAAATTTAAGATCTTTGAAGGGTAGGGACTTTTTTTTTTGGCTTTTGGCTTTATTTCTTCATCCCTAACATAGTGCCTTGGACACAGGATCATACGTGCAAAATTAGAAGGGGCTCAGAGTCCATATAGTTCAACGTTCTTATTTTGCAGTTGAAGGAATGGAGGCCCAAGGAAATTAAATGACTTTCTCAAGGTCAGATGTATAGAAAGCATCGGAGGCAGCATTTGAACCCAGGTCCACTGACTCTAGAGCCAGTGCTCTAATCACTTTACCCCATAAAAGTCTAACTTATCGGACAAGTCTTATAATATTTGACCCATGTAGGATTTTTTTTTTTTGGTGAGGCCATTGAGGTTGAGTGACTTGCCCAGTCATGTAGCTAGTGAGTGTTATGTGTCTGAGGCCTGATTTGAACTCAGGTCCTCCTGACTACAGGGTCAGGGCTCTATCCACTGTACCACCTAGCTGCCCCAGGAATTCTTTGAAACTTGAAAGAATAATCTCAGGACCTGTATCAGGAAATACTTCTTTCCACATCTAGGGAGTAGTTCCACAGCATATAGATTTAGAATTGGAAGGGACCTTAGAGAAATTTATTGCTAAAAGAGCTGGCAAAGTCTAAAAATTAACTGAGGACCTAAGGAGGGTTGAGATAAATTCAATTGGAAGCTAGGAATGTATCATCAACATTTATGAGCATACATAACCTTTGGAGGTGGATTCTACCCAATAGAACCATGGCCCTCTTAAAGTACATCCCTTGGTATTATCGCTATAAGAGAAAGCATAAGGCTAAATGAATAAAGCTGTTGATTCTTCTGACCAGTCAATGACTAGCACCTAATTAGGCATGGACAATAAAGCAAATGAAGAACATAAAATGGTGCTATCTACTTAGCCTCATTGACTCTACCTAATGGTGCTAAGTGTCCCACCCACTCATGAAACTTGACTTTTTATGGTTTAAAAGAAACTTTCTATTCTAACTTATGTGGTTAATTTTCCTGTAATTTGCAGAATCATTGAAGCTGTATGGGGAGAAAGGTCTTAATGTGGGAGAATAGTAATAATGAGAAGGAAGAAGTTATTGAGACAGAAATACCAGGGATAAGTTTTATTCAAAAATGTTATATAGGAGAAATTTAAATGTGGAGGGCAGAGCCAAGATGGCAGAGTGAAAGCAGAGACTCTCCTGAGTTCTCCCTCTCTAAAAATTGACTCTGAACAAATTCTGGAGTGTCAAAACCCACAAAGAGACAGAGTGAGGCAGATTTCCAGCCCAAGACAACCTGGAAGGTCAACAGAAAGGTCTGTTGCACCAGCCTGAGAGAGGAGCATCCGTTGTGTAGGGCACAGTGCACACCTAGCCTAAGCAAAGCCAGAGCAGGCCTTGGAGGACTGAATCACCAGCAGCAGTGGTAGTTTCCAGTCTTCTCAGCACACAGACACCAGAATCATCTTAGAAGGTCAGCGGGAGAGGTCTGTGGAAACTGGGTGAGAGAGAAACACAGTCTAGTGCAGGGCTGCAGGGCATACCAATATAGCCTCAGCACCAGCAAAGTAGGAGCAGGCCTTGGGAGTGACTACATCAGTAGCAGTAGGGGTGGCAGCAGCTGCTCCTGGAAATATTAACCCATCAACTGAATGTTTGAAAGTCACCTATTTCGACTTCAAGGAGCCAAGATAGTGGAGTAAGCAGTAAGTTGCTCTCACCCTCCCTTACTGACCTTGAAAAACCCAGAGAATATTGCCCCAGGAAAGATCCTGAAATAGTGGAGTCAGCAGAAAGACAAGACACAGCAGTCTTCTAGCTCATGAGGCTAGGGGGATTAACAGGAAAGGTCCCTCTTGCTGTGGCTGAAGGGGACCAGTACAGGAAGGGAGGAATCCCAGCAAGCCAGTGGCAATCCCCATCTCAGCAAACCAATAACCAGGCCCCTATCCCCCAGCATAAGAAGCCTGAGACAGTACCTCCTATGCCCCAGAAGCAGAGATCAACTTTAAAAGTCAGGAAAAAAAAACAAATTTAAATAGCAACTTTGACAAACTTCTCAAAAGTTTTGTGATCACAACCCATGCAATTTCTAGGTTAGTATTTGAGAAACTAAATAAGCATGTTAAAGTGGAAAGTGGTAATTAATGTACATATTAGCAAAAAATATCAACAGCACTTAGGTAATTGATACTTGCACAATCAATTAGCCAACACGCATTTATTGAGTGCCTAGTATGTGCCAAGCACCACTAATACATTTTTTTTTATAAATCATGGAATCTTGGGAGTTGAAAGAAACCTTCAATGTCATCTGATCCAATTCTATCCTACTTTTGCCTTTTTGGGGGAGATTGGGGGAGGAACACAGAAGAGAGGACTAGAGAAAAATAAGAAAGAGGAGGAGATCATGGAGATGACTTGAAGGGGCTTGGACTGCTAAAGTCGTTCAGAGGTTGGATTTGGTGAGGGAAAAGCATGGAAGAATTCTGGAAAATTGAGGAAAATGTGAAAAGTAATCTTCAAGTTGCAAGAGAAAGTTTTAGTGTGTACAACTGTGGCTGTTCAGACCAATGTGCGCTTGGAATGTTCTACCACAGGTAGGCACAAATAGTTCAAGTGAACATTTGGGATGGAGTCTCTAAGTTTGAATATCTTGCCTTGCTCTTGAGCTATTTCAATTCTGCTTTGCTGATAGAGCACAGCACAGCACCTTCTCTGATGTGGGCACGCCACACTGAGCTATCCTGTGCCAGTGTCTCCCATGTCACACAATCAATTCCAAAGTTGTTTGGAGAGACCTTGAGAGTGTCCTTGTATCATTTCTTCTGACCACCATGTGAATGCTTGCCCTGTGTGAGTTCTTCATAAAATGGTCTTTTTGGTGAGCATACATTTTGTGTTCAAACAATGTGGCCAGCCCATCTGAGTTGTGCTCTCTGAAGCAGAGTTTGAATGCTTGGCAGTTTAGTTCAAGAAAGGACTTCAGTATCTGGTATCTTATCCTGCCAGGTGATCTTCAGACTCTTCCTAAGACAATTCAAGTGGAAGCGATTTGGTTTCCTAGCATGGCACTGGTATACTATCCAGGTTTCACAGGCATACAACAATGAGGTCAGCACAAAGGCTCTCTAGATCTTCAGTTTGGTAGTCAGTCTAATATCTCTTCCCTCCCATACTTTCCTTCGGAGCCTCCCAAACACTGATCTAGCTCTGGCAATTCATGTATCAACCTCATGATTAATGTATACATCCCTGGAAAGTACAATACAAGGTAAGTAAACTTATCCACTGAATTCAAAACTTCTCCATTTGCTATAACTGATGGTTCCAATGGTTCCATATATGGGGGGTGTGGTGGTGGCTGATGGAGCATAGACAATTAAGGAGGAACTGAAAGGATTAAGGAAGACTAAGGAATAGAACCAGAAAAGGTGGTTTCAGTAAAGATAAAGAAAAGGTAACTGGCAATGCCAGGAAAGGTAAATAAGATAGGATAAACAGAATAATTAGAGAGTTAATTGATAGATTGGTAGGTGAGATAAATGGGTGAAGCCATAGATGGTTGATGCAGAGCTGAAGGGAGGTGGGTGAGCTAATGGAGGATTATAAAGTTACCAAGATAAAGGTAAGAAATCTACGTGAAGTTGTTTGATTAAAAAAAAAATCAACTAGGTCCTTGGGTTGAGCTACAAATGCCCACAAATAATTTCTTTTTTTCTTTAAAATTATTATTTATTAGTAACATCAATTTCTTTAATAATTTGAGTTCCAAATTCTCTCTCTCCTTTATCAGAGAAACTTTCTATGAAAATTATTAATATTACTTCATTGTTCATGGCATCTTCTAGCAAAATGTAGTTTTGTAGTTAGTAGTTTGCAATTAGATTATCTCTTTTAATTAGGTCTATTTTTGCTTTTTTTCCTCCACTTAATAGTATTTTATTTTTTTCTATGTAAAGATAGTTTTCAACATTCACTTTTATAAAATTTTGAGTTCCAAATTTTTTTCTCCCTCCGTCTCTCTCCCCCTGCCAAGATGGCATGCAATCTGATATAGGTAATACATGTACAATCATATTAAGCACATTCCCACATTAGTAATGTTGTGAAAGAAGAATCAGAACAAAAGGGGAAAACCACGAGAAAGAAGAGAGAGAGAGAGAGAGAGAGAGAGAGAGAGAGAGAGAGAGAGAGAGAGAGAAAATAATATGCTTTGATCTGAATTCAGACTCCATAGTTCTTTCTCTGGATGTGGATAGCATTTTCCATCATGAGTCTTTTGGAATTGTCTTAGATCGTTGTATTGCTGAGAAGAGCTAAGTCTATCAAAGTTGATCAGCACAATGTTGTTGTCACTGGGTACAATGTTCTCCTGGTTCTGCTCACTTCATTTAGCATCAGTTCATGCAAGTCTTTCCAGGTTTTTCTGAAATCTGCCTGCTCATCATTTCTTATAGAACAATAGTATTTCATTACATTCATATATTACAGCTTGTTCAGTCATTCCCCAATTGATGGACATCTCCTCAATTTTCAGTTCTTGGCCACCACAAAAAGAGCTGCTATAAACATTTTTGTACTCATGGGTCCTTTTCCCATGTGTATCTTTGGGATACAGCCATACAAGTGATATTGCTGGGTCAAAGGGTATGCACATTTTCTTAGGCCTTTGGGCATAGTTCCAAATTGCTCTCCAGAATGGTTAGATCACTTCACAACTCCACCAACAATGCATTAGTGTTCAAATTTTCTCACACACATCTTCTCCAACGTTTAACATTTTCCTTTTTTGTCATATTAGCCAATCTGATGGATGTGATGTGGTACCTCAGAGTTGTTTTAATTTGCATTTTTTCAATCAATAGTGATTTAAAGCATTTGTTCATGTGACTATAAATAGCTTTAAATTCTTTATCTGAAAACTATCTGTTCATATCCTTTGATGATTTCTCAAGTGGGGGATGCCTTGTATTCTTATAAATTTGACTCAGTTCTCTCCATATTTTAGAATAATTTTAGCCTTTATGTCACTGACTTGAAAAATTATTTCCCATGGGGCAGCTAGGTGGCGCAGTGGATAGAGCACCGGCCGTGGAGTCAGGAGGACCTGAGTTCAAATCGGCCTCAGACACATAATACTTCCTAGCTGTGTGACTCTGGGCAAGTCACTTAACCCCAATTGCCTCACTCAAAGAAAACTTGTTTCCCAACTTTCTGCTTCTCCTCTAATATTGGTTGCATTGGCTTTGTTTGTGCAAAAACTTTTTAATTTAATGTAATCAAAATTATCTATTTTGCATTTCATAATGTTCTCTATCTCTTGTTTAGTCATAAATTCTTCCCTTCTCCACAGATTTGACAAGCAAACTATTCCTTTCTTTCCTAATTAGTTTATGGTATCACCCTTTATGTCTAAATCATGTACCCATTTTGACCTTATCTTGATATATGGTGTGAGATCTTGGTCTATGCCTAGTTCCTGCCATACTATTTTCCAGTTTTCCAAAGTTTTTGTCAAATAGTGAGTTCATATCCCAAAAGCTGGTGTCTTCAGGTTTATCAAACAGTAGATTACTATAGTCATTGACTACTGTGTCTTGTGTACCAAACCTATTTCACTGATCCACCATTCTGTTTCTTAGCCAATACCAAATAGTTTTGATGATTTCTGCTTTATAATACAGTTTTAGATCTGGTATGGCTAGGCCATATTCCCTAGCATTTGTTTTCATGAATTTCTTTGATTTTCTTGACCTTTTGTTCTTCCAGATGAATTTTTTTATTTTTTTCTGGCCCTATAAAATAATTTTTGGTAGTTTGATTGGTACGGCACTGAATAAGTAAATTAATTTAGGTAGAATTGTCATTTTTATTGTATTAGCTAGACCTACCCCATAGCAACTAATATTTTTCCAATTATTTAGATCTGACTTTATTTGTGTGAGAAGTGTTTTGTAATTGTGTTCACATAGTTCCTGGGTTTTTCTTGGCAGGTAGACTCACAAATATTTTATGTTGTCTACAGTTATTTTAAATGGAATTTCTCTTTTTATCTCTTATTGCTGGGCACTTACAAGTAATTTCAAGAAATATGGTTGAAGATCTTGGAACTATGGAGAGCAGGGCAAAACTGTGCAGTAACATCTAATGAGTATTTCTCCTTTAGCCATGTCACTGTTTTCTGTGTGTTCCAAGTACAGGTTGGTATATCTCTCATTAAAGAAGGTGAAGGGACTCAAATGCCCCTCCACTCTCCAAGTTGTTAGTGAGAACGAAGGGCTTTTAAAGGAAAAAGAAGTAAAGTTTCAATGGAAAGGAAAGAGGTCTCTGAGGCAGAAAAAGGGAGACTTGGCCCTTGTCAAGATGATAGAAGATAGAAGAGTGTTACACAGAGGAGAAAACAGAAGAAAAAAAATTCCTTTCTGAAAAACAAATAGATGGATGTTCTAAAGAGGAAGAAACTGTTTGTCCTCCCAAGAATGATATAAGAGAGCCACAGTTCTCATGTGAGACATTATCTAGAAGGGGGAGAGGAATTCTCTGTTCAGAGGCTGCTTTTTGTTGACCTAATAACAATAATAGGTCCAATATTATTGCTTGTATCTAATATGTAAATAGGGTAACTCCCGAGGCTTATCAAAATGAATGACAATCACATACTTCTGGTGATTCATGTGAGCATAAATGACACTCCTGGAAGCAACCGGAAAAGTATTGCCAATGAATATGAAGTCACATCCCACCACATTTTAGTGATACTTATGAGGTTGACTCTACCTTTTTGTGTTAACATAAGGTATTTTTCCTTTAAAGTACTACCCTGTCATATGGAGTTACTTTAGTGCTGAAAGAGGCCAAAAAAAGCACGTTCACATAAAGAAAAATGGCTGTATCAACTGGCAAAAGATGTAAGATCTTGCCTCCTTCATAACTGAACAGTTCGATGCCTAAAAGGAATAGGAAAATAACTTTGGTTTAATTAAAACTGCTAAAAATATATATATACTTACCATAAAGAAACAGTTTTCAGATGGGATTTGAGCAGTTTGGAACAGAAAATGAACTATGGTACAAATATAAAAGTTTAAATTACATTATAAAAGACGTAGTATGATGCCTCATTTGTGTATGAATAGTGTGATGATGTAATGGGGCAGATAAAGAACTAGTATTTATTTTAAAATGATAAAATTTGTGTATAAAGGAAAAGTTTTTAAGGACACAGAATGTGGTCAAAGGCGATTTTGAAAACAGTGTTTCTGGACATTACAATCCCTTAGTTCATTTACATATTACTGTTTTAAGACTTAATAAGATCTTTAAAGGCAGATAGGTAGCCCAGATGGAGAACTGGGACAAGAGTCAGGAAGACCTAACAGACACTTATTAGCTCTGTGACCCTGGGTAAGTCCCCTAACCTCAGTTTCCTCAATTGTAAAATGAGGATAATAATAGGACCTACCACACAGGGTTGTTGTGAGAATCAAATAAGGTAATATTTGTCAAGTACTTACCACAGTGCTAGGCTCATAGTAGGTGCTATATAAATGTTTATTTCCTTACTTTCCTTTAAAAGTAAAGTTGTAACTGTGAGGGAAACAAGAACTTATTAAATAAGAACTATAGGTTTCATAGGGAAAGCTTGATTATTTGTCTCATAAATGTAAGTTATTACAAGGAGGCAATGATTTACACCTCTGCACTCTAGGAGGTGAAGCTGGAAGCAGTAAAACAACAGTTCCAAAGGAGCTATTTGAAGAAACCAGAAGCAGAAACACTGCAGACAAGAAGGTTTCAATGGCTAGTTCCTAATTGGCTGAATATAGAGTTCCGGCTGTTGTCCTTCGGTATCCTCTCTAAGTTTAAGAGGTGAAACCTCAGTGTCCATTGCTCTTTACTGCCCTCTCTGGCTTGAGAGGCAAATGCAGAAAGGGGAAGGACAGGTTTTACGTTGCTTTGCTGTATAGGAAGAGATGCTGAGATCTAACTGGAAGGCACAGAGTACTGATGAGTAGGGAACTGGATAGGTTGAGTTGCCACACCCAGAGAGTCAACTGACCTTGAACTGATTTGCAATGAGCTCTGTCCTATTTAGAATATGTAGCATCTGGGTGAGTGAATGGCTGATCTGGTCTATAATACCCAGAGATCACCAGCCTGATTGATGAGTTTTGCAGTTCTTTGGCTTAAAGGGAAACTGCTAGCCAATCCAATACTGTTGCACGTTTTCAATGCAATCAAATGGGTTTTACTCCCTTATATGCTTCCCTGCCAGGTTTTTGTGTGTACATTGCCCAGCCTCATACTCTATACTAAGTGCATTGATTGGAGAGTATGGCCCAAGTTTATGTGTGGAACATAATTTATTTATACTTATTGTATTGGTTTTAATATATGAGCATATATAAAGGTAGTATTATTTCTTTTGCCTTATTCAAAGCCCTTAACCTAATTTCTACTTTTCCCCCCAACCTTTCCAGTTTTCTTACACCTTAATGCACAGCTCTCCCTCACTGAAATCCAATTCACTTGCATGTCATGCCATCACCTCCCTGATGTCATGGTTCCTCTTTGAGAATGAAGGACAAGCAACAATCTCTGTGAGTAGAAAAAGGAGCTGCCTCATTGGGGGACCCAACCGGAACTGGCTATTGGGCGACATAGCTCTTTCCTTTTCTTTTTCAGCATGTGGTATCATATACTTACCTGCAGGTGCTATGCCCAAAGGAATGTAAATTTTGATCTCTGAAACATTTTTTTCCCTTAAGGGCCACACTTTAAACCCACTCAGGTTGTCATAGATCGGCCAACAGTAGGTCCCAGGCCAAGCCCCACTTGGTCATTGTTTGGTCCCTGATTGGCTCACAGTGAACATAAATAGCATTTGTTTCTATTTTGGCCAGAGACCCTGAGGGTTTCCCCTCCCAGACTGATTTTTTTTTTAAACTAGGTAAAGAAGCCATTCTCTGCCTCATTTCTTACCTAGCCTTAATCACTGAATGAGTGCTACTTCAGCCAGACTGAGACCCGGAAAAGACCTTAGTTTGAAAAGGCCGGCTCTCACTGCATCTAGGGCCATCTCTAGTAGTCCTGATCTATATCTTGCCACTGGACCCAGATGGCTCCGGAGGAGAAAGTGAGGCTGATGACTTGGCAGAGTCCTCCCTCACTTAAATCCAATTCCCTTGCATATATCATGGCCTTGCCTCCTTGATGTCATGGTTCCTCTAGAAGAACAAAGGACAAACAACACCCTACACCCTACTGTGTGCTCTCTGATCCAGTGGCACCAGCCTCCTTGCTGTTCCATGAATGAGACACTCCATCTCTGAGCCTTTTCTCTGGCTGTCTAGCGTACTCTACCTCCTCACCTCTGCCTAATGCCTTCCTTGGCTTCCTTTAAGTCCCGTCCTTCCCACCTCTCTCAATTCTAGTGACATCCATCTGTTAATTATTTGTTGTTTTTCCTGTATATAGCCTGTTTGTATGCATTTATATTTGTTGTTTCTCATATGCTCCTTGAGGGCAGGGACTGTCTTTTGCCCCTTTTTGTATCCTCAGCACTTAGCACAGTGACTGGCAAACAATAGATTATTGTTCAATAAATTTATGATTATTGCTAAATCATGTCAACAAGCATTTATTAAATGCCTGGCTATTTAAACCATGTACTTTGTTAAGTTCTGGGGATAAAAAGAAAGGCAAGGGGAGTTTGTAGTCTAATGGGGGAGATAAAATGCAAAAAACTATGTACAAACAAGATATATACAGGATAATGTTTATATCTAATATCTTAAAGTGTCTTCAGCCTAAATGGCTGATTTATGTAATTAGAAATGCAGCACAGTTGGAACCATGACCATGAGTGAGGCACGAAGCACAGTATAGTGGGTGTGGACACCCCATATACCAATGACATTAAGGTATCTACTTTATTTTTATTACCAATATTCTGAAGATTTGTTGGTAGACCATGAGTATTGTTACTGTAAGGGGTAATTTGTGGTTTGAGTTTTGCGCATGTAGGCTATGTGACATGGCTCATGGGAGGCATGTATATCTTTACAGTCTCCACCCACCCTTCTCAAAAGGAGACTTGGATTCCTGCCAAGAGAGGAAGAAGGATTTTGGAGACAAAGGCTGATCACTCTGCTCTCCTCAGAGAGATGGGGTGCTGGGGTAGAATTGTATCTATCTTCTCTTGGCAAACCAGCTCTTGGGGGGAGGGGCAGGGATGTACACAGGAGACACTTTTTAAGTTTAGTCTGCATTATTAACATTTTCCCCATCACTGTAAGTCTATATAATCAACAAAACAATAAATGAAGCCATGATTTGTAGTGTTTGCTTCTTTTTAAGGTATAAATGCTTATACTTAAAATTAACAATTGGTCTTCATGAGCTAGTAAGAGCCAGCTCCTTTCAAAAAAAATGTTAAAATTTATATTTACATGTAATTGGAGGAAAATATTTTTTAAAAAGAAAAAAATATGTTTTACATGATTGCACATGTATAACCTATATTAGATTGCTTACTGTCTCAGGGAGGGGAGAGGGGAAAGGAGGGAAGGATAGAATTTGGAAACCAAAACTTAAAAAAGAATGTTAAAAATTGTTTTTACATGTAATTGGGGGAAAATGTTATTTAAAGAGCTAGCTCCAACACATCCCTGGTCTAGGAGAAGTAATTAGCTGAGCTCCTGATGGCAATTGCTTAACAAAGGGGTGTCTCAAACTTGTGTCCAAGTATCCAACCCTTGACTCCCCATCTAATTCCAGTTACACAATGAACACATGCAGTGAACAACAAATGAATCAATCTATCCAAGCTGATAGAAAAATAAATCAGAGAATAGAGCAGATGAGAATATGCCAGACTGAGTGACTGAGTCTCCCAAAGAGAGCAAGATATCTCAGCTCAACCAAGGGAGTCTCAGATCTTACCCAAAGGGAAATCCCTCCAAGTCTCTAGCATAGCAAGCTGAGTATAAGGATATGATCAAGATATTTGCTCATCTATGTCAGCTTCTTCCCAGAGTTTTTCATAAATTTCAGGGATCTCTCTCCCTGAAGAGAATCTGGAACTTGGTATCTTCTCTCTTGAAGTTGGAAATCCTGAATCTCTCTTGCTTTCAAGCTCTCAAAAACTCCACCCCTCACTCAGGCTCAGAGAAGTAATCAATCTCCATCAATGAGGAGAGGTTTTTTGGTTTTTGGGTTTTTTCTTTTTTGGTGAGACGATTGCAGTTAAGTATCAAGTGCCTGAGGTCAGATTTGAACTCAGGTCCTCCTGACTCCAAGGCCAGAGCCCTACCCACTGTGCTATCTAGCTGCCCCCCAATGAGGAGAGTCTTATGCAAAAGAGCTTCAATTTACAGGTTATGTTAATTTTCCTGTTCCAGGATTTTGTCTCCAGTGAAATATTTGTCCTTTACACTGATATTCTTCTTCATGGGTCATACCTTCTATGTTCTGTGGTACTCAAATGTACAATATTTGTGATCTTTCTCCCTCTTCTTTCATTTTTAGTTTAAATCCCTCTCCACCATATTCAAGAGCCTACAAATAACTATGTCCCTCCTGTTCCTCAATAGATGCACTCTATCCCCAGATGAAAGCTTGTATCAATAGCCTTGGTCTAAGTATCTAGATCCTTTTCTCCAATACCATTTCCTTAATCAACTCTTCGCTTCCTATTTCCATCATTCTCTTCTGAATCCCATATTGTTGATTGGTAGCTATGATGCCAATAACAATGATCACCAGTACCCCTAAGGTTTTCAATTTCTTACCCACAATTTCACAATTCCTCAAAGTGCTTTCTGGGTTCCTTCTAGTAGCATCATTTGTACGCTTATGATTGACAAAAGTAGGCATTCTTGCAAGGGTTGACAAGTTTTGGGAGACTTTTTATCAGGAAAAGGCAAGGGAATAAATATTTATATAGTGCCACTATGTGCCAGGAACTGTGTTAAGCACTCTACAAATATTAATCTCATTTGAGATAACTGATCCTCACAATAGCCCTGGGAGGTAGGTACTCTTATTCCCATTTTACAGTTGAGGAAACTGAGATCAATAGAGGTTAAGTGAATTGCCCAGCATCACAGAAATAATAAGTGTTTGAGGCTAGATTTGTGCTCAAGTCCTCCTGACTCCAGGTCCGCTGTTCTATTCACTGTAACACCTCTAAATACACACTTTGGGAAGAAAGAAATGGCCATGTCAAGTTGAAATATGATCAGTTTTTGCAAAGTGAAGTAAGCAAAACCAGGAGAATAATGTATATAGTAACAGCAATATTGTATGATGATCAACTGTGAATGACTTAGCTATTCTCAGCAATGCAAAGATCCAAAACAATTCCAAAAGACTTGGATGAAAAATGCTCTCCACCTCCAGAAAAAGAGCTAATGGAATCTTAATGCAAATTGAAGCATACTATATTTTATTTTATTTTTTGGTTTTTTTTAGGAGTCTTGTTTTTTTCACATATGACTAATATGGAAATGTTTTGCATGACTGCACATGTATTAGCTACATTAAATTGCTTGCAGTCTTAGGGAAGGGGAAGTAGTGCGAGGGAGGGAAAGGATTTGGAACTCAATTTTTTTTTAAATGAATGTTGAAAATTGTTTTTACATGTGATTGGAAAAAAATAAAATATAAAAAAAGTAATATGGTCAATTTTTCTGGAGGTCTAGCTTCTCCTTCTATGGGAAGAGTCAGAGATATAGTGTATATCTCCAAAAATTCAGTGGCTCTTTTTTTTTCCTGTTCTATGTCATATTCTTTCCCCCTGTAACTTCTGGTCATAGTTTTGGATTCCCTTTTGCTTCTTCACTGTTTTTTCCTCGCTGCTTTCCCCTTCAAGAATGTTTCCCATTCCTTCAAGTTATCCCCTCATTCTTTGTAATACGTCTGAGAGTAGAAAAGTGTTCTTTCAATTCTTTAAACTTATTCTCTGTAAGGAAGACCAATATGCAATTTTTTAAATGCATGTGACAAGTGGTATGGATGAGGATGCCAGAAGTCCATATCAGTCCATACATTTTCCTTATTTTACATTTGTACATGTGTTCCTTTCAGACTTCCCAAAATTTCTGTATTCATAAGGGGCAAGGATAGAGACAATGAAATGTAAGGGTGAAGCCCTTTCAGGTATGATTAAATCATTTCATACCTTGTACAGGATCTGAGTCTTTGATAACTTATTTGTATATGAAAAGGATAGAAGAGAATGAACTAGTGTTCTAGGCATAGCCTGCCTTAGTTCTTTTGCAGAAACCACTCATTTGCGATGACCACCAGAAGAACATTAGAACTTAAAAAAAATATTGAGGATCTTGAACTCCAAAGCTGCTTGGTGATTATTGGGTAAGTGGCCAATGTCTGATTATGGCCTAGCCTGCCATGATGAAGACTTGGGAAATGTCCTGGATGGTCACTATGAGTTAGGGTGAGATTTCTCACTGAGTGGTCCAGCCCTAAATCAGGCAGAGTAGGCAGAAGGAAGCACTTCATTGTCATCCTTGACTCCTTACTCTCATGTCCTTTATTCCTTCCCCATATTCAATCTGTTGCCAAGTCTCATCAATTTTACCTTTGCAACATCTTTCATATATATCTCCTTCTCTTCTCTAACATTGCCTTGACTTTGGTGTAAGCTCTCATCACCTCACATCTGAACTCTTGCAATAGCCTACTGACTGATCACCCTTCCTCAAGTATCTCCCCACTCCAATCTACCATCTACTCATCTGAAAAAGAGACAGAGACAGAAAGAATATGAGAGGATGAGAGAGAGAATATGAGAGAGACAATAAGACAGGGAAAATGAGAGAAAGAGAGAATATGAGAGAATAGAAAGCAAAGACAGAGAGAGAGAGAGAGAGATATGGAGGAGGTGAACTTTAAGTATTATTGCACAAGAACAAATTGTTCTTTAAATTCAGAAGCCAAGAAACTGAATAGAATCAGTTTTAGAGAGCCTGTGTTGTTTTCTTTTTTTTTTTTTAATCAAGTGGGGCAATTTTTATTCAGTCTGAACCCTAATCCTGTGTAACTATTTGCATCACACTCTCTGGCACAAATAGCTTGGTAATGAAAATAAAAGCCCCTGTGTAAAGACTTGGATAGAAAAACAAGAGGGAGAAAAGAAAGGAAAAGAAGAGGAGAAAAAGAGACAGATCAGGAAAGAGAGTGAGAGAGGGGGAAGGAGGAAGGTAGGAAAAAACAGAAAAGGATTCATAGAATATTAGGATTGGAAGAGATATTAAAAACTCCTTCTGCATCTGGAGAAACTACATTCAGAGAATTGAAGTGTGCTGTTCAATGTCACACAGCTGCCATAGAAAATGGATGGTCAGGTAACTTTTCCACAATGCCTCTTTCGCACATATATCAATTGGATGGAGTTGCCATGAAAGCTATGCAGAGGATCTCCTGGACAATTAGGAGGGAAACATCTGAGGACATTTTGAAACACAGGAAAAAGTCAAGTGTCTCGACATCTTGTTTACACAACCCTAGGCACTGAATTTGGGAAAATCTGGCTGCTTGAATATTTCAGTTTTCATCTGGATGGTTGGTCTTATTCCAGACTCAATCTGAGTGTCCCCAGCTCTGGGGCACCCAGCCAGTGGATGTAAACTAGCGGCAGCTCTCAAAGCCTCATTTGGTAGTACTCCAACAGAGTTATGACCGCCATATTCCCTGCTTCTGCAATCTTTCAAAGAGTCACTGAATCTCCAATTTGGAAGGGACCTCAGGGATCAGCCTGTAGCGGAAGCAGGGATTTTTCTATGATAGCCCTGACAAGTAGTCACCCAGCCCCCATTAAAAGGACTCCAAAGAATACAAACTCCTTACCTTGCAAGGCAACCTATTCCACTTTTGGAACGTTGGAATAGTAATTGTTAAGAAGATTTTCCTTATATTGACCCAAAAGCTGTCTCCATGCAATTTTCATCCACTGGTCCTAGTTTTGCTTTTTAGTGAATAAGAGAAAGCAACTCTAATTTCTCTTCCATATGAAAGCCCTGCAAATATTTGAAGACTGAGATTATTATGCCCCACCCCCCTTACTCTAAGTCTTCTCTTCTGTAGGGTAAGCACCACCATTTGTGTGTGTGTGTGTGTGTGTGTGTGACATGGTTTCCAGGTCACACATGAAGCTTGGTTCAGTGGGGAAAGTACTGGATTTGGAGTCAGCCAAGTCAGAGGACCTCTTTAAATCCTGATTCTTCCACTTTCTACCTGTATGGCCATGGACATGTTACCTAATTTCTTTGAGCTTTAGTTCCTCATTTGTAAAATGCAGGGGGTATATTAGATGACCTGTAAGGTCCCTGCCCTATGATTCTAAGATGTTTTGAATGAACCCTATGTTATCAGTGTCCTTTCCAAATTGTAACATCTTTCCCATAAGTCATCTGGGAAATTCCCATATTTTAGGACCATTCTCAGAGCCTAATTATTTGAGCTATAAGAAATATTTCCCCACACAATCCCTGGAGACCCATCTTTTAGTTTACTCTCAAATTTGTAACAATTGATGCTATTGTTAGGAACTTAGCACACTTGAATCTAGTAGGCATTCAGCTGAATTCACTTTTGAGTTTAGTAGACATTCAATAATGGTTTTTGAATGAATGAATCAATCAATCAATTAATGAATCAATGGTACAAGAGGATCAAGGGAGAAGAAAATTGAATTGCACACTAATTAGAGACTTTAACAACCTTTCCATCTTTGAAAACAGGCAACCTAGTAAGATGAGTCCTCCAGTACAGGTTTTTTCTTTCTGGGTGAGCACTATCGATAAAGTCAATAGCAAACTCCCATTTCTGTTCAGCTAATAACTGAGAATATTGGACTATCTATTGGACCACAAGAGTGTTATCAAAACATGACTCCATTTGATTACCATGCATATATTTTCATATTTTCCTAGTTACTGGATAGTTGATAGGAGGCAAGCCCTTTCTTAAAGGTCATAGAGCAGAATGATGTTCTTTTTCCATAGGGTTTTATGGCACATCTCTTATTTAGTTAATATTTCAGATGTCTTTCAGATTTACTGTTATCACCATTTCAATTTTGTCAACAAAGAAGCAGAGCTCAAGGAGTGAATCTTCAACCAGCATCACCTGTTCAGCAACTCAGAAATGTGTTTAGGAATCTCAGCTCCTTTGCCCCTGCCTTGCCTGCTGAGCTATGCTGTCTCCTCCTTTTTTGTTTAATTAATTCAGTCAAAATGACTTCTAGATCTTCACGTCAAAAGAAATACTTGGAGGAAGTGGTGGTTGAGAGATAGAAAAACCGCCTGCATCTGTCCACAACCAGAGGGATAAGTCACCCAGCTACTCTTCTAAACATTAGTTATGCAACTTAAAAGCAGACATTATGGTAAGTAGAAGTCTATAACCAGAAGATTTCTGGAAGCTGATTGCCAATCTCTCTGTATCCAGTGGACTAATTAATGAGACTTTGCTCATTAAGACCGATGCTCGACTAGAAGTAGCAGTATGAAACTATGGTATGGGTTCCCACATGAAACCTCTTTGAATGTGTAGTTCTAGTACTGCCTTCTTTAAGCCTGTGAGAAGGTAGTATGTCATTGTATTAATTATCCCTTAAAACATATGCTCTTTGTGTATAGGAATTATTTCATTCTTTATACTTGTATCCCCAGGGCATAGCACAATACCTGGAGCATCATAGATGCTAAATACGCACTTGTTGATTGATTGAAGCATGAAAGTTTGGTTAGCTGTGTGCAATATCTAAATTGCCTAACAGGTAAAGTCTATTTGATCCATCATTTCAGGCCTTGTCTTTGTTAATTCCTCTCTGGACCATACAAAGGGTAATACTTTAAGAGATTACAATATTCCTACTGACCACAAGAGAGCAATCAGCTCCAATTTGTACATTCTCCCATCTTCCCAACACGGCCATAGATGCAGCTTTGATTACTCCCTTTTTGACTGGGTCCTAATTTAATCTAGGGGATGAAGTTGAATATTGCTTAAAATACTAAGATAAAAAATCTTTATCAATAGCGAGTTCTGAGCCCCTGTGTCTTGAAAATTTCACTCTTACAGCACTTACTAATACAGTCATCAATTCAGATACATAAGCATTCAAAAAGCTCCTAATCAATCCATACAGGTGTCTCCAAAGTGGGGGTGGGATAGGATTACATTCTCCCATCTCAGGTACATGAATTTAAAGAAAAGCAGGGAGAATATCCCCCATTCCCGTGGTTTGCTGGCCATAGGAATTCTAGCAGTACTAATTCTAGGTAAAGGTGGGTTGTACTGCACCACCTGTTCCTCATTGGAAAATTTCTCTCAGCTATCCTGGCTTCCTCTGGGGCACCTCACTTTCATGGCACCTCAGCTGGGCCACACCAATCAACCTGGTCACCTAGATCATTCCATCTCTCTTCTCTCTTAGAAATCCCAATAAAAAGTCCAGAGGAAAAGAAAAGGGGCCACTTCAAAGTATGGATGGCATCCCTTTCATCCTAATACATCATGACTTCTGACTGCAAATCTAGATGAACTTGAGAGAGGGTAATGAATATACCAGGAGAAATTGTTCTGTCATTCTTTCTATGAATCATCTCCTTAAGTTCAACGGAAAATAATTCAGAGAGAAAGGAGGGCAAGCAGAGCACCCATCTATAAAAGAAATATGTCTGGTTCTGTCAGTTTCCCCTGCCCATCCTTTGATCCTTCCCTGTATTCTTTATCTCCCTTTTCTCCTTCAACTCATTTCTTGCAACAAAGGAGCATAGAAGAAAAAGGAGACGGGGCTAGTAAGGGGGAAAGATTAGAATGAGCAAACATTTGCTCTAGGAAAATGTAAAATATTTTTATAAATGTGGCTATTTTTGTGTGCAGTTTTATCTCCCTAGTCGCCCAACATTTCCATTTTCAAAGCATAGCTATTGCCCAGGGCCCCTGCCTTTGACATACCAATTCAAGCTAAATTTTTGGTGAAGGCCTAGAGTATCCTGTGGGTATATGAAAATCAGGGATGGCTTTCTAGATGAATTCCTCAAGAGATCCTAGCATTTCAAGAGAAGCTATGTGGTTGATCCTGGCTTTTGGAAGCTATGTACCTGGGTGGGTGTTCTTGTGGCTGAGATATAAAATTTGGAGTTTTCTTCCTCTTCCCCCCAGGTTTCTAAGTTTTTTTCTTTCTTTTTTCCTTTCCCTTTTACTGTTACCAAAGAAATAAAAAATAAGAAAGACTGGTAATAAGAGTTTTAAAACTGAGAGATATGGGTTAGGGGAGTTATGATCGACAGGAGGCCCAACTTCTTTTAAGCTTGAAACACGCCGACTGCACTTTAATCGACTCACAAGGATGAGGCTTGTAGATAAATCAGTGCACCTTCTTGTAATTTCCTTTCCTCTTTCATTTCTCTCTCCATTTTGTGGTTGTTCCCTTTTAGAAGACAACTGGTGATTTGCCCAGGAACTGTGGAGAAGAGCAAGGGAAAAGGGGAGTGAGAGAAAGGGAAAGAAAGGGGGAAACAGCACAGAGTACTGGAAGTTACACTGACTTAGGTGTGGCAAGGCCTAGGCTGGTTCAAAAGCTAACTCACTGTGTGACCTCGGGCAAATGATCCAGCCTCTCTAGGCATTAGTTTCCTGACCTGTAAATGAGCAGGCTTGATCAGACATTCTTTAAGGTCCCTTCCAGCTTAGTAGTTTATGAATACTAATGATAATAGTAACAGCTAACATTTACATAATACCTACTATGAGCTAGGCACTGTGCTTTACAAATCATCTCATTTGATGCTCAAGACAACTCTGGGAGTTATTTAGTTGTTCTTTAGTTGTGTCCAATTCTTCATGACCCTTTTTGGGGTTTTCTTGGCAAAGATGCTGGAGTGGTTTGCCATTTCCTACTCCAGCTTATTTTATAGATGAGGAAATGGAGACAGATGGGGTTAAATGACTTGCCCAGGGTCACACAGCCAGTAAGTGTCTGAGGCCAGATCTAAACTCAGGAAGAGGAGTCTTCCTGACTCCAGGGCTGGCACTGTATCCACTAAGTCACCCAACTGCCCTAGACTGGGGCGGGGGGGGAGGGGAGATAGAATTATTATCCTCATTTTATAATTGAGAAAACTGAGGCATATAGGAGATAAGTGACTTGTCCAGGGTCACACAGCTAGTAAATATCTGAGGCTAGATATGAACTCAGGTCTTCCTAACTCCAGGCCCAGAACTCTCTACAATGTACTGCCTAGCTGCCCTAGTTTGATGGAGAATAATGACCTGGTAGAATGGTATGGCTTTATAGAAATATTACCAGCCAGCCTTATGGAAATTTTCCTACTCTGCCTACTCTTTCTATCTTATCTATCTATATCTGTGCTATCTTAAGTAGTTGAACTTTACAAAAGTGGAGTGGTGATTTTTTCACTCTTTTCCTTAAAGGAAAAATTCTGTAAATTGCACTACTAGGTAAAAGTTCCAGTCTATGAGCAGTCCTATGGGGGAGTAAAGGCCAATGTAATCATTAGCTGATGTTGGTAGAAGGGAACTGCTCACACCAGTAAGAGAAGCTATCAGGGAGTTCAGATATTTTTATCCCAGCTCTGCCTAGAGGCAAATGGCACAAGAGGGGCCTAACTATGTGTAAGTGTGGGAAATAGCATTTCCTAGCAGGAGGTTATTTTTAAGTTAATTACTTTTCCCAGTGATGAGCACATAAAGGGATGCCCTGTCAGAGTCCACTCACCCTTCAGTTCTTCAGCATGATCTCACTGGTGCTGATGTGGGTACATCTTGTATCAGAACAATGCACAACCCACCCAAGTATTCTCATCCGGCAGGAGTCTTATCCATGTGTCTTATCCATTGGCAGATGACAATAGGGTGACGTTAGCAGTTTAGCCCTTTCTGTGAGTCATAGAAACTATAGGAGTATCTCAAATATGGACCTCCCAAAAGCAAAACCAACATCTTTTCTGTTATAGTGCCTAAAACTGTACCACGTGGTCAGATGTTTCATAAATGTTCTTTGACGATTAAGGGGTGGGACTCCACATACCTATGTGGCTAATGGGCACGATCTTGACATTGACAAGATTTTCTCTTTCAGGCAAGTTTATATGTTTCTGAGTGCTGCATTTTATTCCCTTACTCCCCCTGGGGCTTTTCGACTCAGCCACGGGCTGCAAAGATTCGTGAGGGAAACACCTGAGGTGTTCAATATGCTTCCTCAAATAATGAGTCAGGCCAGCACAAAGAAACAAAAACAAGAAGACAAGGAGCGTAAATTCAGCTCAAATGCCCCCTCCCTCAGTGGTCTCCAAAATAACAATCCACTCTAATCCATCATACCAGCGGGGATTAGTATGAGGTTCTTAAGGAAAGGACAATCAGCCACATACCAAAGAGTGGCTGAGCGTGATGGTGCATGCCTGTAATCCCTGCTTCGGATGGATTACCTGAGTTTAGGAGTTCTGAGCTGCAGTCCTGCTAAAGCCCTGCAAGTGTCTGGACTAAGTCCAACACGGAGGCAGTGAATGAACCCTCAGGTCGCCATGCCGCCTGCACCAGCCCAAAGAGGAGACACAAAGCCAGAGAAAGCTTCTGAACTGAAGA
Source organism: Phascolarctos cinereus (assembly GCF_003287225.1). Classification (NCBI taxonomy): domain Eukaryota; kingdom Metazoa; phylum Chordata; class Mammalia; order Diprotodontia; family Phascolarctidae; genus Phascolarctos; species Phascolarctos cinereus. The sequence continues at coordinate 372,448,299 of NW_027555847.1, forward strand.
CAGGGCCCATGAATGGCTGCTGCACTTCCAGTCTCAGTGGGACAGGGAGACTCAGTCTCAAAACAAATAAGCCAAAACAAAAAATTAAAAACAGTAACATGAACCCTACATATGAAGGGGCAAAAGCTACCTTTGGAGATTGACTGTGAAAGGAGCTGACAGAGAATTCAGACAAAGGTGTGATGATTTATGTGAACTGATTCACAGCAAAATAAGTAGATCCACAAGAAAAACATGCATAACAACTACAATGATATAAATAAAAATATCACTGAAGTCAGACTGCGAGAAGCTAAAGAACCAAGGATAGTTGAACCAACGATAGAGAACAGATCATTTCTCTTCACAGTAAAGAGGAGGGGGTCTACTCGGGCAGAAGGTTGTATGTGTAATCAGATACAATCACTAGATCAGCTGGGTGGTTCAGTGGATAGAGTACTGGCCCTGGAATCAGGAGGATCTGAGCTCATGTCCAGCCTCAGACACTTACTATCTATGTGACCCTGGGTAAGTCACTTAACTCTGTTTGCCTCAGTTTCCTCATCTATAAAATGAGCTGGAGAAGGAAACGGCAAACCACTCCAGTGTCTTTGCCAAAACCCCCAGAGGGTGTCACAAAGAGTCAGATATGAGTGAACAATAACACCAATGATAATTATATTGGTATTTTTGCTTAATTGTTTTTCTTTGTTACACTAGAGGGTCTGAAAGAAAGAGGATAAAGAGGGTGTTTTGCCCAAAAAAAGAGTGTGATGTAAAGACAAAAAGCATGTAAGTGAATTTATAAAACAACTGAGATTTCCTGATTGAAAAAGAGGCCCTATAGAGAGATTTGTGTAATTCACTCAATCAACCACCATTAATCAAATGCCAAATTATGTTCCAGTAGTTGTGCTGGGTGCTGGAAATACAAAGACAGAAAAAGGAAAAAAAAATCCCTTTTCTCAACTTATATTCTACTGAGGGAAACAATATGTACATAGAAAATTAAATACAAAAAAATATGCCAAGCAGATACAAATTAATTTCTAGGAGGTAGGGTACCAACAATTAAGGGCATCAAAATGGGTTTTATACAGGAAACAGAAACTGAACTGAGTATTGAAGGAAGCCAAGAATTTCATGACATAGAAGTCCAAGGAGAGAGGGCATGGAGGACAGGCATTAAGACACTGTGCACCTACTATGTGTTAGGCATTGTACCAAGTGTTTTACAAATATTATGATATTTGATCTCCACAACAATCCTGGAAGGTAGGCATTAATATTATCACCATTTTACAATTATGGAAACTGAGGCAGACAGTAGTTAAGTTTCTTGCCCAGGGTCACACAGCTAGTAAGTGCCTGAGGCCTTATTTAAACTCCAGTGTTAATAACTCTAGGAACCATTCCCTATCCACTCTAGTCACCTAGCTATTTGTTAGGTGGGTCATATCTAGATGAGAGAAATTCCACTTTTAAGAAACCTGACAGAAGGGTAGCTAGGTGGTGCAGTGGATAGAGCACCAGACCTGGATTCAGGAGGACCTGAGTTCAAATCCAGCCTCAGACATATAGTACTCACTAGCTGTGTGACTCTGAGCAAGTCATTTAACCCCAATTGCCTAACCGAAAAAGAAAAGAAACGTGATAAGCTGTTAATATTATTTCTTTAAAAATAAGTTAAAATGGAAACCCACTGTGCAGAGAATGGTGATATTGTTCAACTTGATTTTTTATTTATAAAGTGAGCTAATTCTTCTATTATCCCATCTTCCCACTTTATCCACTATTCTTTGGTGGGGAGGGAGATGAGGGAACAGGGCTCCAGACCTGAGGTTTCATCATTGTAGGGAACTCTTGGTATAGAAATGCCACCACTACCTGCAACTTATCTACAATTTATAGGCTTAATTACCTGGAAGTCTGATAGGGTAATGGTCACCCCCTATGTCCTAGACAGAACTTGAACCCAAGGGTCTTCCTGACCTTTTCATGTCTCTCCTAAATTCCTTCCCATCGCTTCCATTCTACTCCCCACTGAGCCTCCAGTATTCAATTATGGAGAGAGCTTGACACAATAAATCTCTCTATCCATGTTTCTATTACTGTTCTCCTTATCTCTGCCCATTGAAATGCTTTTATCTCACAAAAAGCCACTATGTTTCACCTCCATAAAGTCTTCCTCAATTACTCCAGCTCCCACTGACCTTTCCCTTCTCAGATTCCCTAGGGCCCAGAAAATCTGAATAGTACAACTTAACATTGGATGTACAATATTCTTGACTTATTCCCTAACTGTTCAGATGTGTATGTTTGGCCTTAATCAATTAATCAACAAGCACTTAATTAGTATTATGTGCCAGGAATCATGCTAGGCATCAGGAGACAAAAACAAAAATGAGACCATCCCTGCCCACACATGAGGAATGGTAGTGAGGGAAGGGAGTTTTGTCCTAAGCAATCACCAGGATTTTGAATGGAGCATTAGAGCAGTAGATTGCCATGTTTTGGTTTTTCCCCCAATATCAATGGTAGTATTGTTTGGATTATTGTTCACTGAGCAAGAAGTGAAAGTCAGGGGCAGCTAGGTGGAGCAGTGTATAGGGCGCCAGCCCTGGAGTCAGGAGATCCTGAGTTCAGATCCAGCCTCAGACACCTAATACTTACTAGCTGTGTGGGCAAGTCACTTAATCCCTTTGCCTAGCCAAAAGAAAAAAGAAAAAAAAGTGAAAGTCAGGGGTGGATGGAGGGGTATGGAGGGGATTATAAACTCCATGGAAGATAGCAAGATGCCTACGCTGATGTGGAGGTCTGAGACTGACTAGAAATAGAAGGCTAAGGTCAGGACCTGCTCTGCCCCATTCTGAGTAGATTAAATTATTTTCTCTCACTTTCCCCACCTTCAGATCAATGGAGGTTTAGGTCTGGAGATTATTTCTTCCTAGGAGACAGAGACAAAGGCAGAAGCAGTATGGTGAGATTCTCACACTGGCATATCCAAGGCACAGCCCAGCAGTGCCTTCTCCTCCCGTTCCCTGACAGCACCGGGTACACTGATGATAGCTAGAATCTCTGTTGGGTTTGGCCTGTATTAGGGTTTATGGAAACTAAAGAATCAGAGCACTGTGATTCTAGGTCCACTGGCTGACAAACCTTTCAAAAAGGAAAAGAAGCCTACAATAGGATGACATTTGTGAAAACAGTATCTATCTGGACTTTACCAAATCCCATGGACTTGCAATGGTTCTTATGGCCATAGCTTCTTGTTAACCCCCCCTTTTTTTTTTTAGGAAACTAAAACCCTGCAATGGGTACATAAAAGTAGCCATTCTAAATGTGACAGCTCATTTTCAACTGACCTACCTCTGTTTTCTAATTCCCTTGAGGTATGTGGTATAATGAAAAGACCACTGGACTTGCAGTCAAAAGATTGGATTCAGACCAAGATCCAACATAAGCTCTCTGATATTGGCTAAGTCATTTGACCTCGATGAAACTCTTTCCTCCTCTGTAAAGTGTGGGCAATGATACCTGAACCACCTCTCTCACTGGGTTTTTGTGAGAAAACTGCTTTTGAGTTTGTTGCATAGTATTATTAACCCCCCCTCCTTGATTTAGGAAGCTACTATACCAACAATTTTTAAGTGTGTTCAAAAAGGCATATTTGAAAAATTATCTATCACTAATTTCAGACATTTATCAAGTGTGGAAAGTTGTGACATTCCAACAACAATTTCATAAAGGGTCTGGTTTAGTTCGCAAGAAGAACTGGACAGCTTTCTTGGCAGGTCTCCTTAAACTCCTCCACCAACATTTATGTCTCAGTGCAAAACTTGCAAGCACTTTTGCATACTCAGAAATTGTGTCTATTTTATCCCCTCAATCAATTCATCATGGGCTCAGAAAAGCCTGTGAAAAGTTCCAATAGAAATAAGCTACCAAAAAAAAAATCAGATTCCACCCACTCACTATCCCCTGATCTAAACAAACCAGCTTCTATCTTCCCTCATTACCCTTCCCATCAAACCCTAAATCATGTTGTCTGATCTATAGGAATCTGATTCTGCTCTCAAAGCACTTATTTTCACCTCTCTTGTGTATACTCCATATTGTGTTTTTCATTATCATTATTTGAACCCATATTTTATCCCACAACTAGAATGTAAGTTTATTGACTAGGGGCAGAGAATGATGCATCTTACCCATCTTATCACCCCGCCTCGGGGAACTTTGTCTTAAAGTTGGAAGGGACCTCAAAGGTTAACTGAATTCCTGATAAATGTTCATCCACCCTCCATTTAAAGACCTCTAGTGATAGAGAACATACTAACTGAAAGCATGCATAGTGTAACCAGGAGTGGACTTGGAATCAGGAGGATGTGGACTTAAAATTCCACCTCAAACACTTCATAGCTGTATGACTCTGAGCAAGTCATTTAACTTTTCTTGGCCTCAGTTTTCTCACCTATAAAATGAGGATGATAATACTGGAACCTAACTCACAGGGTTGTTGTGAGAATCAAATGAGATGATATATGCAAAGCTCTTTTTAAACCTTAAAGCACTGTTTAAATGTTAACTATATTGTCAGTGAGTCAATAAATATTTGTGAAGGACATACTACTATGCGTCAGGCTTGGGACTAAGCAGTGGGGATACATAGAAAGTCCAAAAGTCCCTGTTCTCAAGGAGCTCACTGTCCAAAAGGGGAGATAACATACAAACAACTGCACACAAAAGAGCTACATACAGGATAAATTGGACATAATTAACCGAAGGAAGACCCTAGAATTAAAGGGGATTAGGAAAGGCTTCTTGTAGAAGGTGGGATTTTAGCTGTGACTTATAGCTGGGAGAGATGAAGAGGGAGAGTATTCTAGGCATTAGGGACAGTAGTGAAAATGCCCAGAGTCAGGAGATGGAGGTAAAAAAAGGAGGCCAGTGTCGCTGGGGAGAGGGAAAGGGGAAAGTTTAAGGAATAAGAAGACTGGAAAGGTAAGAGGGAGAGTTGTTTTTGCTGTTTTTAGCAAAATTGTGATGCCACTTTCAAATAGCTTTAATTGTTAGGAAATGCTTATACATTTTTTAGCCCTTACAGAATGAAGGGTGTCTTAGGTTCTCAAAGGCAATGCTGGGGAAGCACAAAAATGAAATTTGTATTCTGGCTGACTAGAAATGACTAGTTACCAATGAGGGAATCATTTCTGCATCATCTATGTACAGTCAGACCATCTGCTTGTTAGAACAAAGATTAAAATTAGTACCAAACTAGAAGAAAGAATAAATGTAAGAAGAGATGGCATAAAATGGAGGTGACTCCTACATGACCAATTTAAATAAGCCTTTGATACAGAAAAAAGGGGAATGGATAAAAGAATAGATATCAACACAGACTACCACCATTTCCTAAGGAAGATATAAATAGATATAAATTTGTATGGATTTATTTACTTCTATAGCTATAAATCAATTGTCATTCCAGGAAAATTACGGTAGAGTTAGGGTGAGAGCCTAGAAACTCTTTCAGACAGCAAACCCTTCATTTCCTAGCCAACTAGAGAGAGGTCAGCAAAGGATAATACTGGTTTAGAACATAAACTCATTTGTAGTATGTTAATGTGGAGCATGGCAGAAGATTATGAAAAGTATCGTCCCATAAAACAATGAGAAGCAGTGAATGGAAAAGCAAATATGCATTAAGATTGGTGAGAATAAAATCTTCCTGAGGACATTTAAAGGAGAAATTAGGATAACTGACAAAAAATGGAAAAGGTCTCAACATATTTCTATGCAAACTTATTTCACTCTAAGAACAACAGCAGAGCCATGGCATTTAATTTGTCATGTCAAAGTATTTAATTAACTACATGAAGAAGTAAAAATAGCACTAGAGAAAGTACACAACAGTGAGTAGCTGTATTAAAAAGAGCAGGTACCTGCTGCAGGAGATGCAATTTTAAGGGCATTGAGAGATAATTTTTTAAAGACTTTAGGAGAAGAGGATACCAAAAGTTATGAACAATCACAGATATTGCGGTAGAATTAAATTTGAAGCTAATCCTGTGTTTTTCCACAATGTAATTATTTATAAATTACATACATATTTATAGAATAAACTCATGTTGTAAGTGACTTTTGTAACCTAAAATTTCACATTATTAAGCCTTCCAGGTCACATATTCAACAAGATGAAGAACAAGATATTTCTTCTGATCCTTATGACCTCTCAAACCTCTTCAAAATAGAAGATGAAGCAATTCCACCTGTCTCCACAGGGTAGGATGCCAAGAACCTAAGGAGTCTGTGGGTTTCCAAGAGATCACAGGATCACAGCAATATGTTCTTGAATGGTTTAAAAGTGAAATAAAAATGTAAAAGCAGAATCTGTGACCTGGACAGAAGAAATAATTGGCAGAATACAAGAACCTGAATCAATGGTGTCAGATCTCACCAAAGAAACAAAAGAAAGGATATCTGATTAGGAATACAAATACACAGAAATGAAGGACAATCTGGAAGAAGAGCAGCAAAAAGAAATATATGATCTCGTTACAGGAAAATACATAATGATCTTGATGACAGGATATATAGAGACAACCTAAGGCGAGGGTGGGGAATCTGAAGCCTTGAGGCCTCACATGGCCCTCTAGGTCCTCTGGTGCAGCCTTTTGACTGAGTCCAAGTTCTACAGAACAAATGCTTTTATTAAGGAGATTTGTTCTATGAAGTTTGGATTCAGTCAAAGGGCCACACTTGAGGACCTAGAGGGCCACATGTGGCCTAGAGGCTGCAGGTTCCCCACTCCTGACTTAAGGGTTATAGGTGTCCCAGAAGAACATGAGAAGTTAAAAAACCTGAACACCATAATGAAAGAAATAATACAAGAAAATTTCCCAGAATGTCTGAAGTGTAGAAAACAAGGTTCCAATAGAAAAAAAGTTGTAGATTGACTCCAGAAAAAAAATTCTATGCTACAAATTCCAAGACACACAGTGGTTAAATTAAACAATGACAAACAATGAATTCTGCAAGTGACCAGGACAAAGATCTTCAGATGTAAAAGGAAAGGAAATCTGAATTACTCGTGACTATTTTGCACCTATCAGATATCCCAGGAGGGAATGGAATAATGTGTTCTGAGGATAAATGACCTCAAGATGCAGCCCAAGGTCATCTACTCTGCAAATCTAAGCCTGACAATAAATGGGAAAAAAAGATGAATGTTCAATAAAAGGTATTCAAAACATTACTAGAAAGAAAACCAGATCTGAAAAAATTATTTGCTTCAAACACCCCAGACAACAGAAATACAAGAGGAAATGCAATACAGAACACAAATACCACAACTGAGGACAACAAAATAACAACAGAAAAACTATTAAGAAATTACTTTCCTTTTTTAAAATAATTATTTATTTTTAGTTTTCAACATTCACTTCCATAAGATTTCGAGTTTTAAATTTTCTTCCCCTCCCTCTCTTCCCCCCTCCCCAAGACAGTGTGCAATCTGATATAGGCTCTACTTATGCATTCATATTAAATTCACATTAGTCATGATGTAAAGAAGATTTAGAACCACTGGGAGGAACCGAGAAAAAGAAGAAACCAAACAAAACAACAAAAGAAAAGGAGAGCAATAGTATGCTTCCATCTACATTCAGACTCCATAGTTCTTTCTCTGGATGTGGATAGCATTTTCTACCATGAGTCTTTTAGAATTGAAGAGATTCCTTTCTAAATGTACATAGGAGACAATGGCAAAAGTGATGGTAAAGAAACCTGAAACATCATGGACTAAACCCATCTACAGGGTGAGTGTTGAGAGGCTCAATCCATGATTCACCATGGAGTGAATCAATGTTTTCTTGTGGGACTAAATTACAGAATGGGAGGGAGAGGAGAGGAAAAAATAGAAGGGAATATATGTTGTACCCTAATCACATCAAAGACTATCAATTAAGGGAAAATAGTTCCTGTAGTCTTTCAGGAAGAAGGCAGCCTACAGGAGAAAAGGCAAGGTGGCAAAAAAGGGATTGAAAAAGGAGGAAAGAAAGGGAGAACTTTGTTTCAGAGATTGGAGAGGGTACCATTGATGAATGCTTCCACTGGAGAAGAATATAAAAGGAGGAGGGGAACTTACAATGGATATTATCTATAGGGGTTTTGTGCTTTTATCTCAGGGAAGGGGAATCAGACAGAACTCCTGAGGGCAATTGACACCGAGAAGAGTGAGAAACCATGGACTCCAGGATGAACTGTACAATCAGCAACATGGGAAGATTCTTATAATATTCATATCACAGACTCTCTATCACCTGCAGTAATTGGTATTTCTAAGAGTGAGGCATAACAAAAAAGGGGGGAAGGGAAAGCAAGATCTAGAAGGCAATAACAGAGACTATTTAGAAGGGGGAACTCAAAAGAGGTACCTCAAAACTTAAGGATACAGAAAATAAACAAGTAAATAAAGACCATGAATCAAACCATAAATGTCTAGAATAGATAGAAAGGGAAGATAAATAATGAAGAGAATGAGGGAAAGAATTTTTTTTAGAAAAAAAGACAGAAAGTGAAATTTTTAAAAGTAGCAAATAAAAGAAGTTGAGGGGAGGAAAGGAAGGGAGATTCTACTTGACTACTTAACTGAAAGGGAAAAAAGAGGGGAAGAATTAAATAACTAGATAAAAGCGAAAAAGAAAAATGGAACCAAGAAACAAAACTCTGAAACTAAAGAAAGGGGATACAAAATGGGGTGAGGTGGTGCTTGAGGGTGAGGGGAATATAAGAGCCATAAAAACAGATTAAGCTAAAATAACTGAAGACATAGTACTGTGTTTACAGAGCAAGAGGGGAGAATTCATAATTTGGCAAAAAAAAAAAAACCCAAACAAACAAAAAAACACCCAATATCAGAGAAAATGTATTTAAATATAACCCTAACTCTCATAATTTTAGATGTGAATAGATTTTAAAAATCCAATAAAAAAAGAAGAGATTGGATAAGAAAACAAAACTGAACAACCTTTTGCTTACAAAAAAAAAACCAAAAAACAAAAAATGAACAACCCCACACATTTAAAAAATGACTTACACAGAATAAAAAGGAGAGGCTGTAAAAAAAATTTACTCTGCATCTAGTGAATTCAAAGGCAAAAGTTACAATTGTGCTTTCAGGCAAAGTGAAAACAAAGCTTCAAATAATAAAAAGGGTTAAACAAGGAAACTACATTATGCTTAAAGGAACCATGGATAACAAAGTAGTATCAATATTGAACTTAAATGCTCCAAATGCCTTAGCATCTAAATATATAAAGGAAATATTAACTGAGCTGCAAGAAAACACAGATAGTAACACAATAGTGACAAGATCTCTCTCTCTCTCTTTCTCTCTCTCTCTCTCTCTCTCTCTCTGTTTTGGATAATTCTACCAGAAAGATAAACAAAAAGAAAAATATAGAAGTGAACAAATTGTTGAAGAAACTAGAACTAAAAGACATAGGAACACCTAAATGAAACTACTAAAGAATATACGTATTTCTTAGGATCATATGAAACTTTCGTAAATATTGAACGTGTATTACGGCACAGAGATATTCCAAACAAAAGTAAAAAGGCAGAAATAGTAAATATATCTTTTACAGAACATAACCCAATGTAAATTATAACCAGTTCAGGGAGCTTGATCAAAAGGCAGAGACTTAAATGCATGCTTAACAATGAAATCCTAAATTGTGAGCATGTCAAAAAATGAATCATAGAAATAATTAAAATTATGTAAAAGAAAATTACAGTGATGATACAACATAACCAAAATTTCTGAGGTGCAGCTTAAACAGTCCTTTGGTGGAAAATCATATTCCTACAAATAAACAATAACAAAATTTAAAAAGATATTATTATTTAACTGATTATGCATTTTAAACATTAGAAAGCCAACAAATAAGCAAGCCTAAAATAAGCATAAATGAGCAGATATTAGAAATTAGAGGAGAAATAAACTGGAAACCAAAAAAAAATTATGGACGTGGTAAACAAAAATTGGTTCTTTAAAGTTCTTTGAAAAGACTAACAAAATTGATAGATATTTAGCCAATCCAATTAAAAAGAAAATAAAATCAACAAAATAGCAAATAAGAACAGTAAAATCACAACAAAAGGATAAAAAACATAAAAGAATAAACAGAATTTATTAAACACAGTTACATGACAACAAAACTGAAAACACAAAAGAAACTGAGGAATACCTCAAAAAATATGAGCTGTCTAGACTAATAGATCAAATAAATTTTACATTGTTATTCAAATCACTTTTTCAATTGTCTAGATCTTTTTGTATTCCATTTTTGTCATCCTACATACTGTCTATCCAATCTGATATCATGCTATCTTTTTTTTTAATGTATGTCCTCACTGAAAAAAAATTTTTTTGAATAAAATAGGGCCAATGATAAAGCCTTGTTCACTTCTACACTAGAGGACCAACCCCACCCAGGTTAACTCTGAGCCATTAATCAATCCTTTGGGGATATATACAACCAGTTTATGGTCTGGCTAACTGGATGATCATCAATCTAATTTGTCCCCCCAAAAATATATTTTCCTGTGCCTTTGTAAAATACAGAAGTTATGTCTATACCATTTCCCTAATTTAGTCTAATTTTAAAATGTTAAAATAAAAAATAAGCTTAGACTGGCATGATTTAAATGTTCTAATGAACCTATGCTGGCTTGTAGTAACCAGCCCTTTCTCAGAGATCAGCAATCATTTTTTAATATTGGGAAAACAGTTTCTTGCTGCTGGCAGGGATGCAAAACAAAAATTAACTAACTCTATCATTCCTGTCCAGTCGTGTTGTGTGAGGTTATTTGCATAGGCTAGCATAGGGATGAAAATATGGCACTACCTGAAAAAAAAGTTTCTAACCTCATCAAGAAAAAAAAGAAGCTGAGTTCAAAGAAAAAGATCCTGAGGCAGAAACAAAGGAGTTTAAAAAATAGACTTCATCTGAGTCTGAGGGATTTCATTGCTTTTTCCTGGTGACTTTGGTGTGGTTATGGCCCTACTTCACTAAAAATGCTGCAATAGGCCCTGAGACTAGAGCTAAAAGAGATGGAATTACTACTTGCTGGAGAGAGGGTCTCCATGTACAATGCCCACAATTCAGGAGATGGCAGCAGAGAGCAGAAGGTCTGAAGAAAGCAGCAGGAGGTAAACACCAGCAGAGAGGCCAGTGAGGCAGAAAGCAGCAATACAGCAGAGAGAGGCCAGCTATGAACATGACTGCCTTGCAACCCAGCACTTCTTGAGTCCCTACTGGTCTTTTTCTAGACCAATAAGAAGACACGTAAGTTCGGAGCAAAATATATTTAATTAAACAGCATAGTGACAAACCGAGACCTGGGAAAGACCTCAGCTTGGATGACATCAGCTTGATGACATCCTCAGAACAGCAGAGGACATCACTGGCTCTGTGGGGGAGCAGTAAGTACCAGCACCAGAAGCAGAGAAGGTTACTGTCTTGGACATAGCCTTAGAAGCATGAGATGACCTGGGTGCACATCTACCAGTGCCCCTTGGACACATACATTTCCCTTTCCACCAATGCTGTGGAAATCATGCTAGAGTATGCTCCTATTCCCATAAGTGTATTAAGAGAGACTGTCCCTTCAAACCCCAAGACATATTGTGAGGTTTCAGTGATCAAAATTTATATTCCTGCTGCAGGTAAGGGTATGATTCCCTATGTGGACAGAGTGAGAGGAGGGAGGGAGAGGTCGGAAAGAAGCAAGGAGGGAGGAAAGGAGTGAGGAAGGAAGGAAGGAAGGAAGGAAGGAAGGAAGGAAGGAAGGAAGGAAGGAAGGAAGGAAGGAAGGAAGGAAGGAAGGAAGGAAGGAAGGAAGGAGAGAGCTACATTGCCCAACTGGAACTGGTCAGTTAGGTCCCCAGTGGGATAGCTAATACCACTCACAAATTGTTATTTGTCCTTTGTTCTCGAAGAGACCATGACATTAGGCAGGTGATGTCATGACTTGCAAGTGAATTGGGTTTAAGTGAGGTGAGGCAGGGCTATGCAAAGTCATCAGCCTCACTCTCTCCTCTAGAGCCATGTGGGTGCAGTGGCAATATATGGATCAGGACAACTGGAGGTGGCCCCAGATGTAGTGGGAGGCCTTGGCCTCTTTAAATCTAAGGTCTTTCCCAGATCTCTGTTTGTCACTACACTGTTTAATTAAATATATTTTGCTCTGAACTTACATATCTTCTTATTGGTCTGGAAAAAGACCAGTAGGGACTCAAGAACCATGGCTTTGAAGGGACGTTGACCCAGAGTGGCCATGATTAAGAAGGGCTACTTAAGTAGCCATTCTAGTTTACTGGCTAGAGTTTGTAGACTGCATATTCTTCCAGTTTTTGTTTTGTTTTGGTTTAATTAGGAAGTTGACTGACTGACTGACTGACTGACTGACTGACTGATGGACTATTCATTTACCTTATGTGTTCTTTCTTTTCCAGGTTGAAAACCATTCTCTTTGACAGAAAACATAAGCAAAGAAGGAGTAAAGTAATAGTAAATGTTTGTTAATTAATAACAATAAACACATTTACACAGAGGTTTAAGGTTACAAAGCGATTTTGTGTTCTACTTGGCATTCGGTTATCATTATCCTATTTACCCTCAGGCAGTCTATCTCTATGATATTTAACATATAGTACCTTATATATCCTAGGTGTTCAATAAATGCTTATTGGATTGAATCTTTTTTTTTAACATTGAATGATAGAGCATTTATTAATCACTTGCTGTATGTAAGGAACTATACTAAGGTACCCGAAGGTACAAATACATAAAAGTAAGACAAAGTACTCAAGGATCCTACATTGTCATGGGGGAAGTTAAACTGTATAGGGGAATTATCAAGGAATCAGCGAAAAGGATTGGGGTGGATGGAAATGATGGCTGGCAAGTTATATGGAGGCTGGTTTGGGGCAAGATAAGACATAAACTCAATTATCAAAGAAAGCTCAGAATGGTTCTGGAATAGAGTCTGAGATTCCAGTAAGACAGGAATAAGGAGAATGAGAACAATAGCTAGAGTGCTCTTTCTTTTTCTATTGTTATTCAGTCATGTCCTGCTCCCCATGACCCCACTGTGGGGTTTTCTTGGCAAAGATACTAGAGTAATTCACCATTTCCTTCTCCAGCTCATTTTACAGATGAAGAAACTGAGGCAAATAGGATTATATGACTTGCCCAGGGTCACACAGCTATGAAGTGTCTGAGGCTGGATTTGAAATCACAAAGATTAGTCTTCCTGACTTCAGTTCTGGCACTTTACCTGCTGTGCCACCTAGTTGCTCCATCTTTTTTTTTCTACTCAGTTATATTTCAACTCAGGTGTTTTAATGTTCCCAAATCACAAAAAGATTGGGGTATGTGGTTAGATTAACAAAGACCTGCCTCAAGAATTATGACTTCAGGGAAGGACTGAGAACCAGGGACAAATGAATGTTTTGGGCCTCAAGCTGCTGTTTCTATGAAAATGCATTTATCCTAAAGGAATTTGGGAAGAGAAAATAAAGATCATGTTTATTACATAAGAAGATTTGATTAACATTATCTTTGAAACATCAGTTATTCTTGATAAAATTAGAGTATGAAGTCAGGGAACCGGACTAACATGGTCTAACAAAAAGAAAGCCTTGGTAGTCAGCAAACTCTGGTTCTGGTTTCAGTTTTGCCTCAGGCTGGTTTTGCTGCATCAAATGAGTCGTTTAACCTTCCATGGGCCTCAGCTATTTCTTCTTGTTGTTCAGTCATTTCAGTCATTATCTTTGTTAGTCCATTTGGGGTTTTCTTGGCAAAGACACTGGTGTTAGGAAACCCAGGGTACAGGGTTTGGAAACCCCCACCTTGAACTCTCATACTTGGTCAAGGAAGTCTCTAGAGTAGCTTGAGACTATAATCCTATCAACTGGCTTTTCATTATGGCCTAAACCCAACCTCCCAATTCTTCATTACCCTTAACCTAACCCAGACCTCCATTGTCTATTACTTCCTAATGGCCCCCCCCCACTTCCCACCCTAGATCCTCCCTAGACCCCTCCTCCAGTCACCCCAAACTACTTGGCCACACCTAGATCCCTCCAACAATCTTTCTATATATAAGGTCTGTCTTGTTTTCAATAAGGTGCTTAGATTCTTAAGATCTGGCCTGCTTGCGTTAGCAAAACAAATGCTCAGATTTCTTAAGAATTTGGCCAATATGGTGGATCTTTAATAAACCTTGTCTTTGGCTGAAAGAAGGCTTGGGTCAAATTCATTAGGGAAGAATGCATGTGTTGCAATTTTGAGGTTCCAGTACCTCTAAGCCTCTGAATCTCAACAGTGTGGTTTGCCATTTCCTTCTCCAGCTGATCCTACAGATGAAGGCCAACAAGGTTAGGTGAACTTGCTCAGGGTCACACAGCTAGGAAGTATCTTAGACTGAATTTGAACTCTGGTCTTCTTGACTCCAGGACTGGCTTTCTATCCACTGTGCCCCATTCATGTAATACCAGTATTAAAACTAGCCCTAACTAACAGAATAACACAGCAGACAGTTGGTCAGAAAGCTTTTAATAAGCACTGAGGATGCATTAAAACGCAAAAGACAAGCCATGTTCTCAAGGAGCTCATTGTCTAATGGGAGAGACAATGTGCAAATAACTGTGTACAGACCAGATATGGAGAGGATGTGTTAGAAGTAATCACAGCAGAAAGAGAGCCAGACTCATTCCTGATCCAGCCTCTGAAACTTTCTAGCTATGTAATCGTGAGTGAGTCACTTCATTTCTGGTCTGACTCTTTTTGCGCTGTTTGCTCATGATCCCATCCAATTATTTGAGTTATAAACTCCTTGTTAAGGTAGGGGTCTGTTTCCAGTGTAGAGAATGTACTGTCCCAAGCTTCAGGGGTTTTGTGCAGCTGTTTTCAGAGATACTTCTAGGAACCTGTAGGTTTTCAGTTCTTCCAAGGTGCTCTGATCAAGGGTGAGGTGTTTACTCCTTTCCTGGCCTGTGCTCTGGTCTATGAATGACCACAAGCAGTCTTTTCTGCCTTGGAACTGTGAGGAGGATTTCCTCTCCAAGCTGCACCATGCCAGCACTCTTCCTTGCCCCAGGGCCGCCCCTCAGAACTGTGATTCAGATCCAAGCGTGGGCAAAGCAAGAGAATCCTGCCTCAGCACCAGCAAAGAGATCCCTGCAATCCCCCTCTGATCAGCCACTCAATTCCCCCTCAGTCTGTGGGCCTCAAGCTCAGGAAGCTGCTGCCCCAAGGCCACGCCTAGGGACTGGGGCTGGGGCTGGGAATGTGACTACAACCACAACCACACTTCTCTCTCACCACTGCAGAAACAGACTTTTCCTACTGACTCTCTAAGTTGTTTTTGGCATTTGTGGGTTGAGAAGTCTGGAAACCACCGCAACTGCCTGTGATTCAGTCCTCTGAGGCCTGCTCCAGGTTCGTTGCAGCCTATGTGCCCACACCGAACTGTGCTCTTCTAACCGCATGTCGCCATATACCTTTCAGATCAACCATCCAAATTGTCTTGGGCTGGAAATTTGTTTCACTCTGTCTTTTTGTGGGTTCTGCTGCTTTAGAATTTGTGTAGAGCCATTTTTTATGAGTATTTGGAGGGATTTGGGGGAGAGCTCAAGCAAGTCACTGCTTTTACTCAGCATCTTGCTCCGCCCCCCCTTCATCTCTCTGAAAGCCTTAGTGTTCTCATCTGAAAAAGAGAAATAACATGATATATACTTTGCTGTGGTGAGGAACAAATGCTCATAAGGTGCTATGCCCTATGTTAGGTGGGCAGATCGGGGAAATGCTAGAGACGTTATTTTCTCAGATTTTAGCAAAGCATTTGACAAAGTCTTTTCTCCTGTTCTTGTAGAGATGGAGGGATTTGGGCAAAATAATGTTACCATGAGATGAATTCAGGACTGATTAATCAAATCCAAAGGGGGGTCATTAATGTTTCAATATCAACTTAGAAAGGCTGGAGTGCCCTAGGGATTTGCTTGGTCCTGAGCTGCTGCTGAACATTTTTATCAATGATTTAGATCAAAGCATAGGAAGAAGAGAACAAACGTTTATCAATCACCTACTATATGCAAGGCCCTGTGCTAAACACTTTACAAATATTATCTCATTTGATCCTCATAACAACCCTGGGAGTATGATGATTAAAAAGTTTGAGAGACATACTTCATAATAATATAGGTTATTAATAAAAGGATGGTCATTTGGCTGTCTTTTTTAGACCAAAGCCTCCTAATGGTGGTAGGGTCACAGTTTATATGCCCTTCAAAGAGGAGGTGTTCCTGAAGGGTGGTATTCAACTTGAATTGGTTAATACAAAGACAGGTGTGAGCTATACTAAAATGAAGGTCTTAGGGTATGTGACATAGGTCACTCAAATCTTGGTCAAAGAGACATAAATTTCCATATCACCTGTCTTGATAATAGGGAGAATCAACATTTTCCCAGGCCTGTCTGAACAAACACAATGAGCAGAAATACACCATTAGCCAAAACTCAGAATTTCTTTTACTGTCTAATTAGATCTTGGCCTGAGTAAATCTCCAAGAGAGATTTCCCACATTGGTTGGTTTCCGGATGAGGAAGTGGAAAAGGGGAAAAACCTTGGTTCTAATACAATAATTAGTTATTACATATAACAGAGAAATATTCATTCTTCATAGGATGTACATGCTATCATCTCCCACATTTTACAGGTGAGGAAAATGAAGTAGACAGAGGTTAAGTGACTTGCCTAAGGTCACACAGTTAAGTCTTTGGATCTGGACTTTTACTTCTTCCTGACTTCAAGCCCCATGCTCTATTCACTGCCTAACACCTAATACTCAACAAATTTGCAAGTGACACAAAGGTGGGAGGGATAGCTGATACAGGGATGATAGAGTCAGGATCCAAAACAGATCTCAGATGGCAAGAAATACGGTTAAGTCTACTAAGATGAAATATAATTGGAATGCTAAAGAGTAAAGTCTTACACTTGGGTTCAGAAAAGCCAACCCTACAAATTAAAGATGTAGAAGTCACAACTCGACAGCAGTTTGCCTGAAAAGGTCTAGCAGTGTTAGTAAACTGAAAGCTCATTATGAATTAACAGAGTGACATGACTACTAAGAAACCTAATGCAATTTTTGGTTGCACTAAGAGAAGAATGGTGTTCCGTCTTAGGGAAATGATACTGTCACCATACCCCACTCTGGTCAGACCACCTGTGAGGTTGTATGTTCACCTTTGGGTACCACTCCGAGGAAGGACACTGATGAGCTGGAAAATATGCAGAGGAGTGTGATCAGACTAGTGAAGAAGCAAAAGAGGATGCCGTGTGAGGAAATGTGGAAGCAACCAGGAAGGTTTAGCATGGAGAAAAGACTTGGATGTATTTGAAGGACTGTCATGTGACAAAGGGCAGGCCCTGCTTACTTTCAGAGACTGTAGTCAGACTCCCTTTCATTCTAACCCTCCCACCCCAAACCCACCATAAATTCTCCCTCAGATGCCGATGTGGCCCTGCTGTGGACAAAACCTTTCATTTCTCCATAAAGCATCAGGTTTATTCTGAAAAACGAGGAGTAGTGGGTAGGAGCAATAAAGAGGCAAATTTGGAAGTTGTATAGGAGGAATCCTGCCTCTGATGGTCACTACCCATGTGAGTCTGGGCAAATCCTATTCACTTCCTGTGCTTGAATTTCCTCATCTGTAAAATGGGATCAATAATACTTCCCTTACCTACTTTACAGGGCAATTGTGAAGGAAGTGTTTGTAAGCAATAAAATGTGATATAAATGTAACTTTGGAGACAACATGGTATATGGGAAGGAGTGCTGGCCGCAGAAGCTGTGGGTTCAAATCCTGCTTCTAATGCTTACTAGCAATGCGGCCTTGGGGAAACCATTTAACATCTCTGGGCTTCCATTTCCTCTTCTGTAAAATGAAGGGAGTAGACTACATGGCCTCTGAGCTCCCTTCCACAGCCAAATGCTAAATTTTCAGTGTGAGCATTCACACCTCAGAAATTGGCAAATGCTTTCATTTATTGTTTTGTTGATTGTCTAGACTTAAGAAAGTGATAGATAAAATGTCAATAATGAATTTTAAATTTGAAAGTGCTTCATGCATTTTTTTCAGAGAACTTTTAAATATTTACCAGTGTGAAATAACCAGAACCAGGAAAACAATTTATAGAATAACAACAGTATTATAAAGATAATCAACTCCAGAAGACTTAGGAACTCTGATCAACACTGTGACCAACACAGTTACAAAGGACTCCTGATGAAACATGCTATGCACCTCCAGATGGAGAGATAATAGATTCAGAGTGCAGATTAAAACATATTTTCTCTCCTTTTTTTTTTGACATTACTAATGCAGAAATTTATTTTGCATGATTATGCATTTTTGTAATGGTTTCCTTTTCCTTACCTTCTCAAGGGATGAGGGGTGGGAAGGAGGAAGAGGGAGAATTCAGAACTGAAGATAAAATGAAACTGAATTTTAAAATGTTTACCAATGCACACCTACCTCCAGATTTATATCTTTGATCCTACAATGCCCTATACAGAAAAGACATTGTAATAATAACAACTATTCCAAAGGGGAAAGGGCTGCCTCAGGAGAAAGTAGCCATTTTCTTACTGGAGGTCTTCAATCAAAGTACGGATGATCTCTTGTCACATACGGTATAGAGGAGATTCTTAATCAGCCAAGGGTTGGCCTAGGCTTGGGGAAACCAAGGGTTCTTTTCTATAATTCCATAATATAAATGTCAGGTTAAATGAGATAACTTGAGAAATCACCTTGAAAGATTAAAAAGTGTTATCCCAATGTGAGGGATTGTCAGTGTGTGAGCTGCAGTTAAAATACTCATCCAGATTTTCTTCTGCATAGTGAGAAGTAGGTTCTGTATCCCCCCTCTTAGGGAGTGATGACACTGTGGGGAAAGAGAGGTTGAATCTATCACCTTTCTTCAGTTTGACAAGGATACCCACCATGGTTTATCATACCTGTAGAAAGAAGCAGCAATATGGAACCTGAGCTTGAAAATGTTAGTATTTGAATGGACCTCAGAAACCGTCCAGTCCAAGCACTTCGTTTTACAATGAGCAAACTGAGACTGAGAGAAGCTAGATGACTTGTCCAAAGTCACACAGCTAAATCAGAATCCTGGACTCCTGACCCTCAGTCCAGTGCCCATCAATTTTAGAAACTGCAGGAAATCTCCATCTTCCCCTATAACCCCTCAGTTTCTTTCTCTTCTCCTTCTCTCTCTCTCTCTCTCTCTCTCTCTCTCTCTCTCTCTCTCTCTCTCTCTCCCAGCACCCCCCCCCCACACACACACATTCTTGGATATAGAGTCAGAAGACTTGGGTTCCAGTTCTGCTTCTGATACTACCTGTGTGACCTTGGGCAATTCATTTAATTTTCCTGGGCCTCAGTTTCTTTATATATAAAATGAAAGGGTTGAACTAGATGGCTGCTAAAGTCTCTTCCAGCTTGAGTTTTGATCCCATGAAGATCATTGCTGCCAGAAATTCGTTAGCCAGAGACAAAGTCATTCATTCCACCATGAGAAACTAGATTGACCCTATAGATTCCCCCGGACATACAGTGACTTATATTCACAGGGAGGTGTAAATAACAGATATTGGATCCTTTTTACAAAGCCTGTTTTGGTTAGGGGAGGGTGGGTCAGTAGAGGGGATACTTTGAAGGACATCGGGCCCTTGGGACACTCCGAACAAACTTCATCTACTTCACAGCTGCATCTAAGTTTCACGTGTTCACAAAAAACCACAGACCCAGAGCTCTGTGGCACCACAGAAGCCATCTAGAAGAATCTCTTCATCTGAAAAAGGCATCAGGTGCCCGAGGAGATTAACTGACTTTGCTTAAGGACACACAAGTAATAAATAAGAGAGCTGGATTTTGAACTCAAGTCCACTGATGGTAGAGCCTGGCGTCTTCCTGGTGGGCCATGTCCTTACATTAAGTTTCTGCCCACTTTCCCTCAGGGCAGAATGAATCAGCATGAATGTTCATCCACTGGGAGATAAGCCTGTAGTCTAGGTATTGAAAAGGAACACTGGGAAGAAAAGAAGAGGCTGCCATTCTGTTCTACTCTGCTTCCCTAAGTGACAGAGACAAAGACAGCGAACAGGGCAGGTAGAGGTAACAGCTGTGATAATTAGCCAGCAGACAGATTAGACAGGCAACGAGAATGCCAGGGGACAAGCCGTCAGGTACTGGTCTCTACAGCTGCATTCCTGCATGTGAAAAGTGACAAGTCACCTTGGAGCAGGGAAGAAATCAAAGCTTTCTACTGGAAGAGTATCATACAAAACTGCCCAAGGACAGAGTTTAGCCTTCAAGTCACCACTGTTGTATTTCCCTAGAGTGAGGAACATTTCTATTTCTTTTAATCAACCTTTCCATATGGAGAAGAGTAATGGCAATAGCAGAATATGGGGCAATGGTAAAGATGACAGATTTTGTCCCATTTGGCAGGAACTACCAGGAGAAGTGAATTCTATCTCCTTAGACGCTAACTTACAACTAGGAGGCTAGTATATTAATCCAGATTAGAGATGGTGAGGCCCTGAACCAGTGTGGTGGCTATGTGAGTATCAAGAAAGGTTAAAGATAAGAGTAATTTTATGGAGGTGGAAATGACAAGATTTCTAGTAATTGACTGAATGTGTAAGATGAAAAAGAGTAAAGGTTCAAAGATAACATCACCTGGACAGCTGAAACAATGGAACTATCCTTGAAAGAAATAGATAATTTTGGAAAAGGGGTGGATTTGGGGAGAAAAATAATGTAATGAGATATTAGATGTGACCACCATGACAATTCAGCATGTTAGATTCACTCTGTCCCAAAAAATGGAATATGAAGTGCGGTGGCCCTTATATTAACCGGTCTATTTCCTAGAGCTTTGTCTCCTTTGCCGAATCTTCATCCAGGTCATGCTCACTAACCATGGGTGCTGGACTCCTTTTTTTCTCCCTCTGTGTTATTTCACTTGGTGATCTCGTTATCTCCTATGGTTTCAATTATCATCTCTATGCAGATTACTCTCCAATCTGCATGTCCAGGCCTAACCTCTCTCCCAACCTCCAGTCTCACATCTCCAACTGAGGCCTTATTACAGAGTCTCACAGTCTTTCTGCATCGACCACAGTACAAAAGAATGCTGGGACAATCATAATGTGCATGAGCTAACAAACCCTGAATAAAAGAACTAAGACAGATGAGCACATATGAGTCCCAAATGCCTCAGATTATTTTCTGGGTGGCCAGCAGATCTTCATATTTGAATTGCAGGTTGGTTACTATCAGATCTTCATACAGGGAAAGATGTGGATGAGACAGACTACATTTGCCCAGTGGGGTTTTATCATACCTCAAGGATTGTGGGGAGCACCAGCCAATTCTCCATAGTTCATGGAAAAAGTGGTAGGTGATATGAATTCCTTAGAGGGCTCGTCTGTCTCGATGACCTCATTTTTGTTTGGAAAGATGTTGGAAAGACATGAGGAATGACAGTTGAAGGTCCTATCTCTGCTAGAGGCTACTATCCAATTGGTTTTGTAAAGCATTCATAAAATATATGGGTCACATAGTCATTTAACAATTATCTGAAAAGATAGGCATTCCCAGTTATTTAGCCATGCCTAAAGAATTATCATGAGCTAAAGACTTTTGGGGGACTGGATGGCTATTTTCAGAGATTTGTGAAAAAATGCTCCCATCATGGTCAAGACCCTTGATGATCTGCCTGCCAGGATTCATTTTGAGAAAGGAAGGTAGTCAACATGACAGGATTAAAACATCTAGAATTATATCTTGCCCTCTCCATGGCAATTCACAGCCAGAACATTTCAATTACACCCTGTGTTAAATGTGCTGTAGACACTTAGGACAGAGCAAAAGATTCAGGGAAGCCAAAACACGGCAATTCTTTTTGTTTTGTTTTGTTTTGTTTTATTGGTGCCTTTGGGGCTTTTTCTACACCCCAGTCATTTTCTGATCAGCCTCCTTTCCCAAATAAAGTCCTTTTACACAAGAAAACTAACTGAACGAAACCAACCATATCTGTTAGTGTATATATTGTTCTCTTGGTTCTGCTTTCTTTATTCGTCTTCCATTTATAAAAATCTTCCAATGTATCTCTGGATTCCTCTGGATTCCTCATGTTGACTGTTTCTTGAGGTACCATAATAGTCTTTTACCTTCAGACTCCACAACCCATTGAACCATGCCCTGATTTATGGGCACCCAGTCTGTTTTGCTACCATAAAAACACTGCTGCAAAATTTTTGGCATAGGGGCAGCTAGGTGGCGCAGTGGATAGAGCACCGGCCCTGGATTCAGGAGGACCTGAGTTCAAATCAGCCTCAGACACATAACACTTACTTTGCTGTGTGACCCTGGGCAAGTCACTTAACCCCATTGCCTAGTCAAAAAATAAACAAAATTTTTAGCATAATTGGAGCCAATCTTTCTGTCTTTGATATCTTTGGGGTGGGGGGGTGTTCAGTAGCAGGATCTCATCTTATTGACTTTTCTCACATAATTACAGATTGTTTTCCAGAACATTTGGACCAATTCACAGCTCTACCGACAGTGCATTAATATGCTTGATTAATCACAGACCTTGCGACATTTACTATTTCCATCTTTTATCATCTCTGCTATTTTGATGGGTATGAGGCAAAACCTCAGAGTTATTTCAATTACATTTCTTTTATTATTATAATTGACATTTCTCTTATTACATGACTTATTTATTATTGGTAATGTGTACAGCATATCTAATGTAAGCTTAAAATACCACCAGGAATGACAACACAGGATTTTTTCCCTTATATGTTGCTGATTGGATGAAATCCTTGACCCTCCTTTGATATATGAGTTGAAATGTCAGGAGATGGAAGAAACTGAAAGGCTCATGTCCAGTTTGTCACCCAAATGGAAGAAGAGTTAATGAAGACTCTCTCTGCCTAGTCATGGCTTTTGAATGGCAATTAATGGCATTTAATGGAAAAGAAGTGGCACTATCAAGAACTCCAGCCAAAAGTCCTACTACAAAATCTTACTTTGGGAAACACAAAATCAATGGAGGACAACTTCACACTAAGTAGTTCAGAGACCAGGTAGCCTACCCCTCTCCAAAATAACCCTGCAGAGTTGCCATGGCCCTCCAAAAGCAATGTTTCACACAAAAGCAATGCCTGATGTCCCACTGGGGAACTTTTGTTCAGTAATTTTTCAGTCATGTCCAATTCTTCATGACCCCATCTGGGGGTATTTTAGCAAAGATATGGGGTTCGTTTGCCATTTCCTTCTCCTGCTTATTTTATAGATGAGGAAACTGAGGCAAATAGAGTTAAGTGACTTGTACTGATAAGTGTCTGAGGCCAGATTTGAACTCAGGAAGATAAGTCTTCCTGACTCTCAGCATCCAGAATCCAGTCTTTTGATTCCAAGTCCAGTGTTCTTTTTATTACACCACATACTTCAAGGGAATTAGAAAACAAAGGTAGGTCAGTGGAAAATGAGCTGTCACATTTAGAATGTCTGCTTTTATGTACCCATTGCAGGGTTTTAGTTTCCTTAAAAAAAAAAGGTTAAAAAGAAGCATTATCCAGCTGCCTGAATTAAGGAAACTAATAGGAAACAAATCACAGTATAACAATACAGGAGCGTTGAGGAATTGGAGCCCATGAAAAACCAACCCATCATTGAAGGCAGGGCAATTGAGCCCAGAGATGCTCAGCAAAATCTGCTTCAACCCATAAGAGAAAGGGTGAGTAGCTAAATTGAGAAGTAGCCTTCTTTCTTCCTGCTAGTCTTTCATTGAAAGTTTTAGAGGGATATAGATTATGTGTGGGCAGCAGAAAGTCCTGATAGCCCTCAGTTTTTCATGGGCTTTGAATTTAGGTCAATAATCAGTATACCTGAAAATGGCTCCTCTTCCCCAGAGGACACAGAGACAGAATGTTCAGAAGTGGCATAAAGGCATAACAGAGAGGCCTAGGCTCTCCAGTTTATGGCTAGGCTGTTGCATAATGCTCTGGGATAGTGACTAAGGATGCCACCCACATAGGATGTGTTGTTGTTTAGTTGTTCAATTATGTCTGACTCTTCATGACCTTGTAGACCATAACACGCCAATACTGTCCATCAGGTTTTATTGGCAAAGGTACTGGAGCGGTTTGACATTTCCTTTTCCAGTGGATTAAGGCAAACAGAGGTTGAGTGATTTGCCCAGGTGACATGAGCCAGGGTTACAAATCCATCTGAGACCAAATTTGAACTCGGGTCTTCCTGAATCCAGGCCCAGAGCTCTATCCACTGAGCCACCTTTCTTACCATGTAGATATGTGTTAATAAAGAACCGCATGCTGCACTCTGGGAAGGAGAACACCTAACTACTATAATGTATATAAGTTCTACTGTATAGTAATCAGTGATGCTTGACCATTATATAGTGGGTATTACATGCTAGAGATACTATATATGCCGATCTTATATATGTATCTGGTATAATTTGTGAGGAATATACATTTTTTTAACGCAGGGGAGAATGAAGAGAGATGAACTAGAGGACTGTACTAGGCTTTCCCTTCATATGATATTTTAGGAATGATAGATATTCACCTGGAGTGTTTTGGCTTTCCCTAATCCAATCCCTAATCCAGAAAGTCAAGTCCAATCAACAGGCATTTATTAAACACTTACTATGGGCCAGACACTGTGCTAAGCACCAGAGATACAAATACAAGCAAAAATACAGTTTTGCCCTCAAGGAGCTTCCATTCTAATAAGGCAAGACAATACATAAAATGGAGCTGAAAAGGATGGGGGGGAAGAGTGAATCTTGTGTAGGGGCATGATAGTAGAGTCCAGAGAAGAATGAAGGATGGCTTCCCTGGGCCCTTCCTCAAAATGGAGGTTCTAGGAAGAACTCACCAATGGAAGAAGGGGTCTCCAAAGGAGGAAGGGTGCTCCAGGCTGAGAAGGCCACAAGGGCTGAGGGAACTTCCAGGGTAAGAAGTCAGCTGAGGCTGTCCAGAGAGTCAGCAGCAGAGCCAGGAGAGGAATGAAGCATGGCTGGCCTGGGCCTTTCCTCAAAATGGAGACTCCACAAGGAAGTCACCACAAGTGCTGTAAATTGCTGCAGGATGACTAGAAGAATAAGGGGCCATGAACTTGGTAGAGAGGGACATCTGGACTCCAGAGCCAACTGAGGGAAATCAGGATGGTTCCGAATCATCCTGAAGGCTGGACTCATTCTTGAAAGTAAAAGGCAGCAGAAGTGTAGCACAGAGAAGAAACCAAGAATCAGATCCTATGCTGAATGAAACACTGAGGTGGGAAGGATGCTCAAGTCCCTAGTTCAGACAGAGGAGCTCTGATAGTGTTCCTAGACCTCAAAGTGAAAGCATCAGCTCTAGGCTGAATTCTGCCAGTGGAGAATGGTAAGAGAGGATAGTGGGAATTTACACAGAGCTGCTGGAAGAGGCTCCATTAGCTAAAAACCACAAATGTACACACCGGACACCATTTTTTAGGAACTGAGAAGTGCAGGCTGAATCATATGGGGCTATTACACTGCTAGAAATCAGAGAAAGGATCTATTTAGGACATGCATGGAAGAGTTACATTGTGACTTCTATCCATGGTGCATTATAAGTGGCCAAGCTGTGAGGCGTCTGGAAAAGAATTACTCACCTAGGGTATTCTTATCTCTGTGGGTCCTAATATAGGTTTTTTCTTGGAAATAATGTTGTTTATTCTTTAAGTCTAATGGATCAGATGTTTACAAGGGGGGTTGGTTAAAAAAAAAAACCCTACTTGATTGTGTGAGACAGAAAATTCTCAGCTTATTTGTGTGGGAATAATGAGTCAGAGAAGTATGAAGTCTCCCCAAATGAAGCTAGGACCTTCTTATAACCTTCATTAAATGTTTCTCAAAGTTCTCTAGATAAGAAATACTAGTTCTTTGAAAAATACTTTTTTGAAGACTTTTCTTTTGCAGAAAATTTATAAAAGTCATAGGTTTCTAGATGTTGCTATGGTAAGTTAGCTAAAAACCCAAGTTAACCAATTAAGCACTACATGAAAATTAGTTTAATGAATTATATTTATTTCCAGTTAAATCAATATTTGATGAAGGTAGAAGCTTAATTATGGTGATTAAAATAAGTAAAATGGAAAATTATGTCTTTCTGAATTGGGGGGACAAAATAAAAAATCACCAGGGGCATTTTCTACTCTATATGACAAAATGTCCTACATGGTTATGGCTTCCCCTCTTCAACCATTTGGAAATAAGGATCAAAGAAAATTAGAAACAGGAAAACAGAAAGGAGATGGGAAATGGGAGGGAGGAGA
This sequence comes from Phascolarctos cinereus, assembly GCF_003287225.1. NCBI lineage: Eukaryota > Metazoa > Chordata > Mammalia > Diprotodontia > Phascolarctidae > Phascolarctos > Phascolarctos cinereus. The sequence goes on from NW_027555847.1 coordinate 372,474,764, forward strand.
TGAAAGGGACAGGAAGAAGAACTATTTATCTCTATCTGAATGGATTACACCAAGAACTTAAGCCTCATTATTTGAACTATATGGCAGCTTATCAAAATCCTAATGATTAGTTTGGTTGGGCTTTTTTTCTTTGTTTCATGGGATTAAATAAATCCCTTTTAAGTATAAAAATATACAGTCTCAAACAGCAAATTGTACTTGGAGCATGCCCCAGCGGACTGAACACAAGAATGTAATAAAAGCTCAAGCTATTGACTTTGGGAGCCATCTTGTCAAAATATTTAGCCTTTTCATACCTCAAGTTTACTCATCTATAAAGAGAGGATAAAAATTCTACTCTTCTCACACTGGTGAGATGATGTAACATATAGGATGCAGAGACCTCAACTTGGAGTTGGTGCTTCTCTAAGCAATACATAGACACTATTAAAATATAATACCACTCGGGGCAGCTAGGTGGTGCAGTGGACAGAGCACCAGCCCTGGATTCAAGAGCACCCGAGTTCAAATTTGGCCTCAGACACATAACACTTACTAGCTGTGTGACCCTGGGCAAGTCACTTAACCCCATTGCCTACCCTCCCCCCCCCAAAAAAAATATATATAATATATTGTGTGTGTGTGGTGTGTGTGTGTGTGTGTGTGTGTGTGTGTGTGCATGGAGAGTCAGGAAGACTCATTTTCCTGAGTTCAAATCTGACCTCAGACACTTACTAGCTGAGTGGACCTGGGCAACTCACTTAAACTCAGTTACTCATCTGTAAAATGAGCTGGAGAAAGAAATGGCAAACCACTCCAGTATCTTTGCCAATAAAACCTCAAATGGGGTCGCGAAGAGTAGGACATGACTGAAACAACTCAACAACAAAACGTATCCTGTATATAACTTGTTTGTACATATTTGCTTGTTTTCTCCCCCATTAGATTATAAGCTCCTTAAAGGCAGGGATTGTTTTTTGCCTCTTTTTATATCACCCATGCTCAGCACAGTGCCTGGCACATAATAGGCACTTAATAAATGTTTATTGATAGACTAGCACCAATGATTGGTAAGGATGAATTCAGAAGTGGTTAAGAAAGTTAATTCAGAAAAGATTTCAAGGCATTCCTATCTTGACAACATTGTACTTCTGCATATTATTTATTTCTGTATATGATTATTTAATTTTTTGTCATTAAGGCATCATGGTGTGGTGAATAAAGTGCCCTCTCAGAGCCAATTTTGGCATATACTGGCTTCCTGACTCGGGGCAACTCACTTAACCTCTCAGTGCTCTAGGCCAGAGAAGTCAAACACTGTACCCCTTGACCTGAACCAGAGTAAAATGTATTTGGAAAATATTTAACAAAATAAATACAAGAGAACATAGATAATGTTAATGTGTTATTTTCTAAGTCAATAGCAGTGGTAGGGATCCTTATGTATGGTTTAGTGGCTTTGTTTCTGTTTCAGTTTGATCTCACTGCCCTAAGCAACTCTCTAAGACTAAGAAATATCTCCTCCCTGAGCTCATGTGGTGGGTAATCGCTGCCAAATATGTATTTACCACAACACAGAAATTAAAGAGCTAAAAACCTAGGTTTTATTATTATGCTTAAGCATAGGCTCAAGCCTCAGAGAAAACCTGAACGATCATTAGGCTTCTAATGAGGCTACTTAAAGACAAAATTACATCAGAGTGACAGAGAAATAATTATTTTATCTATTGCAATCTTGTATATTACTCTTAGGCCATAAAAGTTAATGAGAAGATAGATCCATAATCCTATACTTCCTTCAATGTCATAAAAGTTGAACAAACTTAGTTAAATAGAGTCATAATCTCATGCATCCCCTAAGGAAACAAACTCTGTGGATAAAGTAAGCCAGGATATAGATCAAACTACAGGTAGAGGATTCACAAATAGACTGACTGAGGAGAAGGATTTACATGTCACCAAGGAGTCAGAGACAGTTGAGATCTTTCCTCTGGCTTCTTAATCTAAGGAATGTTTAAGGGTCTTAAGTAAATTTTTACATCCCATTGGACAAGTTTTGGTCAGGTGAGGTTAATGTTGACCAAAATTTGCAGGAGGAATGGCCCTGAGTCCCAAATAATAAAAGGAAATTTAAAATTCCTATAACACCTATTAGCTGCTGAGGAAATGTCAACCTGCATTGGTTGTGGGAGTTTGCTCATATGAGTGTTCCCTATGCCAATTAAATCATGGTTCCAGTCTCTAATTCTCAAGGGAGAGTCCTTTTAACTCCAACTATGACTCAAATGAATAATATGCTTTACAAACATTGGACCTAGGAAGTAAGAAGGTCATACAAATTCCCGTGGAAGTTTTTGAAAATAATGATAACAATAGCAAAATAGTACTTTAAAGTTTACAAAACACTTTTTATGTATTATCTCATTTGATCTTCACAATAACCCTATAAGGTAAGTGCTATTATTACCCCATTTTAAAGATGAGGAAAGTGAGGCTAGGAAAAGTTAAATGACTTATCTAGGTTTATAATGCTAGTAATTTTTGGTGACTCAGGTCTTCTTGAGTCCAAACATTGCGCTACCCAGCTTGTCTCAGTTTACCTGAAGAAAACTGGTGGCAGTAAGAAAGAGAAGTGAAGAAACCCTTTAGGAAAACGACAGCTTGAGCTTCAGAACCAGAAGCAATCTCCAGTCTCCCAGAGGTATTTTCTACAAATGGGTCAAATTATACCTCATGAAACCTAACAGCAAAAGCCTGCTAGAATATCAAGGTTAAGTGAATTTTGGTACTATTCACTGTTGCTCCAGGATCAAAGGTTTTCACTATATATTTGGGGCTTTAGAAATTACATCATCTCTTCCAAGAAATATTGAATTTTCTGGAGATGTGAGTGAATCTTAATGCTGTGATACCTAAAGAATAATTTTCACTTACTATGAAAATAGCAGTGCTATCACAGTAAATGACAGTCTTTTGGAGGGATTTAGACTACTACTGTCTAGAGAGTTAAATCTATCTCCTTTCTGGTACAGAATGAATGAGTCAATGAAAAAGCATTTATTAAGAGCTGACTATATGCTGGCCAGGGCATCTAAGTGGTGCAGGAATAGAACAATGAACTTGGAATCAGGAAGATTTGAGTTCAAATGTGGCCTCAGACACTTACTAGCTAAGCGACCCTGAGCAAGTCACTTAGCCCCTGTTTGCCTCAGGTCCTCATCTGTAAAATGGAACACATGGGAGAAGGAAATAGCAAACCACTCTGGTATCTTTGCCAAGAAAACCCAATGGAAAATAGCCCATGGGGTCATGCAGAGTCAGATGTGACTGAACAACTGAACGACAACATGCCAGTCACCCTACTAAGTGTTGGAGATACAAATACTAAAGGAATACAGTCATAAGGAGTTTGCATTCCAATAGAGGGAGATGATGCATGTAGAGTAATGGTAGCCAGCAAAAGGTACATTGTTTGGGGAAGTCACGGGGACTGTGATTGGAATGATATGGCTGTCAGTTGAAATGTCATTTTCTCAAAGATGTGTTGGACCATCTGACAGGTCTTACCTCCAGGTTAATATGGTTTGGGTAGAAAGGCTGTTTCAATCTGCAACATTTGCTCAAAGTAAGCCTCTCCCAAGTTACTAGCAGAAGTGACATAATCCACCACCAACTCCTTGTGGGGTTGATCAGTAGGCAGAACTCAACGCCAGCACTGAAGTGTTTCGAGCTTCGACAAAGGCAACCCTAGGAATTCTGCTCTGTAGGATTCTTGCCTCCTACCAGGATGGTGGTGAGTAGGGTCAATTAATAAGTGAAAAAGGAGGAACCTATATGTGGCAGAAAAAAACATTCTGTTCTACGATCTGAAAGCTTCAATAAATCCAAAGGGTTTGGCAAGCATCATAAAACTGAGATTGAAGCAATGGTTCCAAGCTAAGGCAAGGGTAGGGTGGGGAGGATGTCAGCCAGCAAATCAACAAACATTTATTAAACACTTTCTATGTGTTAGGCGCCGTGCTAGTGCTAGGAACACAAAAATAAAAATCAAACAGCCCCTGCCCTCAGAGAGTTTACTTCTATATCAAGAGAAACAACATATACACATATAAGCACACACAAAATAAGTACATTAAAAATTACAAGGTAACAGGTGAGGGAGGCCCTAGTAGCTGAGTGGAACAGGAAAGGGCTCATGTAGGAAGAGGTATCTGAACTGAGCCTTAGGAGAAACAAAAATTCACAAAGGTGGAAGCAGAGAAAGAGAGTGCATTCCAAGATTG